>NC_138880.1:23277706-23927706 GCF_965194805.1 Balaenoptera borealis | reverse complement strand
TCTGGAAAGTATAATGAGAAAAGTACTAGCCTCAGAGCTAAGAGTGAGAGCCCTGCACCTTAACCTCTCTGAATCTCTTATTAAATCTGTAAAATGGAGATAACAATACCTGCCCTTGCCACCTCATAGACCTATACTAAAGTAAATGATCATTATTAAAATAATGATTTTACTAAAATAAAATTGTAAAGCCAGAAATGACAGTGACCCTCCACACCACAAAAATATTTTGTGTATCTGGAGTTCAAAGCTGCACGTCAATTTGCTAAAAGAAAATAATAAGTAAATGCTTCAAATTCGTATTTAAGCTAGATTAGCTACTTATTTATATCATTCTTGCCTTCTTAGATAATTGTCTAATTTTCTGTAAACAGTGTGAAAAATGATTCATAATTACTTTTGCTCAATTTGTTAATTAAATTAAAGTTGTGAGGAAAAATTTTTTTCTATCACATTTTACAGATAGAGAAACTAAGGCACAGAGACTTTAAGAACTGGTTTATTTGAAGTCAGACAATGACTGAAATAACTCCTTCTTCCCATTATGCTGCCTACTCTAATTAGAAAGATTTGCTGTCTAATTTAGCACCGTCCAATAGGAATACACTGCAAGCCCCATAAGTAATTTAAACATTTCTAATAGTATATTTTAAAAAGCTTTTAAAAAGTTTAAATTAATTTTAATAATTTATTTTATGTAACCCAATGTATCCAAATAATTATCATTTCAACATGTAATCAAACATAAAAATCATTAATGAGATATTTTAACATTCTTTTTTTAATGCTACATCTTAGAAACCTGGTGTCTTACACTTATAAAAAATATCAATTTGGGTCTAAAAAATCATAACAATAAGTGGCCAGAAAACATTATTTCCTTGGAATCTCTGACTCTTTTATTTCATGTACTCAATAGCCACATGTAGCCTTACCGGTTAGTGCAAATTGCTCCTACTTACTGCCCACAGAGGCAGGGTAGTATTAGGAATCAGCCAGGCTGGGTTTGCATACTGGCTCCATCACTGCTAACTGGGTGACAACGGGCAACTGACTTTCTATGCCCCAGGCTTCTTACACATAAAATATTTAATAGGGCTGTTTTAAGAATGAAATGAGTTAATATTTAGTGCCTGACAAGTCGTAGGCATTAAATGTTAGTTATAGCTGTGGCTATCTCACAGAACACATGGGAACTAACTCTTATTTGTGCCTTCCCCCAAAGAAATTAGTAAGACATCCAACACATTAGGTCTGTAACAGGATTTGTCATGTGTTGAATTATCGCCAAAAAGATATGTTGAAGTCCTTACCCCTAGTACCTCAGAATGGGGCTTTATTTGGAAATATGGTAGCTGGAGATATAATTAGTTAAGGTGAGGTCATACTGGAATAGGGTTGGCTCTTAATCCCATATGACTGGTTTATAAGAGGAAAAATTAGAGACAGAGACATGCAGGGAGAACACCATGTGACAACAGAGGCAGAGACTGGAGTGATGCAGTGTCAAGATAAGGAATGTCAAGGATTGCCAGTCACCACCAGAAGCTAGGGAGAGGCAAGGTAGGATTCTACCTAGAGTCTCAGAGAGAGTAGAGCCTTGCTGTCACTTGATTTCAGAAATCTAGCCGTCAGAATGATGAGAGAATAAATTTCTATTACTTAAAGCCACGCAGTTTGTGGTACTTTGTTATGGCAGCCCCAGGAAACTAATACAGGGTTCTTCACCCAAAAGGAAGCACTTTGTCTTACAAACCGCCAAGGTTTGGATGACTGACAACATGGCAATTGCAAAGTCTCCCAGAATCAATGGAGGCTTTTATAAAGTCTGGACAGTCCCATGTTCCAAAGGGATCTTAAGCTGGTCCCTAGCTCCAGAAGGAGAATCCTGCCCTTGGAGATGGTATCTTAGTGGGACAGCTGCCTGTAAAATGAATGAGCTAAGTCACAAACCCAGAGAAACAATTCCATTGGTTCCTTGGGAATTATACTGGTGTGAGCACATCACAAAGTCTAGCTTTTGTTTTTAATGGACTTGGTAATTTTTTGGCCACATTTTTTTCCAGTCTATTTTCATCAAAACATATTAATTTTAATTGGGTTCTTTACGAAGTTTGAGTATTCCTGTATATCCTTAAAAACTAGGGCACTAAAAGGTGGGGCATACAAATAAGTTAAAAAGAATAATCTAAAGTGATATGGATTTTTATATTTTTAATACTCTTGGCACTGTTAACTGTTCTATATACTGTTTTCTACAGTTCTTTGTTCTCCTAAATTATTGACAGCTCCATTCCTTTCCTCCACATTAAAAAAATTTAAAAATTATGCAGGTTTTGTGACAAAATTAGCAAAGAAATAATTTCTTTAAAAGAAATATTTGTTTTCCCGATTCAGGAGTGCTTGACTGACTGAAAACACAGAAAACACTCAGTATATGTTTACTGTATTGATTTTAATCTGGTGATTCTAAAATACTTTTATTTCAATGTTATGTTTTGTTAATTCTTTGTATTTGCCAGGAAAACATGTTTCTACTAGAGCATCATTTAAGTATATTAAATGACCCCTTCAAATCTCCATTAATATTCATAAGAATATAAACTGCTTCAATCCTTGTTTTCTTCCAAATTTGAATGTAGTTTTGGAGGTGTTTTTTGTAAGAGGAAGAGAGGTTTGAGACAGGTTTCCCAGACCACTCCATGGGAACAGATGAAGATTATCTATAAAATCTTTTTAAAAATTAAAATATACGTGTGTGTATATTTTATATATAAATGTAAGGAATTTTTGAATAAATATGGTAAGGAAGAAAATAAATAAACTGCTTCAAGCAGAACTTTAAACCTAGAAAGGACTTCGGAGATATTTTGACCTAAACTTTTCATTTTACAGATGAGAAAACCAGAGCAAGGAAACGTTAAAGACTTGACCAACGTCATAGAGTTATTAAATGAAAGTTCAAACTATAACTCCTATCACCCAAGTCTCCTGAAACCCAGTTCAGGGGCCCTTATCTGACAACACCAAGAAATAAATATGATCATCCTGTCTGGCAGATGAGGTGGATAGTTAGCAATCAATCAGTGAATTTAAGCAGAATTTAGAAGAACGGTCTCTACCATTAAATGAAATAATGCATGTATAGCTCTTTGCACGATGTGGGGCAAATTACAAACGCTAGTTAAATGGAACTATTCTCGTTGTTGTTGTGTAATTCAGAGTTACACTGTGGAATAGTAGAAAGCCTGTGGACTTTCAAGTCAGATGGACCTGGGTTCAACTGGCAGTGTCTACTCACTGTTTTATGTCATCTGGGAAAATCACTTAATCTTTCTGTACATCTGTTTTCTCACATGCAAGATGGCAATAATAATGAGATAAGGAATGCCAAATATCAGATTGGTAGAAGTATTTGTTAATATCAATAATGAAGCTACAGTCTGTTATTTGGTATCTTTAATCAACAATATAAAGAATTAAGAGAGCTGTCTCCTGTCATTAAAACTTATCCACCCAAAACTGAATAAGCCAGGCTGACATCAGGTGTATCGTTATTACCCCTCTACTTCACTCCTTCGCCACCTCACACCGTTCCTTTGGCATTGACACTTCAGCCTAAGTGCCCTTACACTGCTGCCTCTGAGTGTTCAGGAAACACCCCCGAAGCACCCTGCTTGAGTCTCTCTCTATAAGGCTCCATAGTTTTAAAAACTCTCTGCCTTCCTTCACTTCATTTTCTCAGACACCTGATCTTGACTTTCTAAGGTAAAGACTACTTAACAGATTAACTTATCTAACTACGGTAGCTTTCCCAAATTATGTTCTGTGGAAAACTAGCCTCTAAGATGCTCCATGAAAGAAGGTCAAGTAAGTTTGGGAAATGCTGTTTACTAAATCCCGCTGTAGCAGATGCCACCTTTAGATGAGGCCTACCCATATCTCCTCAACACCCCCAGTACCCTTTTACACTGAGGGCTTTCTACTGCAAGCACCTATGGACTCGGCCTCAGGACATTCTCTGACTGGGAGCACGTTCTGCCAGACTCTGTGCAGAGCCAGGTATTTATGCTGCCAAGAGTAGCCCTCAACCAATGTGAGGTGGGAGTTGTTGGAGATCTACTCCAGCTTTCTTGTCCTCAGCTGGCACAGCTCTGAGGCGGTTCTATACAGTTTGCCAGAGGTCGTTGGCAAGAGAGAGCCCCAGATGCCCACACCAATAACTTGCTGTTTAATGAATCCTACATTGGCTTTCTCCTCTTCCCTGTCACTTTACTTCCCTGATAACTTACTAGTATTTCCTGGGATCCTCGTTGACAAAAACTACTTGTCTTAGGATCTGTTTCTTCTCCCTTGGAGATTCACAACACATGCTAGCAATATTAAAGGTTATGTGAAGCCTTCGTTTTCTTTCAGGAAACGAATTCATTTTTAGAAACTTCATTTAATAAGTTTCTCAAACTTATCTGGCCATGGGAACCTTTTTAAGGGTCAGAGCTTTGACCATCCTAGGAAACCAGTGTTCCTCTGATACACTTTGGGAAATGCTAAACTAAACATTAAAGACTGACAAATTAAAGTATCACCCCTCTCAGAGATATTAGTATCTTAACAGCTTCTTCTGCAGATCAGTACCTTCTGACTCCAAGAACTGGGTCTCTTAAGGTGAGAATTTCAGACCCTATGATAGGGATGATGGAAAATAATTTTGGAGAGATGTGTCTTGTCATACCCTTCAAATCAAATCAGGTCTACTCTGCTATCAAAAAGCTAACAGGAGGGCTTCCCTGGTGGTGCAGTGGTTGGGAGTCTGCCTGCCAATGCAGGGGACACGGGTTCGGGCCCTGGTCTGGGAGGATCCCGCGTGCCGCGGAGCAACTGGGCCCGTGAGCCACAGTTGCTGAGCCTGCGCGTCTGGAGCCTGTGCTCCACAACAGGAGAGGCCGCGATGGTGAGGGGCCCGCGCACCGCGATGAAGAGTGGCCCCCGCTTGCCGCAACTGGAGAAAGCCCTCGCACAGAAACGAGGACACAACACAGCCATAAATAAATAAATTAATTAATTAAAAAAAAAAAGCTAACAGGAAATGATGGGTGGGTTTCATGGTTAAGGAGTACAGTTATGTGATTTGGAAGATGGTGTAGGAGATGTATGGGATGAAGACAGTTATTTCCTGAAATTGCCTTGGAGAAAAGAATTGCCTTTAGGAAGAAGGAGACCACCTTTCAGTGGTCTCAGCCAAAAAACAGCAGATGTCTGGGATTGCAATATCCCTTACAGTATTTGAGGAATAATGGTCAATACTAATCAGAATTTTTAATACTTAAGCTTTGAACTACTCTGTAAAATAAAAGATTTTAGAAAACAGTAAAAACTTGGGTTCCATGATAGAGAATTTAGATTGGGAATATTTTAGATAGCATTCTTGCTCTGCTTTTAACACAATCATTGGCAATAGCCATGTACTCTACTGTCCATGCTGGACCACACTGGAAGGAAGTAGTAAGAAGTCTTGTAAATGGGCAGCACCTGGGAGGCAAGTGAGGGGGCAAAAGGTCAGTCACTGGGTGGGGGGGGGGGGAGTGTGTCTAATGCAGTTTGAGAAAGTCCATCTCCAGGACTTGACTTTTGCCACTTACAATTCTCTTCCCAGCTCTGCAGTTTACACTCCTCTCCCTTTGTGATCTCAGTTACACTATCCCTTATCATGTCAGTTTTTCAGATGTTGAGGTATTAAATATTTTTAAATGAATTGCCATGAATCGATGTTAAAAGATTCTACTTTTTTGTTAACATTGCTATTTCGAAAACCTTTGTCACTTGTAAAATATTAATAAATGAGATACAAATCCATAAAGAGAATTTTTAAGTAACTTTAATTCTTTTGGGGGTCTATTCTCTGAATTAAAAACATCAAGAATAGGGACTTCCCTGGTGGTGCAGTGGTTAAGAATCCGCCTGCCAATGCAGGGGACATGGGTTCAAGCCGTGGTCCGGGAAGATCCCACATGCCGCGGAGGAACTAAGCCCGTGCGCCACAACTACTGAGCCTGCGCTCTAGAGCCCACAAGCCACAACTACTGAGCCCACGTGCCACAACTACTGAAGCCTGAGTGCCTAGAGCCTGTGCTCCACAACAAAGAGAAGCCACTGCAATGAGAAGCCCACGCACTGCAACGAAGAGTAGCCCCCGCTCACTGTAACTAGAGAAAGCCCGCATGCAGCAAGGAAGACCCAAAGCAGCCAATAAATAAATAAATAAATAAATAAATAAATTTATTAAAAATGAAAATAAAAACATCAAGAATAGAAAACTACTAAGGAATGAGAAAATGTGAAAGAAGAGCACCGCGAATCAAACATGGCCATGAACTGGAGGTATCTGACATTTCCATCTTCATCAAGGGGGATTCTGTCAAGTAGCAACTCAAACTCTTCATCAGTAATCTCCACACCAAACGTGAAACAAATAGCAGTTAGCATCAGTCACCCCCAAGTTCACATTTGGGTCACCCATACCCACAATACCCTAAGCATATGGCTGCCATTAACGCTTTGTGACTGCTGCAGTCCTCAAGATCAAGAGCACCACGTGAATATCAGAGGTTAATCAGGGTTTTGATGGCTTCAGCTTTCTCAAAGAATGAGAGTCTACCACAGAATCCCTGCATTGGTGGTGCACAGAAATAGAAATACCGGCATGCTGAATTGTGTGTGATTGTCTTCTATAAAAAGTTATTCATTACACTAAAACACTGGTATTGCTTAAACAACTCTGAAAGGCCTTTCAACTGGACTGCTTAGCATGAAAGAAAAGGTAGGGAAAAAAAGTGCCTTTCGAAAAACAGCTTCCTAATGCTTTTGCAAAGCATTTCATAATGGCTTTAAAGACATTCTGCATACAAATATTTTAAAACTGGCAGTGTTTATTCATCAGCAAGAAAGTGTTTTCATCTCTCAAGAACAATCAAAACATAATCCTTGAATTACTGGCATAAATAAGAATGACCTAAGCAATAATAATGAACAAGGCATTCATTCATCATTTTGCAAAGCTGATAAGACCCAGCTGACTTTTGGAAAAGAGTAGAATATATTTTCTTTCGGCAAAAACATGAAAAAGTTTTTTTCCATTTTCCTTATTAATTCCTCAATAATTATAAAACAAAACATATGTGTCATCAAGAATAATGCAACAAGCAAAAATGACTTTCTCATAGGCTGCAAAGAATTAAGTTATCACATATTTGTATTTCACAAGTACGTGAATTTGAACAGCATCTCAGGGACTTTGCAATTGGGTGTCCTTTTTTCACTCGCATAAAATTAGAAAAAAAAGGATAGAATCAAGTATTTAATGAGACATATAACACTTCTTATCTTAGTCTCTGTTACTCTCTTTTCTTTTTCATTTCTTAACAGTGAAGTTACCAGTACTAATGAATAAACATTTGGCACTTTGCCTGAGAAATTAAAATTAATTCTCAGGTTTTATTTGGACTTAAACTCAGTACTTAAACTCTTAAATTCAGTACTTAAAAAAGAAAATAAGTTTTTCATAGACACACTGGAAAAAATACCAGACTGAAAGTCAAGAGAACTGAATCTAGTCTATATCCACCATTACAGAGCTGTGTAATCACGGCAAAATCACTTAACTTTCATATTTCAGTTTTCTCAACTCTCAAATGGTCTACAAGGTCTCTTTATCTTAATTAGTAGTGGTCACAGGATAATGAGATAATGAAAATAAAAGTGCCTTGAAAAAACAGCAAGTATCATATGAACATTATGTATTGTGCATTTTTATTATTGATATAGAGTACGGGTTTTTAAAAATCCTCAAAAAAATATTAGAATAGATTGCTTAAACCTAGCAGTGACGCAAGGAGCCCTTTTCCTCAAGAGGCCTTCTTTTTGGCTGGTAGTATCATATGATGGAGACAGCATGGGTTCAGGGTAATTGGGCCAGCAGCTGAGTCCCAGGTCTGCTACTTAGCAGCTATATGTGGCTTCAGTGATTCACTTAATTCCCTGAACCTCGGTTTCTGTATCTATAAAAAGAAAGGTTACTTTTAAAATTGAACAAGCAAATATACATATATATAATATGCACATACTCTCTTTAATGGGAAATGTATTTTCTTAACAGTTAAACTACCTTCATTTTATTGATAGATAAAATGAGGCTTTCCCTAACACTTAACTTCAATCCCACCTCTGTGTCCTAGTCACTGCCATGTCACACTGTTTTCATTATTACTTTCTTTATCACTGCCTGAAATTATCTTATTGGTTTACTGACTACTTGGGTACTGACTGTCTTTTGTTTCCACTTCTCATGTAAGCTACATGAAAAGAGGTACCTTATTTGTCCTGCTCACCACTGTATCCCCAGAACCTATAACAATGACTGGAAGGTGCTCAATAAATATTTAATAAATGAACAAATGAATAGCTCATGTCTCCCATAAGGGTATATGTACTTCTAAAGAGAGGAACTTTTTAAAGCTACTATTCTATTACCCAGTCTAACAAAAGGTATCTGGATGACCCATAACAGTGAAAAAAATTAAAGTCAGATACGTTTCATTTGGAATACATTTTACACTTCTAATTAAGTATGGATATCTTATATTCACAAATTTAACCAGACTTCTAATGAAATAATAAAACCATATTTAGTCATTCTTCTAGCTAGTCAACAAATATTTGGGGACCACCTACTATATGTTAGGCACTTGTATTAAATGCTTGGAATACAGAGATAAGATATCTTACTCTGTAGCAAGGAAGACAAACAATAAACAAGAAACCCTTATTTAAGGAATGAACAGAGAACGAGGTGCTGGCAAGAGAATCTAAGAAGTAGTAGAATGAATGACAGAAAGGAAGCAAAGAGAAATGGTAATGGCAGCCAAGAACACTTCCAGAAGGAGGCAGTGGTCAGTCATTTCAAAAGCAGTCAAAAGGTTAAGCAAACAATGAGTTTTTATTGAATTGGGACATATGGAGCCAATGACTCTGGTGAGAGCAGTTCTAGTAGAGTGATGGGGTTCAAAAGCATATTGTAGTGGATTAAGGGGTGAGGGGAACTTGAGGGAATAGAAACAGAGAATGAAGATCTCTTTCAAGAAGTTTAGTTATGAAGGGGAAAAGAAAGAGAAGACAAAGAGAAAGGAGAGGTGGAGTCAAAAAGGGAGTCTTTTTTTTTTTTTTTTTCCTTTAGACGAGTAGTACGAGCACTGTTAAACTGTTAAATGCTGACAGGGGCAGTATCGAGGCAGAAGTTAAAAACAGAGAAGAAAGACAGGGAATTACTGATGGATCGGTGAAAGAAAGATCAAGAACACAGGGAGAGAGAGGAAATTAACAAACAATAGGTTTGTAAGCTTTTAAATATCAGCTTCCCTTTTTCTTCCCTTTTTACTGTGAAGTAAGATGCAAGGTTATTTACTGAGAGTGAGGCAGGGAAAGAAGGTAAGTGAGAGGGTATGTGTTTTGAAGAAATTGAAAAAAGTCTGAAATAAGCACAGTGGAGAATGGGATATTGAGCTGACTAAGAGAACACAGTAGGGAGGAACAGAAAATGTTGAGAGCACAGGTGAGGTTGGTGACACTGAATTTATAGTGATATAAATCTACTCAGTAGTGTGATTTTCCCCAGCAACCTGAATACAGGTGACGACAAGATGGACAGTTGGGCTCATCTAGGTCTGGGAATCTGCCAGACAGATGTCAATGAAAGACAACAAAGCAAGAGAGTCTGTAATATTGACAAAAAAATGATTAACATGTTGGAGAATAAAATCTAAGTGGTGTTCCAGCTTAGAGAGGGAAGCGGGAACAGGTGCAGAGCGATAGACTCGGGGAAAAGCAGAGCGGTCAAAGGACTAGAACAGATAGAAGATATTAGCCAGGAATAGGCTGAAAGTATGATTTCATAGTTGCAGTTATTTTGGATGATGGCACTCTCTTGGGCGAGGCAAACAGACATAAGAATAAAAACTAATATTCACTTAGAATTTAATGTGTTCTTGGCACTGTGCTAAGCATTTTGCATGCACTGTCCCCATATAATCCCTACAACTATCAATTAAGTATTATTACTGTCCCCAACATTGTCCTGGTAGTGTCAGTGAGATCTGAGGTGCCTAAGGAGGGTAGAAGAGACATGGTCTGGAATTGGCACTGAGGAGTGAGGACAACGAGCAGCTTGCTATTGAAAGGCTTCCGGGGACCAGATTTCGGTTAAACTAGACTGTAACACTTATAAGAGGTTGAGGATGTAGCAAAGTTTATTCCTTGTGCACTGGGTGTTCTGACAGGCACAGTGGGAGGATTTTAGAGGGAAGGGAGGAATGAGAGTTTGGAAGAGGGAACAAGAAGCCCAGATGAACATTAGGATAAGAGAACACTGAGAGGGTATATAGGTTAGATAAGTGAGGGGGTTACATCATGGGTAGTGTGATAAGGAAAATGGGTGTATGGCCACATGGATTTAGACTTTAGAAGAAACCTTCAAACAGAACCATCCAGCCCCTATTTTTATTTTTATTTATTTTTTTTTCTGTCTTTCCAATGTATCCTTTTTTTTTTTTTAACATCTTTATTGAAGTATAATTGCTTCACAATGGTGTGTTAGTTTCTGCTTTATAACAAAGTGAATCAGCTACACATATACACACGTTCCCATATCTCCTCCCTCCTGCATCTCCCTCCCTCCCACCCTCCCCATCCCACCCCCCCAGGCGGTCACAAAGCACTGAGCTGATCTCCCTGTGCCATGCGGCTGCTTCCCACTAGCTATCTATTTTACATTTGGTAGTGCATATATGTCCATGACACTCTCTCACCCTGTCACATCTCACCCCTCCCCCTCCCCATATCCTCAAGTCCATTCTTTAGTAGGTCTGTGTCTTTATTCCCATCTTGCCACTAGGTTCTTCATGACTTTTTTTTTTTTTCCTTAGATTCCATATATATGTGTTAGCATACTGTATTTGTTTTTCTCTTTCTGACTTACTTCACTCTGTATGACAGACTCTAACTCCATCCACCTCATTACAAATACCTCCATTTCATTTCTCTTTATGGCTGAGTAATATTCCATTGTATATATGTGCCACATCTTCTTTATCCATTCATCCAATGATGGACACTTAGGTTGCTTCCATGTCCTGGCTATTGTAAATAGAGCTGCAATGAACATTTTGGTACATGACTCTTTATGAATTATGGTTTTCTCAGGGTATATGCCCAGTAGTGGGATTGCTGGGTCATATGGTAGTTCTATTTTTAGTTTTTTAAGGAACCTCCATACTGTTCTCCATAGTCAGCCCCTATTTTTAGCTCATATCTCATTCTGTCTCTACAGGCGACAATTTAAATAAGTAACTTAAATTCTCAGACTGTAACAATAGCCAGTACTTGCTGACTGTTCACTACACGTCAAACCCATTACATGCATTAACTTATTTAATCCATACAGCACCACTGTGAGGTATGCACTGTTACCACCATCTCCAGTGTACAGTGAAACCTTAAACAGCTAGTATCTGGTGGAGCTTGAACTTGAGCCCTGCTCACTGACTCTGGAGCCCTAAAGCTTACCATGCTGTAATTCTTACTACTTGATCAGGGCTGTCATTTCTCTCCCTACAATTGTCTTTCCTATACTGTACACTTCCTCTAGCAGAAAAAGGTCTCTCCATACATTAACATTTAAGAGAAACTTAATGACAGATTATGACAATATCAATACATGTGAAACTAACCTTTAACAATATACTCTATAAGTGGATTCTGAAAAAAGGACAGTCATCTTGGACTTTATCCAAGAGAGCTTACATTCTTCAGTACCCAAAGATACACCTTACTAAGAAGATAGTCTTAAGGCATATGGCCCAAACATAGTATTTTAGCACAGATCTAGTGTGTTTAAAAAAATCGTCTGTTGCACAATAACTTTACTCTGTCCTCAGGGTGGAAACTAGTCTCTGATATTTCTTGCTGAGGACAAAAAATAAGTTACTGTCAGGCTTGACATTTTAAATTCTGTAACAGACGATGTCTTGGGTTGTTGTTGTTGTTGTTTTTAGCTCCATACATTTTTATGTTTATAACAAAAAACACTATCAAAGTAGCTTTCATACTTATAAAATGAGCAGAAAACCCATTACAGAAATCCCTCTTTTTTGTTATTTAGCAGTTTTAAAATATCAAAGCACAGCAGTTTCCCCTTATCCAAGGGGGATATGTTCCAAGACCCCCAGTGGATGCCTGAAACCACAGAACCCTATATATGCTATGTTTTTTCCTATCATACATATCTATGATAAAGTATAATTTATAAATTAGGCAGAGTGAGAGATTAACAATAACTAATAATAAAATAGAACAATTATAACAATATTCTGTAATAAAAGCTATGTGAATGTGATCTCTCTCTGAAAATACCTTATTGTACAAATTTAATACCTTTTCCATTTTAACTAAGCACTAATTGTGCTCTGTGGCTGTAACTTTTGCAGTCTGAGGTGTGCCTGCAAAACTAGCACAAATTTCTTTTCCCTTCTTCACAAATTCATGGATACAAGATTCATTCTTACCGTAGATCTTAGCAACCTCAGCATACAATGTCTTTTCTTTCCTTATTAAGTCGAAAATTTTCACCTTTTCATTTAAAGGAAGCCCTTTACGGCTTCTCTTAGGCATATCAGAATTGCCAGCATCACTACTCTTCGTGCTTTGGGGTCATTATTAAGTAAAATAAGGGTTACTTAATAATACAAGCACTGTGATACCTTGACAGTCGATCTGATAACCAAGACAGCTACTAAGTGACTAACAAATGGATTACACTGGACAAAGGGATGATTCACGTCTGGGCAGGACAGAGAAGGGTGGCAAGAGATGCCATCACACCACTCAGAACATTGAGCAACTTAAAATTTATTAATTGTTTATTTCTGAAATTTTCCATTTAATATGTTCAGACTGAGGTTGACTTCTGGTAACTGAAACCATGGAAAATGAAACTGTGGATAACAGGGGACTACAGTTGTCTGTGTATAGAATGCAAGAAGTAATAAAAAGTAGAGATTCAGTACTTCCCTGGAGGCGCAGTGGTTAAGAATCCACCTGCCAACGCAGTGGACACGGGTTCGAGCCCTGGTCCAGGAAGATCCCACACACCGCGGAGCAACTTACCCATGCACCACAACTACTGAAGCCCGCGCGCCTAGAGCCCGTGCTCCACAACAAGAGAAGCCACCGCAATGAGAAGCCCACACACCGCAACGAAGAGTAGCCCCTGCTTGCCACAACTAGAGAAAGACTGCGCGCAGCAACAAAGACCCAACACAGCCATTAATTAATTAATTAATTAATTTTAAAAAGACGTTAATTAAAAAATAAAGTAGAGATTCAGCAAAGAAACAAACCACATTTGGATTCTAACTATCTTAATGTTGATTTAGCAATCAGACTTTGCTTTAAGTGGGTGGCATTTCCAAGGAAACTAAAGGACTTAAATAGAAATGTGGTGTGAGGCTTCACACTTCATGAAGATCTTTTATTTACTCCAACAGGTAACTACAACAGGAAAGCTTAAAATTGAAGTATTTATATACCAATTACTTTTGAGCTCTTCAGTAAGGACTGTAATTTTTACGAAAAGAGTAGAATCTATATTAGCTAAATATATTTTGAAGTAGAGATAATATTATGTCTGCTATCATAAATTTAGGTTTGTTTCATTGTATTTTAGCATTTATTCTTCAACCAAATACCTGGGGATGGAACCATATATTTTCCTGATTAATCTATCTTTAACTGGATACTTAAATTATTTTAGTATGATTAAATCACATTCAATATTCAAAAAGTACTTAAGAATGATACTCTTTTCTTTAAAGGCAGTATTTGGTGTTTGTTTTTACAACTTTAACTTCTTACATCAAGCTTTCTTCCAACTAGACCACTTTATCTTTAAAATATCAACAAGGATATACAGTGCAGAAAAAAAAGTGTTCATCATCCCTGTTCCCTTCATTATTGTCAAAATCTTTAATACCATGTTCTCTCACAAAACATCTGTGTACTATTATAAAATAAATTCTCGGGCTCCAGAAAAAATATCTTAAGCCTTTACTTCAAAATGGAGAAATAATCTAAGGTAATGTTCCAGGAATATATTTTGCTAACATTATTACACGTTAAAACAAAAGCACAATATCAAAAAACACTGATCAAACCCAGGGTGACGGAAAACCCATTAACCCAGACCAAGTATGCCAGATCTCCTGGCACATGACATACCTGCTACCTGTCCCGAGTAATATGTATTGTCTTTTCTCCATCCTGTATTCCAAAGTCAAGCTGAACTACCCTAGGAGATCCATGGGATTGAGCTTGAAGGGTTCGGGGGAACAGACGGAACTGAGCCTAAGATGTGCGAATCACTACTGTGATGCTTGTATTATCAACCCCAAGTGATCAGGGTCATTCCAAATCCCCAGAGGAGCTTCCAGGTGCTTTTTGAGCCATATCACATAGACAGATAGATAGATAGGCAGACAGATAGGCAGACAGACAGAGATAAGAGATGTATATGTATCTGGGGGGGGGGGGGTGTTGCTGTTTGCCTTTTCTTTTTTTTTAATCAGACTGCCCTCAAAAAGAAAAAGATATTTGATATTGTAGGGTAGTCTTTTACTGATGTTAACCAAAATGAACACCCGTGAAGCACTTTGAATAATGGCTTTTTTTCTTTTAAGGAATTTCAGCATGGGTAATAAAGTGGGAAGTCCTGGGTTTCAGTCCTCGGTTCTGCCACTTACTAGGTGTGCGACTTTAGCAAGTCTCAATCTCTGACAGATTGCTTCTTCATTTGTGAAATGAGCAAGATAATCACACTTAACCTACCCACCTACAGGATTATTTCTAGGGTCAAACTGGTTAATAAACATGTAAAACTACTCTATAAATTCTAAAGCAGTGTCTTGATGTCCGACATTCATAATCTTAACAATACCATTGGAAAGTCTGCATCCACTTCAACACTATAACTGAAAGTGCGTGGCTAGTTTCCTCACACTCCCTTTGCATTCCCTGTTCCTCCAGACAGAGTAAAACCTGGTTCCTGAAGAATATGATTTAATTTGAGTTACTGGGAAACAAAGCAATTAGACAATGAATAATAGCCCAGACAGGATACAGCTGAGGATCTGTGCAAAAGAATGAGAAGCTCTTTGATCCTGAGCAGGTGTTCTCCCTAGACTGTCTAACCTGAAGATGATTTAATTTGGAAAATAGGGCTTGTTCCCGGGCGGGTAAGCCTTGGGGCCTTGGCTTTTCGGGACTGGGACCGTCACAGGAAATCCTGTGGGAGGAGGTCAGGGAGATTTTCCAAGTATTAAGGGCCTGGGTGGAACTCTTACCTTGAAGAAGTCTTGTTACCACACACAAGCCCTTTTCCTGAAGTAGCGGCATGAAAACTCCAGTCTGTGCCGGACCTGCCCAGAGACTGCTGCGGAGAGACGCCCTTAAGCCTCTGAGAGAGAGTCTTCTGCAGCGGGGCATGCCGGGAAGACGCGGGGAATGCCGGGAAGGTGCAGGGCATGACGGGAAGGTGCGGGGCCTACTGGGAAAGTAATGGGGTATGCTGGGAAGTCGCCGTGCTGGCCCTGAGGGAGGAAGAATGGTATGCAGGGCCCTGGGACTTTTACGGGACAGAGATGGCCCTGGAGCAGCACGTAAAAAAAAAGCAGCAGCATTTATCCCAGAAGTAAAATTGGCCTAGTAGTGTCCATTTTAGAGCTGTTCTCACAAGACAAGACAGCTTGGATTGTTTTCGACTAGCATCTCTTCTCCAAAGATGTCTCCTCCTTTGGGTTTCCCTAGTACCTCAGCTTGGTCCAGATGGCCCAAAGGGGACTGTTTCCTGTGGCCTTTTCCCACTGTTCCGAATGTTAACGATCCCCACCTGTACTGACTTCCTCATCCTGGCTCGTTAAGCCTTCTCTACCTGGGCTCTAAGTTTTTACAACACTGCGGGGAGAAATGTCTCTGAAGTTTTACTTTTCCACCTGAAATGGATAGTCCAGGCCCTCAAAACTTTCCAAACTCATACTTCAAATCCCAGTGTCTTTTCATTTTAGAAAAATTCATTTTACACTTGCGTTAATTTGGGACAGAGCCCCAGCCCTATGTGAGTGGATTATAGATGAAATCCTATTAAATAGAACTCTATCGGACCTGACTGCAATATGCAAACAAATTGGAACACAGCTTCTGGGTCATTTTGAACACAACAAAGGATAAAGGATTTACACTTTTTCCTCTCTCTCCTACTTGCCCTCCCAGCAATTTTTTTTTTTTTTCTCTCTCTCTCTTTTTCTATATGACTGTGCCTGAGATTGACAATGCACTGGATAGATTCTTGGTCTGATTTCACACTGGAGGTTTTCCTAAGTAAGTGGAAGAATATCCTAACTCCCAGGTGGAATTATCATCATTACTCTCTTTTTTATATGTAATGTAATCTAGTTAGTTCAAAATTTAGGGCAATTAGATCCATCTGTACAGATTAACCATTGCAATCCAGTTAGCATTTTCTTTCTTTTCTTCTGTTTCTTAAAATCTGATTTAAAATATTCTGTTCAGTGTAGTTTAATACACTTTTTAAATGTTTCTTGTTTTCCCTTTCCTCTTAGTGCTTTGTAATTTGTGGGAAGGACTGTCTTTAAGTTAAAAGCAATTAGAGTTGCTTTATGAGATTTAAATATAGCAGAGGAGTTGAAGGGAATAATCCAAGTTAATCAGAAGAAAATATTCAATCATTGACAAAGTATTGAGTACATCAATAGGTAAGTTATGGATTATGTCTAATATTCTATTTTAGAGTGAATACAGTATAATACAGAACACATTTATAATCATAATCATCATCTATTAAAAGTCTATCACTTGTGGGCTTCCCTGGTGGCTCAGTGGTTGAGAATCGGCCTTCCAATGCAGGGAACATGGGTTCGATCCCTGGTCCAGGAAGATCCCACATGCCGTGGAGCAACTAAGCTAGTGCACCACAACTACTGAGCTTGCGCTCTAGAGCCCACGAGCCACAACTACTGAGCCTGCGTGCCACAACTACTGAAGCTCGTGCACCTAGAGCCTGTGCTCCGCAACAAGAGAAGCCTCCGCAATGAGAAGCCCGCGCACCGCAACGAAGAGTAGCCCCCGCTCGCCACAACTAGAGAAAGCCCGTGCGCAGCAACGAAGACCCAATGCAGCCAAAAATAAACAAATAAATAAATAAATTTATTAAAAAAAAAAGTCTATCACTTGTGTCATTTTAAACTAACAAACAATTTTAAATGCAATTAAAACTTTTACTTTGGGATCACCATTTCATGGATAAAAATATAGATATAAGTATAGATATAGACACACCTCTGTATAAATTACTTCAATGTTAAGTTTTACTGCAATATATCTCTTCAACTTTACATGTACTGTTTCTTCTTTGCAATGTAACTTATTTCTATACTTGTTATTGATTTTTTTCCTAATATACAATGGAAATTATATGAATTTTATAAAAACTGTCTGGAAAAGCACAAAAATGTGTAATGTAAAACATAACACCCTTCCACAGTAAAGGTTCCCTTCCTCACCCAGAAATAACTATTGATACCTTTGGCTGCTTGATGCTTCATCCTCCCGATTTTTTATCATATATATACTAACATACATTATTATTTTAAAATCAAATTATACTTGACAAATTATTCTGTCATTTTATTTTTTCCACTAAATCAGTCTCCAGATACCTGTGATAATATTTGTATACTTAATTCTCTTTAAAAGCCTATATAGTATTCCTTGTGTGGATGTACCATAATTTACAAAACCAACCCCTTACTAATGTATATATTGGTTGTGTCTAATTTCTCCTTACATTTCAGCCTCTTGAGCTGTGTCTTTTTTCCTTTCCATTGCAAATCACCACCACCCCAAATTTTGTGTTTTCTAGTGACCAGGACCACTTCATTCCTTTTTCATTTAGCCTGTTTTCTGAAATGTTTTTCTGACTTTCAGGTCTTGTCCTTTTGTTTTGAATATTCTCTTTTTATTCTCCTATTTTTTTTTCCCCATTAAGGACAAAAAACCTCTTATACAAAATCTCTCCTCTCTAGTACCAGTGTGCTGTCTTCACACTCTTCCCAACCCCAGCAGTGAAGAAAAAGAGGTGCTTAATATCAGGTTTCTGATAAGAAACAAGGGGCTGCTACCAGCAGGGAGCCTTGTCAAGATCTCCCTCATTCTGAGCACTCCATTCCCACGTGAACCACAATGAATGGAGATTTCACCCGCCCACCCCACATTGTTCAAGTTGTCCTTTGCCCTTTCTGTCAAATCTTGGCACCCAGGAGACAGCAGAACATGTTCTGAATTCAACCCTGGGGAGCTACCAATCAAAATCACTTGACTCTTCTTACCCATTAGTTGTTCTCTTTCTATGCCTGATGTGGAGTGAGGCCTATGCTGTTCTTTGTCATGGCCCCTTCTCAGTGGGCCCAGCTAACCCCTATAGGGTGGGATGGCTCTGCCCATCCCCTAGGCAGAGTGCCACAGGCAGAGAGTAGAACAAGGGCAAAGTACAAGGCTGAGTCTTAGGACATAGGTTCTCTTATTGCTTCAGCTGTAGGCTCAGAGTCTGTGCAGAAAGTTAGTATAATTTATCTTTTTGTGATCTTAGTTATCAAATACCAGTTAAGAATATTAACTGTCCACTTAACTCACAGAACACTATAAGAATGGAAATCTATAAAACACTTTGAAAATAAAATTCCAAAGAAACAGAGTTTCTTATTTTATATGTCTCTTCTTTTTTGTACATATATTTTAACTGACTTCCTTTGTTTATATCTGCAACTCATTTCTGGTTTTTCCTGCTATACATACCTATTCCTTCCCATGAATTAGTTCTTATTTATGAAACACAACAGTATATCTATATTTATTTCCAATGAGACCTTCTTCCAGTGAGACCAGCAGAGGTTTTGTTGGCTTTTTGTTGTTGTTGTTTGTTTTTGAGGGGAGTGGGGTGGGTTCAGAGGGAGAAAGACATGGCTGTTGTCATTTTTTTAATGTAAAATTTTTTTATGTTCTTCAAATTTTATATCTGAAACATTCTCTGGAATTTTTATATGATTATTAAGGCCTTAGTTTCAAGTGGCAACATTCAAATAAGCAAAAAACTTTATAGGGAGACTAAACTCCTGTCTGATAGTAAGTTAGGTACTTAGAAAATTAGACTAATTCTTCTAAGCCATAGATAAGTTGGTCAAGAAAAACCAAAACCCTAAACCAACTCGGTGTTTGACTCTGGGCCAATGTCTTAATCTCTCTGTATTTGAACCTTCCAGCTTTTTTCTTTTTTTTTTGGCTGCATCGGGTCTTCGCTGTGCCATGTGGGATCTTCATTATGGCATGTGGGATCTATGTTGCAGCACCGCAGGCTGTTCATTGCAGCGCGTGGGCTTCTCTCTAGTTGTGGCCTGCAGGTTTTCTCTCTCTAGTTGTGGCGTGCGGGCTCCAGGGCGTGTGGGGTCTGTAGTTTGCGCCACGTGGGCTCTCTAGTTGAGGTGCGTGGGCTCGGTAGTTGTGGTGTGCGGGCTTAGTTGCGCTGCGGCATGCGGGATCTTAGTTCTCCGACCAGGGACTGAACCTGCGTCTCCTGCTTTGGAAGGCAGATTCTTTACCACTGGACCACCAGGGAATTCCCTGAACCTTCCAACTTTAACACTGGTGGAACTTTGATACCAAATGCCAATTGCCTTCTAATAATCAAATGACAGATTGTGGGATGGTTAGAACAAATCTAAATGACACTGAACTCCTTAGGAAAAAGGTGTTTTAATGCTTTTCAGGTTTAAAATAAAGAAACATTTTAGGAATTTAAAAGGGACAAAATTTCAGAAAGTTGCAGCTCTCGTGGTAAAAGAAAAGGATGAGAAATTCTGTTTTAACTGTCATTAAATTTGTTTTTCAGGGCTTCCCTGGTGGCGCAGTGGTTGAGAGTCTGCCTGCCAGTGCAGGGGACACGGGTTCGGGCCCTGGTCTGGGAAGATCCCACATGCCGCGGAGCAACTAGGCCCGTGAGCCACAATTACTGAGCCTGCGCGTCTGGAGCCTGTGCTCCGCAACAAGAGAGGCCGCGATAGTAAGAGGCCCGCGCACCGCGATGAAGAGTGGCCCCCGCTTGCCACAACTAGAGAAAGCCCTCGCACAGAAACGAAGACCCAACACAGCCATAAATAAACAAACAAATAAATAAATAATTTTAAAAAAAAATTTGTTTTTCAATTATAAAAAGAACCTTGGCTATGTATAACTGTTCTTTTTTTTCCTTAGTTAAGAAAACGGCCCATTTCTAAGCATCCAATACTATCACTTCCTTTCTAATTTAGTTCTTCCTTCCCCAGTGAATTTTAATACCACATCAATAAATTCCAACAATACACTATTGTTTTGGCCTTTGATTCTTAAGGAAGGGGGAAAATGCAAATTTGTCTTTTATTAATAAGTGCATAACTTCTAATAGATTATACACAGTCTCATAACTCATCTCAGTCTGAATAATCAACATCATTTGAATTTTCAAAGGTAACACTTCACTGTAATGAAAGAAAGCCCGGTGACTCAGCATTCAGTAGAACTATACAATAGTGGATATCATATTGCTGATTAAAGTGATTATAATTTAATGATCCCACCAAGTATTTCATCTTTGCTGTGCAAACTACAGAGACTCAGGCCATCAAGTAGAAGGAAGGGCCTTAATAGAATTTGTGACAAGTAACATGAGACTGCCAATGCCCCAAACTTACAGCTCCAGTAAACTATAGAAACCTCATATCTGCCAAATTGGAAAACATTAGTGTATTAAAGATTTCAGAAGAGAGTTGAGTGTAAATAGTGTTAATCACGAGGATAAGGTTCCAAATAACTACATGGCTTTAATGAGGAGATCTGAAATAGGCGGTACCAACAAAAGAGTTGATTACAAGAGTTGATTACATGTAAAATTATAAATCAAGTCCTCACATAATAAAGGGTTGAGGAAGTCACTACAGAATACTCTTTAACAAAAGGAAGACCTTATGAAATGTTGGCAGAGGATGTGGTAAGCCAAATGGCCTGCTAACTGGTTAGATTATCTGAGGCAGTTATGCTTCTGGATTTGTATTTATATTGGTCTAATTTGGCTTAGTTACCCTGGACCCTCCGTGAAGTTACCCAGGCTATCTAGGGGATTAGGAACTGGAAGCGCGAACAGCTCCTACCAAAATAAGTCCTGGCCCTAACCTCTCTCCTTTCCTCCCCTCCCCTCCCCCCAGCCCCTGCTTTCTCCACCCCCTGCCAAAATCTATATTCAATATATCTGAAATCAAATGAGGCCAGAACATGAACGGAGCATCCATGAAGAGCGTGAGTTTGGGAGTTAGACAAACCTGCCTTGGAATCCCAGCTCAGCCACTTACTAGTTGTGGGATCTCAGTCAAGATATTTAATTTCTCTGAACCTCATTTTCCTCGTCTGAATATCTGAATAAGGAGGACAAAAATCTCTATCAATACTTCACAGAGTCACCATAAGGAGTATTTATTTTAGCCCAGTTCCTGGAATGTAGCATCCAGAAGAATGTACCACTATTATTATTGTTTCCTGATTGGTCTTTATATGTCTTCTCCCTCTCTCCCCACCCCCTCACGCACACACACAAATAGAATAGAACAGAAGATAGAATTAATACCTAATTCCCAGAAAGTACTCACCCTTCCCACCAAAGAAGGACTTTGCTGATAATAACATATGAGATACTGTGTAATTTTACTATTAATACCACCTTACTTCATCAGAAAAAAGGCTTTGTAAGTAGATACATCCTCATAATACATCAGTTGGATAACATTTGTAGAATTTTTGGATGGCAGCAAAATAGGCTTAAAATAGTTGGAGTTCACAGCACTATTTTAAAATGTGTTCTTTTGTTTCATTAAAATTAACACTTCTACTCTTCAAAAGATATCATTAAGAAATGAAAAAAGCAAGCCACAAACATATGTTTGAAAAAGGACTTACATTAAAAAATAAATATATAAAGAGAAAACTGGACAGCTACATGTAAAAGAATGAAATTAGAACATTTTCTAACATCATATACAAAAATAAACTCAAAATGAATCAAAGACCTAAATGTAAGACAGGAAACCATAAAACTGCTAGAAGAAAACATAGGCAGAACACTCTTTGACATAAATTGTAGCAACATTTTTTTTTGGATTTCCTAAGGCAAAGCAAACAAAAGCAAAAATAAACAAATGGGACCTAATTAAACTTAAAGGCTTTTGTACAGCAAAGGAAACCATTAACAACACGAAAAGGCAACCTACTGAATGGGAGAAAATATTTGCTAATGTATGACCAATAAGGGGTTAATATCCAAAATATATAAACAGCTCATAAAACTCAACATCAAAGAAACAAATAACCTGATTACAAAATGGGCAGAAAAATCGAATAGACATTTTTGCAAGGAAGACATACAGATGACCACAGGCATATGGAAAGACGCTCAACAAAGTTAATCGTCAGGGAAATGCAAATCAGAACCACAATGAGCTATCACCTCACACCTGTCAGAATGTCTATCATCAAAAAACCCACAAATAACAAGTGTTGGTGAGGATATGGAGAAAAGGGAACCCTCGCACACTGTTTGTGGGAATGTAAATTGCTGCAGCCACTTGTGGAAAACAGTATGGAGGTTCCTTAAAAATGAAAAATAGAACCACAGTATGATTCAGCAATTCCACTCTTGGGTATATACCCAAAGAAAAGGAAAACACTAATTCGAAAAGATACATGCACCCCAGTGTTCATAGCAGCATTATTTACAACAGCCAAGATATGGAAGCAACTTGTGTTCATCAACAGATGAATGAATAAAGAAGATGTGATATATATATACATATATATATATATATATATATATGTATATATATATATATATATATACACACACACAATGGAATACTACTCAGCCATAAAAAGAATGGAATTTTGCCATTTGCAACAACATGGATGGACTTGGAGAGAATTATGCTTAGTGAAATAAGTCAGACAGAGCAAGACAAATACTGTAAGATATCACCTATTTGTGGAATCTAAAAAATAAAACAAACTAGTGAATACAACAAAAAAAAGGAACAGGGGCTTCCCTGATGGCGCAGTGGTTGGGAATCCGCCTGCCAATGCAGGGGACACGGGTTCGAGCCCTGGTCCCGGAAGATCCCACATGCCGCGGAGCAGCTGGGCCCGTGAGCCACAATTACTGAGCCTGTGTGTCTGGAGCCTGTGCTCTGCAACAAGAGAGGCCGCGATAGTGAGAGGCCCGCACACTGCGATGAGGAGTGGCCCCCACTTGCCACAACTGGAGAAAGCCCTCACACAGAAATGAAGACCCAACACAGCAATCAATCAATCAATAAATAAATCTTTAAAAAAAAAAAAAAAAAAAGGAACAGACTCACAGATATAGAGAACAAACTAGTGGTTTCCAGTGGGGAGAGCAAAGGAAGGGGGGGAGGTAGGTGTAGGGGATTAAAAGGTACAAACTACTATGTATAAAATAAAATAAATAAGCTACAAGGAAATATTGTACAGCCAGCAAATATAGCCAATATTTTATAATAACTATAGATGGAGTGTAACCTTTAAAAATTGTGATTCACTATATTGTACACCTGAAACTTACATAATATTGTAAATCAACTACACCTCAATAAAAAAAGAAGAAAATATAAAGAGCTTATAACTCAGTAATAAGAAGATAGACAATCCAATTAAAAGTGGGCAAAAGATTTGACCGGATTCACAAAAGGAGATATATGAATGGCCAATAAACTCATGAGAAGATGAACAACATCCTAAGTCATGAAGAAAATGCAAATTAAAACCACAATGAGTAACTGCCCTATACATCCATTTAAATGGCTACAATTAGAAGGACTGACAATATCAAGTGTTGGAGGAATTGGATTCTCAAACATTGTTGTGGGAACATAAAATATTACAATATTACATTTGGGAAAACAGTTTGGCCGTGTCTTATAAAGTAAACCAATGCTTATCATCCAACCCAACAATTCTACTCCTAAGTATTTACCCAAAGGAAAGTAAAACATATGTCTACACAAAGACCAGCAGCTTTGTCCATAACAGCCCAAAACTGGAAACAACCCAAATGTTCAACAGATGAATGGATAGACAAATTGTTGCATATACAGGGAGTGGAATACTACCCAGCACCAACAAATTACTGCCGAACGATGGATGAATTTCAAAAACATGCTGAGTGGAAGAAGACAGACATCAAATAAAACATACTGTGATTCTCTCTCAGATAGATAGATAGACAGATAGATAGATAGATATAAATTTTAAAGTATATGTCATAGGGGACTTCCCTGGTGGTCCAGTGGTTAAGGCTCCATGCTTCCACTGCAAGGGGTGCCACGCTGCACGGCCAAATAAATAAATAAATAAAACACCTTTAAAAATAAATAAAATATATGTTATATATAAACACGTATCTAAATACATATATATATTCATATATATGATTTTTGCTGGGTCACCTTTGCTCTTTATTGGCCATAGTCCCTCCAGCCTTCAGTCTCATCAGCACACAAGTGGGGTGAGGGGTGCAGGGGGCATGGGCAGGCTGCCCCTTGCTGGGCGGGGTGGTGAGGAGAAGTGGCAGCCCCTCTGGCTGGATCCTTCCTGCCCCCTAGGCCTGGATCCTTGCCTCCTTTCAGCCCTCTCATATATGTATGCATACACACACACACACACAAACACACACACACACACACACACACCATTGCCACACAGGCAACCAGTCATGCCAATGTAATGGAACTTGAGTAAGAACTCTGAACCACAAGGCTCAGGCAGGCTTCCCTAGTGGCAATATTCCACGTGTTACACACAGGTACCAGGAAAATAATGCATACAAGGCCCCACAGAAAGAGGACCATGGGAGCTCTGTATTTAGTACTTTTCTTGGACTCTGCCCTGTGCTCTTCTTCCCTTGGCTGATTTTAATCTGTATCTCCCCCCCCAAAATAAGCTATAACTGTGAGTTTAAGAGCTTTCAGTTTGTTTTTTTGAGTCCTGCTAGCAAATTATCGAACCTGAGGGTAGTTTGGGGAACGCTCCCACTCCACACGTGCAATTAGTGTCGGAAGTGAGAGTGGTCTTTTGGAGAACTGTATTCCTGTTAATTCTGCAGTTTCCAAAACTCCCAAAGAGTTAGCTCTAAATTTTAGCAATATCATAAAGGTGATTTTTTTTAAAAAAGTGGTCGTTTTCCCTCATCTACTATGTATGCATGTGTGCGTATGTGTCTGTGCATCTGTGCATGTAATCAAGTATACACACACATACCCACAATGGAACACTGTTCCATTCACTGTTCCATGTGAATCTCTTAAAAAGGCAATTTTGGAAGCACCTCAATATTTTGTACTTCAAATTTTAAAGGTATAAGTAGATCTTTATAAACTTAGAAGAAATATGAATGAATGAGCATCAACTAATTAACAGAAGGAATCTAGACAAAGTAGGGAGAGAGAAGATAACAGGGGTTGCCATTTACTGTTCTCTAAAAATGTTTAAGTGGTATGATTAAGGGTCATTTTTGTGTTTTTATGTTTTTCAGAATTTTTCAAATTAATGAAAGAATAAATGTATCCTGGACAAATTTAGAAATATATATGTATGTATATTAGAAATTTAGAAATATAAGAATTTCACACATTACTTTATGGTCACAGGAAATATAAAACAATTTATTTCATTTATACACATAAATGTTGTTCTCTTCTTGTCGCAGAGAAGAAAAATAGGGGGATCAAATCTTTTAAGCATAAAACACTTTCTATTAGTATAAAATTCTGTGAAGGAAATACAGTGAAAAATAAGATGCCAAGGAGAAAAAGGTGTGATATTAAGCATCCAACTGTAAAAGACAAGCTCATTTTGGAATTTTTTAAAATAGATGATGATGGCTATCAAACCCCTACAATATTTTGTATTCAATTAGATTTATTTAAAGGAATGACATAAGTTTTATTTTTAAATTTCAGTATTTACAGTTTGCCAGAAGTTACCTCTCTTTAGTTATTTAAACTTTTGTTGAATACTTTTATACATAAACTTAAAAGTTTGTGGAGGGTGTATATGATTTAAAAAATATTTTAGGCATACATGAGTGAAAGGTTTGTAGGCCACTAACATTAGCTATAAACTACATTTGGCGATCAGTGGAAAAATGCAATACTGTTTAAACTAAGCCAAGGATACTCTGCCACCTGGTGGCTTAGAAATTTTCATGGTCACTAGACAGGAATAAAAACCTCTCCTCAGACCAGGCGTGATGATGAATTGATTCATAATATACAGAATCAGGGAGATGAATTCCTTGATTACAAAATGTATGGATACAGAGAAGGAAGCAAAATGATTCTGAATATTATCACTGCAAATTCTGAATATTATCACTGCAAATCCAGGGAATTATCACTGGTAGTTTTTTACAGGGTAGGAAAATATCTAAAATCTCTCACCTAAGATCAACTGATTTCAGAAATGCTTAAAATGATAATTAATACAGTTTTATTCTGTGAACTTGAGTAAAAGCAAATTTCTCTGTCATTTTATTGTGGAGAAACAGAAAAAAAATGTTTTGACCCATTTCTGTGCACTGTAGAAAACTGAAATTACCAAAGATTCCATACTTTATTGAAAAAATATATATGTAAATTCTTACTACCTGCATTTTTTTTTTTTTTGGTACCTTGCTTTACCTTGGTTAATTTTTCCATTGTTTGGATTTCATAATGAAAACAAGAACTCCATTCTAGAAGTTGGTGGGGGATTTTTGGTTTATTTGTTTTGGGTTTTGGCTTGCATTATGGATAATCCTTAAAAGAAAAAGCCCAATTTATTTAAACATATTATGTTAATAAAATAAGATACTAATATATGTGTATATAGTGTTATATAGTGTGTGTGTGAATATAAACAAGCTTTGAAGGTATAGCTCAGCACTAAATGGGGCTAACATTACAAAAATACACCGGCAAAAATAACTGAGAAAGTTTTAAGGAAGAGTAGTGAAGATGACCAGCCCTACCAGATAGTAAAACATAAAGTTACTGTAATTAAGCTGGTCATACTACACGTGACTAGACACCTTAGCAATAGTAGAAAAGGAATGGAGTGCATGTGGAAGTGAGTACATGATAATGCTGGCATTGTTGAGTGAAAACAAAGCAGAAAATAATGTATTGGCACATATTCATTTATGTATGTGTAGCTGTATAAAGGGAATAATATTTTTAAATTATTATTGGACTCTTCTCTTTGTCTTTCTTAGTACAGGCCTAGGACACTTAAGGTATCTACCTGCCCAGGAGAAAGACTGGGATCTGCTTCCTGTGGTAGATGCTACTGTGACTTAGCCAGTTACACTTTATCTTCCCCTTCTTCCACGGGGACAGATAGTCCCACAATAGATCCTGTGGAAATGCCTGACATTTTCTTCCCCAGTCTTCCTTTCAGCTGTGGGTATCCATGTGACATGGTTATGGATAATATGAAAAACAGAGAAATCTGTTGGAACTGCTTCTGGAAAGATTTTTCACCATGATAAAAAGTAGAGAGACATGGGGAGATGTTTCTCCACTATGAAAGCCCCATTTCTCTTACCTTTGAATGAGGCTGTCTGAAGTGATGTCCAGAGCAGCTGCAGCCATCCTGCGACCTTGAGGTGATAAACCTGAAGATGAGACATCAGCACGCTGAGGATGGCAGAGCACAAGATCTGGGCCTTGAATGGCATTGTGGACTTGACAAATCAACTCTGGAGCCCTTAACCCTCAGAGTTTTTGTTTTGTAAGATTATTAAATGTCTTCATTGTTTAAGCCGCATTTAGTTGGATATTGTCACTTGTAGCCAAAATCATTCTAACTTCTACATTACAGAGGAATGTCTAAAGACTGACAGAGGTAATGTGCCATTACTGATATATAAAAACAGAAATTTACCGAGAAAAGAACGTTCAAACTCCCTTATCTGTCCCTTGAGTATATCAGCATCCAAGGTCAGAGGACCCATGTTCACTGGGTTCCCCACATGGTGAAGAAGTTAGCACATCTGTCAGGGACAATCAGACCATGTGTTGTCTTTTAATAAATGACCTCTGGTGCGGGGGTGGGGTTAGACAAGCACGGGTGACAGTGAGGGCAGGGGGAGAAGCTGCCCCCACTCCACAACCCTCTGTCTGACTCTGGGAGGCGCCACCTCACGGGGTGTCCCATTCCAACCTGGTGCGGCCACATCAGGACAAACATCATCGTGCTTGTGGTCAGGTGGAAGGTCTAATGCCAGGGTTAGCTTTGTGGAGCCGCCCTTGGGTCTCACGTGCTGACAGGCCCCACAAGTAACTGAGAACCTGGCTGGGCAGCTGAGCCGAGGCAGCTGCCAGGCAAGAGCAAACTGCTGTGGGGAAGGCTGCAGAATGGGGCATGTCAGCCCAACCCAGGAGGGCCACAGGGCCATCAGAAGCCAGGCTGCAGCCACCAGGAGTGGTGCGCCAACAGCAGGCCACTGACCCCCCTCAAAGGTCTGCCGGGTAGCCCTGACCAGAGGGATAAAGCTCATGGCCCAGAGGCGGGAGCCAGAGGCCAGCGGACACACACCAAATGGACTTGAGAATATTGGCTGAAGGTCACATAAGCTGCCCCCCTCCCCCTGCCCCCCCCGCTGCCTTCCTGAAAGGTACAGGGTGAAGGACAGGCTATTGAGAGACTGACATTTTTCATCCAAGTAAGGCTGAACACCTCTTCTAAAGGAGCAGCTTAAACTACCAGGTAGACTAGGGTTTAAATGAAACTGGACACCGGGTTAGTTTTTTTTGCCGTTAGCCCATGAGTAGGGGCGGTGGAGAGGTGGAGCCAGGGCGGGAGCAGAGGAAAGCCAGATTCATTACAGGCAAAAATAAAGAGCATACATTTCATCAACACATCTAAATTGTAACGTGAGCTAAATGTATGACCTTGCTACACACAATATTTCATTAAAAAGACCTAGGAAAGTGACAGCAGTTGGCCCTGGGGGAGGGGACGGGGAGGCTGAGAGTCCGGAGGAGGAGGCTTACTTTCCTCTGAACACTTTGTGCAGTCTGAATATCTTTCTGTGTATATATTACTTTTTCAATTAAAAAACAAAAGAGTGCTTAGTAAAAACCAGCGAAAGTAAATGGTATGGGACTTCCCTGGCAGTCCAGTAGTTAAGACTCCACACTTGACTGCAGGGGGCACAGGTTTGATCCCAGGTCGGGGAACTAAGATCCCATGTGCCATGCGGTACGGCCAAAAAAAAAAAAAAAGCAAATGGTATGAAAACGGTAAATAAACAGAAGATAGATAACTAATCATTCTTTTTCATAGAAACATTGTTTTAAAAGCCTTAGTGGATCAGCCAAGAAATTATATAACTTGAAAACCACATCTAGCAAGTAAAACTAAACAGTGGTGGAGGGCAGCACAAACGCTCATCGAGTCACCAGGGCACAGGGAAAGACTCCTGCTCGCCATGCACTAAGGTGAACAGTCACTAGCGGGAGTGAGTACGTCTAACTGCCCAGGCCGTGTGCGGAGAGGCAGCGGGCCAGGCGGCTGCACCGATGGACTTGGACGCCACCCTCCTTTGGTTTGATCTGGGCTGCCACTTGCTAGCTGATAACTCTGGGCGAGTTACTTAACCTCTCTTGCCTCAATTTCCTCATATGTCAATTGAGAATAATATTAATATCATAGGGTTGCTTAAGGATTCAATGTAAAGCACTCAAAATTGTTCTTGGCACATAGTAAGCACTCAGCTATCACAGCTATTTCTGGAATTGACTGAGGGGGGAAAAGGTGCTGAGACTTCCACCTTCTAAGCTCAGAGAAGCGCCATGTCTTGGGGCCAGTCATCACCCCAAAGGGGCCAGTCAACAGAACTGGCATCAACACCCTCCCCATCCCCTCAATCCAGCCCCGTCAATATGGCAGAGGACTTGGGTTAAGGAGAAAGCACCGTGTCCATGAAGAGAGGCTATCCCCATCACCTCATCTCACCTGCCCAAGGAGAGGGGGCAGTTTTGTGCATGGGTGGCCAAGGAAATAACATGTAGAGCTGTGGAGGCCCAGAAGCAGGGGGATCCTGACATCTCATTTCCTGGTGAGGCTGCGGCTTGGCCATGGGACTTACAAGAGAAGGGAGGAGATGGCATGGTGTGACAGTTAGAGAAGGGGGCAGTGAGTGCACCTCCTGGCTCTGAGAAGTGGAAGACGGATCCTGCTTCTGTCTCCAGGCCCCTGGAGCTATAGAAGGCAAGTAAAATTGGGGGCATAATCACCCTGTGCTCTAGATAAATATGCTCCATTAATTGGAAAAATTAAAGTAAAATTTGTAAATCCAATATAAATAGACCAAGCCAAAAATGAATTCAGTCTTTAAGGAGTTTGCAATTTAGACACAATTATAATAGAGTATGTAGTGAGTTTTATGAAAGAGTTACAGGAACATGGAGCAGGGTGTCTAAATCAGATGGAAGAATCCAAGAAGTCTTCCTGGAGGAGGTGACACTTAAACTGAATTTAAAGGATGAGAATGAGCTAACTAGAAAAAAGGGGAGGGATGGGAGAGTATTTCAAGAACAGCACATGGAGAGAAGTGGAGGTAAGAAAGCACACACTACATTTTAGAACTTACATCTGGTTTGGAGTGGCTGAGAGGGAGGGTGGATGTGGGAGTGAAAGGAGATGAGGCTAGAGAGGAACGTATATCCAGATAATGCAAGACCTGGCATACTAAATCAAAAGGTTTTAAATTTGTTCTTAAATCAGTGGGGAGTCATTGATTTTGAACAGGGAAGCAACACAATTACATTTGCAGTTTAGAAGCATCATACATCCAGCAGTGTGGAGGCCTCCAGGCTGAGGCAGGAAGGCCAGCTAGGAGGCTACTGCTGCCATTGAGGCAAGATGACACAGTGACAACACGGCGCCTGAGTGAAGGCAGAGATGAGGGAGACGATCAGACTCTATCCTTGGTGACTTTAAATGTGAGATGAGGAAGAATGGGGAGTCTAGGATGCTTTCTAGTTACATGACGTGGACAGATGCCCAGACAGGAAAAGCAGAAGGGGGAGCAGGGGTTTTTTTTCTTTTTAATTTATTTATTCATTTATTTATTTTTGGCTGCTTTGGGTCTTCATTGCTGCGAGCAGGCTTTCCCTAGTTGCAGCGAGCGGGGGCTACTCTTCATTGCGGTGCGCAGGCTTCTCCTTGTGGTGGCTTCTCTTCTTGCAGAGCACGGGCTCTAGGCGCGCGGGCTTCAGTAGTTGTGGCTTGTGGGTTCAGTAGTTGTGGCGTACGGGCTTAGTTGCTCCGCGGCATGTGGGATCTTCCCAGACCAGGGCTCGAACCCCGTGTCCCCTGCATTGGCAGGCGGATTCTTAACCACTGTGCCACCAGGGAAGCCCAGTTTGGGGTACTTTTTGTCCAAAGAATATTATTTCGACTTTTGGAACTCTACAGAACAAGGTATCATAATGACATAATTTTTTCCTACATTTCTGAGAATTATGATCGTTTATTTGTACATATATCCACTAAGTTTCATATCAGTAATATATACTCACAAAGTCATCAAGTAGTACAAAGTGTGAAGCAGTCTTTACCAAAAAAATTCCTGAAGTCATTTTCACCGTGCTTCAGAGGATGCTGTGGGAGAATCACAGTAAAACATTGGAGAGGCCCCTTTCCCTCAAATCGTAACAGGTAGAATGTTGTGTTTCTGTTAGAAAGATTGCCAGAATGTACTGTAACCTCACACTTAGAGAAGAACTCCTACCTTCCAGTCGTAAACAAAACTGAAAGCACCAAGCCAAAGGCCCCTCTCAGAGCAGATTTTAGTCATCCTTTGACATCAACCAAAGGACATGCATGATATATCACAGGGCCCAGTCTCAGGTGAGGTTTGGAATTTCCTTTCCTGATTCTCTCTCTTGGAGAGCAGAAAAAATAATCCCTCAGGGTTGGAACACACTGTCAAGCTTGACATCACTTCGGGCTGGAAACCTCCAGAGTTTTCTCCTCACGATTCAAAACCAGGGCAGGTATTAAGACTGAAAATCATGCTGACAAGTTAATTAGGGGGGAAAAAAAAAAAAAAAACAACTGTTAATAAAAAGGCAAGCTGAGTGAGATTCTCCGTGTCCCTCTTCAAACAAAGCCCACATACGATCCGGGACTGTGTGACATCCTCCGTGATGGATGTACTCTTCTTGGGAGCACTGCCCAGAACCCCGGCCAGGAAGCCAGAAGCAGGCCTCTCAGTTCTAGAACGTTACTAACTAGCTGTTTGACTCTGAGTCCCTCTCTGGGCTTCAGTTTCCCATAAATAAAAAGTCAAAAAATTGACTATGTGATTGCTAACAGCCCTTAACCCTTAGCTCTAAAAATCACTGATTCTTTTTTTTTTTTTTTATCATCTCAGGATATATGTGTATTAAAGTGTCTCTAAATGACAGTAGTGCACATGGTAAACTCATAATACATGTTCCGTGAACTAATTAATTAATTTGGGCACTAAGAAAAAGAGGCTCTTCTTTGGCAATTATTTGATAAATTATAACTACGGACATTTTTCTCTTTCAGACTAGGAGGAGAGAACGCTACATAATAGCAAGCAGCTGAACTGAAATATCTCTGGTACTCTGCTGGTGACTCCACCCCATTAGATTTGTGCGGCTCAGGAATCAAATTCCCCCATTAACCTAAAAAAATCCGTTCTCCTGCCAACAGGAGTCCCATGCCCAGAATGGAAAGTCTTGACCATGCGTGGAATGCGTTTTACAAACAAAACTGAAGAAGCACAATCCCTAACAAAGTGCTGGGTACTTTCTGAACAAAGAAATAACCTGGGCAGATGATTTTGTTTCAAAGATGAAATGGAATATTAGAAGACACAATTGTTTTTAAACAGCTAAATACAGAGGAGAAAATAAAAGCATTAAAAGGGCTGTAAATTGTGTGAAAGGACTAAACATTTACCTCTGTTACTTATTTTTATATTTGTTGGGCTCACTTTTGCCGTTATTTAACGTTTAACGTTGAACGAGTTACTTTTCTATTTCTGGGTCTCTCGTCTAGAAAAAGTAAAGTTAGGGGTGGGGGAAATTGGTCTCGATAAGTTCTAGAGTTATTCTAGCTTCTATGAGTCTATGCAAAACTTCTTTTCTGGTTACAGAGGTAATAGAATTCATATCAAAAATTTGATTTACCATGGATGAACCTCGAGGACATTATGCTAAGCAAAATAAGACAATCACAAAAGGACAAATACCGTACGATTCCTCTCATATGAAGTATCTAAAGCAGCAAAAATCATAGAAACAGAAAGTAGAAAAGTGCTGGCGTCAGAGGGGAGGAGGAATCAGTGTTCAGTGGGTACGGAGTTTCAGTTTTGCAAGATGAAAAAGTTCTAGAGATCTGTTACACAACAGTGTGAATATAATTAACACTACTGAAACGTACACTTAAAAATGGTTGAGATGGTAAAATCAATATTATGTTTTTACCTCAATAAAAATTTTTGTTTTAGTATAAGAAGAAAGAGGAAATGTTAAACCATCCAATATTCAATCACTCAGAGAAAACTTCTATTAACCACGTGATACTTATCTGCCAGATATGGTCACGGTCTATTTTTCACCACTTAATGAGTGCCTACACTCTGGTACAGAACAAAATAGTGGACATGACAGACATAGACCCAGCTCTCATGGGTAAGGAAATCAGCAATTACACTAAAAAGCAATATGTTCTACCATAAGGGGGCATACAGAAGGCAGTGGAAGCACGGAGAAGGAGCTTTTCCAGGGAAATCATTTTTTAAAAAATTTATTTATTTTATTTATTTATTTTTGGCTGTGTTGGGTCTTCGCTGCTGCGCGCGGTCTTTCTCTAGTTGAGAGGAGCGGGGGCTACTCTTCCTTGCGGTGCGTACGCTTCTCATTGCGGTGGCTTCTCTTGTTGCGAAGCATGGGCTCTAGGCATGTGGGCTTCAGTAGTCGTGGCATGCGAGCTCAAAGTTGTGGCTCGCAGGCTCTAGAGCGCAGGCTCAGTAGTTGTGGCGCACGGGCTTAGTTGCTCCGCGTCATGTGGGATCTTCCCGGACCAGGGCTCGAACCTGTGCCCCCGGAATTGGCAGGTGGATTCTTAACCACTGCGCCACCAGGGAAGCCCAGGAAATCATTTTTAAAGGCTGCATGGTAGCTCATTGTATGGATATTCCATGATTTATTTAACTACTCTTCTATTTTTGAAGGGAAAAGCTTCTAAGTTTTTGTTGTTCTAAAACAAGTGGGAAGCAGCCGCATAGCACAGGGAGATCAGCTTGGTGCTTTGTGACCACCTAGAGGGTGGGATGGGGAGGGTGGGAGGGAGATGCAAGAGGGAGGAGATATGGGGATATATGTATACGTATAGCTGATTCACTGTGTTATACAGCAGAAACTAACACAACATTGTAAAGCAATTATCTCCAATAAAGATGTTAAAAAATAAAATAAAATAAAATAAAACAAGTGGGATACATATTTTGGTATAAGAGCCTTATCCACATTTTAAAAATATTTTCATGAATGTTAGGATTATATTAATCTCTTGCAGCAGATGGCAGAAGAGATGTAAAAGAAAAAACATTGTCTTACCAGACACGCAAGGCAATGTTTTTTGTTTTTTTTTTTTAAATTTTTTGCCCCCCACCCCTGCACCTCACGGCATGTAGGATCTTAGTTCCCCAAACAGGGATCAAACCCGTGCCCCCTGCAGTGGAAGCGCACAGTCTTAACCACTGGACCACCAGGGAAGTCCCTAGACACGCAAGGAAATGTTACCAAAGAGGTATGTGTGCATGAGTATCTCTGTGTGTGTGTGAATATAAACCATTTTGCTTTGTCCTAAAAGACCATTCTGGATTGCAGATCTTCCAAAGAAGGCATATCTAACACATACATGCCCTACATTGCATGGGACAGGGAGGCTTATGGGTTTGAGCTCCACAGTACATTGCTCTATACAGGCAAAAGGTCAAGTGCTGCAGAAGACCAAAGCTAAAAATAAAGTGTGGCATTGGGAAAATTAAGGAGTGAGTCAGACCAGATTAGCACTTCTGTATCCTCCCATGCACTGTGGTAACCTCCTCAGCTAGCGAAGGCAGACTGATCCTTCCATGAAAGTCATTGTTATAATAATACTAATAATTTTAGTAACAACGCAGAGTAGTTTCATGTTAACACCTTTGTTCCTAAAGGCCAACTTCTCGTGGACCATCTATGGACCAGACTGCCCCTTGTTCACAATTCAAAGTCTCCAGGAAGACATAGCACCACAAAGGTGAGGAACCTAAGGAGCTGAGTCTCCTTGAAAGTTTATCAGTAGTCTGGTAGGACTTAGTGGATTAGAAGAAAGGAAGTAACAATATGGAGCACGTGGATGGGCTTAGGGAGGATTTTGCGTGTGATCCCTTCCTTCATCATTGTGATCCTGCACATTTCTCAGAAGATCCAAATAATTAATGCCATTGGGACTATTTACAAGGTTGTATCTCTACAGGAAATTGTCTGAATATTCCTCCTGCAGATGTAAGTCAAACTTTTTCAGGACTGAAATCTTTCTTTCCAACCTCCGAGAGAATGAAAGAGAGAGATAGAGAATCACACACTGCTACTTACAGAGTTGCCATATAAATCATAGGTCTGGGTTTTTTAATTTTTTCTTCCTGTTAAGAGTCATGGGGAGGATGGTGGGGAACAATTTGGGGACTGCATTTAGCATATTTTTTTAGAGTATCTACTGTGTACGTATAAGACACAATAGGGCTGTAAAGTCATAGTGACTATCTTCTTGGGGTTTATATTACAACTGGAGAATTAAAACTCCATGTTAATAGTCATTTATATAAGATAACAACTACATATAAGGTGCTACAACAGTCCAGAAGAGGGAGAGCTCATTCCCTGCTAAAACATCCAGAAATAGGAAGGCAGCTGTGAAATTTTTTAGTGAAAGATTATTTCTTTCTAATTAGAACCTGTATATTTAAGACTAACTTAATTTAAAATTTTATAAAATAATGTCATTCATAAAATGATGAAAGAATATATACAAACAAATGCTCAACACTTAAATCAAGTTATCTTTTCCAATTGATAACTTAATCTCTAGGTTCATTCTCAATCTTCATTTAACTCAACTGATTCATACCTTTGGCAGAACTAAAAACCAAAGCAAATTAGGTTGACTTTGCATTTTGTTTACTGTGTCCCCACCTTGCCTAGGCTTCTTGAGATTTCTAAAAATCAGGGAAATGCTTTTCAGAGACTCACAGTAAAAGAAGAAGAAAGCAGAACTCCTTGATAAGATGCAAACTGGATAATCAAGACAGGGAATTATTTACATGAATGACAACTATGTACCTTATGAATCTTGAAATTAAAAAAAACAACTTAAGAAATTTAATAGACTTTTAAGAAATTAATAAAAACAACTTAGAAGAAAATAAGAATTCTAACCAGGCTAAGCCTGCAGAACCTACTAGCTTCTTTGTCTTCAAGTTGATTTAAAAATGTCATTCAAATGGTAAGTATTTACTAAATGCCAATTATGCATTGCCCAGTGGGGTCACAAAGATCAGTAAGACAAAGGCCCTAGCTTCAAGAACTACCGTCTAGTATGGAAAATATAGACATGTCAATACAGGTGAAATGACACAATACCATTTACAACCATTAAATTGATTTTAGAAACCATTGAGATTGATAGACCCAAGTATTGCAAGTGTTAGGGACTGAATTGTGTCCTTCCAAAATTCATATGATGGGGCTTCCCCGGTGGCGCAGTGGTTGGGAGTCCGCCTGCCGATGCAGGGGACACGGGTTTGAGCCCTGGTCCGGGAGGATGCCGCGGAGCGACTGGGCCCGTGCGTCACGGCTGCTGAGCCTGCACTCTGGAGCCCGTGAGCTGCAGCTGCTGAGCCCACGCGCTGCATCTCCTGGGGCCCGCGCGCCTGGAGCCTGGCTCTGCAACGAGAAGCCACCCCGTTGAGAGGCCCGCGTGCTGCAATGAGGAGGAGACCCCGCTCGCCGCAACTGGGGAGGGCCCGCACGCAGCAATGAAGACCCAATACAAACAAAAATAGTAAGTAAATAAAAATTTTAAAAAATAAAAGAAATAAAAATTCATATGATGATGTTGATGTCCTAGCCCTCAGCGCCTCAGAATGTGTCTATTTGGAAAGAGCATCTTTAAAGAGGTAATTTAGGTAAAATGAGGTTGTTAGGTTGGGCCCTAATCCAATATAACTGGTGTCCTTATAAGAAGAAATTAGGACACAGACTCTCACAGACGGAAGACCAAATGACATCACAGGGAGAAGACAGCTATCTGCAAGCCAAGGAGAGAGGCCACAGAAGAAACCAACCCTGAAGACACTTTGATCTTTGACTTCCAGCCTTCAGAATTATGAGAAAATAAATATCTGTTGTTTAAGCTACCCAGACTGTGGTATTTTATTATGTCAGCCCTAGCAAACTAACACAGCAAGGATATAGGCAAAGCAGAAAATTTTATACATTGCCGTTGACTAAATTGCACAATGATTTTGGACAATGATTCCATTTGAGGTGTCTACCCTGGAGAAAGTCTTGAAAATGTGCTCAAGAAAATGTATAGAAAGCTGTTCAGTGTAGCATTACCTCTAATGTGAAGAAATTGAAACTAACCTTCCCTTATGAGAACATTGATACAAATAAGTAGAAATCAAAACACTGCAAATAACCTATAAGATAAACCATTATCTTTAAAATCTCTAATAAATAATACCCATGTGAATATGTTTTTAAAAAATAGGAAATGAGCTAAATAAATAAATGATTCGTTCACACCACAGGATACTACACAGTAGCCAAAATGACTGAACTAATGTATTTGCATGTATCCACTTGGATAAATCTCCAAAGCAATGTTCAGCGAAAAAAATTCAAAACTATTTGTACAGTATGATATGTATGTGTAATTTTAAAATGAAGTTGTATATATTATTTATGGATATATACATATGTATAAAGTACAAATACATACATGGGCATGAGAAGCATATAAGACAAGATTAGTTAAGGGCATGGACTGTGGAGCTTCCTTACCAGTTATATAATCTTTGATAACAAAAAAAAAAAATCTGTCTCAGTTTCCTCATCTGTAAAATGGGATTAATAATAGTGCCTACATTATTGGATTGTTGGGAAGACTGCATGAAAAAATGTACATAAAATGCTTAGTTCAGTGTCTGGCTAATTGAAAATGCTCAATAAACATTAGCTTACTAGATAAGATATTAACTTAGAAAAAAAAAATGTGTTCAACTATACAGGTAATCAAATGTAAGCAAACTAAAATAAAATTGAGTTGTTAGTTTTGGCAAAGCTTTATCAAAATGAAAATATTGTGATAGTCTCCAGATCTTGGTGTGCATGCCCTTGTATAATGCCCTCCCCTTGAACATGGGTTGGACTCAGTGACTTGCTGTAACAAACAGAATATGGCAACATCATGGGACATTACTTCCAAAATGAGGTTATAAAAAGACTGAGGCTTCGTTCTTGGGTACTTTCTCTGTCTTGCTTGCTTGCTCTGAGGGAGGCCAGCTGCTGTGTTGTGAGCTGCCCTGTGGAGTGGCCTACATCACAAGGAATGAATGTGTCTGGTTAACGGCCAGTGCCTGAACTTGGAAGTGGATCCTCCCCGGGTTGAGGCTTCATTCAGCAGCTCTGGCTGACAGCTGAACCATGTCTCATGAGAGCCTCTGAGCCAGAGACACCCAGCCCAGCTTCCTGACCAATTGAAACTCAGAGATAACAAATGCTTACTGTTTTCAGCTGACAAATTGGGGTGGAGGGGGGTTACTTGTTATACAGCAATAGATAACTAATACACCCAATGTAGGCCAGGGAAGCTAATGCTGGTGTATAGTGTTAGTAAGAATGTGAATTGGAATTTCTAAAGAGCAATTTTGGCAAAATTCCTAAAGATATTCAAAATTTTTTTGCCCTAAAGAAATAAATACACAAAAATTGATGCATATTCATTGAACTATTAAATATAATAAATACAATAGTGAATAACTGGTAATAACTTACATGCCGAACACTAGTTGGAGAATTGTGATGTGATATAATAAGAAACACATATTTTGGTCTTTATCCCTGGTTCCTGGCCAGAGCTTCCACAGCCTTTGTAATTTCCTAAGTGATAAAAGTGCTAGGAGCATCTTTTGTTCTAATATATGGTCTTTGACCCCGGTTCCTGACCCAGGGCCGCTGATGAACCTAATTCTTGGAATGTCCTGAGTGATACGAATGTCTTCTGTTCTAATGAGGCAACTCTTGCTGGGCTCCTAGATGGGGGCTGGTCTCCAGAAAGACCAAGCCATGATTAGAAGCTTGGGCTGCTCAGCCCTGCCCCACCCCATCTTCGGTGGAGCGGGGGCTGGAGATTGAGTTAATAATCCATTATGCCCATGTGATGAAGCCTCCATAAAAATCCCTAAAGCACAGGGTTTGGAGAGCTTCTGGGTTGGTGAAAACATGGAGGTGCTGAGAGGGTGGCATACCCAGTGGGGCATGGAAGCTCCGAACCCCTCCCCCATACATTATCTTCTGCATTTCTTTCATCTGCCTATTCCTGAGTTGTAGCCTTTTATAATAAAGTAGTAATCTAGTAAGTAACCTGTTTTCCTGAGGTCTGTTAGCCATTCTACCAAATTCTTGAACCTGAGGAGGGGTCATGGGAACCTCCGATTCATGACCAGTTTGTCCGAAGCACAGGTGACAACCTGAACTTGCACTTGGTGTCTGGAGTGGGGAAAGGCATTCTTGTGAGACTAAGCCTGTAACTTGAGGGCTCTGATGCTATCTCCAGGTAGCAGAATTGAATTAAATCACAGGACACCCAGTTGGTGGCACCCACAGAGAATTGGAGAATTGGTTGGTGTGGAAAAAACCCACACACATTTGGTGACAAGAAGCGAAATATTGGAGCATAGAGTGTTGAGAGTAAAGTAGAAAAAAATAAGTTTTTTTACGGTATGTCATTTGATAAAATCTTGAGCAGACTAAAATTCATGTGAAAATTCTAGTTAATGGTTTGTTGAAATATTCACAATGTAATAGTAACTGTGTTCACAAATAAAAGTAATTGGGGCTGACCCTAATTTTTGTTTTATTTATTTGTTTACTTTTTAAAGGACTTGATAGAAATATACCAACATGGGGACTTCCCTGTTGCAGCAGTGGTTAAGAATCCGCCTGCCAATGCCGGGGACACGGGTTCGAGTCCTGGTCCTGGAAGAGCCCACATGCTGCAGAGCAACTAAGCCCATGCGCCACAACTACTGAGCCCGCGTGCCACAACTACTGAAGCCTGCGTGCCTAGAGCCCGTGCTCTGCAACAAGAGAAGCCACCGCAGTAAGCAGCCTACGCACCGCAATGAAGAGTAGCCCCCGCTCGCCGCAACTAAAGCCCACGCACAGCAACGAAGACCCAACACAGCCAAAAATAAATAAATAAAATTTTTTTTTTTTAAAAGAAAGAAATATACCAATATGATAATGGTGATGGTCACCAAGTAATGGAATTATTAGGTGATGTATATTTTCTTGGTCGTACTTTCCTGTAGGTTCTAATTTTTCCACAGTGAATATGTATTATTTTTAATCTGAACTATTCTTAAGTACAAAATAATTAAATGTGGGCCTAGTATGATTCTTAAAACACATTTACCTTACCTATTTTTTCTGGGTCATATTTTTCAAATTCTTCTCTCAAGTTTCTGAATCCTTCCAGCCACTTCTCAACATCAGGTAAATCTTCTTGTTCTTCCTCTATTCTTGATATTTTCCAACACGGTCTCTAGATATGACTGAAAAGGAAAAACACCAAAGTAAATCTTGATTTAAAATTATATAAAATCTAGGGGTTCCCCGGTGGTCCAGTGGTTAGGACTCTGCACTTCCACTGTAGTGGGCCTGGGTTCAATCCCTGGCTGGGGAACTAAGATCCCACATGCCACGTGGCCAAAAATAAATAAATAAATAAAATAAAATAATATAAAATCTCAAAAAGGTAATTGGATTTGACCCTTTGCATAAAGTATGATTTTACTTCAGGAAATAAAGATTTAAATAAGTTTACATAAAAATCCAAAATGTATTTATATAAGTCTGGATTTCTTAACCCAGGCTCCATGAACGTCTGGGGCTTCACAAGTGGGTTTCAGGTAGTTCATGAAACTTTACACAAAATATCAAATGTATTTGCCTCTTCCTTGGAAGAGAGTTCATAGTTTAAGTAGGTTCTCAGTCAGGGCTGTAATCAGAGTGACAGCTGTCCTGGTTCGACCAGCACTGTTGCTTTTAGCACAGAAAGTCCTGAGTTTAGGAACTTCTCAGTCCTAGGTAAACCAGGATGGTGGTTACTCTATCTGAAATCCAAGAAAGACCGATGAAAAATAACACAAAGATTAAATTAAACTCAATTGAATGTACAAGTAAAAATTAGAAGACTACTTCTTAAATCAGAATACTGCCATTTCTTCTTATTTAACCTATGTCCTGATAATTATTTTGTATATAAACCAAAGCTCCTGGTATCTTTCCTACTTAGTTTCTAGACTAACTTCAATTTGCAAATGACCCCCGCCTTGTTACCATGAACTTTTACCTTTTGTCCTGTGTATTTGGTGGCTCCTGCATTACTAGGTTGAGGTAGGACTGCCCTGGCATGATCACCCCCAGAGTCAGTCCTGAAGGGAAATGCATGTCATCACATAAGAATCCAGATCTGTGGCAGAATGGGGAACTCAGGTGCTCTCCATTGGGTTAGGTGTCGGGGCACTCCCAAATGGTGTATATTAAGCTAATTTCTGCCCTCATTGGGGGTAGGCTAGAAATCAGTAGAAAGGACCCAGGAGAGGCCTTTCCATTTCTGCAGAATTCCATGTAAGGAAGGATGGGGCCTATGAACTCCGGAGATAAGCTCTATCTGATTAGGAGTACTCAAATTATGGTATATCTTTTTATTTCTCTTTTGTAATCCATCGACCTTTGGTAAAGTCTTTTTGAACCATCAGCTTTGTGTCAGCTGTGCCTCAGAGAATCATAGGGGGACTTTAGGCCACAGCTGGGGAGAGCAGTTCTTGTGGAGGGCACAGTGGCAGCAGCAAGAATTAATGAGACTTCGATGCAAAAGTGCGTCTCAGGAACAGAGTCTCTGACTCAATCAAGGAGAGTCTCTTTCCACTCTTCACCTTGGAAGTTCTGGTTTTGTTCTACTAAGAAAAGTGACTTTTGGACTTCCCTGGTGGCACAGTGGTTAAGAATCCACTTGCCAATGCAGGGGACACAGGTTCGAGCCCTGGTCCGGGAAGATCCCACATGCTGTGGAGCAACTAAGCCCGTGCGCCACAACTACTGAGCCTGCTCTCTAGAGCCCACGAGCCACAACTACTGAGCCCACGTGCTGCAACTACTGAACCCCGTGCGCCTAGAGCCCATGCTCTGCAACAAAGAGAAGCCACCGCGATGAGAAGCCTGTGCACCACAATGAAGAGTAGACCCCGCTCACCGCAACTAGAGAAAGCCCATGCACAGCAACAAAAACCCAACGCAGCCAAAAATAAATAAATAAAATAAATTTTTTTAAAAAGGTGACTTTTATTATATGATACTTTACAGTGTCAAATAATCAACATAGGTAGCTTTCTTCCTCTGCTGGTGTTTTTGGATGATGCATTGTGATCTTCAATCCCCAATTTTTTGAGTTCCATCTCTTTTGAGAACACCTATTCTGTTCTCATCATACCTGCATTAGTAGAAATGATACATGTGATGTAACATATAAGTTTTATAAAACTGACAAGTACATGATCTTGAGATGGCAAATGTGAGCCATGTGGGCCACAGATTTCGCCTCCTGGGCCCATACCAGCAACTCTATTAATCACAGAATTATTTCTGTTAAGCCCAGACTCAACCTCAGAAATTTTCACAAGTCCTACCAGACATTTATTTATTTCTGTGTTCATGAAATATATTTATTTATGTGTATATGTATATACATATATGCATACACACATATACATATACATAATGGATTCATCTATTCTTTCCATGTAAAAAATGAATAATTCTTTAAAAATTCTTTGGCAGGGATTTCCCTGGTGGCGCAGTGGTTAAGACTCCGAGCTCCCAATGCAGGGGACCCGGGTTTGATCCCCGGTCGGGAACTAGATCCCACATGCATGCTGCAACTAAGAGTTTGCATGCCCAGGAGATTTTTCAGCAGAGGACTGAAGCTTTGGCCCTAGAGTTCTCGCCTGCCCTTCCTGCCAGCCTGCACTACAGATTTCAGACTCTGTGAGAGCTCCTACATTCCTAGAAAGAGTCTATATTCAGGAGGAAGTAATCCCAGAAAAGGAAGAACAGGCAGATCAAGATGTGTAGCTCTGTGGCCGCCAAGTTGTGGTTTTTGACAGATCGTTGAATCAGGGAAGACTATCCTCAAAAAGAGATCTTACGAGCGTTAAAGGCCAAATGTTGTGAGGAGGAACTGGACTTTAGGGCTGTGGTGATGCATGAGGTGGTGCTAACAACTGAGCAAGGAAACCTGGGTCTTCGTACCAAAGGAGAACTAATTACTGCTTACCCTCAGGTGGTGGTAGCGAGAGTACCAACCCCTTGGGTGCAAAGTGATAGTGACATTACTGTTTTGCGCCATCTAGAGAAGATGGGATGCAGGTTGGTGAACCGACCTCAAGCCATCCTGAACTGTGGTAATAAGTTATGGAAGTTTCAAGAGTTGGCAGGTCATGGTGTTCCTCTGCCAGATACTTTCTCTTATGGTGGTCATGAAAATTTTGCTAAAATGATTGATGAAGCTGAAGTACTGGAGTTCCAAATGGTAGTGAAGAATACACGGGGTCATAAAGGCAAAGCAGTTTTCTTGGCTCGCGATAAGCACCATTTGGCTGATCTAAGCCATCTTATTCGCCATGAAGCTCCATACCTGTTTCAGAAGTATGTTAAAGAGTCTCATGGAAGGGATGTACGTGTCATTGTTGTGGGAGGCCGTGCGGTTGGCACCATGTTACGCTGTTCAACAGATGGGGGGATGCAAAGCAACTGCTCACTAGGTGGTGTACGGATGATGTGCTCCTTGAGTGAACAAGGGAAACAGCTAGCTATCCAGGTGTCTAATATCCTGGGAATGGATGTGTGTGGCATTGACCTGTTGATGAAAGACAACAGCTCCTTCTGCGTCTGAGAGGCCAATGCAAATTTAGGTTTCATAGCCTTTGATAAGGCTTGTAATCTGGATGTAGCTGGTATCATGGCGGACTATGCCGCCTCCCTTCTGCCCTCTGGCCGGCTCACCTGGCGTGTGTCCCTGCTCTCCGCGGTGTCCATGGCCAGTGAGACTAGTGAGCAGGAGCTGGGTCCCCCAGCCAACACTGCTGTCGACAACATGAGCGCAAGTTCCAGCTCTGTTGACAGCGACCCTGAAACCACGGAGCGAGAGCTGCTCACCAAGCTCCCAGGGGGCCTATCCAACATGAACCAACTGCTAGCCAATGAAATCAAACTCCTGGTGGAGTGATTCCACCAGTAAATAATTAACCAACAAAACCCTTGTAAAACTTTCTTTTTCTTCTTTCCTTTTTTTTTTTTTTTAAACCAAATTGCAATGCTGTTCATGGAAAATGCTCAGGAAGATGAGAGAAAATTGAGTAGGATTAGTTAGGAGGGAAGGAGGGGGAGACAGACGAGACCTTTGCTACTAAGATGTTACTGACTTTGATTTACAAATCCTACAGATAGAGGCAGAAGAGGTGAGATACAGAAAAATGTCAGGCTCTCACAGTTACCCTTTTAAATTACTCAAAAATGTGTAGGCTCTCAGGCCACGAAGAACATAATTTTTTCATGGTCTCTTGCTTTCGTTTTTGTACAGCTGGTATAAATTTCAGAGTAGTGTAACTTCACATTGTGTTGTAATCCGTGAGGAAGACATCTACCTAAATTATAATTTTTTTAATACAAATCTGAAAATTCAGCCCATACGCTCTTATCTAGGAGCTTTATGTTCATAGTTAGGAAATCGTGAGGAGCTCTTTTATTGACTTTTTCCCCCTTAATTTGGGTAGGAGGGCAACATGAATGTGACCCAATAAAGGTTTTTTTAATGATAAAGTTGGCATGTTTGCATGATAAAAGGGAGATGAACAGTATTGCAATGTCTGGCACACAAAATAACATTTACTCCATTGTAGACACAATTGCACTAGTTAAAAATATGTGCATTGACTTGTATCTGTTAGTGTTTTAGCCTTTTTTGAAAGATATATGCTCTGTTTATATTGCTTTTTTTTTTTTAATACATGCTAGTCTTAACATTCCCTGATTTATGCCTGCCTCTTTAACAATGCAAAGTGAAGAAAATGCTACCTTTTTTGTTAACAAGACACTGACTTGAAACATGTGCATTTAAAGCCTTTTATTTTTTTCCTTTTTTCTTTTGGTGGTTGGGCATTTAAAGAATAAGGACAAGGAAAAATATTTTGGGGGGGGAGTCAAGGGTCTATAAGTTCCTAAGTATAAAGTTGAAGTGATTTCTAATACCAGAGTTATATATCTGCATTTTTCACATTTTAGGTGGGTGTGTGTGTGTGCGCGTGCGTGTGTGCACGCGCATGCACGCTTGCATGTTTATGTGCTTTGCTTTTTGTTTACACCAACCAATCAAAAAGATTCTAGAAAATGGAGCATGATGGGAAACAGTTTTTTACTTTAAAAAGAAAAAACAACTGAGTTGTTTTCATAACTATAATCTACTGGGTAGAGGTACTCACCTAAAGACATGAGGAGAATAGCTGCTTCTTAGGCTTTTGTGTATATGTACGTTGTTTGCTTTTTTTTCTTTGGTTCTAGACTGTTCAGTGTGTGATTTATTCCACGCTACATGCTTTTCCTCTGCTTCTTGCTGTGCATTTTCTCCTATTACACATAGGTTTTGGGGCGGGGTGGACTGAACATTTTTGTTTGGGGACTTATTTAGCAGTATTGAGTCTTTTATAGCCCTACTCTGAAGCCTTCAATATTCTACTCTTTATATTACTTTATTTCTGAATTTATAAAAGCCCCCAAACTGCATATAATATGAGCCTTTAAACATGGGTAAAACTATCGCAATGAATGGTTTGGAAGGTGTGTTAAGAAATGGAGATGCTCCAGGGCTCAACGTAATTTTTTTAAGCAGCAAGTTCCATCTCCCTACAATCCTCTGAAGCTTTTTACCCAAGTCCCTTCTTGCCTCTCCAGCGCTTTTTTCCTTCAGATGGACCTTAAACATAATTTCTTGGACCCTACTAGAGAGACTTTGAGGCAATAAGATCAGTATTAACCAGCTCTAACAGACGTTTGATCATGCTTACTTGCACAGTTTTCCCCCCATTTTAAAAAAGGAATGCAATAAAACTTGTTTTTTCCATAGAATTAAATAATATTAAAATGGAGTGAAAGGTTGATTGTTGACAAATAGAATAGTACCTCTGATCTGTGCAGTGTCTCATTTCACCTTAGAAAAAGATACATAAGAGGAGTTTCTAATTTATTTTAGGATATTCTCATCTCATCTAAAAGAATTTGACTTGTACAGGGTTATTGTGTGACATATTGTGGAATATATAAGTACCTCTGGCTCACTTGGTACTTCTTTTACTAAATGACCATACTTTGGAAGATGCACACTATTCAGGATAGAGAAATAAACAAGGGAGAAGGAATCGCTTAATTAAATCATCATTCATAAGTGTGTAGAGACCATGTGGTTGCCACAGAGATTATGATACATATACTTTGAATAGTTACATATCACATGTATACAGCTTAGTGAATTTTAAAACACAAATAGAACACCCTCTCTATTTGATGAAAAACTCAAGGTTTCTGTTGGGTGGGATAAGGCACCAGGAAAAATGTAGGTAGCCTTTTAAAAAAATTATCAAATTAACCAAGTACATTAGAAGAAATATCTGAGATTATTTCACTGTTAGTTTTACTCACTATCCATCTTTTGTGCATACACACTATGTTAAAACATAGCCTTACCAAACTATTTCTGGATCGTACTGAATGGACAGGAATGGACATCTTAGAGTTTAAAAACATGAATATCCTCTTGAATTCCCTCAAAAAGTAAGATAAAGAATATGAGCAAACGATATTGGAAGAACCCAAATAAAACAGCCCAGATATTAAGTGAAAGTTAAATATATTTTCATATTGTTTAGTAACTTTCTTAAAATCTTTATTGCTATTATGAGAGGTAAAAATGTGTATTTATCAAATATGCATAGCTGTTATTTTATCATGCAAAAATCTGAATTATTGTAAAACTATTGTACATTGTTAAAATTGTAATTCTGAATTGTATTTAGAAGTAATTCTTTCTGATATTGTTTTTATGTCACCCATGATGAAAAGCGGACTATGTATATACACAAACACACAAATACGAACTATTCCATTTAAAATTTTTAATAGTTATTTTCTTTTGATTGGTCATTTCTGCTGGCTTTAACTCCACTGAACTCTGAAATATTTCTCTATATGCTATCAAATAAGAAAATACCCTGGAACATTAGAAAAATCCATCAAGAGATTTGCTTTCATCAAGCGCTTTATGAGACTTTTGAAAAGGTATCGAAGGCGTTTAAAGAAGTAATTGACTTTCAAGATCATCTCTTCTGGGGCTTCCCTGGTGGCGCAGTGGTTGAGAATCTGCCTGCTAATGCAGGGGACACGGATTCGAGCCCTGGTCTGGGAAGATCCCAGTTGCCGCGGAGCAGCTAGGCCCGTGTGCCACAACTACTGAGCCTGCGCATCTGGAGCTTGTGCTCCGCAACAAGAGAGGCCGCGACAGTGAGAGGCCCGCGCACCGCGATGAAGAGTGGCCCCCGCCTGCTGCAACTGGAGAAAGCCCTCACACAGAAACAAAGACCCAACACAGCCAAAAATAAATATAAATAAATTAATTAATTAAAAAAAATTTCATTTAAGATACATTTAGGTGCCTTTGAAGCTTGGATTTTGGAATGTTTCAGTAGTGGCCAGAAATCTGTTGTTGGAATCTTCTAGTCTTCCGGGTTGAATTTGAAATGTTTTTAGTTTTGTTTTGGATTTTTGTGCGGTATTTTATTTCCTTTATACCAATGCCCTTTTGCCATGCTGTTTTGGGGTGGCTGCCTAACTCTAGGGAAAATTCTTTCTATGTTAACGAAAATGTGGTGTTTTAAATTCCTTAATGTTTTGCATTTTTAAAATTGTTTTTAAAGAAATATTCTAACTGCTTAAAAAAAAAAAAAAGGAGTTTGCATGCCACAACTAAGGAGCCTGCCTGCTGCAACTAAAGAAGTCTGCCTGCTGCAATTAAGGCCCGGTGCAAGCAAATAAATAAATAAATAAGTAAATATTAAAAAAAAATTCTTTGGCAGACCATGTGTCCTGATTTGGGGCTTGAAAAAAACATATTATCACTGTATGCGGGACCACATATACCTTTACATACATAATTATGGAGAAGTACAACTAACTGTTCCTGCCTTGCCCTTAGAGGGTGACTAATAAACCTTTGGCTTGTTAGTTGGTTCATTCTGCCCTTCCTGATATCCAATATATATATATGTGAATCATTTTTGGCTTGAAGTCATGATCAGAAATGCAACATATGAAGAATCGGTACCAACATGGTGGTTGAATAGCACAAGCCCTGGAGTTTGACGCTGAGTAGGCTCTGAATCTCTGTCCTGACTCTGCAGTTTGTAACTTCTAATTCTCTCTCTCTGAGTCTCAGTCTCTTCGCTTATGAAACGGAAGAAATAACACTCACCTCATAGGGTTGTTAAGAAGTAAATGGTACATTGTATAAAGAGCCTAGGACAGAGTGTGGCCATTAACAGGCCCTCAACAAATGGCCTTCATGAACACTATGTTGGAACTAGACTAGAGCTGACAAGAGCTCGAAGCTGAATGTAACACAGGGGCAAAAGCTGAGAGAATATTACAAAGTAAGGCTAGGATTCATCCGTTCAACCAGCATTCACTGAGGGTCCGCCATATGCCAGGTACCACGCTGGGCGCTGGGGTCAGAAAAGAGAAGGGAGGAGTGAGAGCAGAGGCCAGAAGGCTCCTTACCCCTGGACCACCCTCCCTGTTATTACCTATCTGGATGGGTATGTTCACACTCAAGTCACCTGCTCGGATCCCTTGTGACAATGACAGGGACCTGGACAGCCAAGGAACTGACAAGGAAGATAAAATTAGGAGCCAAGACCTCACTAGTGAATGCAGCGTGGATGAGAAAACACGGACTTCAGAATCAGACAGACACAATTGTTTGTTTTTTAATAGTTTATCTGCTTACAGAAAAAATGTTAAATTTTTGGTAAAAATTCATTTTAATAAAACTAATTTTAATAAAAGATTAAAATAAGAAAAGTAATAAATGTAATTTCATTGCCCAGAGATAATTGATGCTAACATTTTGGTGTTTAGCATTCCTGTTCTTTTTCTGTGCATATTTTTTAATGGTTGAGATTATTATGTATATTATCACAATTCATTACTAATAACTATCATCAATTCATTATTATAATTGATATAATAGATAAAAATATATCCTAACATCTTGTTCTTTTCACCTAACCTTATTACATGAACATTTTCTCACGGTTTTACAAACTTTGGGGGAAGGATTATTTTACCAGCTGTGTAATATTCCATCACATGGAAGCTCCACAGTTTACTGTTTCCTTAGCCATTTCCCCAGTATTGGTTACTAGGTTCATTTCAGGTTCTACCTGTTATGAATAACTCTCTAATGAAGAATTTTATTCAATAAGCTGTTCTCTGTATTTCAAACTATTTTCTTAGGATAACTTTACATTAGTAGAATAACTGAGTCAGAGAGACTGAATATTTAAGCCTCTTGATAACATTTCCTTCCAAAAGTCTATAAATTGGTACTTTCTCCAGCAATGTCTAGGAGTGGCGGGATATGAGTTTGAATCTAATTCTACTTCTTATTGACTGAATGATTTGAGGCAAGTTATTTACCTTCTCTGAGCCTCAGGTTTGTCATCTGTAAAATGGAGATGCCTACCTAACAGATTTATAAAATTTAAAAGATGTGACATGTGTAACTTGGCACAAGTTCTGGTACACAGTCTAAGTTCTCAACCAAAATATTAGTTCCCTTCTCACTTTCCCCTATTGCTTTTTCCACTGTTGAGTAAAAAGGAAATACTAAACTTCACGTTTGTTCTACCTCCTATTAGTCAGTCATTTAGAACATAGTTGAAACTTCTTAACCACAAGGCATCTGAAGTAGTTAACTGTACAAATACAGGCACATTGTTTGTATCTGCTTTATAGAACCCACTAGATGCTGTGTCACTGAACCAGTAATAAATATTTGGTGCATCTGTTACTGTTACTGCATTTCTGAACAAGATTAGTGTTTTATATGTTTTTCTTTTTTTATTCTTATGCAAATTATTTACCATCTCTGTTCCCAGTTTCCCCATCAGAAAAATAAAGATCATACCTGTCCTATCTTATTTGTGTAATGAAAGCACTTCTTACTAACCACTGAGGTTTTCACTCACAGATGGACTATATGCACACTGAGTAAGATATGGGTGGGATTCGCCACACATGTCGGAGAGACATGGAAGGGAAGAGGAAGGAAGGAGCTGACCTTTAACCAGAGCCTGCATCTCACACACATTCATCACACACACACACACACATATTCATCACACACACACACACACCAATCATGACAGGTGCTTCAGTGTCTCAAATGTTACAGGTAAAGAAACTGAAATGCAGCAAATTTAAGTAATTTCTTCAAGGTCCCAAGCTACCAGGAGGTGGAGACACAATTCAAATACTAAACTGTACCCTGAGAAGCAGAAGGGCATTTTTATGCTTTAGCAGCTAAGTCATTATTAACACCGTTGTGGGACTGAATGAGAAAATCGTTTTTTTTAACTTCCACTTCTTTGCTTAGAGAGAAAAACACAAGGTAAATTCACCTGCAAAATTTATTTTGTTAGTTCTGAATATAAAATATGTAAACAAACTCCATCTGGAAGACAGTTCTATTACTGTAGCAAGTACTGAGTATGACCTCTGTGAGGGCATCATGTGCCTGTGACCATGTGTAACCAACATGAGCTTCCTGCTAAGATGACAGTCACATGCAGCTCTTGGAAAGGAGAGGCACAGAAGGAAAAGGATTCTTACAGTACCCAGGGCTCCCTTCACAAAAGTATTCTTAGACCAGTCAGAGTGATTTCCCCACACCCCAAAAGGAAGAAAGATGCAGGCCAAAACTGGCCAAGACTGTAAAATAAAATAACTAATATCGCAATAAGTTAAGCCATATGAAATTACGGTTTTGTAGGCCAAAATCAGTCAAATACCATCATTTTCATATGGTTCAACATATACATATGACATTGTTCCAGAAATCGAGAAAGGATTGTTTCTGGAAGTGATTTCAAAAGTGACACTTGGTAGATAGGTTTTGATGAGCTATTCCCTCTAAATTATATCCATCACTTTTATAATGGAACTATGAAATATTTTGATGGATATTTCAAACTACACAAAAGGAAAATAACTTCCTTACAACAAAATCTCTTGTTTTCTAAGTCCTAAACTTCTTTAACTTCTGCACCTGAAAAATTTGCATGTAGAATAGGTGGAATAGTATTTGTGTACATTGTGATGGCTGAAATGTGTGATACTTTATAGGAACTGCAGATATGGGGGGCATTAAATAAGGAACCAACTGCCTTATAGGTGTGTGACCTTGGGCAAAGCTGCTGACCCTCTCTGGGCTTCAGTTTACATCCATGTAAAACAAAGAGAATCACCTGCTTCATGGAGCAACTTGTGATTATGACATGAACTGTAATAAAGTAAGGGAGAGAGGACTTCCCTGGCATTCCAGCGGTGAAGACTCCAAGCTTCCACTGCAGGAGGGCGCCCGCTGGATCCCTGGTTGGGGAACTAAGATCCCACATGCTGAGCTGTGGCCAAAAAAAAAAAGTAAGGGAGAGATCTTTACAATGATAAAGTGTTATTAAAAGTTGGTTATTATATGTCAATAAAGTGTGATGCTATAGATGACTGATGCATTATATCTCTGGTTTGAAAGGAGCTTAAATAGATTGTTTCCAGTCCCCTCTTGCAGGGTAAGGAGAGAGCCACCTACAAAGACAGGCTTCTGCTAGATCCCAGTTGCTGAATTGAACGAAATTCACCCTGAGGATGAACGACGGGGCTTTTAACAGCTACACTCTTGTGGAGGCTGAGACCAGGCCACGGCTGGAGGTGCTTTACATTTCTGCCCTGGCCTGGAGAGGTCACACAGGGCAAGGGCCTCTTCCCAGACTCGAGCAACTTAGTCTCAAAACAGAGGTAGCACCGCCTACCTGGGTTTTCTGAAAGAATTAAACGCGATGATGGATTAAGAGACAAGTACGGTGCGCAGCACAAAGTCATGGCTAAATTAAGTTTGTGGGAGATCGGTGTCCTGCAGGGCCCTAGACTCGAAAACCGAATAAAAGAACCTCTGGGGATGGGTGAGGGGCCGGTAGGGAGCTGGATTTAGAGAGTTCGTGATGCCGTTCGTGATGTGTCGGTGTCTCACGGATGCAGGACGACCCGCCCCGGAGGGACCGCGGAAGCTTGGCGGCGTTGACCCCAGGATGTCGCACGCCCGCACCTGTGGGCCGGGGCCACTGGGGGTCAGCCCGCGGAGGGCTGGGGCCACTGCGGGGCTCTCCGGGCACCGTCTCTCCAGGTCGGTGGCTGCGCAGGGTCCGGGCCGGGCGTCGCGGCGGGACTATGGGGGCGGGAGGGGGCGCGCGCATCCCGGGCCCGCGGTTCCAGGTTGACCCGGGCTCCCTCAGAGGCCGAGAGGCGCCGCCGAGAGTCCAGGCGCGCTGGGCGGCTTGGGCTGCAAACCAGGCACCGAGAACGCAGGGGGCGCTGATCCCACCCGGCTTCCTTCCAGCCTCTCTTCGGCCCCCGCCGTGCCCCTAGTCCACACCCTGGCCGCGTCCCCGCAGCCGCGCGGCTCGGCTGCTTTTCCCCCGGACTCCGCTCTCCTGTTCCGGAGGAGCCGAGAGGCGCTGGGCTCGGCGCCCTGGGCTCTGCTAGCCGCCGGGTGCGGGTTGCCACGGCAACGGGCCCAGCCCCCAGCACCCCGTTCCGCCTCACTTCTCCAGAAGCCCGGGGCAGAGCCCTGGGGCTGAGAGGAGGGATGAACGCAGGAGGCCGACCCACCGCACCCAGGGCTGTGTGTCCGCCGCCCCCAGGCCCGACTTCCCCCGGAGGCACGGGGGAGCGGACAGCAGAGCGGGCGCCAGCCTGGCCCTCCCGGCGCAGGGACCTGGTCGCGCCCCTGCGCCTCGGGGTTGGTGGCCCGGTTTGGGGGACCGCGCTTGAGGCGCCTCCAAACGCAGGGATAGCGGGGTTGCCCGAACTCCAGAAAAAGGCCTAGCAAGAGAGGGTAACTGCAAGAAAGGGGTTAATCTAAAGACAGCTCCGTTCTTTCTACATTAAGCAAATAACCCCGCTGCTCTCTGGGTAAATCAGCCTATGTGGACCGAGTACTGTACCAGGTGCTGCTCGGAAACGCTTTCTACCGCCATCCTAGCCGTCTCTGCTTTCTCAGAACAAACTCTGGGGACTTACTGTGTCCCTCTGTACCCAGCTTTTCGGACGAAGAAGGTTAGAATAGTTAAACAGATCTTCTCTTTACCAGGCCATTCTGTTAGCATTTCCCTGCGACGTCTTTTGTATTTTCTTTTGTTTCTCAGCGGAATGGTGGTCGGTGGAGTTAGCGCATGCGTAGCGTTAGCGGGTACGATCAAATATTTTTCCAAAGTGGCTGTGTCGTTTTACATTTCCACAAGCAGTGTCTGAGGATTCCATTTGTTCTGCATTCCTGCCAACGTTTGGCAGTCTGTCTTTTTCAATTTTAGCCTTCTGAGATGTGTGGTGGCATCTCACTGCGGAGTTTTCTTTAGGTTAAATCATATGAAATTGCTGAAAATTGACTTACAGAAAGGGCAATGTTATACGATTGAGCCAAATTTGCATTTCCCTGGTGAGTAATGATGTCAAACGCCTTTTCATGTGCTTATTAAACTATGAATATAATCCCTTTAGCGAAGGCTATGTTTCTGTTCAAGTCTTCATCCATTTTCAAATTGGGCAAAGTCTTTTTTTTCTCTCTGATTTGTGGTTTGTCTTTTCACTCTTATTGGTGTCTTATGGACTGAACTGTATTCTTCCAAAATTCATATTTTGAAGCCCTAACTCCCAGTACCTCAGATTGTGATCCTATTTGGAGATAGAGCCTTCAAAGAGGAAATTAAGTTAGAATAGGGTCATTGGGGTAGGCCCTAATCCAATATGACTGGTGTCCTTATATGAAGAGGAGATTGGAACACAGATACACATAAGAACAACCCCATCACAGAGGAGCGATGTGACCAGGACACAGCGAGAAGGCAGCCATCTGCAAGCCAAAAAGAGAGGCCTCGGAAGAAACCAAACCTGCTGACATATTGATTTTGGATTTCTAACCTATAGAATTGTGAGAAAATTAATTTATTGTTTAAACCACCCAGTCTGTGGTATTGATACTCTGTTATGGCATCCTTCACAAACTGTTACATGGTATAATAGCTACATGTGATCCCCCCCTAGTGGCCACATTGAATAATGTTATGAAATTCAAGCAATTCTTCCAGAGAGCATCTTATGCACAGCAAGCTGAACGTATTTGACCACTGTGTCAGTTCCTAATTAATTTGACGTTAGTGTTTTCTGCAGCAGCAAATAAACTGGCGTCACAGTCCAGAGAGATACTCAGTGCCTAAACAGACCAAGAGAGGAAACTTGGCATTCTCAGAACCTGGCAAAACAGTAGCCACCTAAAATAATTAATAACCATTATAGTGTTATTAGCACCTTAATATGTAATTCAGAAACATATATAATGGTTGACATAGGATATTCATGGTAGATAAATAATGTAAATGGTAACTTTCAAGGACATAAACAAGGAGGACAAATAGAAATTATAAAATAAAATGGCACAAGTAAAAATTTTAAATGTGTAGTGATTCCCTTGCAACTTCCTGTGAATCTATAATTATTTAAAAATAAAAATTTAAAAATACCAATGGTCACAACAAATGGAAATGGGTCCAAACTCTCCAGCTAAAAGAATGAGTATCAACTTAGACTTTTTTAAAAAGGGGAAAAGAAGATATAAAAGTTTATGGAAAACATACCTCAAATATACAGAATGGTTGAAAGGAAAGGAGTAGAAAAAGATAAACTAGGCAAATACAAACCAAAGAAAAGCAGGTATTGCTCTGTTCATTTAGGGGGTTAAGAATTTAGGGCACAAATATCACTACAGATAAAGAGGACTAAAACTTAATGATAAAAGTTAAATTCACCAAGAAGGTATAACAATTCAAATTTTCTTTGCCTTTAAGAACAAAGCCTTAAAACGTATAAAGGAAAATTTGTCACAGCTACAGGAGAAATTGACAAATCCACCACTGAAGTGACTATGATTTTACATGGCGGACACACATTAGAGACAATCATATTTCTGCTAGTATATTTACTCCTACTTTATATGATGAAATTCTACATACCCACAGTTCATAGTGCTACACAAAAGTTAAGGTGGGTTCTAGGTGCTCCATTATTGAAAAATTTAAGAACTAGTACACTAGACAGAAAGAAAAAGACAAATACCATATGATATCACTTATATGTGGAATCTAAAATAAGACACAAATGAACTTATCTACAAAACAGAAACAGACTCACAGACATAGAGAACAGACTTGTGGTTGCCAAGAGGGAGGGGAGATGGGGGAGGGATGGATTGAGAGTTTGGGGTTAGGGTATGCAAACTATTATATATAGAATGGATAAACAACAAGGTACTACTGTATAGGACAGGGAACTATCTTCAATATGCTGAGATAAACCATAATGGAAAAGAATATATATATATATATATAACTGAATCACTGCTGCACAGCAGAAATTAACACAACATTGTAAATCAACTATACTTCAATAAAAATAAAGAAATAAAACATCATACAGGTTCACTGTAAAAAAAACAAACTAGTGCACTAGAAATTGAAGCTTGATATTTCCCTACTCATTTAAAAAACATTTATTGAACAACTATTATGTTTAATACATCATGGAGCTTGTATGTTAAACGAGTCAATTACTGTGCCTATTTAGTTTAGCCATTTAATAGAAATGCAAAAGTTGGAGTCTCACAGAGATTTATAGAGTAAACTGCCCTGAAGGTCCTCCCTCTCAACACTCCCTCCCTCTCTCTCTCCCTCTCAATTAAGTCTGCATCTCCTTCTTAAAGAAATGTGCTTGACAGTATGAGCAACAGTGGTTTCCGAAACTGTGATATGCCTTTAGTATATTGTTTTTTTTAATTAAGAAAATACTATAGCAAGTACAAATACTGCCCCACGAACTCAGCTGTGCAAAGCAATTTAATTTCTATGAAGAGGCTCCCTTTCACCAAGTGGTAGAAACAGTTTGGGTCCCCTTTTTCTCTCCACCGCTTTCCGGTGGATTCCATCTACATTCCAGGGATGTCTGTAGCACTAAGGCTGGGGAGGAAGGGCACGTGGTCTGGATCACCCCGCGCTGGCATCAGCTGCCAGGTTCTCCCTTATTCCCTTCTGGTCTTCAGTCATTGCCCCGCCAAGGTCACGCCTGACACTTGCCTCATTTCCAGCCACAGGGCTCTTCAGGTCGGTCTTGCCCTCGGCTGACTTTCATGTCCTTGGTTACAGAATGGTATTCTGGTGCTCCCACACCACACAGGGGCAGGAGGAATGTAATGGGTTTTTCTAGGGTCCTTGACCCGAGCAGGCTAAACTGCAGGTGCCTGGGATTTGTTCTCCTGCTCCCTTTCATGCTGGATGAACTCTGCAAGGCTGTCTCTGACTGTGTCCTAAACAACCACCCAGCCATGTCTCCCTGGCTTCTCACAGCCACCCCGGGCTGGGGAGAGTACAGGGCCCCGTCTCCTCTAGACCCAAACGAACACATCACTCCTTGCTTTCTCTCTAAATAACTCTCTTCCTTTCACCGCAGGTTTGGGAAAACTTGAGGTAATCTTTGGAAGGATGTGCTGGGCAGGAAGTTCTGCTTTCCCTCAGGTATTCTACCAAATCTCCTGTGTAGACGTGAATTATTTCTCTTCCTTTGGAAATTCGAATGCCAAGAATAGACTCTTTATTTTCTTTGCTTTCTGAATGTTTTCTTTTTCTGAGGCCATGACACAGAATGTCTACCTGACAGAAAAAGGAAGGGTCATGGGGTAAAAGCAAGCATATGGGGGAAAAGACTTCCTATATTAAAATAGCAACATATTGTTATTCAACAGTACAGATGAGCAAAAATGGCCTCTTGGATAACATTTATTAAACACTGATTTAAATAATAACAGGAATAAAGCAAGTATTAAAAAAAAGCAATTCTAGGATAAGGAAACACTAAATACTGGGGAAGGCAGTTCAAAATGTACAACACTTAGAAAACCAGTCAAGACAACTCCAGGTGAGTATTGGCTTTATTCATAGAGGCTGTAGTTCAGTGAAATCAGAAGCCCGTAAATCATGAAGGGTGGACGGTTATGATCAGAAGACTTTATTACACATCCATAAAAATAAGCTTGACTGTATTACAGAAGACTGAAAATGCTTACTGGGGTCGCGGATAAAGTAAAGAGGGGGTACTAAGATTGGGTGGGAGAGAAGAGGTTATGGGTCTCTTTAGGAAGGGGGTGTCCAACTCTGTGAGTGGGGGACAGTCTGCAGGGGCTGAAAGCTTGCAGGCTCCTCCCGCCAGCAACAGCTGAGCCAACTTCTCCAGCGAGGAGGGACTTCTGGGAGAAGAAATCCCTCTGACCATCTTTTTGATGATTCAGGGGCTCCTCTGCCCCAGAAATCACCTCCTTTAAGTAATAATGCCTAAGATCCTTCTAACAAAACTTTTGTGTCCTAAGCATTCCTAAAATAAAAATACAAGTTCTGACTCAGGTAGCACATTGAAAGTCACTCACCTGGAAGTACAACCACAGCCCTACTTGGACCCTTGTCTCACCACCTTGGAACACCCTTATAGGCAGCACAAGTATGTCTGTTCCTGCCGTGTGAGCTTCTCTAGGGCAGCACTCTTACCTTTCTGATTTTTGTATCACCAGTGCCCAACAGTGTTTGGTGTCTAGAGTAGGCATGCAATAATGCTTGTTGAAAGATGAAAAGGAAATGAATGAATGAATGAATGGTGAGTGAATGGTTCAGATCATTTCTATTTTGATGGATAAAGGAGGAGAGTGGATACCCAAGGGAGTTGATCACTAAAGGGTAAGCAGTTTCTGCAATGAACAAATAGGTTAAAAAGAAGACACATTTTGTAGTTGCATAATTTTCTTGGCATGAGCTAAGTAGGAGCTGGTAGTTGGAGTGTTTTGCATGAATACACATGATTTCTGAAGGCATGTGATGTGTGTGTGCACTTTAATAAGGGCTTTACTATTAAGACGCTTTCTTATAAAGAATTTGTTAATTAAGGTATCGTTCTAATTAATTAAGCTACCCCGAGCGAGAACTGTGGAGAAATATAGCATTTGTTTTGTTTGGTCTTTTGGAAACGATGCATCAATGAATGAAAATGAATGAGTCTACTTCAATCTTTGACTGAAATTCAGCAATTCATGTATGGTCTTATATGATCAAAAAATAAATTTTCAGAATTCATTCCTCTTTGTTTAAGGCCGGAGTTTACCACATGAACAAATAGTAACAGTGTGTTCTACTTCCTTGCAGTTTTAGAGATACACCTACACACAGGCAGTGCATTAGCCCCACCATCACCAAGTCCTTAAGTGTTTTTTTTTGTTTGTTTTTTTAAATTTCTTGTGCCTTTTTCTCTTTAGCAGCTCCCGTTCTCTAGTCCCAATTTGGTAAAAAGAGACTAATTCTTTAAAAGCTGCCACTAAAATCCAAAAAACCGCTCAATACCCTACTCTCATTTCTACATAGCCCTCCCCCCACCCCACCCCAGTCTCCAGGACACCATGCCACATTTGAAAGCAGAGTTTTCTCTCTTATCTCAGATGCCTTGTCCATCCTCAGGCTGGCAGAAAGCCACCAAGTACCGGGATTGGCGGGCAGACGCATGTTCTACTGAGCGCCATTTTCACCCCTGCCTGTGTAAGTGATACCCAGATCTTGTGATCACAGGCAGCTCATGCTCCTGGGGGCATCTGAGGCCTCTCCTTTCTGAGAAAGCCCATGGAGGGAGAGGACAGTGTGCAGATGTCCATGGAAAACCTCTTGTCAAGGATTCCAGCTACAGCTCCTCTGACGTGACAGGATAATTGGACAGAAGCCAAGGAGAGATATGATATCTCCCACTTAGGAAATACTAAAAATTCTGATTGGTAAAATTAAGGGTAACAAAGATGATAAAACTTCCTGAATTAATATAAGTTAATATTTAACTTAAATGTCTGTTTAAAAAAATCTTCTTGTGATGTTTTGTTTTTTTTTTTTTTTTAAAGAAATTCACATTCTTTTATTTATTTATTTATGACTGTGTTGAGTCTTCGTTTCTGTGCGAGGGCTTTCTCTAGTTGCGGCAAGTGGGGACCACTCTTCATCGCGGTGCGCGGGCCTCTCACCATCGCGGCCTCTCTTGTTGCGGAGCACAGGCTCCAGATGCGCAGGCTCAGTAATTGTGGCTCACGGGCCCAGTTGCTCCGTGGCATGTGGGATCTTCCCAGACCAGGGCTGGAACCCGTGTTCCCTGCATTGGCAGGCAGATTCTCAACCACTGCGCCCCCAGGGAAGCCCTTGTGATGTTTTAATAATTGAACAGCTCGACAGTAAAAATAAATCCAGGCATATAAGCAGACAAAACTTTTTTTTTTTTTTTTTTGGCCACATCTCACAAGTTGTGGGATCTTAGTTCCCCAAGCAGGGATTGAACCTGGGCCCCAGCAGTGAACGCATGGAGTCCTAACCACTGGACCACCAGGGAATTCCCAACTTTTTGAGTTTTAAGTGGTTGTGGACTTTTCTGTTTATGCTGAATCCTTGACCTTCTGCCTGCTCTGACCTTGGTAAATTTGCACTTTGCTAGCTTTCATACAGCTCACCTGGATTTCTGAACTCTAGTCTTCTCCAACCTCAGATAAACACGTACCCTTTGTGGTCCTGGCACCCAGCTAAGTGACCTCAGCTCTACTGAAGCCTCCAAACCCAGAGTGACACAAAGCTGCAGCTCACTCAATGCCTAACATGATGTCTGTCTGCATTCAACAGCAAGCTTGTGAAAAAAGTGAATAAACTTTGTCCAGTGTACAAAGGAACATTAACAAACATGGCAAGAGAATTGGATAGTGTAAAGAGTTTAGAGCAATCATTCTAGGGGAAGGAACAGCTGTATTTGAAAACCTGTATGATTATATGAACTGTCTAGAAAAAATGTTAAGGAAAATCAAAGCTCATAGTAATATATTTTCTTAAAAAAAACTCCACAAATTAATTGCAATCAATTCCTAGGACTAGATAGCATATATCTCCCCCACCCCAGGTGTCTATTAAAAAGAGGCAAATACAGTCAAGGATTCGACCTTCTCTTACTTAACATCCCGGTCACCCAGCTACTCCAATGGGAAGGGTAACAGCACTGACCCTCAGAAAGCCACCAGCTGCCTGAGAACATTCCGCCCAGAGTATGTGCTGAGATTCCATTGAGAGCAGAGTGGAACATTAAGCCCTTAAGGGATTTAAAAAAAAAAAAAAAAAAAAGGTATCCTGTATCCTATAAGGTCTTTGGGGCTATGTATCATGGGGTTACAGGCTGACCCAATAGAAAAACAGCACACACACACACAACTTGCTAAAATAAGTATTCACCTAGTGGCCCCCTGCACTCAGCCTGTCCTGGTGGCGCTGAGTGTCCGACACAGAAACATTTGATAGCAGAATGAAGGACTGAACGATTGAATGGTGAGAAGAGGGGATTCAGCAGGTTGCCAAATTAGATGAAGCAACCACAGCATCAAGTGACGTTAGTGTATTTATTTTGGCGGATCTTATTTGTGAACGCACACAACTCTTCAGAGGCCCACATCCAGGCAGGGAGCTCTGGTGAGGGACACAGTTACAAGGAAGAAGAAGAAAAAGTAGCATTTCAGGCCTTGGCCAGGGACGGGTCGCGTGCAGGCCCGAGGCTAAAGCGAGCTGGGCTGGAGGCTGCAGGTCCTGTGTCTGCGTCCAGGTAAGGCCCGGGACTCAGCCTCCTTGTGCTATAAATACAGCGGCCCACATGCTGCACAGACACGGTGTTCCCTCTGCTCGCGGGACAGATAACATGAATTCGCCCTTTAAACGTCCCAAGTAACGGCACAGTCCCCGGCCCACCCCTGCCTCCCGGAAGCGCCTTCGCCCCCTTTGCCCTCTGCAGAGGGGGGGGGCCGGCCGGGGGTGGGGGGGTGGGGTCCACGCACCTGCCCAGCCAATGCGCGGGGCGCGCACGGCCCCGGGGTCCCTACTTCTCTCGCGAGAGGCTGGGCGGGGCATATAAGGCGGGCTGCGGGGCGGAACGACCGGCCCCTTCGCGTCGCGCAGGGACAGAGCCGGGGACTCTGTGCCTGGTCAGGCGAAGAGAGCGAGAGCGCGGCTCCCGGAGGCGGTGTGCGCCCGGCTGTCACCATGAGCGACCAGGCTTGGAGCTTCCTGAAGGACTTCCTGGCTGGCGGCGTCGCCGCTGCCATCTCCAAGACCGCGGTTGCCCCCATCGAGAGGGTCAAACTGCTGCTGCAGGTGAAGACCGAGCGGGCGCGGGCGCGGCGAGCTGGGCGCGGGGCGGGGCGCGCGGGGCCCGGGCGAGCTGCGGGGCGAGGGGAAGCGGGGCGCCGCCGAAAATCCGCTCTAGGCCTGGGCCCGGCGCGCGGCCTGCGAGAAGGGGAAGGTGCCCTCTGCTCAGAGACAGGTCTAGCGTCAGTCAGTAGCGGGTTCCTGGTGTCGGATGGCGCCCCGCGTGCGAGTGTCTATATATGGAAACCCACCCGGAGTAGGTTGCAGCTAGCCAGATCCTGCTCCGGGGACAGCGCGGGCACTCAGGCTTCTTGGGTCGGCCTCACCTCTTGATTTTTAAAGTCCCTCGCACCCTCTTACCTGCATCCACCTTTTACAATAAAAACATCAAAATAATTGTTATTACTCGACATTATTACGATGTCTCATGCGCTGTGCTATAGGCTGACATATCTATTATTCGTTCATCTTTGTATGACCTCTGTAAGGTAGATATTATTTTTCCCCATTTCGCACATAAAGAAACAGGTTTTGAGAGACTAAGAAACAATTTTCAGAATAAACTTAGATCGCTTTACTCATCCTGTCCCCAAATCTTTTCCTCCCCAGCCTGGTCTCTGAATGGCTTGTCCTCATCATCCCATGTACCCTTTTTTTTTCACTTGCCCAAAAGGCAAGGGTCCCTCCAATGAGGAATTGGGCGTTCTCAATTTGGGAGTCAAAATGATCAGTAACAAGAAAAACCCCAACAAATTGCCCACGGCAACAAACCCCTCAATAATTAATTACTTGGATAATCCGCTTGAAAAATTTCAGGCTTGAATGCCTAGTGGATTCCTTCTCCTGCTGTTAGAACATCTACTACTCAGAGATCCTGGTCTCCAGGGAGACTAGAGAGAGACTGAGGAATTCTCATCTCCTGCCGATCATGTCTGTCAAATCAGAGCAGGTGTCCTTTGGGGCAAGGATCTTTAATCATTTCTATCTCCCAGTAAGCCTCTAGTATAGTTCTGGCACCTAGGAAAAAATGCAACAAATAAATGACTCCCTTTATGTAATCAAATCATCCTTTCTGTTTATTTGGAGCAGAAACTTTTCTCTCAAATGCCCTGATAATTGAGGCAAAATTGGGTTTGGGGGGCGTATTATCCAAGTAGCTAACACATTTACTCAATAATCATTTGATTTCCCCATACTTTTTTTTTTTAATATTTATTTATTTATTTTTTTATTTTTTGGCTGTGTTGGGTCTTCGTTTCTGTGCGAGGGCTTTCTCTAGTTGCGGCGAGCGGAGGCCACTCTTCATCGTGGTGCGCGGGCCTCTCACGATCGCGGCCTCTCTTGTTGCAGAGCACAAGCTCCAGACGCGCAGGCTCAGTAGTTGTGGCTCATGGGCCTAGTTGCTCCGCGGCATGTGGGATCTTCCCAGACCAGGGCTCGAACCCGTGTCCCCTGCATTGGCAGGCAGATTGTCAACCACTGCGCCACCAGGGAAGCCCTCCCCATACTTTTTAAACAAGGAAATCCAGGAAGTGCAAACCTTGTTCTCCTGTCATCTTTCCTTCTCTCTGCCCTGCCTGTCCTCCACCACCCTCCTCCTCCTCCCCTCCACAGGTCCAGCATGCCAGCAAACAGATCAGTGCTGAGAAGCAATACAAAGGGATCATTGATTGCGTGGTGAGAATCCCCAAGGAGCAGGGCGTTCTCTCCTTCTGGAGGGGTAACCTGGCCAACGTGATCCGTTACTTCCCCACCCAAGCTCTCAACTTCGCCTTCAAGGACAAGTACAAGCAGATCTTCCTGGGGGGCGTGGACCGCCATAAGCAGTTCTGGCGCTACTTTGCGGGTAACCTGGCTTCCGGTGGGGCAGCTGGGGCCACCTCTCTCTGCTTTGTCTACCCGCTGGACTTTGCTAGGACCAGATTGGCCGCCGACGTGGGCAAGGGTGCTGCCCAGCGTGAGTTCACTGGTCTGGGCAACTGTCTCACCAAGATCTTCAAGTCTGATGGCCTGAGGGGTCTCTACCAGGGTTTCAACGTCTCTGTGCAGGGCATCATTATCTACAGAGCCGCCTACTTTGGAGTCTATGATACGGCCAAGGGTGAGAGAAGGGCATCAGGGGGTGCAGAGTGGGGAGGAGGAGGGTGTGTGCAGAGAGGATCCTGAGGGATCTCTAACTGATAAAGGACTTTGTATTTGTTAATCTTGTTTGTCCCTTGTCCCTGGCCTAAACTGAGGCTTCTCAGTGAGGAGGTGTTGAGGCGTGGATCAATAGCTGGGGGATTCTCCTTGTCCTCTACTGAAATAAACTGGCCCTGAGTTATTCAGCGAGGACGGACGAAGGGGGAGCCCAGCTCCCTCTATCAGTTACCAAGTTTAACTTGGAGCCACTTCAACATGCCCTGTGCACTGGGCACAGCTCTGGCTTTGCGGATCCAGGGAGGGTGCCACCAACTTTTGTCGGCTGCCTGGTTACTCACGAGGCACCCCACGAAGGGCGGACTCTTCTGGAAGGGTAGGGCATGGAGTTGGAGGTGTGGCGGCCTGTTCTCCATCCCCACCTGCTTTTTGCTCAGCTGCTCAGAGGAATCATGTCATGGTCATTTGGTTTCTTGGCTCTGCCCACAGGGATGTTGCCTGACCCCAAGAATGTGCACATTATCGTGAGCTGGATGATTGCCCAGACTGTGACGGCGGTCGCAGGGCTGGTGTCCTACCCCTTTGACACTGTCCGCCGTAGGATGATGATGCAGTCTGGTCGGAAAGGGGGTAAGCCTGAGACCTCTCAGAGTCTTATGTTTCTGCTCAAGGAGAATACCAGTCAGTGCTCTTTACAGCCTTCACTATTCTAAGTTGTTAAAATTGTGCTAAGAATTTAGGAAAGAAAGATGATAATGAATCCTCCCCAACATTCTCAACTATTCCTTTAAAAAAAGATTTTTTATTTTTATCAAAGAAATGATAAGAACACCAAAAATGGGATATTTAGAAGTGAACTTAACTAGGTATCTAGCATCATAGAGGCCTTAGGCCCTTTTCCCTTAGAGCCTGGGTGCAGAAACAAGGGGAAAGAATTGAAGTAGGCAGCTAGTTTATTTAAAAATACTTCTTCTCTTATCTAGTTATTACAAGTATTATTGGGGAGGGTGATTTAGCTGGGGGAGACATGGCCTGAAGCAGTCTGTTGCGATAGGAAAAGTTTTGGCTTCCATAGGTTGAAACATATGAAATTGCCATGTTTACAGTAAAAAACATCGAATGTTGGCAGTTTCTTATGGTTCAACCTAATAATTGCGTCTCTTATTTTAACCTTAGGCAGTATAATCTGAGATTAGGCCTTAGTTTTCTCATCCATAACAAAGGGGACCACCCAGCTTAATACTTCCGCTGTACCCAGCTCCCTTCCTGTTTCACTGTTTGACTTCTGTGAATTAGCTGGTTCATCGCCCCAGTTCTTCAGTTGATCTTGAGTTGAGCTGAAGTAGGAATCACCAGAGACCCCCCCTCAGCAGTTATGCAAGGGGAGGGGACGTCCTGTTGAATGTGCATAGAGCTGGGCGGAAGGCTCAAAGTGACCTTTATAACACTGGTGACAGTGTGGGCAGATGTCTTTTGGAGGAAAAGTCTCTTTCCCCCAGAATTATGGAGCCCTTACCAACGTTTGTTTCCACAGCGGATATTATGTACTCTGGGACAGTGGACTGCTGGAGGAAGATTGCAAAAGACGAAGGACCCAAGGCTTTCTTCAAAGGCGCCTGGTCCAACGTGTTGAGAGGCATGGGCGGTGCTTTTGTATTGGTATTGTATGATGAGATCAAAAAGTATGTCTGATGTAATTAAAACTCAAGTTCATTGGTTCCAGATCCATCGTGTGGTTTAATAGACTCTTCCTAGGGGAAGTAAAAAGAAAGATCTGGGATGAAACCAGATTGAAAGGAATACCTCAGGAAAAAAAAAAAAAGGCTTCATTGAGTATTCATTAAACCACAAATGTATTTTGTATTTATTTTACATTTAAATTCCCACAGCAAATAGAAAATAACTTATCATACTTATATAATTAACTGAAGATACAATAATGAATAACTGAATGTGAAATGTCAGTGAAGACCACTTAATGCATGCTATTTTACTGAATTCTTATTAACTGCCAAATGGATTAAAATCATAAGACCATCAATCTTATTTTCTAGCATGACTCATTTATAACTCCGTGGCCAAGCTTCTAAATGTCAGATATTATACTGTGTATCATGTGAGCACCTACAGGGCTTAAGGTTCTGGTTTTCAAACTGAAATAGGTTATGCCGTCTCTTTTCACCTTACCTCCTGCGATGCTGCTGTAGACTCTTAGTGGTAACACGGATCGTAGCTTCTATAATCTTACCTTACTTTATGCACTTTCATACTGTCTTCAGGAATTCTGAGTTTCCACTAAAAGCTTTAAATCACAGTTTCAAGAGCTTTGCATGATTAGGAAGTGCTCTGTATTAGTGCCTTTAGAGAACTGTGATACTTGGAATTTTCTGACAGGTAGACAGTATTCTTTGAAAATCAGTTAGCAAGCTGGTATTTAGTGCCTATTAGGTCCTGTGGAAGATACAAAAAGGCAGGAGCCTATTCTGAAAAAGCTTAAGTGGGGTTAGGGCAGAGGAGTGACCTGGCATTGTTAAATAATGTAACGTTTAATACAGTGAATCCTGGCTGAGTAGGACTAGGAGCCGGGAGATGAACTGGGGGAAGTGGTAGAAGGTGGGCCTTGAAAGAAAATAACTCGATTTAAATACATGGGTATAGAAAGTATCTGCCAGCACTTCTTTTCTGCAACAATTTATCAAGACCTAGAGGAAAAGTCAGTTTTGGGTTTGACTCTCATAAACCTGTTTGCAAGAGGAAAGTAAGCATTATTGGTCCAGAAGAACATGCAGTTCATATGGTCCTTGCTTGTTGGGAGTGACCTGGAGGAAACAAGTCCCTACCTGCTGGCGAAGCCTGGAGGGCAGGCACATGTCTTTTATGGTTCTCCTGACAGGTGGTTGAGGGGCATCTCGGTACCCTCTGTTTTTTTGTTTTTGTTTTTGTCTACGGGACCTTAGTTCCCCGACAAGGGATTGAACCCAGGCCATGGCAGTGAAAGCGCGGCGTCCTGACCACTGGACCGCCGGGGAAGTCCCGGTACCCTCTGTTCTTTACCCTTCTTCCCAGTCTCTTCTCCTTACTCCCGCCTCCCCGATAAAAAATCGGCTGCCTCGTTTCACTCTAGTAACTAAGGTCTGTGTTTGGCCACCTCCAAGGTTATATCCTTCCTAATCTAGCAGTTGTCTCTGCCTCTGGAAAAGGCCAGAGAGCTAAAAAGAAAGTCTCTTAAGGCCATCTCAAGGCCAGGCCACAAACGCTGTTTGTTAGGCACCTTCTGGATACCTTGTCCTCATTGGCTTTCCAATGCTAAGGATGATAGAAACGGCCCAAATTCTGTTGCTGATGGAGAGAAAAGAAAAGCAGGGCAGGCTAGGAGGACAAATACTTTTGTGAAGTATATCTCAAAGTAAGGCCAGCCCTTTGAGTATTTTCAAGCCTAAGAGTTAGCCGGGGATGCGGGATGTGGGGTATGAGAAGCAGGTGGGCAGTGTGGGCAGCGAGCGAACAGCGGGCCCTCCCTGGCAGGAGCGGGAAGTGGAGAAGGGGACTGAGCATCTATTAGTGTCACTGTCCCCCTTCTGCACGTGACCCAGATGTTGGCCTCCCCCGTCCCCGCGAGTGTTACCCCTGAGGCATCGGGAGCGGAGATTTGTGTAAGGAGCCTGGTGGAATCAGTCCTCAGCCCAGCTCCTGAGCGCACCCAGAACCCCCAGACCCCTCAGCCTCGACAGGCAGTACCTCCCCTTACCATCCTAGCTCTGCAGTCTTCTCACCGTGCAGAGCTGTCAGGCTTGAAGGTCTGGAGGGTTGAGAAGTGTTTAAAGTAACAACTGGGAATGGAGTGTCCCGCCCCCAGGGATTCCTCACTAGCCCTCTTTCCTGCAAAGCTCTCTCCCTAAATGCACCCCTTCTCTTAACCAGCACCCCAATAAGCCCTTTTCATTTTTTATGGATATTCTCCCTATAAGTCTCACCTATGGGTATCTTCTGTCTTTTTAGCCACCTTATTTTGTATTTTGCATGTATGGGAAAAAGTATGGAGGCTGACAGAGAAGAAGGCAGCTCATAAGGGTGTAACTTTGAAAGAAGGCTCGCCTCCATGGTTTGTGTTTAAACCTCAATTAACTGAATAATGGCTTCCATTCTGTTTTACTTTGTGTAGAATATGGACCATAGCCTGTGCTGAGGCAAAATTTAAAAACACCTACAGTGTGCAATGCAAACTCAGGACGGTGATCATCATTTTCACTGCCTTGTGCCTGGGACATGGGTGGTGTTTAATACGTGTTTGTTGAATGCAAGAATGAATGAGGAAAAGGTGCATCTGAAAAAAACACAGAGAACCTGGGGAGTATTTGGGAAAGTCGAGTCCTCCAGTTGGGTGGGATCTTGAACATGCAGAGGGTAGTAAGTGGACAACCACATTGGGGTCATGCATTGACCCCAATATAATGTTATAGATGAAAATTGATGGCTGCCTTAAATTCAAATTTCAAGTCCTTAAATACAATTTTACAAAATCTATCATGCCATAAATTCCTTTCATTTTTCTGCTTCTCTTGAATATCAGTTTTTATCAGTGCATGAAAAAGTACACTTGGTCCTCATTTGCAGATTCCATATTTGCAAATTAGACTCCTCTCTAAAATTTATTTCTAACCCCTGTGTGTTCATTCCTGGACATGAACAGAGCAATGAAAAACTTGCCTGACACGTGCCTTCCCAGCTGAGGTCAGAGTAGTCCATGACCTGCCTTCGTGTTTCTGCTCTGCTCCCACTCTGAAAACGGGGCCTTTCGTGACCTATGCAGTGCCATGTTTTTCGCCTTTTTGTGCTTTCTGTTGGTGATTTCATTGTTTAAAATGGCCCCAAAGCGTAGTGATGACGTGATGTCCAGGGTTTCTAAGTGCTGGAAGGCTGTGCTGTGCCTTATGGAGGAGATATGTGTGTTAGATGAGCTTCCTTCAGGCATGAGGGCTGTTGGCCATGAGTTTAATGTTAATGGATCAACCATTTATATTAAGTATGTGGCTTTAAACACAAACACACGTAAAACAAGGTTATGTATTGGTTGGTTGACAAAAATATGAGCAGAAGCTCAAAGGAACCTAACCTGTATTTCCCTTAGGAGCAGTGAACCAGTATTTGCTAATTCAGTGCTCCTGCTAACACTGTAGGACATGACTACCACAAATAATGAGAATCTACTGTTTTATAATTGTTAATGTACAGTGTGTGTATTAATGTTACCTATGTCTCATAAGACATTTTGTAGAATATAATTTTTCTGTATTCTATTCATTTTTAATTCTTGTAGCCCTTTACTAGAGCATCTTTAAACATTTTATTGTAGTTCAGTTTCCCTATTTCTTGCAATTTCTTGCAAATATCGATGAGCCAGATACTACTGAGTGACACTCTGTGGCCTCACATGTGCCTGGATGCTGTGGCAGATCCAAAAGCGTGATGGGGTCTCTGCTCTCAGGGCTTTTCTCTTGCTTTATTTGGGATGTAAAACACAGACTAAAGTCAATACCTGAGACCATATGACTTAAGTACCAAACCACATGATATATAATCTAAAGTGAGTGCTTCCTAAGCTTTCTCTAGCTAAAAGCCTATTTTAGTAATCCAAATACGATGTGATAAAGGTGTGGATTAGAGGGACGGCAGTGAAAGTGAGGAATGTGTTACATTTTGAAGAATGACAGGACATAATTCAGACACTGAAGAAAAATGTTAATCAACAAGAATGCTGAGCTGTAATGTTTGAGAAAAAATGACACTACCCTGATGGCAACAGAAGTTAGGAGGCAGCACTTGGGAAAGTCAGTGACTTCAGTTTTGGATATAAGGATTCTGAAGTAACTGAAAACATCTAAAAGGGATCCTAAAAGTAAAGAACTATGTAAAAGTAAAGGAAAGAAGACTAGATAGAAATTTGGAAACTATCTTAAATGTAGCATTTTTTGTAAACAGTCCTTAAGAATCAATAAAATGAGTAAGTATAAAAACAACAGAGGGACTTCCCTGGTGGCGTGGTGGTTAAGAATCTGCCTACCAATGCAGGGGCCACGGGTTCAAGCCCTGGTCCGGGAATATCCCACATGCCTCAGAGCAACTAAGCCTGTGTGCCACAAATACTGAGCCTGTGCTCTAGAGCCCGTGAGCCACAACTACTGAGCCCGCATGCTGCAACTACTGAAGTCTGCGCGCCTAGAGCTCGTGCTCCGCAACAAGAGAAACCACAGCAATAAGAAGACCGCGCACCTCAACAAAGAGTGGCCCCCACTCGCCGCAACTAGAGAAAGCCTGCACGCAGCAAGACCCAACACAGCCAAAAATCAACCAATCAATCAATAAAATTTAAAAAAAAAAACAAAAAACAACAACAGAGAAGATGACCGAGATGGCCTTGAAGAAGAGTCACCACCATTAGGGGTTAGAGAGACAGATGCTAGTCCCAGTCATCAGGCAAAACCCAGAGAAAGAATTGAGGTAACCCATGTGGCATCAAAGTAAAGTAGAGGATTATTTCAAAGAGGGTCAATAATAGCAAATGCCCCAGAGAGGTTAGAAAAGAAGGAGGTAGAGAGAAAGGTCTTGGGATTTGGCAAGGAGGGAGCCATCAGTGACCTGAACAGATGATTCAGTATGGTGCTGATGAGGTAAGGCAGCATTTTTAAGAGGTTATGGAGGGAGTGGGGAGTGGGGCAGAAGGGGACAACACATATTCACCCCACACACGGCTGAGCACACGCCAAAGCAGCACGTCAGGCACTGGAGCCAAAGTTAATGCCAGACTGACCCAGTCCCTGTCACTGAGGAGGAGTCTTAACAGAGGAAAGAAGAATGTAAATAAGTAACTGCAGTAACTTAGAGACTACAAGGGCCACAACAGAGGGTTGGTAAGAGAGAAATACCAAGTGATGGGTTATTGGGTGAATGTGGCAGGCCTGCAGCGAGATGTCAGAGGAGAGTACACACCCTTGGGCTTCTGGAATCCAGTGGACCAGGGGAGACAGGTGGCAGCCAAGGTGGAAGGACCCGTGTGTACAAAGAATTCTCACACAGCATTCTCAATTTAGTACAAAGAAATAAAGAAAAACAGGATAGTAGCCAGAGGGTCGGTTAGACAAAGGGAATTTTTGCCCACAGATTTGGAAGATGGGCTCATTTGAAGCCCCATGACTAAGAGGACAGAGAAAGGTAAGAATAAAGGGAATGGTAAGCATGGACACAATTGTTTTAGCTTATCCATCAGTCCTTTCATACCATCATGTGAATACCTACACTGTGCTAGACCCAGAGAACATACAATTCCAGTAAAACATGATGTCTGCCCTTAGGGAATTTATAGTCTGGGGGGAGGCTGAGCTTAAGGAAGGCTGAAAAGGGTCTGTGGGTGTGATGAGAAGTGAGGCTAAATAATGAAGCGCTTAGTGGGCTCTTCTGAAGGACTTCCATTTTTCTACAACAGTCTCTCGAGAGCCGTTGAGCTTTTACAGCAAGGAAGTGACGTGATCAAGTTTCCGCTTCAGCACTTTGGCAGCAGCGTGGAGAAGGGATTGGGGGCAAGGAGACAGCAATGGAGGTGAGAATCGATTACCTGGAATCAAAGCGGTAACAGCAGGACGACGTGAGGACCAGCAGTGGGTTTAAAAGGGGTAGAGAGTGAGCACGGGGGAAGAGGCTGGGGTTATTCCCGGGACTCAGTCACTGGTGGGAACCAGACGAACGGGGATCATGGCCACCACCACCCTCAACCCTGGGGGGCTGAGGGGGGGGGATGAGAAAATGGGGCTGCTTCATCTGACAGCTGCCCAGACCCCTCCAGGCTCAAGACTAACGCAACTCATTTGGCAGTTTCACTGTAACATCGAAGAATCCTCTCTCAAAGCAGAGTGTATTTATGATTCATAAAGGATTTCCATACTGGCAGACCAGGTAGTGCCAACCAATGGTCTCTCTGAAAACGACTAGAAAAAGGGTTCAAACTATTTAAAATAAAAATTTGCTTGAAGGCAGCGGGGAGCTAACAGGGCATGGGAAATTGGGGCCAAGATTTGGGGGAAGACATCCTGAGAAGAGTCTGGTGTTTGGGGTCCATTTCCCCAGGAGGTGGGAGGTGTCTGAAAGTCGTGGAAATGTGGCTGGAAGGCTGAGAACTAGAAAGCGATTCTGAGAGCCTCTCAGGGAGGGAAGCGGGGCCCGCTCAGGGAGGGAAGCCCTGGGAGCCCTCCTGCAGCAGGAAGAGGGAACCGGAGACCGGCTGGCCCCTGCAGTCACTGACGCCAGCCTTCAGACCATCTTGTCCCTTTAGCTGGATTAGGGCGATTTGAGATTGTGAGCACCCCTGCTGCCTGCCAGAAGCAAAAGTAAATCTCGTCTGCAAGAAAATATCATCCAGAGCAAGGGTCAACAAACTTTTTCTCTGAAGGACAAGGTAGTAAATATTTCAGGCTGTGTCGGTCAGATGGTCTTTGACACAGCACAATTCTGCCCTATTGCAAAAGCAGCCCTGGATAAGACAAATGAACCCAGCGTGGCTGGTCCATAAAACTTCATGTACAGACACTGAAATGTGAATTCCGTATAATATTCACACGTCACAAAATATTCTTTTGACTTAAAAAAACATTTAAGAAGGTAAAAGCCACGAAAATGGGCTCTGGGCTGCTGAATTTGGCTAATGTGCTGTTAACTCGCTGAACCCTGATCTAGAGCTTCAAGTTTTTCCTACAATTTTTCATATAAACTAAACCAAAACCACAAATATAACTTTAAAACACCCTATAAAAATATATTCTAAAGGGCCATGGTGTAAAAAGTGGAAATCAGAAGGGCAACTCAAAAATATTTTGAACTTGAAAATAAAAATACCATGTTATCAAAACTTGTGGGAAACAGCTAAAGCTATGCTAAGAAGAAATCTATAGCCTTTGATGCATCTATTGGAAAAGAAGGGCTGAAAATCAGTGAACTATACATCCATTCCAAGAAGTTTAAAAAATAACAGCAAATTAAACCCGAAGAATAAAGCTGGAAGTAAATAACTAAAGTAACAATTAATGAAAAAAGAGACAATCAACAGTGCCAGGTGAACTGCATATCTAAGTGTGAAAGGCAAAACTTTTAGAAGATAACTGAGCAGCATTTTTCCATGTCCTTGGGTAAATGAAAATGTATAAAACCCAACATTTTAAAAAGTACTAATCATGCAAGAAGAGACTGACAAACTGGACTAAACTAAAATTAAGAATTTCTGTTCAGAGACACCATTTATAGTGAAAAGGCAAGACAGACTGGGAGAAAATTTTTGTAACATGACTCCACTGGGATTGATCATATCCAGAACACATAACTGCTCCTATAACAAGAAAAAGACATCCAACCAACAGAAAAACAGGCCAAAAGCTTGAAAAGGTACCTTACAAAAGATATCCCAGTGGCCAATGTTCAATCTTATTAGCCAGAGTAATGCAGTTAAAAAAAAAAAAAAAAAAAATCACAAGATGGGGACTTCCCCAGCAGTCCAGTGGTTGACTCTGCCTTCCAATGCAGGGGGTGCGGGTTTGATCCCTGGTCGGGGAACTAAGATCCCACATGCCGAGGGGTGCGGCCAAAAATTGAAAAAAAAAGAAAAATCACGAGATACCATTACATACCCACCCAAATGGTTAAACCTTAAAAACGACTGACACTAAATATGAGTAAGGATATGGAGCAACAGGAACTAACACACTTCTGCCAGAGAGTAAACTGGTACATTCACTCTGGGAAACTCTGGCACTGTCTATCAAATATGTAGACTCTGTTCAGCAACTCCACTCCTAAGCATAGGCCCAACCAAAATGCACGCGCAGGTCAAGGCACATCTACAGAAATCTTCGTATTGGCATTATTTATAATAGTCAAAACCTGGAAACCACTTGAAATGTCCATCAGCCACAGACTGGATAAATGGATCGTGGTATAGTCATACATTAGAATACTACACAGAAATGAGCACCAACGAATTACAGCCACAGGCGACGACGTGGAAGAATCTCACAATCGTAAGTACATTCAGCAAAAGCATTGAGACACGAAAGAATATAATTCCATTCGTATGACATTCAACAACAGGCAAAACCGCACAATGGTGTTAAAAGTTAAGCCGGTGGTTAAAAGTTAAGCCGGTGGTTAACCTTCTGGCAGGCAGAGAGGATGGTAACAGGGAGGGATCCCCATGGGATCTCATGAGTTCGCCCCACAGGCCCACTGAATTCAGGTGGTGGAAATCACAGCCCAAGAGGTGCAGACAAATGACTCAAGAGAAGTGGTCAATAAATGGATTCCAGACAGCACTGGACAAGACACAGAGAGGCTTGCCAGCCTATTTATCTGCTCCATGAAGACTTGTTAGAAAAGTAAAAATGCTAAAGAAGCCCAAGTTTGAACTGGGAAAACTCATGGAGCTTCAAGGTGAAGGGAGCAATTCTGGACAAGCCTGGGGATGAGGGAGGTGAAAGAGCTGGTGGAGATGAACCACCAGTCCAAGAATCTGTTTAAAACTCAGACTCTGAATGGTGACAAATAAAAAATCTCATTTGTGAAAAAAAAAGTCGGGGGGGTGCAGATTTGTGAGTTCTTGGCAATATTCTAACTCTTGATCTGGTTAGTGGTGACCCAGGGGTTTGCTCTGTGACAACATGAGTTGTACATTTGTTTTGTGCCCCTTTCTGTATTTCTGTAATACTTAAACAGCTATCAACAAAATCTATGGAATGTCATTTTCTTGTGGATATTCACCTAAAAGACCACATTCCTCTCACATTCCCCGAAATATAATTTAAAATGAAATCTTCTCAAATTAACAGTAGAATTAGGTTTTTCTAGTTTGTATACCTAACTACATGGGAAGCAGATATATTTGCTTAATTTTGGATATTTTCTTCATGAAACATAAAGATTCTCCTAATGAAATAAAGAAACCAAAGCATACTCAAAACTTGGAGATCAGCTATAATCCCCAAATATATGAAATAAATGTAACGTGATTTTTGGTGAAGACTATCTTTGTAATATACATACTCTAAGAATTTCAAACCTTAGTTTTTAATCATTTTTTTGGTGACTAGCCAAATTCTTTTACTATAATAGTGGATACAAAATTAGGTTCATAGGAAAAAAACCCCGTGTCTCATTAAATTATAGTAAAATAATGACATGTTACCTTGTAAATTTTACTTTGTAAAGCAGTAAAACCTTAAAAATATCTAGAACAAACAGTGCAATTTACCTGAACTTACAAACTGGATTCTGAAATAGAGACACAGAACATTAAGATTGTATTATGGTGGCTCCAGAAATATCTCTAAGTGGACTAAAAAACAGTCACCAGAATTTTAGAACCAAACAAAATTTTCTGCTATAATGTAATCTTATTTGCTATAAGCATCCTTTAACTTCCTAGCTGAGAGCTCAAATATACAGCAGAACTACTCAGTGATTTACTCCAAAGGTATTGTTATTTAACCCTCATCAAAAAAATTCCGAAACTAATGTTTTAGCAGCAAGTTTTAAAAAGAGTATTTCTTATCATTCATAATACATATATTACATATGAAATGTTGATGTGAACTTTTTAAAAAACATTGCTTCAAGCTATAAAAGAGTGTCTGTTGTAGCATCATAACAATTTTACAGGACAAATTAGATGATGTGGTTTGAAGAGATGAGGATCAAGAATGTAATTTCTTTTTTTTAATTTATTTTATTTATTTTTGGCTGCGTTGGGTCTTCGTTGCTGTGAGTAGGCTTTCTCTAGTTGATGTAAGCAGGGGCTACTCTTCGTTGTGGTGCGCGGGCTTCTCATTGCGGTGGCTTCTCTCGTTGCGGAGCACGGGCTCTAGGCACGTAGGCTTCAGAAGTTGTGGCACGTGGCCTCAGTAGTTGTGGCACACGGGCTTAGTTGCTCCGCAGCAGGTGGGATATTCCCGGACCAGGGCTCGAACCCATGTCTCGTGCACTGGCAGGTGGATTCGTAACCACTGCACCACCAGGAAAGCCCAAGAATGTAATTTTTTTAAATTAATTAATTTATTTATTTTTGGCTGTGTTGGGTCTTTGTTTCTGTGCAAGGGCTTTCTCCAGTTGTGGCGAGCGGGGGCCACTCTTCATCGCGGTGCGCGGGCCTCTCACTGTCGCGACCTCTCCTGTTGTGGAGCACAGGCTCCAGACGCGCAGGCTCAGTAGTTGTGGCTCACGGGCCTAGCCGCTCCGCGGCATGTGGGATCTTCCCGGACCGGGACACGAACCCGTGTTCCCTGCATTGGCAGGTGGATTCCTAACCACTGCGCCACCAGGGAAGCCCAAGAATGTAATTTTAAGCAAACACTTTGCCACATAAACGTCATACTTTCCAAGATATAAATATTAATATCCTCTTTCCAATTTCATTCTCGCTAATTCTTAGTCATTTAAGGCACATAAAAGTTATTATTCTGATTTTTAAAATGGGAATAAGAGAGTGCATTTGAGAGACAGACATAGGATCAAAACTCAGTTATGTTTCATTCTTTTCTTTCTTTCTTCACTGTGCCAAGCTAGTTCTTCATGCCTAAAACACATTACAGTGGACTGGAAAATTAAAAAAGGATGTTGATTTTTAAGTTTCTTACTATCTTTATTCATAGAAATAAAGTATTCATGAGCATTAAGCACATTTTCTAGGATGGTTTACAATCATTTATAGGTTTAGACTTTGGCATTTAAAATATTAAACATTTTATGAATTTAGTTATTAAAATAGAATAACTTAAACTTGTGTCCCCAGCTTTATATTGGTCATAATCCTTTTCACACTGTGCAGTACTTGAATTTGAAGATGAGAAGTACACAATCATATCCATCCCAATGACCTCTTTTTAAAGTTATCTAGGACATTTTGGACATTTGGGTTAACAAGCTGAAAACCACTGCATTACACTACATTTATAAGCAAACAAGAAAAATTTTATTCGGAGTAGTAGCTAAGAAAGCAGCTTTTTATGGAGATTGAAAAAAGGAAGTAGGGGAAGTATGAGATAATTGCTATCCCTTAGAAATAACTTTAATAGTTCAAAATCTTTCATAGAATCTTATTAAAAAGGATGTAACATCAGTTTAACATTTGACAGATATGAAAATAACTCTCAATAAGAACCTTGCCTAGTAATTGTAGACCTTGGATTAGTATAATTTCTAGTTGCACGTGTAAATCTTCAAAATATATATCTTAGGTACAAGTGAACCAAATGTAAAGTAGTGCTAGAGGATCCTTCACTTTTTTTATGTTCTTGAAAATGAAAATAGTATACTTACAATTCCTTCATAAAAATACCCCTTAAATCATGACATCTTAAAAGTACCTTGACTTATATCAGAGAATATCACATTTTTCAACTCCTATCCCTCTATTTATACTTATCATATAAACGAATCATGACAACAGAATTGTAAATTCCACTTTGAAAAGATGAATATTGTTGCTCTTCCTGACTTTTTCTTCAAGTTGAACCCCTGTTATCAGAAATACTTAGATGAACCTCCCCTGTTAACGCAGTAAAAACTAAAGGCATTATATTAGTATCTAAAATCAAAATACAAAGAAAAAAAATTTTTTAATGATCAAAAATAAAATAAAAGTACAGCTTTACCTATAAAATTATAATTGTATCCTGACATATGGTAGCAAAGACCATACAAAATGTATTCAGAAACTAATGCTATTACATAAAAGGTTTCATACTTTTTTTTCTCTAACAGCTTAAAAATCAATTTTAAAAAATTGGCTAACTCACTATTGAGCAGATATTCAAATGCTGAATTTTAAATTCAACATTATCATATTGCTCCTTAAAGATAGGTTGTTATACAAACATTAAAAGTGCAATAAGTTAAAAAACAAAACATAAACCTTGGTTTAGTATAGCTAAAATTTATATATAAAGCAGAGCACTAAGTAATGTAAAAATCTGTTCACCAGGGCTTCCCAGGTGGCGCAGTGGTTGAGAGTCTGCCTGCCAATGCAGGGAACACGGGTTCGAGCCCTGGTCTGGGAAGATCCCACATGCCGCGGAGCGACTAGGCCCGTGAGCCACAACTACTGAGCCTGCGCGTCTGGAGCCTGTGCTCCGCAACAAGAGAGGCCGTGATAGTGAGAGGCCCGCGCACCGCGATGAAGAGTGGCCCCCGCTTGCCACAACTAGAGAAAGCCCTCGCACAGAAACGAAGACCCAACACAGCCATAAATAAATAAAAAAATTAAAAAAAAAATTAAAAAAAAAAAATCTGTTCACCAGAACAGAATATCAGATAGCAGCGAATGAACACTGTAAGCTCAAAGAAAGCAGCAGAAAAATCTCACAGTCAGCTTGTGTTCACATAAATTTTTTAACCCTATTCTTCCCACGTTTCACATGCCCTATCGTAAACAAAATCTATCAATACAAACTAAGACCAAGAAATTCTGAATTGATGTTCAGTAAAATGCAGTTTGGCTTACTGCCAAAGGTATTAAGAAAAGTAAGTTCGGCGTGCACGCTACAGAGCTTGAGTTAACCCAGAAAAACAAAGAACAAATCTTACTGTGGTTACAGATCAAAAATTCACACTAAGAAAAAGAAAGATTTGGCATTTAATATAGAAACTTTCCAATACATTTTAAGGTATACAGAAAAGGCCAGTAATGAAAACAGTGACAATTAGGACAGCAGAAGCAACATGACCTAGATATACTTTGTTGTATAAGAGCCTATAGATTGACAGAAAAATATTCTAATTTTAAAAGTCAACTATATTACACCCTACTCGCCATTACTAATTCCATTTAAGATTATTAGGACTTTAAAAGTGGGACAGATAAAAATGATACTTCCAGGGTTCAGCACAAATGCCCAAACCAAAACAAAGCCAGAAAGTTAGCTGACATTTAAAGTAGCCTCAACAAACGTGATTTTTTTCCCCTTTATCATTCATATTTTTAGTTTTCTTCTTCAGCCCTTAAAAACACTAGCTGGAATTTCTAAAGCTGTGAGACAATGCATTTCTTTCTTTTCTTCTCACTTAAAACAATAAACTCTAAGTATAACACAACTCATTAACAGCATCCCTTAAAACACTGTCCTGACACAACTCAGGATCTGCTTCTTGGCCCTTCAAACTGGTGGTGCTATTTTGCTGATTCAACAGATACTTGTTTTTGCTTATGATGATCTGGTCCTTGGACAAACTATTTACAATGCAGTAGCTCTAAAGAAACCTAATTTCTCAGAATCATTAACTACTTTCCCTGAATATATAAAAACATGAAAGAGGAGCTTCTAAGTTGAGCTTTCTAATACTCACAGTTTGAAATGGTTCAGAATGGTTGATAAAGTGTTTGAGATCTAACTCAGTTCCCTTATACAGAAGTAGTAGGTACCTCTGGTGAATCACAAGGACGGCCCCAGTTCAAGCTTCACTCAATCTGCTCATCAAATCTAAATCAGCTCCACCAATGAAAACAAATTTCAAGATTTGTTTCATAATAACTGTCTTACAATTAAGTTATAAGTCACACTGCCCAAGTTCTGAAGCAAAGAGAAAACAAAGTCAGTCAGGAGCTATGCTCATGGTATAAAGCTTACAAGAAACGAAAAAAACAACACATCAAACAAGAACTGTATAGCTAACATCTTGGGTCCAACGTTCAGCGATGCTATCACAACTGTTTTGTCAGTCTGACAGCTGAACCAATTTCTATGTTGAGAAAATACACCGGCATACTACCATTTCTCTGTAAAATACATACAAGTCTCATATAAACTCCTCCTCACAGGAAACACTGATTTTATATTAAATTGTCTTTTTCAAAACAATTTTGCATCGAATTACAATAAATTACAAATCACTGTTGTACACCTTAAATTGCTTAAAGCAGTATTTAGATGTTTATACAGAGAATGATAGTAATATACAAGAGCACTTCAGTAAGAATTTGATGATCAATGTTTAAAGTAAAAAGAGTTTTTTATAACCAAGCTGTACGGACATTAGAGGGCTTAGGTCTTAGCAACAGGCCATTGGATGTGTCAAAAGCTGATCGCTCACTCTTACAACTGAGACCACTGGTAGCACTGGATGTCCTGGAAGCTCCTCCTGAAAATATATAAAGAATAAGAAAGGATTTGAATTATTTAAACTAAATATATAAATCATCATCTAATAAACTTCCTCTCCTATCTTGAAGCCCAGAATAAAATTTTCTTCCCTATCTCACAGGTGTTTTTAATAGTCTAATTTGATTCTCAACCAGGAATGTACTTCTGAATTCCCCGTGGAACTTAAAAATAGAATAACAAACATGCCCAGACTCTATATTAGGGCATTTTGAGTCAATAGATTTGGGGTGGGAATAAACGTTTTTAAAAGCTTCTCAAAGGATTCAAGTGGGAAAAAAATCTCTATGTATAACCATTTATACATTTATTCAACAAATAATTTACTGCTTTCAAGGCATAATACTAAGTGTGAGTAACTGGAATAAGACCCTTTCTTAGTCATGAACTGTGCCAAGGAAATGATGCTTGAGGGATGAGTGAATGGAATTACTAGTCATTTGAGTGTCTAAGATTACAAGCGGTTCCAACTTTCTCTTAGGATTAGCTTCTACAGACTTTATAGTTCTGAACACATACATGAACCAACAGCATAGACTTCTGTAGGGAAAAGGGTCTGGCCTTTCCATGCGTCACACACCCTAGCACTCAGTGGTCACTCCCACCTGCGTTCTCCGGGACACACTACCGGCCAGGCATGTAACGGATCGTATGTTAAGCATTAAGAGGGATTAATCTGATGACTACAGATTGCTAATTCTTCTTTTAGTTACCAATGAGGAAGAAAAAGCACATATTAGGGCTGGAAGATACTACTAAAAATTCTTAACTGGCTAAAGAGAATGTTTCAGCAACTTTTAAAGAGCATATCTGTTCATTTCTTCCTTAAATAAACATATTGAAAGTAAAAGTCTCTCCTCCATGATCTAAGAGATAACTGATATTTTCAACGGTTTTATCTCCCGGTTTCCTTCCTATGTTGCCATTAAACACTGTAAATGAAACCTGAAATTAACGAAGTAACACAAATAAAACAAAGCATGCCAGTGAAAAACAACAGACTGCATTCCAGAAGTCAGCATTTTAAAACTCTATCATAAGAACCGAAGTTATATGTTTTTAAAAGGACAAAAGACACGAACAAGTACAAAATAATTTCGAGTATGCTTACGTAACGGGCTGTACTGGCCAAGAGTGGACCTCACTCGCCTGGAGGTCGGGGATGAGCTGAGAGGACCCATGTTGCGGTGATAATCCATCAGCTGTTCTGAGCGTTTCATACCAACTGTTGGTTTCACAGCTTCAAGCCTTTTCAATAAAGCCTTCATTTAAAGACAACCAATTTAAAAGCCAACGTTAGATAAATAGCAATAGTTTTTTAAAAAGGCGAATACTTTCTAGAACCTGAAATTCACAAAATAAAGTAGAAAAGACTTAAAGTCACTGTGAAAAAATATTTCAAATAATGTACTTTCAGGAAAATCTAAGGGTTTTCACCTATCCTATGGCTAACCAAAACCGCTATGATTTTAACAACCGACTGTAGGCACATCTCTCTTCTTTGTCGGGTTACAATCTTAGAAAAGGTGCTGTAAGCTGAAATACATTAAACCTGATTTTCTCATAGAAATGACATAACGGGAGCAATAATGCTAAGAGCCCAGCGTTCCACCGTAGAAATGACTGTGAACATCGCTAAGCTACTATAAGTTCTATCTATATATGCGCACAGAGCAGTGACTGCCAACCTGTTTACTTTCCAGTGGTGCCTCAGGGCTCCTAGGACGTTGAGGAAAGGCCAAGTGGGCCGCCCTCTCAGGTCTCCCACTCCTAACTTCTACCAGCCCAACTATGCTTTCTGTATTGTCTGTTTTATATTGAAGATTCTGCATAAAATTGTTTGGAAAAAAAAAGTTTTTGCTCTTAAGAAGTTTGAAATCAACTATATAGAACATAAAGCTTTTTAAAGATTGTATAAACCAACTAGCCAAGGCAAGATAGTATCCAGTAGCGTGGTATGTGCATTAATAACGATTCTGTAACAGAGGCTAATGTGTAATGTCCCTAATTTTATTCATAATCCTTCCTTCACAAATCAGAAGGTGAAAGAGTTTCTTTTGTTTGATTTTCACAGGCTTCGGTGAGAAAGGAATGTTTCAGGAGACCAAATGGATTGGGGAACTGATCCATGGTTGTGTTTCATTATTTTCTTTATTGACTTAAACTTTCTCTGTAGCAAGTTGATCTTTATTTGAGAAGAGAATCCTGTCCTGCACTAAGATTCACATTATAAAGTTAGCCTCATGAGTTTAGTCATAGGACAAGTTTTCTCTGGACAATCTTTTTTCCTTCTCCCTCAACTTAGTTTTTTCTTTGTATTGTGGTATAATCCACATAAGATTTACCATTCTAACCATTTTTAAGCCTACAGTTCACCACCACCAACCGTCTCCAGAACTTGTTCTCAACTGTTATCAGCCCCCTCCCGCCCTGCTATTCTGAGGCTCCATTATCAGTGTTCCTACGCGATTCCAGAGAAGCCAAAATGTTCAGGGAAGAGCTACCGAGGAAAGGAGAGCAAGGGCTGTAGGATGAAAGGAGCTTGCAGACGAACGGCAGAGGCGCGGGACACAGGAAGAAGCAGCTGGACCCACCCAGAGGACTCAGCCTGCCAGCTCACCTTCCTGCATGAAATGCCCTTCTTCAGTTCTGAGCCTTCAAAAGCTAGAAAAGAGTCAACTCCTCAGTGAAGTCTTACACAATTAGAGTAACGGTTCTCTTTGCTGAGTTCAGAGTCAGGATTTATCTGTGGTTCCACCTGACTATAAAGTCTACGGTCTTTCCATCATAACATGCTGCCCTTCTCTCTTTGTAGACACAGAACCTGTACAATTTAGGTGCCAAGACCTACCAACTAATATATCTCCTCCACCTGCAGTTTATAACTGAGTAAGAAACTTGCTGGGTATCACATCATCAATGTGTTTTACTGGGTAGAGAACCATTCGCTGTTTTATCTGATTATCCTATTAACTACCCATTGAGCTGTGCACGGTGGAATGGACAGCACAGAAAACTTGGTATTTTCAGTTACCTACTAATTTTGTTTTTTTTGCTGGTAGAAGTCTCAATGTTTTTTAGATAAACTGCTAATTCCCTAAATTTATTCATTTGGCTGTATGTATATTTTTCTTTTACAAACTTTAAGAGAATTGCAATGCTTATTTATCAGATATAAAACATATAAAGTAATGTGATCAAAATCAATTTGGAAATAAGTTAACAATAAGGCAAAAAGTAAACCCATTCTGTAATGCTGATATGTCACTTATCAAGTTTACATGCAGAAACCTGGGGAAATAAGAGAGCAATGATTTGGTTCAGCTATCCAGATCACACGGAACCGTGCCAGGTATCTGTGTGCGACATGAACACAACAAGCTCAGCAAAAGCTAAAGGGATGATTTCAGATACAAACAGCTCTTACTTGTAGAAACAATATACTGATAAAAAGATGAAGGATTACAGTAGAAACCCTAAAGTCAAAAGTATATACATTTCAATCTAGTCATCAATTTACAACTCCTGAGTAAGACTTAAAAATGATAGCTCAAAATACTGTAACACTTGTAATTGAGTGATAAAAAAATATAAGTTTTCTAGCCAGAAAGACCTGGATTTAAACCTTTGCTCTGCCATTGATTGTGTGACCTTGGTCAAACGACTTAATAGTGATATTAACAATGAAATAAAACTCAAAGAGTCAGTTTAGGGTACTAAGTGAGATAATGCATATAAAATGCTCAGAACAGTGCCTGGCATATAGTAAGGACTTATTAAATATTAATTGCTATCCTTAACACTGCTTTGATTATTTTCTAGTTGTTTGACACACTCTAGTATTATCTTCATAGCTAAGTTATATATTAAATGACAGGGCAGTATTTTATATTTTTTCTTATATCCATTCCAGTTTCTTACATAGCTCATAGCAGACATTAAACAAATATCTGTTTAATGGATTGAAAAATGTAAGAATGGTTACTTATATTCCCATTTATGGTTTACAAAATCTTAGAACTGCTGCTACTCAAATCAGATTCTAATAATGAATCCAAACAGTTTGTTCAAATATCTCTGTTCTATGTAGGAAGTATCACTCTTTTTCGAAAGAAAATTAACCCAGCCTGAATCCTGTCTTCTGAGGTAGAAAGGTTAAAACGAATGAATGGACAAACAGTGAGTTAATGATTTCTGCAGCTGTCGGCAGAGGAGAGTTGCTTTATTGTTTCTAAAGTGAAAAAGCAAAGACCCCGAAGGACATTAAAGAGTAACAAGTGTCCTACAGTCTGGGACAATCAGGACTGTTCTACATATTTGTCTATAGCTGGAGTCGTATTCAGTTATCATTAGCTTGCTTTCTTCTATGGAAGGAGATAATAGACAATAAGCAGAGGAGGAAGACCAGAGTGAGTGAACTGTAAATTATTTCAAGACCTTGGAACAAAGGTACTGACTAATCCACAGATGATACTCATACTTGGTATGAGATTTGCTATAAACCTTCATCTTTGTGACAACATATCACTCTCTCTCTAATAGTTTTCACATCTATCTAAAATTACCTCCCTAAACCAGCAGACAAAGAACAGAAGAGGGAAGAAGGATTTTATTGCTCATTTAATGTTTCTAAGACTGGTTTGAATTTTATAAATTTACATTGGGTTGGCCAAAAAGTTTGTTCGGGTTTTCTGTAAGATGTTACAAAAGCCCGAACAAACTTTTTGGCCAACCCCACACATGCATTACTTTTACTTTAAAAATATTTTAACACAGTAACTCCTGAGTGGAAAGATTATGGTTTACTTTATTCAATTACTCCTCTCCCCACCCCCTTTTCACAGCTCAGGAAACTGACATACATACATTTAAGAGCATGAAATAGCCTCATTACTTTTAGAGTAAGGTGAAACTATAAGTATCCTCACTGACCCCTTCTCCTTCTGCTAAAGTTATTCTTGCACTCTTTCATGAAAACAGAATTCATATTATGTCCAAATGAATATAAAGAGACATGGTTTAACAAGAATATTTCAAAATTCATGAATTAAAAAATTTGTTCCCTTTTGAAATAATGAAGTTCTAATATAATTGAGTCTATATGTAGCAAGCACGCCCTCTACTGGATAGAGGGCTCTCCTTTTCTACCTCTTCTGCACAAGTCTAACAGCTCTGGAATACTAAGGAACTAATTTGAGAGTACTGGAACAGAACTGCTTTAGTCATCATGCCTGTTAGCCGCCTGAACTGGCCTCTATCATTGGAGATGGAGCAAATGAAGGATTATAAATCATGAAAATTATAAAGTAATGGACCCTGCTTGTGCAGTACACCTGACACAAAAGTGCTGTGTGAGCATGTCTGTACCCATGCACGTGTGTTTTGACTACGAACAGTTTAGCAAACAGGTTAAAAGTATATCATCTCACACTGAGGAACTATTAGAGCCAATGTGGCTCTAAATAGGGATTTGGTAGGTGGCTGCTTATATAATAAATATACAAAAAGTGATGGTTTACAAAAGTAACCAATTAGAAAATGTACTGAAAAATTTCATGGCACTAGCATAAAAATATATAGTTTTAAAGAAAACTATAAAACCTTACTAAGGTAGAGTATAAGAAGGCTTGAATAAATGGAAAGACATACCATATTTCTAGATAGGAAGGTAATATTTTAAGAGTGCCAAACACTCTGCAATTAAAATGTAAAGTCAACACAATTCCAACAAAAATTTAATAAAAAAACTTTTTATAAAGAAAAAAATCAGTTATTATGAAGAATAAACACAAAGGAATAGCCAAGAAAAAATTTTAAAAGGTATAGAATTAGTTTTATTTTGGTATAGACGATGAAGAGTTAAGCATAAATCTGGAAGATTACTTTTCCTTACAATAACGTAATGATATTTTATAATAAATTATGTTTATTTTCCTGTTTAGCTTTAAGCTACTTTTTCCACTTCTTATGAATTAAGCTTTTGTTTCAGAGCTGCACTGCCCAAGGCCACAAGCCACATGTAGCTACAGAGCATTTAAAACGTGGCTAGTCCAAATTGAGATGTGCTCTAAGTATAAAATATACAACAGATTTCAAAGACTTAGTACCAAAAAAAGGTAAAATATCAATTTTTTATATTGATTACATGTTAAAATGTAATATTTTTGATTTAGTCAGTTAAAATATTATAGCAGAATGATTTCACCTGTTTCTTTGACCTTTCTAATGTGGCTACTAGAAAAATTTAAATTATACATGTGGTTCACATTATATTCTACTGTCCTAGAGTATAACAATAAGACCTTACTATGAAATGGAGAAAAATATTGCTCACATATACATATTACTAAGCATACAAAGTAAAAAGAATAAAATAGTGGTAATTTTCCACTGTTTATTAAAACAGCTGAGATGTACAATTGATATGGGGGATGATAAAAGCTGTAAACAGAAGCTGCTTAACGGTTTTCATCCTGTTCGTACTAGTAAAGCCACTAGCCATTATGGCTTCAGCTTCTCAAAAGTAAACCCAAGTTCCTCAAAAAGATAAACCCAGAATTACCATGTGACCCAGCAATTCCACTCTTAGGTATGCACCCAAAGGAACTGAAAGCAGGGACCTGAACAGATACTTGTAGTCAGTGTGCCGTGCAGCAGTACTCACAACAGCCAAAATGTGGAAACAACCCAAGCGTCCACCATCAGATGAACGGGGAATCAAGATGCGGCACATACATATACGGAATATTATTCAGCCACAAAAAGGAATGAAGTTCTGATACAGGCTACAACATGGATGAACCTCGAAAACATGCTAATAAGCGAAATAAGCCAGACACAAAATGACAAATATTCTATTATTCCACTTATATGAAATATCTAGAATAGGCCAATTTATAGACAGAAGGTAGATTAGAGGTTACCAAGGGCTGAGGAGAAGGGAGAACAGAGTGTTATTGTTTGGTACAGAGTTTCTGTATGGAGTGATCAAAAAAGTTTTGGAAATAAGTAGTAGTGATGGTTGCACAACATTGTGAATGTAATTAATGCCACTGAATCAATCACTTAAAAACAAAATGGCAAATTTTATGTTACGTATATTTTACTACAACTATTTTACTACAACTTATGAACTGTACACTTTAAATGAGTATGGTATGTGAATCATATCTCAAAAAAGCTGTTTAAAAAAAGTAACCCCAAAGCTAGGTAACCGGGACATGATTCTGCCACCTGCTAGCTGTTTAACCTTAAGGAAGTCCCTGCGCCCTACTCAGTGTCTCATTTTCTCCTCCACAACAACAGTAACTCTGTCGTTAGGTTGCTACGAGGATTAAATGACCTAAAATTGTAAAACAGTATGCACTATGCAACTGCTTGTTAAATAAACAAAACAGACTCCAGAGCCATGTGGGAGAGTGAAAATAAGGTAAAACCAGATGTTCGTGACACACACTAATTCCAAATTTTCTTAAATCATGAATGAATCTTGAAACTGCCAGAGTGACATGCAGGAAGTTATGTAGCTCACTACCCACCAACCTCACTTCAACTTGTTTTGTTGTTACCTACTTCCTGCCACATTCAGGGTGACTCTCCTGAAGGGCCCAAGAGTTTACTATTTTTGTAAATATACCAACCCAGCTGGCCAACTCCTGGTGCTAGTGATGGTGACAAAGAAATTCACAAGAGTTGTTACTCTTGCAAGTTCAGGTTAAGTACATAGTTAAACAGAACTGTACTGATGATGAAACATAATGAGGGTGAATTCTGCGAATTATTCTAGTAATTTTAATAATAGCTTTACCAATTATTTTAGCTCCGAATGTATGTGCTCATTAAGGGTCTAATTTTAGTTTAAGATGCTACCTGGGTTTAAAATCTTGGCTTAGCCACTTCCTTACCAGCTCCTTGTCCATGGGTTAATTATTTAACCCTTTTAGGTCTCAATTATTCCATTTGTAAGATGTGGATAAAAATAAAGTACCTACCTGAAAGAATTATTGTCAGGATTCAATAAGCTAATATTTAGAAGACACTTAGAACAATGCCCAGCATTAAAGAGCTCAATAAATATGAGCAATTACTATGAATTGCATTTTATAAAGAAAATGATATGCTATGAATAAATAGTTTTTAATGTGAAGATTTTCAACAGTTTCCATATGTATTCCTTAGGACATCAAAGGGTACTTACATGGTTTTTAACAATCAATGTCTTTCATACATTCAAGCAGCAGGGCAACAAATTTGACCTCTCTGAGAATGTATTTATTATTTAAAATAAATGATATATAAATTATTTTAGCTTTCGAGGATAAAATGAAGTGAAATAGATTTAGCTCTCCAGAAGAGAGATGTATCTCACCCTTGGACACCATTTCCTATACTACTATAGTGATTTCACAGATATAGTCAAATAAATAACGGAGCTTTCAGTATTTTCATTTAATATTCCCTTAAAATATAGTTTCCTGGATAAAAAAGCACACATTGTACCTTCCAGGCTCATAGCTCATCATGTATTTCAGGCTATACATATCTATTCCTACTTTTATATAATTAAGTTAGAAAATTTCGCTGTATTGGGTTTCCTGAAAGTTGGGCTAACAAATCAGTACAAATGCATTTTCTCTGATGACTAAAAAAATCTCAGTTACTTACCAAATTTTCTCTTTCAATCCTTTGTTGTTCCCTCTGTCTGTTGAGAGCACTATGATATAACTTAGGGGGAGGACCAGTCGATCTTCTTGGAATCGTACTTTTGCTTCCTGGTTTTTCAGCCTGTCTCGACAGTTCCTTCAAAAGCCTCTGATTTTCCCGATCAATCTGTCTCACCTCCTCTCTTGTGAAAGAGTAGTTTTTCCTGGGTGCTACTGAAGGCTGATCAAAGTGATGTTTTTGTGGTCCCTTTTTATCTAATTGCAGAAAAGCTACAGAAGTGAGCAAAAAAGGGGAAAATGGCTAAACAAAGTAGCACAGAAATATGATAGTATATGCTTTAGCTCCTATAAATGGAAACTACATTAATTCATGAAAAGGGATGTATGAAATAATGCCAATGACATCCAGGCTACAGTTGGGTAGAAAAAAATTCAGAGGCAGCTTAGAGTTTTATGCTCGTTGGTTTCTTTGGGAATAAAATGCTAACATAAAACCATGAAAATATTTTAATGAGAAATGTACATGGCACTGGTTGTACGCTGCTGGTATAATTTATGGAAAATGCCTTTGTCACATTCGTTTTATGTTCTCCTAAGGCGGTTTAAAAGTTAGAAACCTCTGGTGGAGTGCACTGACACAATACTTAGTTGAGATGGTTTTTGTTGGTTGGAGGGTATACTTCAAAAAATAAAATGTCCTCAGCATTGCAAACAACGGCCAGAAAATGGCAAAAGCAAACACAGAATATTCTGAAACCTTCAACTTAACCTGAAAATATTTTACTACACAAGATTTATGATCTTAATATTGGCATTAAAACAAATACTTGTATTATAAAAGTCAAACTTTTATTCCTGACTAAGCAAAAGCCAAATAAATACATTATATAAAAGGAGTTTTTAACAAAGAAAAATATTTTGCATACTATGATTATCAAATGAAGCTTTTATCAACATGCTAAATTCTTATATTTTCATTATTATAACAATATTCAGTGTCACAATTATTACTAAACATTTGTCAGAAGTTTCTAAAAATATTAAGCTGGCTCAGTGTTTTGGCTTAAGTCTGTGTTAAAAATGAATACCTTATATCAGATTAACAGAATGGTACATTTGTTTTAACAATATTTTTTTAGAGTAACCATTATTTGTTTTTATTAGAGCGTACCTTTATGTAAGCTCTTTTACTTCCTTAGTATTTTATGCTGTTAAAAGCACAGTGCAAAGGCAAAGAGGCATTTTAAACTCCATTTAAAAATGTGACTGGTGCAAAAAAGTTAAATCCTTTGAGCAAATTCACAAAAACTAAATCTACCTCCCAATGCTTAAACTGAACACTATCAAAGATTACAGAAACTTTAAAAAAAATGATTAACAGTGGCTTCCTGACAGGAAAAATTAGGAAATCAGTGGTTGATAATTTGTTGAAAACCATACCACACTAATGACAAAACCTGAATAGGAACCCATTTAGAAAGATATACATGGGGTTCAAGATGGCGGAGTAGAAGGATGTGCCCTCACTCCCTCTTGCGAGAGCACTGGAATCACAACTGACTGCTGAACAATCATCAACAGGAAGACACTGGAACTCAACAAAAAAGACACCCCACATCCAAAGACAAACAAGAAGCTGCAATGAGATGGTAGGAGGGCCGCAATCACAATCAAATCAAATCAAATCAAATCCCATAACCACTGGGTGGGTGACTCACAAACTGCAGAACAATTATACCACAGAAGTCCACCCACTGGAGTGAAGGTTCTGAGCCCCCCGTCAGGCTTCCCAACCCAACCCGCAGGTCCGGCAACAGGAGGAGGAATTCCCAGAGAATCAGACTGTGAAGGCTAGCGGGATTTGATTGCAGGACCTCAATAGGACTGGGGGAAACAGAGACTCCACTCGTGGAGGGCACACACAATGTAGTGTGCACATCAGGACCCAGGGAGAAGGAGCAGTGACCCCACTAGAGACTGAGCCAGACCTACCTGCTAGTGTTGGAGGGTCTCCTGCAGAGGCAGGGGTGGCTGTGGCTCACCGTGGGGACAAGGACACTGGCAGCAGAAGTTCTGGGAAGTACTCCTTGGTGTGAGCCCTCCCAGAGTCTGCCATTAGCCCCACCAAAGAGCCCATAGGCTCCAGGGCTGGGTCGCCTCAGGCCAAACAACCAACAGGGAGGGAACCCAGCCCCACCCATCAGCAGACAAGCAGATTAAAGTTTTACTGAGCTCTGCCCACAAGAGCAACACCCAGCTCTACCCACCACCAGTCCCTCCCATCAGGAAACTTGCGCAATCCTCTTAGACAGACTCATCCACCAGAGGGCAGACAGCAGAAGCAAGAAGAACTACAATCCTGCAGCCTGTGGAACGAAAACTACTTCACAGAAAGATAGACAAAGTGAAAAGGCAGAGGACTATGCACCAGATGAAGGAACAAGAGAAAATCCCAGAAAATCAACTAAATGAAGTTGCGATAGGCAACCTTCCAGAAAAAGGATTCAGAATAATGATAGTGATGATGATCCAGGACCTCAGAAAAAGAATGGAGGCAAAGACCAAGAAGATGCAAGAAATGTTTAACAAAGACCTAGCAGAATTAAAGAACAAACACCTAGAAGAATTAAAGAACAGACAGAGATGAACAATACAATAACTGAAATGAAAAATACACTAAAAGGAATCAATAGCAGAATAACTGAGGCAGAAGAACGGATAAGTGACCTGGAAGACAGAATGGTGGAAATCACTGCTGTGGAACAGAATAGAGAAAAAAGAATGAAAAGAAATGAAGACAGCCTAAGAGACCTCTGGGACAACATTAAACGCAACAACATTCTCACTAGAGGGGTCCCAGAAGGAGAAGAGAGAGAGAAAGGACCCGAGAAAATAGGTGAAGAGATTATAGTTGAAAATTTCCCTAACATGGGAAAGGAAATAGCCACCCAAGTCCGGGAAGCGCAGAGAGTCCCAGGCAGGATAAACCCAAGGAGAAACACGCCGAGACACACAGTAAGCAAACTGACAAAAGTTAAAGACAAAGCAAAATTATTAAAAGCAACAAGGGAAAAATGACAAATAACGTACAAGGGAACTCCCATAAGGTTAACAGCTGATTTCTCAGCAGAAACTCTACAAGCCAGAAGGGAGTGGCACGATATATTTAAAGAGGTGAAAGGCAAGAACCTACAACCAACAATACTCTACCCGGCAAGGATCTCATTCAGATTTGAGGGAGAAATCAAAAGCTTTACAAACAAGCAAAAGCTAAGAGGACTCAGCACCACCAAACCAGCTCTACAACAAATGCTAAAGGAACTTCTCTAAGCGGGAAACACAAGAGGAGAAAAGGACCTACAAAAACAAACACAAAACAATTCAGAAAATGGTCACAGGAACATATATATCAATAATTAATTACCTTAAATGTGAATGGATTAAATGCTCCAACCAAAAGACACAGGCTCGCTGAATGGATACAAAAACAAGACCAGTATATATGCTGGCTACAAGAGACCCACTTCAGACCTAGGGACACATACAGACTGAAAGTAAGGGGATGGAAAAAGATATTCCATACAAGTGGAAATCAAAAGAAAGCTGGAGTAGCAATACTCATATCAGATAAAATAGACTTTAAAATAAAGAATGTTACAAGAGACAAGGAAGGACACTACATAATCATCAAGGGATCAATCCAAGAATATATAAAAATTATAAATATATATGCACCCAACACAGGGGCACCTCAATAAATAAGGCAAATGCTAACAACTATAAAAGAGGAAATTGACAGTAATGCAATAATAGTGGGGGACTTTAACACCTCACTTATACCAATGGACAGATCATCCAGACAGAAAATTAATAAGGAAACGAAAGCTTTAAATGACACAATACACCAGATAGATTTAATTGATATTTATAGGACATTCCATCCGAAAACAGCAGATTACACTTTCTTCTCAAGTGCACAAGGAACATTCTCCAGGATAGATCACATCTTGGGTCATAAATCAAGCCTCGGGAAATTAAAGAAAACTAAAATCATAGCAAGCATCTTTTCCGACCACAACGCTATAAGATTAGAAATCAATTACAGGGAAAAAAATGTAAAAAACACAAACACGTGGAGGCTAAACATTACTAAATAACCAAGAGATCACTGAAGAAATCAAAGAGGAAATAAAAAAATACCTAGAGACAAATGACAACAAAAACACAACCATCCAAAACCTACGGGATGCAGCAAAAGCAGTTCTAAGAGGGAAGTTAATAGCAATACAAGCCTACCTCAAGAAACAAGAAAAATCTCAAATAAACCATCTAACCTTACACCTAAAGGAACTATAGAAAGAAGAACAAACAAAACCCAAAGATAGTAGAGGGAAAGAAATCATAAAGATCAGAGCATAAATAAATGAAATAGAAACACAGAAAACAATAGGAAAGGTCAATAAAACCAGAAGCTGGTTCTTTGAGAAGATAAAAAAAATGGATAAACCTTTAGCCAGACTCATCAAGAAAAGATTCAAGGGAGAGGACTCAAATCAATAAAATCAGGGCTTCCCTGGTGGCGCAGTGGTTAAGAATCCACCTGCCAATGCATGGGACCCGGGTTCGATCCCTGGTCCGGGAAGATCCCACATGCCGCAGAGCAACTAAGCCCATGCGCCGCAACTACTGAACCTGCGCTCTAGAGCCCACAAGCCACAACTACTGCAGCCCGTGTGCCTAGAGTCCGTGCTCAGCAAAGAGAGGAGCCACCGCAGTGAGAAGCTTGCACACCGCAACGAAGAGTAGCCCCTGCTCACCGCAACTAGAGAAAGCCCATGCGCAGCAACGGAGACCCAATGCAGCCTGTCCCTGGCCTCCAGCCCCTGGGAGCAGCTGGGAGGGGGTCCCTGGATCTTCCCTACCCCTCCCATATCTTTCTGTTCATTGTCACTCCAGCTGGCTGTATTGCTTTTTAATATTGCACCAAAGGTTTTTTAAATAAAATTAAAAAAGAAAAAGAGAGAAGAAAAACAAAACAAAAAAAGCTTTACAGACAAGCAAAAGCTAAGAGAATTCAGCTTTTTTTGTTTTTTGTTTTTAGATTTATTCACACTTTATTTTAACATAAATTCTTTGATCTGGGGGTCAGACATAATTTTTCATTTCAGCAGGACTTTCACATGATTACAGTCACAAAATTGGCACACTATATTAAAAAACTAAATCAGAGCTAGACAAAGCATGCAGCTTTATGCCAATTTAAATCTCATCATGCACCACCCCTCATACATGATTTTGGAAGAACTGGCTGCGAGCTTACTAAAATATTAACCAGAGAATGTCTGAGGTCACAGTTGACTGTTTACAAAATAAAACCTATTTTTCTAGTGCTACTCGTTTTGTTATAGAAAAACGTTACAAATAAAAATTAGTGCTATTCAAGGTGTTCATTTCAAAGTCACATATGATACACAGGTCCAAGCCATTTTTTCCTCTCATATAAAGATATCACAATACACAATGTGGAGACTGAATTACTGAAATACAAAGCATCATAAGAGACTACTACAAGCAACTCTATGCCAATAAAATGGACAACCTGGAAAAAATGGACAAATTCTTAGAAAGGTATAACCTTCCAAGACTGTACCAGGAAGAAACAGAAAATATGAACAGACCAATCACAAGCAATTAAATTGAAACTGTGATTAAAAATCTTCCAATAAACAAAAGTCCAGGACCAGATGGCTTTACAGGTGAATTCTATCAAACATTGAGAGAAGAGCTAACACCCATCCTTCTCAAACTCTTCCAAGAAACTGCAGAAGAAGGAACACTCCCAAACTCATTCTACGAGGCCACCATCACCCTGATACCAAAACCAGATAAAGATACTACAAAAAAAAGAAAATTACAGACCATTATCACTGATGAATATAGATGCACAAATCCTCAACAAAATACTAGCAAACAGAATCCAACAACACATTAAAAGGATCATACACCATGATCAAGTGGGATTTATCCCAGGGATGCAAGGATTCTTCAATATATGCAAATCAATCAATGTGATATACCATATTAATGAATTGAAGAATAAAAACCATATGATCATCTCAATAGATGCAGAAAAAGCTTTTGACAAAATTCAACACCCATTTATGATAAAAACTCTCCAAAAAGTGGGCACAGAGGGAACCTACCTCAACATAATAAAGGCCATATACGACAAACCCACAGCAAACATCATTCTCAATGGTGAAAATCTGAAAGCATTTCCTCTAAGATCAGGAACGAGACAAGGATGTCCACTCTCGCCACTATTATTCAACATAGGTTTGGAAGTCCTAGCCATGGCAATCAGAGAAGAAAAAGAAATAAAAGGAATCCAAACTGGAAAAGAAGAAGTAAAACTGTCACTGTTTGCAGATGACATGATACTATACATAGAGAATCCTAAAGATGCCACCAAAAAACTACTAGAGCTAATCAATGAATTTGGTAAAGTTGCAGGATACAAAATTAATGCACAGAAATCTCTTGCATTCCTACACACTAACAATGAAAAATCAGAAAGAGAAAGTAAGGAAACAATCCCATTCACCATTGCAACAAAAAGAATAAAATACCTAGGAATAAACCTACCTAAGGAGGTAAAAGACCTGTACTCAGAAAACTGTAAGTCACTGATGAAAGAAATCAAAGTTGACACACACAGATGGAGAGATATACCATGTTCTTGGATTGGAAGAATCAATATTGTGAAAATGACTATACTACCCAAAGCAATCTACAGATTTAATGCAATCCCCATCAAATTACCAATGGCATTTTTTTTTTTTTTACAGAACTAGAAAAAAAAATCTTAAAATTTGTATGGAGACACAAAAGACCTCGAATAGCCAAAGCAATCTTGAGGGAAAAAAAATGGAGCTGGAGGAATCAGACTCCCTGACTTCAGACTATACTACAAAGCTACAGTAATCAAGACAATATGGTACTGGCACAAAAACAGAAATATAGATCAATGGAACAGGATAGAAAGCCCAGAGATAAACCCACGCACCTATGGTCAACTAGGAGGCAAGGATATACAAGGGAGAAAAGACAGTCTCTTCAATAAGCGGTGCTGGGAAAACTGGACAGCTACATGTAAAAGAATGAAATTAGAACACTCCCTAATACCATACTCAAAAATAAACTCAAAATGGATTAAAGACCTAAATGTAAGACCGGACACTAAAAAGATGAAAAGACAACCCTCAGAATGGGAGAAAATATTTGCAAACGAATCAACAGACAAAGGATTAATCTCCAAAATATATAAACAGCTCATGAAGCTCAATATTAAAAAAACAAACAACCCAATCAAAAAATGGGCAGAAGACCTAAATAGACATTTCTCCAAAGAAGACATACAGATGGCCAAGAGGCCCATGAAAAGATGCTCAACATCATTAATTATTAGATAAATGCAAATCAAAACTACAATGAGGTATCACCTCACATCGGTTAGAATGGGCATCATCAGAAAATCTACAAACAACAAATGCTGGAGAGGGTGTGGAGAAAAGGGAACCCTCTTGCACTATTGGTGGGAATGTAAATTGATACAGCAACTATGGAGAACCGTATGGAGGTTCCTTAAAAAACTAAAAATAGAATTACCATATGACCCAGCAATCCCACTACTGGGTATACACCCAGAGAAAACCATACTTCAAAAAGACACATGCACCCCAATGTCCACTGCAGCACTATTTACAATAGCCAGGTCATGGTAGCAACCTAAATGCCCTTTGACAGATGAATGGAGAAAGAAGATGTGGTATGTATATACAATGGAATATTACTCAGCCATAGAAAGGAACGAAATTGGGTCATTTGTAGAGACGTGGATGGACCCAGAGACTGTCATACAGAGTGAAGTAAGTCAGAAAGAGAAAAACAAATATCATATATTAACGCATATATGTGGAATCTAGAAAAATGGTACAGATGAACCGGTCTTCAAGGCAGAAACAGAGACACAGATGTAGAGAACAAATGTATGGACACCAAGGGGGGACAGTGGGGGGCGTGGGGGGGGGGAAATGAACTGGGAGATTGGGATTGACATGTATACACTAATATGTATAAATTAGATAACTAATGAGGACCTGCTGTATAAAAAATAAATAAAATAAAAAGATATATTTGTACTATATATAATTGAAGTATCTTCTTCCAAGAAATATCCATTTTTTAGAATTTAATAAGGTTTCCAGATTAATTTAGCCATTTATGAGAGCCTTTAAAATTAAATTCTAGAGGGAATTAAAAGTAAGCTATTTTCCTAATGTCATTTAAAAAAAGGTTTTAAAAGTAAAAGAAGGCAATAGCTAAAAAATAAAGGAAGAATTTCAGTCTAATTCATTTAAAAAGATAGCATTCTAACTCTCCTTGATGGAAAAGTATATGTTGGATGTTATTTACTGACACCAGGCATCACTAGCACATTTTTCTAAAGTGGCTGCTATGTGCTTTAGCACAAAGCAACCTCCAATATATAATCCATTGACTTTCCAATTAAGATCTAAAAAAAGTTAACTTGAATAAACTTTCAGGGATACAAACATATTTATATAAATTGTACATATTTAAAGTCACACATTTAAGAAATATTGCTTTTTCCTAATTTTCTTTAATGAAACAATTTTGCTCAAACTCTTTACAGTATTTCAATATGTCCATCATAGCTAGAGCCACTTCTTGACTCATCTAACACCATTTACTGGAAGTACCAGCTTAACTTGCACCTAAGCTAACTGAGATACAGACAGCATTTAAAAATTTTATGTGTAATGCTATTAATGGAAAATTTACCCCAAGCCATATTAAGTCCTTATTCACATAATATTAGTTCTTAAAAAAAAATCCATCCTGTAGGCATATTCATGATCTCTATTTAAAAAAACCAATGATATTTGCTTTTTAAAATGATTTTTAAAGGTTTAAAAAAAATCCAACTCTTATAATTGAGAGGTGACAATTCAAGGAATAATAACTAAATTTACTAAACTTTTGTCTTCTTTATGAACATCTTGTCAGATGAGAACTTCTGTGACATTCTTCCGGTCTCCTTCCTTTGCATCTCGGCAGGCCTGTGATGGCGTGGACCAACACAATACAGCCCAAGGCTCGGCAAAAATGGAGACAGACACAGGCCACCCCCCCTTATTGGCTGGCCCAGGGGCCCAAGCACAAGGATTCCAGCATCCTGGAAGTATCAATGGTTTATTTTACCACAATAATAAGACAGGATAGAAAGAGATGAACTAGAAAAAGGAATTGGGGGGCTTCCCTAGTGGCACAGTGGTTAAGAATCCTCCTGCCAATGGAGGGGACAAGGGTCCGAGCCCTGGTCCGGGAAGATCCCACATGCCATGGAGCAACTAAGCCCGTGTGCCACAACTACTGAGCCCGTGCTCTAGAGCCTGCGAGCCACAACTACTGAAGCCTGCGAGCCACAACTACTGAAGCCCACACGCCTAGAGCCTGTGCTCCACAACAAGAGAAGCCACCGCAATGAGAAGCCCGCGCATCGCAACGAAGAGTAGCCCCTGCTTGCCTCAAGTAGAGAAAGCCCGCGCGCAGCAACGAAGACCCAACAGAGCCAAAAATAAATAAATACATAAATAAATAAATTAATTTAAAAAAATGGAATTGGTCACTTTTCAAGCAAAATTTAAAGAGAATATAAGAGTCAGGACTTCTGGGGTTCAAAAGTATAACTACTACTTCAGCTTCCTAGTCTCTCCCAGCAGAAGGTTTTCAAAGTACTCGAGCTATAACCGAGGAACCACGCCCGAGGAGCCACAGCTGCACCTGGACTTGATTTAAACCCTGAATCTCCAGGTTGGAGGGATCTTTGGAAAGGGGGAACATATTTTTGCACTGGGGAGGAATGTAAATCAATGTATGGCCAGAGGCTGGACTGAAGAGGTTTTGAAACGTGTCCATGTTATTTGGCACTCCTCCCATTAAGAAGGAGGGTCTATGCCCTGGGAAGGTTTATAACCCTTTAAACCAATAGAAAATGGAAGAAATGATGCTATGTGACTTCCGAGGCTAGGTCATAAAAGGTGATGAGGTTTGTGCCTTGTTTCCTGGAACACTGTCCTTGGAGCCCTGAGCCAGCTGCGCTGAGGCTGCGGTATGTGAAGAAGCCAGGCCACGGGGAGAGGCCACACGTGGGTCCTCTGCTCAGCAGTCCTGGTCTTCAAGTCACCCCAAGCCCAGATATCTGACGTGTGAGTAAACCAGCACTCAGATGATTCCAGACCCCCAGCTGTCAAGTCACTCCTGCCTTTGAGTCTCTCCATACCCTAAATGTTGGGGTAATTTGTTATGTAGCAACAGAAACCGATATTTCATCACTTAAAAAAATTTTTTGTGTGATAGACAAACAAAATACCCACGGCCAAGAGCAGTCTACAAGTTTATTTATTTATTTATTTATTTGGTCTAACTGATTTGGTCTAACCAACTTCTTCCACAGTGATTATGGCTTTGTCAATTTGATCATCTAGGTCTGTTTTGCTTTTATTATACATTTTAAATCAATGGCTATTAAATCTTTTTAGTATATTTGGTCAGTTTATTAATGTAAAACACTCTTGTCCCTTTCAGTAATTTTCACATCCTGAATTCTATTTTGTGTACGACTAAGATTGATATTTCTATTTTCTCCTTGTTACCTGTTCGGCATATCTTTTTCAAGCCTTTATTTTCATTCCTCCTATGCTATTTTAAATATCTTTGCAGGTGGATTTGATTAAAACATTTTAACCCCCTCTGATATTATCTTCTGATAAAACCATTTACTTATATTGTTTGATCTCTTTTCTCACAATTTTATTTCTTTAAAAAATGCTTTTTTTGTTATTTCTTCTTTTTTCCCTATTTTTCCCCCTTTTGGAAGACTGACGATGATAAATTTTTTTTTCTCTAATAGACTACAAATGCTATATTCTAATTCCATTCTTCTAGAATAGAAGTTCTTAAACTTCTTGGTCTCAGGACCCTTTCATTACATCTAAAGATTATTGGGGACCCCAAAGAATGTTTATGTGGGTTACAGTTATCAATATTTATCATGTTAGAAATTAAAAGGAAAAAAATTTAAAGATATTTATTAATTCGTCTGAAAATAACAATAAACCAGTTATATGTGAACATCACATTTTTATAAAAAAGAAGTTTAGTGACAAGAGTAGCAGAGTTGAACATTTCTGCAAATATTTTAATGCCTGCCTTAATAGAAGACAGCTGGATTCTCATATCTGCTTCTGCACTCACTCTGTTGTGCTGTCATTGTCATGTAGCCCCTGGAAAACTCCACACGTGACAGGAAAAAGTGAAAAGCAAATCATGCCTTCGCTTTACGAGTGAAAATAGTTCTGTCCTTGCAGATCCTCTCTAAAATCGTTGAGCTTGCTCCTTTATTAGGTTCTTCACGTGAGTCTGGTGCCTCTGTTGATTTGAGCTTTTCTCAAACCTTCGGTAGTATCTGGTGGTGGGCCGAGGGTATCTGAGATTTCCTGCCTGCCTATCTGAACCCTGTCTGCTGCAGCCTGCCAGCAAAGGCAAACAACGTGCTGCCAAGGGATGTGCCAGCAGCCACTAGTCCCAGCGTGGGCATCCCCTTTCTTACCAAGGGTAACAGGGTCTGCATCTTCCCCTTGAACACCGTACTGCTTCATTTCCTCCTATGTTGCTATCAGTTTAGCAATAGGTCTGACAGGTTTCTCTGCTCATCAATGCTTCCTTATCCCGTTTCTTTCTCTTATATTAGTTTTTCTTCCCAGGATACACCCTCTAATAATGTATCTAATTATTTCCTACAGAATCTAGGTGGTAAAATCTGAAGTGGTGCATTTCTAAACCCTCTCTGTTTCGCCCTCTGGATTCTTCCTAAACTGACCTCATTCTACCATTACAAAGGATGAAAGGTACTTTAAAATCTAGTCATGTCAACTTCACTGCTCTCCAAACAGGAGCCATTCATGCCATAAGCCAATGCCTCACTTTGGTTTCCTCCACTACTCCACTTTTTAATGCCCTCTCTGCCTATTCAGGGATAAACAGCCCAAGGCCAAAGAACTAATTCCAATCATACCCTTTCAACATTTGTACAGCAAAGGAAGGCTAGGGATGGGAGTGGGAAGTCCCCCCAAAGTAAGATGTCTAATAATTCTAGTCTCCACTGACTTTCCCTTCTCACATTCTCACAGAACTCCAGAACCCTGAATTTAGAATGGACCTTAGCAACCTATATCAACTACCCTCATCTTACAAATGAAGAAACTGGGGCACAGAAAAGTTACTGCTTGTCTATGGTCATGTGGATGACACCCAGAAGCCTAAAAGTTTCTTTTTTTTAAGTCTTTATTGAATTTGTTATAATATTGTTTCTATTTTATTTATTTTTTAAATTAATTAATTTATTTTTGGCTGCGTTGGGTCTTTGTTGCTGTGCACGGGCTTTCTCTAGTTGCAGCGAGCGGGGGCTACTCTTCGTTGCAGCGCGCGGGCTTCTCATTGCGGGGGCTTCTCTTGTTGCGGAGCACGGGCTCTAGGCGCGCAGGCTTCAGTAGTTGTGGCATGTGGGCTCAGCAGTTGTGGCTCGTGGGCTCTAGAGCGCAGGTTCACTAGTTGTGGCGCACGGGCTTAGTTGCTCCGCGGCATGTGGGATCTTCCCAGACCAGGGCTCGAACCCGTGCCCCCGGAATTGGCAGGTGGATTCTTAAACACTGCACCACCAGGGAAGTCCCTATGTTTTGGTGTTTTTGGCCCCGAGGCATGTGGGATCTTAGCTCCCTGACCAGGGATCAAACCCACACCCCCTGCATTGGAAGGAGAAGTCTTAAGCACTGGACCACCAGGGAAGCCCCAGCCTAAAAGGTTCTGATTCTGCTTTCAGAATTTTCTTCACCCCTCTATGTGAGTATTCAAGTTCAACACTGTTTCATTATTCCATGGCCTATAATTGGGACACTTGATTTTATGTTCTTTTATTATTAACTTTCCTTTCACAGGTTTAATATTTTTTAGTTTGAACTCACAAACTTATTAACAAAACATTTTTAAACCAATAAATAATGTTAACAGTGTTAGCTAACAGAGGCATCCCTATCTAAAGTCTCACCCAGTATTTGCTGTAATAGCTTGCAAAATTTTTACCTCAGAATTCACTGTCTGAACGAATGAAGTGCTCTACTGTAGCTGTACTTGAGCTAGTGAGAATGTTTAAACTGAGAGGAAGCAGAGCCTGCTGTGTTCCTACTCAGCTGGTCTCTGATGGGATCGCAGGTCCTGCTCATACTTTTTAAAATGTGTTACGCATTATCACTATCATCTTCCTCTCATTAAGTGAATTTAACTTCCCAGGAAGTGGAAAAGGCTGTGAAGAAATTAGGTGAGCCAAGAGGCCTAAAAGGCCCACAGAGTGGGATAAATGTTGGAAGTAATAAGGCTTATTGAGATATGAGTGCAGAGGGGCATAGCTTGGCCATGCACACATCGCATCTCACATGTCCGTGGAAACTGGGCATGTGAAAACTTAATGAAAGAAATGAAGAAAACTTAATGAAAATATTCTTGGATCTGAACAGCTTCACTGGGTAAACCGAGAATGAATTATAATTTGAAAAATCTAAAGAAATACCTTATGCAATAGACTGATCTCCATAATTAGCATTTAAAATACTTTACTACTATAAAGAATCTTTGGTGGGTTATTACTGACTCCAATAACAGATGTATCAACGGGCAGAACGCTGCTTTGTTCCTGTGCCTGTAAAAGCCCTGAACACCGCCTACTGGCAGGTCACTGCGATCAGGGCTCCCTACGGTGCAACAGTATGAATAAAGCTTTCCTTCTACGTTTTAGCTCAGTTTCCAGGTTAAAACAGTGTTTCAGTGCTTCAATTATATTTGGGAAACGGATAAGGGATTTGGGGTGGATTATCATTTTTCCAACTTAAAAATATATAGGCTTTCTGTATCTAAAAAGTTTCAGAAATGGATTAGATAAGAGTTGTGAGGGATACCCCTTAATTATTTTCAATGGAACCAGGTAGTTTTTTTTAATGTCTTGATACTCAGACTAGGGTCCCTGAATCAGCAGCATTGGTATCACCATCGGGCTGGCTAGAAATGTAGCTCCTTGGATTCTACTCTAGATGAACTGAACCTGAATCTACATTTTAACAGGATCCCCAAGTGATTTGTATGTATATTGAAGTTTGAGAAGCTCTGGCCTAGTGGATAAAGCTGGCTGCCCAATTAGCATATATTCCTACTGTTGGGGTTCTGGGCAGGTCACCCCCAAATATGCCAAAGTGCCATATTGATGATTTTGAATTAAAGTTACTTAAGAAAAAGCTGGTGCAAGAAGGACACTTTGACCCTCCTGTCTCCCTGAAAACAAGAACTGAATCTCTCAATGTGAAAGGTGCCCTCCCTGTACCAGGAGGGAGAGAGCCAACCTTATCACCAGTGATAGGGAACTGGGGACCAAGAAGGCTGTATAAACAAGCCTGTTCTTCTTTGCTGACTTACTACTCCAAGCCCAAATCCTGTTAAGATTCTTCACTAATTAAAAACCCAAACCTAAGGTTCTTTGTCCTGTCAATTCCTCACAAAATTTATTGTTTCTTTGTCTAAAAAGTATGAGAGCTGCCTGCCTTGGTTACTTCTTAGCTCTTATTTCTCTGAGACCTCCATAAGTATGATTTAAATTTGTTTTTTTCTCCTGGTAATGTTTTGCCTCAATTTAATTTTTAGGCCAGCCAAAAGAACTCAAGAAGGAGAGGGGGGAAATTTTCTCCTCCTTGACACTACTTTCCTCCTTCTTACTTATTAACACATCCTGATTTTTTTTTTTTTTTTACAACATCTAGCTCCTCCCCATGAAGCTATGTCCTTAAGAGGAAGTTGACCTCCCTCTCTGGACTCCCAACCCTGACTCCAGAGTGAGTTTATTGGCCTGGAATAATCCCGTTCACCTTGCCAATCACTGTTTCAGGAATGGGAGTGTAACTCAGTTCTGAGCAATGAGACGTAAGTGGAAGTCAGTTCAAGGTTCCTCCACTCTAAGAGCCAGAGGTAAAGGCAGCTTCCGTTTCTCTGGACAGTCATGTCTGCATGTGGATACTAAAAGTTGCTCCAGACATCTCCTGGTAGCCTAAGGATGAAGCCAACACCAGGGCTGGGGGAATACAGTGACAGAACCTGGGTCCCTGAGGACATTTTTAAGCCACTGAGTCAGTCAACCCTCAAGCTGGTCTATCTCTGGACTTCCTGTCATGTGAGAAACACTTTCATTAGGAATTTCTGTTTCTTACATCCAAAATCACCCTAAATAATACAAAGAGATAATCATTGATGGTACTGAACAAAAAGCTCAGATATCACAGACTATTTTCCATTAGATGGTTTTTTTAAAACCTGACAATTCCAAAAGGGTCAAATGTTTTCTTCCTAAAGCAAGATTTTTATTGGCTGTGTCCTCTCTCATTCCTAGAATGGAGTGATGCTTATAATTTGTGGAATCAAATAGTACTTATAAAAATAAAAAAATGGAACAGTGGGCCCTTAAAATGAACCTACAAGTCATATTATACATTTTCATTTATCTTATGTAACATTTATTTTCAATATACTTACTTTTCTAATCTAAGAAAATTTTGTAAGATACTTTATAATGCCAAATGTTTGGCTGCTACATTTTTTTTTTTTTTGGCTGCTACATTTAAACACATATAAATCACAGTAGAAATTATTAAGAACAATGTAGCAATAGACATTCGACACAGAAGAAAAAGCAAATATATTAAGATGCATATTATTAATACAAAATATTAGGAGCAGTCTGCATTATCACATCAGATAGATTTTTATGGTTTAATTTCAACTACCTTCCAATTTTTTTGCATTACAAATATGATTTTAAGAAACCTGTCACTTCAAGAAAAACTGACAGTATCTGTTGGCAATCGTAAAATCTGAGCATTTTAGCAAAAATTAGAATTTTTGATAAACCTGAGTTTGATAGCTTCCCAAGAGCTTTCTAGTGAGATTGGTAGTGATATTAACAACTGTGATTTCTGTATGGTATATTATGAAATATGTCAACATTTATATGCTCAGTGAACCAACATTTTCCAAATAACCTATACATCATGTTACAAAACCATGCAAGGGCAAACAATACATTCAAAATGTAAGACCGAGCAATAAGTTCTAATGTAACGGACTACAAATTAATATCAGTTTCAAACTGCACATTGCAACTAACATTTAAGAAACTACTACTGGGCTTCCCTGGTGGCGCAGTGGTTGAGAATCTGCCTGCTAATGCAGGGGACATGGGTTCGAGCCCTGGTCTGTGAAGATCCCACATGCCGCGGAGCAACTAGGCCCGTGAGCCACAACTACTGAGCCTGTGCGTCTGGAGCCTGTGCTCCGCAACAAGAGAGGCCGCGATAGTGAGAGGCCCGCACACCGCGATGAAGAGTGGCCCCCGCTCGCCGCAACTAGAGAAAGCCCTCACACAGAAACGAAGACCCAACACAACCAAAAATAAATAAATAAATAATTAAAAACTTAAAAAAAAAAAGAAACTACTATTTGTGGAATCTTGGTGTGGTATCAAAAAAAAATCTAAAATTAACGGAAAAGGCTATTAAAACACTCCATTTCCAGTTATATATCCTTGTAAAGCCAGATTTTCTTCATACACTTCAACCAAAACAATATATCACAATAGCTGTATGCAGAGGCTGACATGAGAATACAGCTATTGCCAGGCATTAGAAACTAGCAAAAATCACTAACTTTTTTGGAACTATAGTTACGTTGTATAGAACATGTTACTTATATTAATACATAATGGGGCTTCCCTGGTGGCGCAATGGTTAGGAATCCGCCTGCCAATGCAGGGAACACGGGTTCGTGACCCGGTCCGGGAAGATCCCACATGCCGCGGAGCGACTAGGCCCGTGAGCCACAACTGCTGAGCCTGCGCGTCTGGAGTCTGTGCTCCGCAACAAGAGAGGCCGCGATAGTGAGAGGCCCGCGCACCGCGATGAAGGGTGGCCCCTGCTCGCCGCAACTAGAGAAAGTCCTCGCACAGAAACGAAGACCCAACACAGCCAAAAATAAATAATAAAATAAAAATAAATAACTTAAAAAAAGATACATAATGGGTTTACTATTACTATTCTTAAATGAACTAATAAATATTTTTTAAACTTCTGATTTAATTTCTAATATGGTAAATATTTATATAGATATAACCCACTAAACAAAAGCTCTCTGGGGTCCTCAATAATTTCTAAAAGAGTGCTTTTAGTCTTAAGGCCAAAAAGTTTGAGAACTGTTATGCTAGAGCACTGGGACTGGTGCTGGAGATCCAGAAGAGATGAAGACAAAGGCAGCCCTCAACCTGACAAATTATCAACCCGATTCGTCATACACCTGATCTTACAGACTGCAAAGTGGCCATTACAATTTTTTTTTTAAGTGAAAACTGTTACACTAAATGGCTTGATAAAAAATTAGAGATATTCCCTAGAGAAGAACACTAATCAAATATATTAAAGATTATAATGCAGACAGAGGCACAGACTTATTCTGTGTATTTCAGATGGCAAACCTAAAGCTAATGGGTAACTGTTACAAAATCAAATTTCAGTGAAACATGACAAACACTTCCTGACCATCAGAGCTGTGAACAACAGAAGAGTCCTCCCAGTCCGTCAGTTAATAAATACTGTCTATTATGTGCCAATACTTGCTAGATTTGGGGATTCCATCAAGGAATAAGATGCTGCCCTCATGTTGCTTACACTAATTCCAGAGTCTCATGGAAGGAAATATGTTTTTGTGAGAGAGAGGCAGGGATGGGGTATGCAGCTTCTACACAGAATGTTCAGAAAGAGTATCCCTGAGAAGGTGACATAGAAGCTAAGACCCTAGAAACAGACTGAAGTAGCCTCTACAAAGAGAAAGGCCAATGGCAAGTGCAAAATGCCTCATGAATGCAAAGTATTCTGAGAACAGTAAGGAAGGAGTGTGACTGGACCAAGAGGTAAGGAGAGAGACAGAGGAAAGGAGATGTAGGCAAGTATCCATATGATGGGCAGCAGTGAATCATTCATCACTCTTAACTGCATATTAGACCAAGTGCATCAGAATCTCATGGCAGAGCCTAGGCGTCGGTATTTAACAGTTTGTTTTGATAATTTAACAGTTCTCCAGGTGATGCTAATGTACTGCCTCGGGTGAAAATCACTGATATAAAGTCTGTTAGCCTATGAAAAGGAATTTGGATTTAACCTAAGAGTAAGCCCACTGAAGAGTTAAGAAGGAAACTAGTAGGATTGATTTATTTTTTAAAAGATCACTCTTGGTTGTTAGGGGAAGAAGGAGAGGGGCAAGAATAGAAAACTCAATCCTGAAAGTTTTAAGAGACTGAATGAGCATTTATCAGGAAAGATGTATTGAGTAGAGGCTTAACCACTAGATGGTAATAGCCAATGCCAAGAATCTGATTTTTCAGACACACTAAACATCAATAGGTACGATCAGAGCAAAGAAAACATATAAAAGAGGGAATATTCACAAGTGTAAACTGCTCCAAAATACACTTTATCAATCTGACCATGAGACTCATTTGACTAAATAGGGGATTTATTTATGCCCTTACATTGCCACCATATGTAAATTATGTAGCTGAAGATTTATTCTTTCAAATAACATTTCAAACAAACGAAGACAGTGAGTCCTATTTACAACTTAAAAATTTTATCTCCAACTGCCCCAAAACCTAACCAGCAAGCTCAATATTTTTACAGTTTTATATTAACTAGTCAAAGATAAAGTTCAAAGTTGCTTTTATTTCACCTGGAATATATTGTTCCCTTCAAACTAAATAATGGGTAATAATAAATTGAGACAGAAATACAGCAATCAGGATTATCCTAATTCTAAAATACTTCTATCTTAAAGCAACTAAAACTTGAATTATGCTATTTCATCAACTTGGTAATTATTTTCAAGTAATGCTCTTTCGCCTTTAATTTAAAATCTGAATAGTCTCCTACAGTTTACTCTGAGTTCTCTAATTTGCCAGCACTCTTGCCACTTTCCCCGAAACAGGTCAGGTTATTTTAACCTTAGTGCTGCTGCCTTTCTCAAAGAAGAAAGTGAAATATATCTTAACGCCCGTGTCTCTACCAAACGTGGGAAAACATCTGGCTCCCCTTCTCTTGTTTACTTTATCCATCTGGTCTCTCCAGGCATTTTGAGTTTGTAAGGCACTAAACAGAATCAGTATGAAGTAGTTTCTAGTCCTAGCTGAGTAGCTTTGCAGTAATATAAACAACGATATTCCAGATATTTTAAAATGGAATATTTGGTAAAGTTATGATAATATCAATGATCCCAAACAATAAAACGTACCTACTAGAAAAATCAAGGCAAATTCATATCATTTAATATTTAAGCTCAATATAATATTAAGTTTAAGTTCAATACACAGTTTTTAAAATTACCTTTTAAAAGATGATTCAGGTCCATTGTGTCATGTAAGACGTTTTGCTTGTATCTGTGGTCTAAATGGGAATCCAACACTGTCGACATTGAGGCAAGACTGGGCTCATGTTTTTCTTTCCCTGTTTTGGCTGATTTCAAAGATTTTGAATTATTTTTAAAATCCTCAACATTTTCATATACTTCTTGACTCACGTTCTCTTGCCTTTTAACTTTCATTTTTTGATCGTTTGACGCACCCAGTTCAAAAGACTGAACAGGGCTGATGTCCGGAGTCGATAAAGGAGTGACATCTGTCACAGTATCTTCAGATTCCTCGGTGTAGTCACCGACTTTTGGTTTAGTACTTGAAGTCCGTGCTCCTGTTGATTTTTCTCCCAGTTTATATTTCTGTTTTGGTGGCAAGTGGGTTACACCAGACAGACGCTTCTTTAATGATGGAGATGAATCAGATAAACAGACATCAGACCCGGTATTTGAACAGTCTGTATCGGAACTTGAAGACGAGGAGGACAGAGAAGAAGAGGAGGAAGAAGAATTACTTCTGGTATACTTTTTACTTATGCTTTTCTTGAAGTTATTAGATGGTTTAGCTGACTTTGATCTGACATGATGGTTTTTCTCATCATCACTGCTTTCCTCTCCATCTGTAGAGTAATCACGTTCACCTTTTAGAATTTTGGGAATGCTACTTGGGATGGGCAAGTGTATTTTATGTTCTACTGTAGCATTACACAATTTTGATCTTGAAGAAGTGGTCAAGGACAAAGAATTCCTAGCTTGTACATTATCATTTTCTATGGGGTGTTCTTCTGGAGGAATTTTCTCATTTCTTTCAATTCCCTTCTCAGTAAGATCATTTTTCCTTCTTTGTATTCCAAATTTCAAGTTTACATTTTCCGTATCTTTATCTATTCTCTCTTCATCGTCATAATTTTGCTTGTCAAAAACTGAGTTGCTTTCACATTTCTTTGCTTCTTCAAAGTCACTGTCAAAGAAAGAATGGTCCACTTCACCTTCTGATATATCTCCAAACCGATCCATGACGGCAAACATATATCTGAAAAGAGGGAAAGTGTAACCATCAGATGAAAGAGTAACTTCCAAATACTTTTCATTTTGCAAATTTTCCAAAACTGAGAAGTTTGGGTAATAGAGAAAGAGAAACATGAAACAAACAAAAAAAACACCACCAAAAAACCAATAACTCGGACTTCCCTGGTGGCACAGTGGTTAAGAATCCACCTGGCAATGCAGGGGACACGGGTTCAATCCCTGGTCCGGGAAGATCCCACATGCCGCAGAGCAATTAAGCCCGTGCGCCACAACTACTGAGCCTGCGCTCTAGAGCCCGTGAGCCACAACTACTGAAGCCCGCTTGCCACAAGTACTGAGCCTGTGCTCTAGAGTCCGTGCACCACAACTACTGAAGCCAGCGCGCCTAGAGCCCGTGCTCCGCAACAAGAGAAGCCACCGCATTGAGAAGCCTGCACACCACAATGAAGAGCAGCCCCCGCTCGTTGCAACTAGAGAAAGCCCGTGTGCAGCAATGAAGACCCAACGCAGCCAAAAATAAATAAATTTATTTTTTTAAAAAAACCAATAACTCAGTGAAATGATAATGGGGCTACAGGGATAATATCAAGTAGCACCAATGATCTGAACAGTAAGTAAGTCTAATAGTTTGGTTCACAAGAAAATAATAAGAGATCAGGCATATCACAAACATGGATACCTAGACTGAACTCCAAGGGAAACCTGAATTCTATAAATTAAGTACAATTAGAGTTTAGAATAAGAAAGGATGGTGTTAGAACCTCTTCAGATCAGCCTAGCCAGCCCAAACACACATCATTCTGGTAGAAATAGTTCAATGGGGATTAACAAACTTCCCTATTTCAGTACTTGTCTTTGTCCTATTCTGTTCCTTCACTGCCTTTACTGGGGGAGCAGCAGGAGATAACTCCTATTAAAAGTAAAAGCTCCCTCTGTCCCTTCTTAAAGAGGAACAAAAACTCTAAGACACACGTATACACAGTACAGGGAGCTTGGAGGAAAAACTTCTGAATATTTAATCACATACTGTTACATAACCACAATAAAAAGGTGTGGTGGCCCCCAAGCTGTAAGCTTATTCAGCTTTCTGCTTTGCGGAGAACTGCTTGTCTCTTTCTTGGTATGCACTCCTGACGCTGCGGTATTGAGCGTAAAAAAGGAAAATGGCTTGCGGCCAGTTTCGTTCCAGGTGCCTGCTCTGGATCTAAGAGCCCCTGGTTGCTCCCCAGAAGAAGGACGTGCTGCCCTGAGGGGGAAGTCTGTATCTCCAAAGAATGGCCCATAAGGCATGCTGACGCATAGATAGTGATGCATAGATAATGGCGCATAGATAATGGCGCATAGATAGTGGCGACAGAATTATGTGGAAATACAAGGTTTGCTGATTTGTTGTCTGGTATTCGTTCCGTACTAAACCTATATATACATTCATGCTCTTTGAATAAACTAGCCTTGCAACCATCAGTTGTCTTGGCCCTTCTGACCCCATACTGGTGCTTTTCAGTTCCTTACCCCTCACCGCCAGGAACTTCTAGCTTTCTGCAGCCGGTCTGCGGCAAGTGGCGCCCGCACAGGGACCTGAGTGCGTGAGGCATTTCGGAAGATTTCAGGTAAGTAGAACTCTCGAGTGAGATAGTGTGGCCACAAGAAATAATTTCGTTTTTAGGACGGTAACTCGAGAAAGAGTCAGAAGTAAAATAATATGGGACAAAAGGGCTCTAAGGAGCGTGATTTATTTGCTCAGGTTTTGCTTTCAATGTTAAAAGCCCGTGGAACTAAGGTAACTACCTCACAACTTCTGGAATTTTTGCAATTAGTATATGATGCTTGTCCTTGGTTCCCTGAAGGAGGATCAGTGGACTTAGCAATTTGGACTCGTGTAGGAGATGAATTATCTAAATATCATGAAGCTCATGGACCATCTTCTGTTTCAGTTTCCATTTTTAGCTTGTGGAATTTAATAAGAGATTGTTTTAATCCAATTTATGATTCAGTTCCAAAATTAACAGCTAAATCTGTAGAACATGTTGCTGCAGTAGCTACTGCTCCTCCGTTGCCACCGAGGATAAAAAGTGTTAATTCACTTGATGATGATGACTTTTCTTTTGATTTAGCGGGTGAAGAAGCCAAATATGAGGCTGAAAAATATCCTGATGAAAATATTCTTCCGCGGTTACAGCAATTACATGTCTCTGTCCCTATCCCTCCTAAGCTTAGTCCTTTACAACAAGCAGTACGGGGAGCTCTTAATAGAGGGGAGGATCCTTTATTCTGCTGCCCGGTGGTGGAACGACCCAATCCTCAAAATCCACAACGAAATAATCGGGAATATCAGCCTCTCTCCTTTAAGGTTTTGAAAGATTTAAAAGCAGCCTGTGCACAATATGGGCCTACAGCCCCTTTCACTATTACTATGTTGGATACTATTGCAACAGAAGCATTGCCTCCAGCAGACTGGAAATCTATTGCTCGTGCTTGTCTCACTGGTGGCGACTATTTACTTTGGAAATCAGAATATTATGAAAAGGCTGCTGAACAAGCTGAAAGAAATACTGCACATAATGTGCTAGTAAATTATGAGATGTTGATTGGGGAAGGACAACATCAGTTATTACAGGATCAATTAGCTTTCCCTTTTGTGGCTTATGCTCAGATCAGTCATATAGCTCTACATGCATGGAAACATTTACCTGCCTCCACTAGGACTGAAGACCTTGCTAAAATAAGGCAAGGGGCAGATGAACCTTATGCTGATTTTGTGGATAGATTATTACAGGCTGTTGATAGAATTATTTCTGATGGTCCTTCTGGAGCAATTATCGTCAAACAATTGGCTTTCGAAAATGCTAATAATATTTGTCAAGCAGCTATACGTCCATGGAAAAGGAAAGGAAATTTAGAGGATTATATTCGAGTTTGTTCTGATATTGGATCATCTTACTTACAGGGAGCAGCTATAGCTGCAGCCCTAACTAAGGCAGGATTTGGGCCAAATGCTAAAAGTAAAAACTGTTTTAAATGTGGGAAGCCAGGTCATTTTGCAAAAAATTGTACTGTTGATACTCCTAATATGCCTATCGTAAGTTCTGTGCCTCAAGGTAAATCTCCTCCTCCCACAATTTGTCCCCGATGCAAAAGAGGACGGCATTGGGCTAAAGAATGTCGATCAGTGACTCATAAAGATGGAACTCCCTTGTCGGGAAACTTCCGGAGGGGCCTGCTCCGGCCCCATCAAACAATTGGAGCAATGTCAATAATCCCCCCACAACCTGCTCCACCGCCTCCAGCTCAGACCTTTGTTCCTCAGGGAATGGAATCTCCTCCCTTCAAAGGGCCACGCCAAATAGTGCAGGACTGGACCTCTGTGCCTCCACCCAATTCTTATTAACCTCGGATATGGGACCCCAAGCCCTTCCTACGGGAACTTTTGGGCCTTTACCCCAGGGAACAGTTGGTATAATCCTTGGAAGAAGTAGTATGTCTATGAAAGGCTTAACTATTATTCCTGGGGTGATTGATGCTGATTATGAAGGGGAATTAAAGGTTATGGTTCAAACATCAAAAGGATCTTTTCTTATCACACCCGGTATGCGAATAGCTCAGCTTCTATTAATTCCATTCATACCAGAAGGAAAAATTTTACAACATAACAAAAGAGGAACTGGGGCTTTCGGTTCCTCTGATGCAGTTTACTGGATTCAACAAATTGGTAGGGAAAGACCACAATTGGTATTAAAAATAAATGGAAGGCCTTTTTCTGGGTTATTAGATACTGGTGCTGATGTTTCTGTTATTTCGTTTATACATTGGCCAAAAAATTGGCCCGTGCACCAAACCATTACACAGTTGCAAGGTATTGGCCAATCTAATTCTCCACAACAAAGTTCGCAATACCTACATTGGCAGGATGCTGAAGGTAATCAAGGAATATTCAAACCCTACGTATTGCCCGGACTGCCAGTTAACCTTTGGGGAAGAGATATATTACAACAAATGGGAATCCTATTGCTTAGTCCCAACCCTACTGTAACTAATATATTGTTAAATCAAGGTTATGATCCTAGGAATGGTTTGGGAAAAAATCAACAGGGAAATAAATTACCCTTACAGACTGATAATAAACGGGATAAAACAGGCTTGGGTTTTTTCTAGGGGCCTTGGATTCTCCTCCACCACATGCTGACCCTATAACTTGGATTTCTGATAATCCTATCTGGGTGGACCAATGGCCCCTTTCTAAGGAGAAATTAATGGCGGCTCATAATATAATTAATGAACAGCTTGCTTTGGGCAGACTAGAAAAGTCTAATAGCCCTTGGAATACTCCTATATTTGTTATAAAGAAAAAATCGGGAAAATATCGTTTATTGCAAGATTTACGTGCTGTTAACCAAACTATGGTAATTATGGGAGCTCTGCAACCAGGTTTGCCTTCTCCTGCAGCCATACCTAAAAATTATATGATTATTATTATTGATCTTAAGGATTGCTTTTTTACTATTCCTCTATTTCCGGCTGATAAGTTGCGATTTGCTTTTAGCTTACCCTCTTTAAATTTTATAGAACCTATGCAACGTTATCAATGGAAAATGCTGCCTCAGGGTATGGCTAATAGTCCTACTTTATGTCAACAGTTTGTAGCTCAAGTTATTGCCCCTGTTCGTAAACAGTTCCCTCAGATATATTTTATTCATTATATGGATGACTTATTACTTGCTTATTCTGATAAACATATTTTACTTAAGGCTTATAATTCCCTTCAAAGTCATTTGTCACGATCAGGACTAGTCATTGCTGCTGACAAAGTACAGATGAACCCACCTTTCTCATATCTTGGTAAGTATATCACAAATTATAATATTACACCTCAGAAGATAGAGATACGGACTGACGTTCTTAAAACTTTAAATGATTTTCAAAAGTTATTAGGAGATATTAATTGGCTGCGACCTTCTTTAAAATTAACTACGGGTCAATTACAGCCTCTTTTTAATATCCTAAAGGGAAGTCCTGATCCTTCTTCCCCTCGTATTTTAACTTCTGAAGCTCAACAAGCACTCAAGCTTGTAAACAAAGCAATACAATCTGCTCAGCTAACTAGAATTGAGCCTTCTTTACCTATACTATTAATAATCTGTGCTACGTCACATACCCCTACCGCCTTATTATGGCAAGAAACAGGAATTCTTGAATGGATTCATATGAAAAATACGCCTAATAAAGTCATTACACCTTATTATGAGTTAATAGCAACCCTTGTTCAATTGGGTCGTAGAAGAAATATTCAGTTGGTAGGATATGAACCAAATTCTATTATTATACCTTATACTACTTATCAATATTCTTGGCTATTATTTGTCTCTGATTTTTGGGCTCTTGCTTTTGCTGGATATTCAGGAATTATTGATAATCATTATCCTTCTAATAAGCTCCTTCATTTTGCTACTCAACATCTATTTATTTTTCCAAAAACTATCTGTTCAACTCCTATTCTCAATGCCCCAAATGTTTTTACTGATGGTTCTGCCAATGGCATCGCTGTGGTTATTTCTGATGACTTACTTCATAAAGAACAAACAGATCATACCTCTGCCCAACGAGTTGAATTACATGCGATTTCCTTGGCTTTTCAAATCTTTTCACATTGTTCTTTTAATCTCTATACAGATAGCCATTATTTGGTTACTATTTTGCGTAACATAGAAACTGCTATAATTGGCAATACTGTTGATTCTCAATTGTTTCAGACTTTCTTTCAACTACAAAAGATTATTCGTCAGCATGAGTTTCCTGTAGCCATATTACATATTCGAGCCCATTCAGGTCTCCCTGGCCCATTGTCTTTGGGAAATCAATTGGCTGACGAAAATACAAAGATTATAGGCTTAAGTTTATCTCAACCTCAGGATCTTGCTACTCAATCACATAATTTACATCATCAATCTGCTGCTATGCTTCAAAAACAATTCTCTATTTCTAGAGAAACAGCCCGATACATTGTTAAGTCCTGCTCTAAATGTTTACCCCACCTTCCTGTTCCACAATTTGGAGTCAATCCTCGGGGTTTACTCCCTCATCATCTTTGGCAAATGGATGTTACTCATATTCCCTCTTTTGGTAAATTACAATTTGTTCATGTAACTGTTGATACTTACTCTAATTTTATATGTGCTACGCCTTTGGCTGGGGAATCTACTAAATATGTAATTACTCATTTATTTCATTGTTTTGCATCTATGGGAATTCCTAAAGCTTTAAAAACAGATAATGCTCCAGGATATACGAGTAAAGCTTTTGCCAATTTTTGTGCAACTTTCCATATTTCACATAAAACAGGCATTCCCTACAATCCTCAGGGTCAAGGTATTGTAGAACGTGCCAACCGACAATTAAAAATTACATTACAAAAAATAAAAAAGGGGGAATATGATAGATCTCCTCAGATTATGCTTAATCATGCTTTATTTATTTTAAATTTTTTAACTTTAGATGCATTTAGTCACACGCCTTATGAACGATTGTTTACAGGTCTTTCTGGAACCCCTCCTGAAAAAGCGCTTGTTAAATGGAAAGATCCCATGACTAACCTTTGGCATGGACCAGACCCTGTTTTAGTATGGGGCCGAGGCCATGTTTGTGTTTTCCCTAGGGAGGCAGACTCTCCGCGGTGGCTCCCGGAGCGCTTGGTTCGACATTATCATGCCATCACCAATAAACACCCTGACTCGAAGAATGCGTCGCCTGAGGCTCTCGCAATCGACCACAGCACACCCCAACCGGTTCCCCCGGCGGACGAGAAGAATGCGGCGACGGAGTAGGAGACAACTTGTCAGGGAGGCGAGGGGAGATCGAAATCAAATTACTTGGTATCAATTGCAATGTTTAGTATTTCAAGCACGTAGGATTATGGAGGAGAGTGCTCATCCTCGCTCTCCTCTTACCTTTTTTTTAGCCATGATAGCTGTATTGGCAGCCCCACCTATAGAGGCTAAATCTTACTGGGCTTATGTACCCGATCCTCCTTTATTACAACCTGTTACATGGTCTGAAGCTGACCTTCCAATTTTCTATAATGATTCTACTTTTGGAAGAGTGCTAGGAAATTTGCCTATTACTAATACTTCTGTTAATTACTCTAATTGGCTTAATACTCCCCCTGTTTGTTTAAGTCCTATGAGTACCAATTCTGGTTGTGTTAAGGCTGTTGCTTTAGAACATGCTATTTCTTACCAAACCACTGTAAATTCTCAATTTTTTACTCATTTACGTAAAAATTATAAAGCTGTGGGATCTAATATTTGTCTTCCTTGCAAACAGACTGTTCCTAGACGAGAAGATTTATCCACCTTTGTATTTTGGTATAAGGATAACGTTCCCATTCACATGAATGCTAGAGTAACTAAGCTTGCTTCTAATACTTCGTTGGATCATTCTCTATGCATATATCGCTTGAGAATTGAAGATACTGGACATTATTTGTGTATTGAAACTACCATAGGTAATCAAGGGACGTTATTAGCTGGACATCAAATTACGGTCGTAAAGACTGTCACAGGACTACAATTTCCTGCTTTTATGGCTTCTGAATTCCCGCAGTTTGATTTTCCTGTTTGTAATGATACATGGACTAAAGCCTCTGTCTGGTGTACTTTAGATTATGATAATGGCACCATACTAGTTTCTTCTGTCCCCGTTAATAATAACAGCCTTGTTTTTTACAAGCAATGGGAATTCTGGAAACTTGCCTTATCCTTTTCTTATAGACCGGTGATTACTTGCGTCGCTCCTCCTTATGCTTTATTGATTGGAGATTTAATTGTAGAATACACTATGAATCCTATAGGTTATAATATTACTTGTGTTAATTGTATCTTTAGTAGTTGTGTTTTGCCCGTTAAAGGATCTACATCTGTTATGATTATGAAGCAACCTTCTTATGTAATGTTACCTGTTAATTTGTCTGAACCATGGTATCATAACACTGGCATGCAAGCCTGGCTGGAATTGACTGAAGCATTAAAACGACCAAAGAGATTTATAGGTGTTCTAATATGTGCAATCCTAGCCTTAGCAGCTTTAACTGCTACTGCGGCCACTGCTGGGATTGCTCTTTCACAAACTATTCACCAGGCTCATTATGTTAATCAGTTATCTAAAAATACTAGTGTAGCATTAGCCCTACAAAGTCATATTGATACCCAACTAAAAACGGAAGTAGATGAATTAAAAAATGTTCTAATAGGAATAGGGGATCAAGTTATGGCTTTAAAATTAAAAATGCGTTTGATTTGTCATGCCAAATATACCTGGATTTGTGTAACTCAACATTTATATAATGATTCACAATGGGATTGGGAAAAAGTAAAAATGCATATATTAAGTGTATGGACTGATGGACACATTAGCCTTGATATTCAAAAGTTAAATGCCGAAATACAAGCTATTCAAGAGGCCCACCTGGACGAAGATGGACCCCAGAATTTGATTCAAGGATTATTAGATCAACTACAAGGGCTAAATCCGATACAATGGATTCATGGAGGGCTCTCAGGCCTGATATCAATTGGTGTACTACTTTTATTGGTGATCGGTTTATTACCTTGTATTGTTAGATTTGTAATGGGGCGCTTCGCTGTCTTGCGTCAGGATGTTCATGGCTTAAAACTACATTATCAAGCTTTAAAAAATAATAAAAAAGGGGGAAATGTGGTGGCCCCCAAGCTGTAAGCTTATTCAGCTTTCTGCTTTGCGGAGAACTGCTTGTCTCTTTCTTGGTATGCACTCCTGACGCTGCGGTATTGAGCGTAAAAAAGGAAAATGGCTTGCGGCCAGTTTCGTTCCAGGTGCCTGCTCTGGATCTAAGAGCCCCTGGTTGCTCCCCAGAAGAAGGACGTGCTGCCCTGAGGGGGAAGTCTGTATCTCCAAAGAATGGCCCATAAGGCATGCTGACGCATAGATAGTGATGCATAGATAATGGCGCATAGATAATGGCGCATAGATAGTGGCGACAGAATTATGTGGAAATACAAGGTTTGCTGATTTGTTGTCTGGTATTCGTTCCGTACTAAACCTATATATACATTCATGCTCTTTGAATAAACTAGCCTTGCAACCATCAGTTGTCTTGGCCCTTCTGACCCCATACTGGTGCTTTTCAGTTCCTTACCCCTCACCGCCAGGAACTTCTAGCTTTCTGCAGCCGGTCTGCGGCAAAAAGGGGAAAGTGTGCATGTCTCATTGTGCTAAAGGGAGTCCAGCGTAAGGGAGATTTAGTATCTACTGAGATAGTAGACAGGCTGTCTAAAATGGAAAAATTAAGGCATATTATTTAGACACATGGAGTTAAATATTAGAAATGGATTAAAAAGTTCAAAGCAATTGCTGCTAATGTGGTGCCGGGACCACTATTTTGGTTATAAATCTTAAACTATTAGTTGACCTGTAAATTTATATGTGTACTACTAAGGTAAAAAATTAAAATTGATTTTAAAGTATTTTAATACTTCATGCAATTGGGATTAAACTGGAAATGTCAGTATAAAGTCATATTTTTCTTTCTCTCTTATTACAGGGGTCTACGCAGCAGTGTCACAGAATCTGTCACTAATAATCTAAAATTCAGAGTTTGACCTCTCTAATACTATTCTCCACTAAAACCACCCCTCAAAACCAAGATCCTTTGGAAGGCAGCTGATTCCATTTCTGGAGGTAAAAACAAACAATAAGCCTAGAGTAGTAATAAAACAAAGGATTCAGTTTATAGGGGCTTCCACTGTCCAAGCTGGACAATTCTGCACTGAAGAACAAAAAAACACAAAATACACTTAAAAATAAAAAAGTAATTCTGTGGAAAGCCATTAGTTGATAATGATATTCAAAAGAGGCAAATAACATGAGCTATGTCAAGGGAAAGGTATATACAAAATTCCAATAATAATAATATGTAGCCAACAATCCAATTATGGGTTCACTATATTCAAATCATGATTAATTCCATTACACCACATCAAGCAATAAAAGACTATGTAATCTGTATCCTAAATCAGCCATGATACTCTGCAGCCTTTGTTTAAGTGACCCTGCAATCTATAAAAACAAGTAGGTAGAGACATGATTTAAAAAGCAACCAAACATACTATTAACACTAATGTGACAGATTAATATAATAGGTTAAAGTTTCTGCCGTTAAAGTTTTGAAATACTGAAGAGATTCTGATATATTAAACTTGCAAAAATTTAACTGTAATCAACTTTTAAACACTTAAGGGAATCTGATTAAATCAGTAAGTTTAGACTTAGGTTTATAAAAAACATCTAAGTACTTAGGTTTCCTTTGTGAGATCTATAAGTGTGTCTTGTTAGCTGTTTGAGGTACTTAAGAAAATCAAATATAGTAAAACTGTAATTGTGCCATTAATTAAGCAGGTTTGCAAATGGTATACAGTATTCAGGAAAATTTAAGCTAAGTGAAGATAAATTAAGAGAGGATTAAGTACAAGTGAGTTTTAAAATTCTAACACATTATTATATTTAAACTGAAATAAGATGTAAGTAGATTTTAAAGATTTCAGAAAAATTAGACTGTAAAACTTATTCCTAATAAATATTAAATACAAGAAATATTATTTCCTGTAGCACGGATTAATGGCCTCTTTACGTTTTAAAATTCAAATCCACAGAAGGAAGCCTCCTCCCCAAAGGTTTTACAATATGTTAAAAAAAAGAAAAATTCAAACAAGTAAATTTTAAAGATCTAATTGGCTTTATTGAACAATTCATGAATCAGGCAGCATCCCACCCAGAGAGTAGAGGGGAGCTCCAAAGGGCTACAGAAAGGGAAAAGTTTTTAAAGGCAAGACAAGGAACTCATATATAAAAAAGACTATTTCAGGCTTAGGTAACCTACCCATGGGGGACGAAAGGGGTCTGTGTGGCAGTTTACCTCATCTCCCTTTGGGGGATGGAAAGGGCCCTGTGACAGATTACCTCACTGGTGCTGACCAGAACATTTCTGACTGACCGGTTAAGACTACATTTCTGGGGGAGGTTGAAGCTTCAAGTAGGTTAGGTATGAAGCCCCGGTTTGGCGGGGTGGCCCAGCAGACGTGACTCCATCTGGAGCCTGTAGTTTTCTTTTTAACAACTCCCCCGTTTTGATCAGACTCAGCTTAAATGAGAGATGTGATTAAAATCTAAGGCATTAGCACCACTCTCAGCTACTGCTCTGAAGTTCTCAGAGTTTGTTGTTCCTTTGTGTGGCATCCAGAGGTTATGACGTTTTTGCTTAACCCGTGTGATATTCACAGGTCACAGCTTCAGGCTCAATCTTTAAGTCAGTCATTTTCTTCTTTACTTTTCTGACGTTCAGTCTTAGGGAGATCATTTCCTTGATGGTTAGTGGCTGTGACTGTGCGTTACAGCATTTCTTTTAATACTGAAAAAAACTTGAATATAGGAATATTATGAATCCATTAAAATAATTATTTAAATCAGGGGTCAGCAAACTACTGTGCCTGGGCTAAATGCGGCCGCCCACCATTTGTTTCGTAAATAATGTTTTATTGGGACACAGCCCCACTCACAGGTTTAGGAACTGTCTCTGACAGCTTTCCCACTACACCTGCAGAGTTAAGTAGCTGTGACCGATACCATAGGGCCCACAAAGCCTAAAATATTTACCAGCTGACCCCTTTAATGAAAAATTTTGTGGACCCTGATTTAGGTGCTATTATCGGCATGAAAAATGCATAATACAAAATTGTTATCCATCTTGGGTTAATAATACAATTTAGACATTTAAACAAAAACTAGGGGAAAAAAGAACAAAAATGAAGAGTTGAAAAATCAACAATCCCGTTGCATTTTTAATATTTCCATTACTGTTATTGTAATAGTGTTCATGCAATAAGCTAAGCAAGTAAGTGATAACAGGGAGTCTGCACAGTGAAAAAGAACAAACTGAGTCAGACACTCAGGCTCAAAACTTGGTTCTGCCGCTTCCCAGTTGTGTGTTCCTGGGCACAAGTACAAGATGTTCATCACAGCCCTGTCGGTAACAGCCCTGACTTAGAAAAAACTCAATGTCTAGTAAGAGGAAAATGGATAAGCAAAATGTTGTATATGATATATTATATATCAGTCAAAAAGGATAAGCTGAGATCTACAAAAATTATATTTACCAAGAGAAAAGAATTAAATGAATGACAATACAATTATGAAAAACAACACACACACACAAAACAAAACTAAATTCTCAAAGGCACAAACATATAAATAAAATTCTACAGCATGCGCTGGGAGGACGTACGTTAAACATCTAAGAGTATGAGCCTATGAGCGGAGGGAGGAATGAGGCTGGGCAAGTGGACAAAGGAGAAAAGTTAAGAACCTGGGCAGAGGCCTGTGATTACAGGTCATCACAGAGTACGACTGTTCGTTATCAATCCAATTCTGCCCACCTGAGTTCAAAAAGAAAAACTACAAATCAAATCAGCTACTGAATGATGGACAGCTCTTATTAACATTGTCATTAAATTCTCCCCAAAGTCACCCTTTTTTGTAAGATAATTCACCCTTTAATCCAAAATGTCAAGAATAAAAGAATAAAAGAGCTGTGGTTACTGTTTTTCCCATGGTTAAGACTGCCTTTAGGACTCAAGAAAATTTTTTACAAGTTTCTTAAAATTTTAAAAGCGAATGGTTTCATAGCACAGCCCAGAGCACAAATTTTCCTAGCCAGTTTAAAAAACAAATCTTTTAAAAAGCTAATCATCCAAATCATTCCAACTTCCATCCCTCTGCAAAACTTGTTTACATTTCTATAGAAATAAAATTACTAACATAACTAAGTCTCACTTGTACTAGTGCTGTTATTCTACTACTACTAATAGCCAGAAGTATTGAGTACTTACATGTTAGCATTGTTCTAAGTGCATTACAAGTATTAACTCATTGAATCTCTACAATAACTTTAAGAGATTTCGTCACTCCCATTTGGCAGAGAGGAAGCTGAAGCAGACCAAGAACTTGCCCGAAGCCATACAGCTAAGAAGTGGCACAGCCAAGATTCTAAAGCAGGCTGTCTTGAGGATCAGGCTACTAACCACTGTTCTACTCTGCTTCAAAGTATGGTCCTTCGAAAAGGCTAGGAACTGAGACTTCCTTTTTTGAACTTTAAAACACATTGTTGTGATATCTATTATTTATTTGATGGTAAACAGTGGGCAAGATAAGAAGACCCTCCCGTCACAGGGATTTTTAAGGGAAATGGGACTTGTTTAGCAATAGAGCTTTAGAAACAGTTCTTTGCAAAAAAGGGTGGTCTGTACAGTTAAAATTAGATACATACGCCAGTGTTTGCCACACATTTTACTAGATATATTTGCTGTGTAGCAGTTTCCCTCTAATAAATTAATCTGGAACAAATTCCTTGGCATTGCAAATTAAATAAACCAGTCACCTTAGGTAAATTTAGAAGTGTTAACCTAGGTAATAGGTTTGAATTAACTTGTGACTCTCTATCCCAAGCTGAGCTTGGGACCCAACCCCCTTTCCAAAGAGAGTAATGAATTCCAAAGGTATTTCTGGCAAGGAGAGTGACATTTCTGGAAGTCACTAAACCTGGGGTAGCAACATACAGTGTAGGACAACTTGCATTACATTCTGCTTGGTCAAACCATTGGGTTGGCCAAAAAGTTCATTCAGGTTTTTCCGCAACATCTTTTTGAATGAAGCACTTAGCCCTGGGTGCTATGGTGAAGAGTCTAGAACTGAAGTTGTGATTAATTTTGGTTTACAGACCAAGGGCTCATAGGAATAAAAGAAATGACTAAGAGAAAGGGTGTGTTCAGACTTGAGAGCTATTATTTGTAGCTCCAGAGGTAGAACTTGCATCAACAGATGGAGTGCATACGAAAGCTGTTTTGAGTTTAACATTAGAATGGAATGGGCTGCCTTCTAAAATTAGGAGCCGTAAATCACTACATAATGTTGGAGCAAAGACTGGATGGCCATTTGCTAGGATGCTGCAGAGGGAATTATAAATTTGGAGGCTATGACCTTTCCCAACCCTAACATGAACTAGGTCTAAATCCCAAAGTCTAACCGTAAGCCAAATGATTACAGATCCTTCTTTTGAAATCCCTGTTTTTCAAAGCTGTTTCCCGCCTTTCCTGTCTTACCAGACTAGGAACTCCTGCTATCTTGCTCATCTTTATATCCTAGTGCCTAAAATAGGACGTGACAAATACTAGACATTCAAAGAATGTTTATCTGATGAAGGAGTTTGGAGTTAGGAGATTTAAGGCTGAGCCCTAGTTCTGCTCTTTGCTAGCCAGTTACGTAAGCAGAAAAATCACCTCTTTCACCTGAGCTAGTTTCCTACAGCTGTCCCTCATCCCCCCTCTCTCACACACACCGGAATCAACTATCCCCTTACCTGCATTTACAAGGCTCCTATAGTCCCCAGTACGTGTAAGCATCTGTCTCTCTAAGTGGTCACAGTTCGTGAGAGGGGTGCATAGCCCATTGCCTGGGAGACTTTTCAGGTTTAAGTTTAGGTTCATAACATCCAACAGACCGGTTATTGTAAGGACTTAAACATTCAGGTGATTTAATTAACGGAAAAATTATCCAACTGTCCCACTAAGCAATCCTTTTGATAACATTCACTTCAAAGTTAGTGAGATTCAAATCAAATGACAGTTCATCAGGCTGCAATAACCCTGCTCGTGCTCAATGAGGACAAGTACTTGCCAAAGGTGCCCGGGAATCACTTGGACACTCACAATTTGTACAGCCCCTGCAGAACCAGCAATAGAAATACTGATGCTTTCAGGTTACATCAGGAAAACACACAAATAGGAATCTGGCATTTTTAACTGCCATTTTGATACTGTGACATTACATTTCTGTAGTTTGACATATGATTTGGTCCAAAGAAGGTAACCGATTGGGTACACGAAAATCTCGGGCCAAAGTAAACACCCGTATTCCAGGAACTCAAGTTCCTTACACGACCCCCTCCTGATCCCGCTAGGTAGCGGATAATAACTGACATCCCCCTCCAGCCTCAGGGGTCAGGGGCAAGTCCCCGGAGGTGGGCGGCGGTGACCTGAGCCGGGATCCCGGTCGCGACCACGTCTCAAATTCACGGCCGACCCCGACCACCAAGCCACCCGCAAACGCGCCCCAAGGCAGGCCGGGCCGTCCCACCGCGGCCGGCTGGGGCTGCGGGACCCGTGGTCCCGCCGGCCCGGACGCCTCCGCGGTGGTTACATCCGCCGTCCGAGGGTCTGCCCGGGCCGCAGAGGAGGCGGGTCGCAGGGCTGGGGGCCCGGCCGGCCCGCCTTCCTAACCTCCCGCGCCGGCTTCCGCATACCGACCCTGCGTGCTCGCCGAGGCCTGGGCTCCGGAGAAGAAAACGGATCCCGAACGGGGGGCGGGGGCTCTGCGAGGGGAGGAAGGGTCGCCCGCGCGCCGCTCACCTGGGCACCGCGACCACCGCAACCTCCCAGCGCCGCCCGCGGCGTTCCGGCCTCGCGCACGCGCACGCGCTCCCGCAGCCCCTCCACGCGGCCCCGGCGGCGGCTCGAGCTTCCGGAGGCGGAGAGAGCGGAACGGGAAAAGAGGTCGCAGGGGCACGCGGCGGGTCCCTTGGGAACCGGGCGGTGCCAGAGGGCCGGCGCGGCGCCGCTCCTCGTGGCGGGCGTCACAGAGCGCGGCGGGCCGGCCCGGCTCCGGCCGGCGGGGGGCGCGAGGCCTGCCCGACGACCCTCCTCTCGAATGGCAAGGGACGCGGGAAGAGAGTGATCTCCGCGCCCTCGGCTGCCCGGTGCCCCTCCAGGGTGTTAACTGCTGCTGCCTCTCGGCTGTTAACCGCAGTGCGGGTGGACCTAGTTGTTGCAGTGGCTGATGTCATGGGGAAAGCTGCTTTAATTATCTTGTACCCGAAGAGCAGCAATGATAATAAATACGCAAGCGGCTGTGTCTGTGATTATTTCTATCAGCAAAGTTAAGTTCAAAGAATTAGTTAGCTTTATGGGCCAGGGGCTGGTAACACATTAGAAAGTCCTCTGACTACTGGTAAATGAGATGGGTAGTTAAAACAATCTAAGAAAAATAATTTCTGTCCAATGTATTGAATGCAGCAATTTTTCGTTTTTGAACTCTCAGGCACATAGTAGGTGTGGTAGAACAATGGTGCCCCATAGATGCCCACCTCCTATTCCCAAACCTGTGAATATGATACTTTACATGGCAAAAGGGACTTTGTGATTAAGGATCTTTAGATGGGCAAATCAACCTAGGTTATCCCAGGTGAGCTCAATCATAAGGGTTCTTATACGAGGGGAGGCAAGAAATTCGGGGTCAGTAATAAAAGACATGGCACTAGAAGCAAGAGGTTGTAATACACAGCATGGTGACTATAGTTAATACCCTGTTGTATATTTGATAGTAGCTGAAAGAATAGATCTTAAAAGTTTTCATCCTAAGGAAAAGAAATTTGTATACATGTGAGGTAATCAATGTTAACTAGACTTGCAGTGATCATTTCGTAATATGTACATAAATCATTTTGTTGTACACCTTAATGTTATATGTCAATTATACCTCAATAAAACTGGGTTTAAAAACATTTTTTTAAAAAAAAGAAGCAGCAAGAGGTCGGAGTGATGTAAGGGGCAGTGAGCCAAGAATTGAAGGCACATCTGGAAGCTGACAAAGGGAAGAAAGGGGATTCTCCCCTTGAAGCCTCCAGAAGAAATGCAGCCCAGCCCGTACCTTGATTTTAGATTTTGACCTCCAGAAAGGTAAGAGAATAAATTTGTGTTGTTTTAAACTGCTAAGTTTGTAGTAATTTGTTACGGCGGCAACAGGAAATTAATACAATAGGTACCCGATATTTTTTACATGAAAGTGTAGGGAAAGGAACTCCTGGTTACCCATATCCTAGGGAGTCTCATTAAGAAATTGGCTCTATTTTTGTTCTTCATTATGCATTTCGTCCTGTGGTCAGAAGTTTATTATACAAAGGAGTTGAATAGCCATTTCTCCAAAGAAGATGGCCAATAAGCACATGGAAAGGTGTTCAATATCATTAATCATTAGGGAAATGCAAATTAAAACCATGAGATACCACCTCGCACACATTGGGATGGCTATTAAAACAAAACAAAACAAAACAAACAGAAAATAACAAGGGTTGGCAAAGATGGGGAGAGATAGGAACCCTTGTGCATTGCTCCTGGGAAGGTAAAATGGTGTTGCCACTGTGGAAAACTATGGCAGTTCCTCAAAAAATTGAACACAGAATTACCATCTGACCTAGCAATTTCACTTGTGGATGTATACCCAGAAGAACTGAAAGCAGAGTCTCAAACAGATATTTATACACCCATGTTCAGAGCAGCATTATTCACAATAATGCTTCCAAAAGATGGAAGCAACCCAAATGTCCATCAACAGATGACTGGATAAACAAATGTCCATCAACAGATGACTGGATAAACAAAATGTGGTATATACAAGTAATGAAATATTCAGCCATAAAAAGTAACGAAATTCTGACACATCCTACAACATGGATGAACCTTGAAAACCTTACACTAAATAAAAGAAGCTAGACAGGAAAGGACAAATATTATATGATTCCACTTACATGAGGTACCTAAAATAGGCAAGTCATAGCAACAGAAATTAGGATAGAAATTCCCAAGGGGAGAAGGGAATGGGGAGTTATTGTTTAATGGGTACAGAGTTTCAGTACGCAATGACAAAAATATTCTGGAGATGGATAGTGGTGATGTTGTGCAACAATGTGAAAGCATTAATGCCACTGAATTATATTAAAAATGACAAATTGCAAATTTTGTGTATATTTTACCATGATAAAAAAATAAGATTATTATATCTCAAGCTTTAATTTTGGCTCTTTTCTGTGCTATGAATTTGTAAGTTTTGCCCTTTCCCTGATTTTCTTTTCCTGAAGGAGTGTCTATATTGAATGAATGAACCAATGAACTATACTGTAAATAAGCTCCTTCAGGACACAGATTTTATTTGCTTTGTTCCTCTTCATAGTTCATATGAGGTCATCAACTCATAGGTGAAAAAAGGTCTTTCCCCAGATTCACTGAATCTGTACTCTTTTGTCAGAAAAGATGTAAATATTATCCCTCCTGTCCTTTTTAAAAATTGTTCCTCACTTATTTGTAAACCTCCCGAAACAATATAGGCTTGACTGTTTCTATAGAGAGCTATTAAAAGACTCTTCCATTTTATCTGGCAGTTTTTTCACTATGCTAAACTTCCTTTAGGTTATGAGCAAATGTACACCCATTGGAAGACTTTTTTGTTTTTTAAATTTAGGAATCAAGTTTTGAAGGATGAAATATTTACTGCGTTAAAGTTTATAAACCAGCTTAAAAATTGTGTAGTGTAGTCCCATATCTTTTGAGTATCTAAAAGGTTAGTTCAACATACCTAAACACTATAATAAATAGAAGAAATTCAGAAAGCAAAATGACTTAGATTCCCAGGAAAGGTAACATTTGAAATTTCCTTAACTCCCACAAAGCAGAAATAGTAGCTCTCCTCTTGTCACCCTAGAACTCGGTAATACCTTTCTTATAATATGTATTACATTGCTTTATGCCTCCCTTCCCCACCCCAATTAGACTGTGAGCTCTTCAAGGACAGAGACCGTATTTTATACTACTTTCTAGCAAAGCCCCTGGCTAATATTTTTGGACTGAGTGAGAGAATGACTAGAAGTCACGTACTGCCTTTCAGAAGTTTACAATCTATTTAAAAGCCAAGTATGGAATTCCCTGGCAGTCCAATGCAGGGGGTGCGGTTTGGATCCCTGGTCAGGGAACTAAGATCCCACATGCCTTGTGGTGTGTCCAGGAAAAAAGCCAAATGAATGCCATTATTATTGTATTGGTTTTGTAAGGACATTTTCATGTAATGTAGAAAGCAGTTTGTTTTGTCCTTTGACATTACTTTTAACTATTGTATTTGAAGGATAGCATAATGAAGGAGAATCCTATAATTTAGGTCCTACCACCAACTAGCTATGTAATTTTGGGCAAGTCATGTAACTTTTTTGAACCTCAGTTCCCTCATCTGCAAAATGGGATTTTAATATTTAACTCTATATTCCTTTATAGAGTTATAGTGAGAAACATATGTTTTAAAAAGGATTTCTGAAAGTTCAAGTTCCTGTTCAAATATGAAATATTTTTATTACTGTTATTTTGTCTGTTCAATTATTCTAGATATATTTTCCTTAGAAGGATAACATTTATTCATTGAAAAATATTTAAATTAAGGGCCTACTCTGTGCCAACCCCTGTTCTGAACTGTGATTAATTCTCTAATACTAATTTTTACTTCCCCAAAATATGTTCTCTTTCCTATAGCAAATAAATGACAAATCAGAGACACTGACTTCTTTTAGGTAGTGTATAAAAGCTTTATATAATCTTAAATGCATAGCGTTAATCTTAAAATATTCAATATCCTTTCCTAATTTATGCAAGTACATGTAATAATTGTGTGCTGCCTACTTTATATTTTACTCTGCTCATGACAAATATGAAACAGCATATAAGTCAGTTCAAAGTTTTTCAGCATGCATATATTTTGGAGAAATTAGATAAAAAGTAAACAATTTATTTTCTTTCTCTATAATCTGCTGTCCAATAATACTGGATATCAAAATCTAAATGAGCTTAGAATTTTCTTTTATGCTTTGTGTTTCATAACTTGAAAATATTAGGGTAAAATAAAGCTAACGGCTACATCACCAAACTTCCAGCTGACAAACACAGTTGTACACTGCCTTCTATGTCCCTATCCTTATCCAGGCTCTTTTCTCTATCTCATAGGTAGATGGAAGCAGATTATGAACAAGAACAGGAACAAGAAATGTGAACTTTAACATGTTTGAGGGATAAGTCCTTAGATGCTACTGATTTTGGTGACCAGCCGGATGATCCACCAAAAACTGACTAGTAGGGCTTCCCTGATGGCGCAGTGGTTGAGAATCTGCCTGCCAATGCAGGGGACACAGGTTCGAGCCCTGGTCTGGGAAGATCCCACATGCCGCGGAGCAACTAAGCCCGTGAGCCACAATTGCTGAGCCTGCGCGTCTGGAGCCTGTGCTCCGCAGCAAGAGAGGCCGCGATAGTGAGAGAGGCCCGCGCACCGCGATGAAGAGTGGCCCCCGCTTGCCGTAACTGGAGAACGCCCTCGCACAGAAATGAAGACCCAACACAGACAAAAAAAAAAAAAAACTGACTAGTATATTCTGTCAAAGTAAATTGTGGTGGGTTGTTAAAGTAATGGAACCAATGAATTACACCTCCCAATGTTTAAATCCACGCCTAGGCCCCCTCTCCTATTTAACTCCTGGTTGGGCCATATGATTTGCTTTGGCCAATGGGATGTTAGCAAACATAACACAAGCGAAAGCTTAAAAAGAACTTGTAGTATATATCACATCTCTGAGATTGTCATGTGAAGAGGCCCAAGCTACCTCTTGGAGGATAAGAACACAGGGAGCAGAGACAAGCCATCTCAATGGAGGCTCCGTAGCCCAAGCAGCCCCAGCTTAGGCACCAGGAGATCACAGCGTTGTTAGTGACCCAGGCAAGAAGAACAGAACTGCCCAATGACCCCAGCCCAGTTGCTGACCTACAAAATCATAAGCAAATAAAATGGTTGTTATTTGGTGGTGGTTTGTTATACAACAGCAGATAATTGACATACTCTGTTTCCCTAAATTTCAGGTCAAAACTTAAGTAAATTGAAATTATCCTTTTTTTTGTGTGATCTACCCTCGTCAATTCTTTATCTTGATACCAGCTAATTTAGTTTACAATACTTTCCTTTGTAATTCTCTCTCTTTGAAGATTAATACAAAGACACTTCTGCCTGAAAGTTTCCCAATATGAATATTTTTACTTACTAATAAGGAGCCCCACTCAGCATAATTTATATATCTGTGTTCTAAAATTTTGTTCAGAGTTTCATCTTCCTCTTCAAAATGCTGCAGTATGTTTCCTTTAAGCTTTAACAGTCTACTATTTTTTAAATAAATTTATTTATTTTAGTTATTTTATTTTTTTGGCTGCCTTGCGTCTTCTTTGCTGCTCGCGGTCTTTCTCTAGTTGCGGTGAGCGGGGGCCACTCCTTGTTGCGGTGCGTGGGCTTCTCATTGCGGTGGCGTCTCTTGTTGCAGAGCACGGGCTCCAGGCGCACGGGCTCAGTAGTTGTGGCTCGCGGGCCCTAGAGCGCAGGCTCAGTAGTTGTGGCTCTCGGGCTTAGTTGCTCTGTGGCATGTGGGATCTTCCCGGACCAGGGCTCGAACCCGTGTCCCCTGCATTGGCAGGGAGATTCTTAACCACTGCACCACCAGGGAAGCCCTACCATTTGTTTTTAAAGTATTTTATAATTTTTTCACTTTTACTTTTTGAAGTTTGGCCATACTTATGTCTGTATTTTCTGTAAACCACACTCTGCTTGAAAGTTACCGGAAAGAGAGGTTAACGGACCTGTTAGGGTCTTGCAGTGAATCAGTAGGAGAAACTATAATGATACCTAGGTCTTTTGATTCATGTTAATACCTATTGACAGTTTTACCCAAAGTGGTCAAAGGCAAATACTGTGGTTTTCTCTCTAATCCTGTGGTTACCTTCAAGGAGAGCCAGGGGATTTAAGGAGAAATATACTAAATAGTGAAGGGAAAGATGCATCACATATTTTGACAGAGATTGGGTGTTGTCTACCTGTTTACACTATCTAATATTTTAAATGTCAATTTTTCACTTAATTTGTCCTTATAATATCCCAGTGAGTTCAGACAGACACCATTCCCATCTTACATAATAATGAAGATAGCCTGTGGAGCATTTAATTATAACCCGTCAGAATATGCTGGCCATAAGGAATATAAATAAGGCATCTCTACTTAATTTGGTCTTTAACTTAGACCTGGTAGGACTCAACACCGACTTCTGGGAGGGAACACCGGATTCTAATTTAATACCTGACTTCTCCCTCAATACCTCCTGATCCCAGGCACTCCCTTGTATATCGTACCACCTCTCAGTGTTCCTCAGACCTTGCACAGGGTAGAAACCCAACTACTACTTGTTAAGTAAATGTTTGAATTGTCAATGCTGACTTAGCAATACGACATATGCTTTAAGGAAGTTTTCTGACCACGAGTGTACATTTCTCCAGATCTGCATTCCTGGCAACAATATACAGGTGTGTTGGAAAGATCATTGTCTTAAGAGTTACAGACCGGGGCTCTCAATAAAAGATAGTTTCCCCTTTACTGATTGTGGTTTTACTGACTTTAGTGATTATTATAAATCACTTTGCACTTGTCAGGGGGCTGGCTAAGATACAAGCCATACTCACAAAGCAACAAAACTAAACACTTTTAAAAGCATGGAATACAGGTACTAAGCTCATGGATTTAAACCCTGTTTTTTTCCTCTGGAATATGGGATGACAAAACGAGATAAGAGTTTTTACGAAGCACCATGGCATAGTGCTTAAATGCACAAGCTCTAGAGCCAGACCACATCGGGGTGGATAACCAAATCCTAGCTCTGATGTTTATTAGCTTTGTAACGTTGAGCAAGTTATTTTACCTTCTGTGCCTCAGTTTCCTCATGGGTAGATGGAGATAACATTCTAGGGGTTGTTGTGAAGATTAAATGAAGCATGTCTAGTGTTTAGAACAGTATCTGACACAGTAAGTGCTCAGTTAGTTATTATTGTCAACTATGGTAAACCCATATTTTGGAAAACTTTATATATAAAGTATGTAAAGCCCTCAGCCCACTGTCCCAGGCATGTAAATGATCAAAAAATATGGATATGAGTGTTGGTAATAACAGGCTACCATGCTTTATTTGAAATAATTTGGAATTGTAGGTACACTTTGAGGAGCCACAGCGGGATGAACATTAACTATTTTAGAGGCAAAAGGGCTCCTTCAAAATCAGTTACACTGCTTTATTTAAAAATAAAAAAGAGAAGACAAGGAGGACAGGAAGGTAGTAACTTCTTTTGATGTCCTCACCTGTAATTACCTAGGCATGGCAAAGTCACATCTGGCCTAAGGCACTCATTATCTCCTTGTCTTTGACTTACAAGGAATAAGAATAGAGTGGTCCATGAATACTAATATTAAAAACAATAAACTTTTAAAAAATGACAAATGTGAACATACTTGTTTTTATATAGGTACATAAAATAATTCATTTCTACGCTGTTTTGTTAGAGCTTAATATTAGGGATAATTTTTTTTTGACCTCCTACTTCATCTCCCACTTGAAATCCATGCCATTCCAGGGAAATTTATTACAGTGATGTGAATACATGGGTGGGCTGTGTATGTCTATGGACACTGGTATTTCTTCTTTTGATTAATAACCTCTTCGATAATACTTTGTTCTAAAAGAATAAATGTCCACTAAATAGTTTACTTTGTATGAATGTTATATTTTTTTCCTCTGTTGAAACGACAGATATTCCTTATAGAAAAACCCAGTATAGTCACAGTATTTGAAAATATATTTTAATGCTTACTTTTCCTAACTATGTTTCCTGGGAAGCAGGATATAACTCAATTTATTGGGAAACAATAGCGCTTTTAAACTGTTGAAATTCTTCATGACTGCTGCATGGAGAGAGTTCTGGGCTTTTGCTTTTTAATGTTTCCCGTATCCTTCACGGCTTCTCTCATCTACTTACCTCCCTTTCCCTTTCTTCCCCTTTCTTTTGTTGATTTGCCCTCTCTATCACCCCCTTTTAAATTATCATTAACGTCTTTAGAATTCCTTTATTCATTAAAGATACATCTGCTGCTTTGCTGGCGTTCCTAATTTCGAGTATTTCGCATGTTGGCATCTTCTCAGTAAGCATTATCTGTATATTAACGCTGGGACCATGCTAGGAGAAGAAAATATGTACTCTCAAAATTATTTGGACTACTTTCACTTGCGTGGGTAGTAGCATTTGTACTGAATCGTCGGCGACAAAAATACAGGGACTTGGAGCCAGTGACTATGGCAGGTGTGCACACCCTCTGGCACCAGGCAGACTTTTTTGGGCCTTTCCGTAAGTAGGAATTGCAGGCTTCATCTACTGCTCCACATTTGTCTGATTCCGTTCCTGAGGAGGCTGCGTGGGAAAGGGAAGGTTGTTCGGAGAACTGTGTTAAAAGTGAGGATCAGGAACGGTTGCCTATTTAAATAGCAGGTGCAAACGGCGCAGAAATTTTGCGGGCTGTAAGCATGCTAGGAGGTTACTTATCAGTGATGAGCGGGGACAGGATTAAGGGATCACCTGAGCTCGAGAATTACAAATGCTTCTGACACCTGCAGCAAAAATTTCCATCAACAGACGGTATCCTGGGGGAGGGGCGGGGAGGAGCCCAGGAAAGAGCAGTTTTCGCCAGGATTGGCGGCGCCCCTTCCCCGCTGGGCAGCGGCGGGTCGGACCCCGCCCCCGCACCGCGGGTGGGCGGCCGGGCGGGGCGGGGCCGGGCACCTCCCAGCCATCGCTCAGCCGGACGCTGTGACTCTCCGCCCCCTTCTGATACGCACTCCACGGCCGCCCCCACCCCCGTCCCCGCCCCCACGCGGCCGGCTGGAGTCCCAGCCGGGTCCTGCTACCTGGGCACGCCCGGCCGGGCAGCTGAGGGCGCGGCGCCGCGTGGCGGCGCTGAGGGGTCGCCGAGAGGAGCTCGGCGGCGTCTGTTGGAGCCGTTCCCTCGGTGGGCCGCCGGCGAGGGCATGAGCGCGGACTCCCTCTGCCTCCAGAGCGGCGGGAGCGGCGAGGGGAGGAGGCGCCGCTTGGAGGCCACCGTCCAGGGCAGCGCCGGGGGAGAGCAGGGCGGGAGATGTGCCTGTCCTTAGCGGCCCAGGAAGCAGCATGCACCCCGATGCCACCGACAGCAGCGGCGCCGGCCTCACGGGCGCCCCAGGCGAGCGGCGGCCGGATTCCCGGGAGGACGCGGCAGCCCCCGGGGGCCCTGGCGGCGGGAGCTGGCGGGCGCTGGTGGCCGTGGCCGCCCTCGCCGCCGTGTCCCTCTGCTTCCTGGGGCCCGGCTGCTGGGAAGCGGGAAGCGCGGGGCCGGGCACCGTCCTGCTCAGGCTCAGCCTGTACCTGGGCTGCGCTGCGGCCGCCTTCCTGCTGGGGACCTTGTTCTCCCTGGTCTGCCGGAGCCCGCGAGCTCCGCCGCCCGACTTCGCCGCCGCCTGGAGACGGCTGGCCGCGGCCACCCGCCACCCGCCGGAGGTGAGTACGGGTCTCCCCGCCGCCGCCGCGCGCGCCCGCCCGCGGCCTCGCCCGGCCCGCCCGCTTCCGGCGCCCGCCGCCAGCTCCGGGAGGGCCGGGGGTCGCGGCGGGCCCGTCTTCTCGGCCCGGCTCGGCGGACGCCCGAGGGAAACGGGGCTTGGGGTGGGCCGGCCCGGCGGGGAGAGGCTCGCGTCCCCTCGGCCCCCGCGCGGGGCGGGCTCCGGGCTCCGGGCTCCGGGCTCCGTGGGTTTGCCGAGATGCACGTTAGTAGGCGATGTAGTTGCTCGACACCATCCTCATTTCCAGCCTCGGTAGTTGAATAATCCTTCCAGACCTTCGCTGTGGCTCTGCAGCTGGCGAGTGGGAGCGAGGGGAGCGCGGCGGTCGCCGTACGCAGGCGCTGCGCCCTGGGCTGGTCATTACCTTGGGTTCCGATAACCGTTCCCTGTCGGGGTGACTTTATGCCCTTTTACAGACGAGGAGGCTTGGCGCAGAGGGGCTGACTTGGCTTAGGTCACCCACCCGGTACCTCATGCCCAAGCCTGGGTACACTTTTTACCGCGCTGTCCTGTCTTCCACCATGTTAAGTATCGCAGTTTCAGTGATTTAGGAAGGGGATGCCCGAAATCACTGTACTTTGCATCAAAAGGAAGGCTATCATCAGTGAGGTGTGGCGATATAGTAAAGGACGGTGGTTATATAGGGAAGGACAGTATTTTAAATGAGCTCTTCGCTTCCTTAGTGCCAAACCATTGCTTCCCCTACCTCCCAGCATCCGTCTCACCGCCCTTTAAAAGAAACTTGCTTCTGTCGTAGCTTGACTCTTCCTGCTTGACTGAATGATACTATCATTAAACTTAAATTGACCAAGCACTCTGGGGTAAGGGAAATGTCAGTGGCTCAGCTTCCTAAGAATATTTGTTGGAAGCGTCATTACCCCCTGGGTTTTGTGTTTGCTTATGATATGACCTGCTTACTTTTTTGTGAAAATCATCACACTCTTCATCAAAAGTACCGTTTCCTCAGTGTGTCAGTTCCGAATGCAGAGCTGAGATAATGGCTGAAGGGTTGTAGGTAAAAGAGTGGGGCATCCTCACTGTGTAAGCTGAGCAGCAATTCAATATAGTAAGGAACAGGAACTTCTGTTTTCATAAGTGGTCTCAAATTACGTAGTTGTGTTTATTTCTCTTAAAAACCTTCACTCAGCTGTCCATTTTTTCATATCTAATTTAGCAAGACTTGGTGAGTAGGTGTATTTTTCCTCTTGCTTTTTCTCTACAATGATAAAAAAAAAATAAAGATCCCAGGATTTTACTAGTTGATTTATCGATCTGTGAATGACGTTAGAATTCTTTAGAGTATTGTAAGACGTTGTAATTCATTCAGTACGTATTTATTATTTTATGCCAGCCAGGTATTATTTTGGAAGCTGGGGTTGAATCAACAAGGCAAAAGCCCTACTTTCTGGAGACTATATACTTATGGGGGAATCAGGCAATAAATAAATGGAGTTACTTTTGGATAGTGGTAAATGCTTATGAAAGCAAAAGTAACTAAGAGTTAAGTGATTAAGAGTGCCTGGTATGTGAGGGCAGGAAGTTTAGTGATGGGGTCAGGATCAAAGCTGTAGGATTGCAACTCACTCTGAGGGCTTGGAAGCCTCATGTTGTGGGTTACCTCCCCTTTTCCTGGAAAATACATCCCCTCAAACCGCCTAGCTCACTTGTACCTCTGGTAAAACTTGGGTTATCATCCGGAAAGATGCTTTAGTAGAGGAAGCAGAGAAAATACTACATTAAAGGTGACAGAAAATGAAGCAGCATATGTAATCTCTCATGTATACTACCCGAATATTTCAGGCAGTAGAAGAGGTGAAGTATGATTTAAGGAAAGTAGATTATTGGTCATTCTTTTTGAATTCAGATTCCTACAATGTTATATAAGAAAATAAGTACACTAGGATGTTTACTTTCTAGGTTGTGTTACTTAGAATTGAAATGCATGTTATTCACATAAAATTATATATATATATTTACAGTACCAGTGCAGTTTACGCAAGCCTTTTGTTGTGCTGTATTTCCAATAATTTATGCTTAAGGTTTTAAAAAAATGTTCTTTATGAATGAAAGCATAAGCATGTGGTGTAGTATAAACTGTCCGTTCTGTGGTGGTAGGAGCTGGACCACACTGGTCATCTAACAGGTGGAGGGGAGGCTATTTTGGAGTGAACCAAATGGTGCCTCTTATGATACAGTGACTACTTCACTACAGAAGTTTTGATCCAGCATTAAGAAAAGAATCCTCATTTGTTCTTACCTATTTTGGGTTCTTCTAGTGTCAGCTAGACGTGTCAGACATGGGAATCTATGCTATCTGTCCATCTTTCCTTCCTTCTCTTTCCTTTTTTTTTCCTTCTTGGCTTCCTTCTATAGAGGAAAAAAAATGCATACACTGTTAAAAGTAGGCAACCAGAGAAGCCTACACTAAAAGGGAAAAGGTGTTTTCATGTCTAGGAGTGTTCAAATGCTCCCGCATGCTTCGCAAGGTAGTTATTGGCTGTCAACTCTATGCAGTTAGGACCCATGACTGACATCTTTTGTGAGTGTTTGCTGATGATAACGAAGAAAATTATGTCAGTTTGCGGTCACTAACTCTGTGCTTTCCCCCTTCAGTTAATCTAGTATTTACTGGGCGTCTCTTATGTGCAAGGATTTTGATTTTACTTGGCTGGGAATCACTATTGATTAAGGTGGTAAAACTAAATTTTCATCTCGGGTGGAAATAACATCCAATGGTATATTCAGGTGGCAAAAAAACTTTGTGTAAGGTCAGCAAGGTTGATGGTGAAGTCTTGACAGTTGCTACCTGGGCGGCCCCACTTTAGAAGCACTTGGGCTTTGTTGTAGGCCAGCCGACTGGAGCTCTGATGCTGTGGGGCTGGCTTGCTCCTGGGCAGCAGCTGCTAGCCCGCCTCTGCTGAGGAGGCTGCCAGAGTGTGGTGCTCCTAGTCCAAGGTCGTAGTTTGGTCTTGTGCCAGGCCAGTTAACTCACGCGGACCAAGAGCCTTAGATTCACTCGCCACAGTTACTTGACCCTAGCACATGATCTAACCAGGGCAGCAGCAAGAAGAATGTGGGAATAGTGAATCAGTAGTTCAGAAAACTTATTTTCATTCCTGGACCAGCAGGATCTAAGTGCATCTTCATAGAATGGAAAAAAGGGAAATAATTTCTTACATTTTGGCGATAGGAATAAGAGGGAATAACTTCTCTTTAAATGTCAGTCATGGGCTTCCCTGGTGGCGCAGTGCTTAAGAATCCGCCTGCCAATGCAGGAGACACGGGTTCGAGCCCTGGTCCGGGAAGATCCCACATGCCACAGAGCAGCTAAGCCCGAGAGCCACAACTACTGAAGCCTGCGCGCCTAGAGCCCGTGCTCCGCAACAAGAGAAACCACCACAATGAGAAGCCCGCGCACCGCAACGAAGAGTAAACCCTGCTCGCCGCAAGTAGAGAAAGCCCGTGTGCAGCAACGAAGACCCAACACAGCCAAAAATAAATAAATAAAATAAATAAATTTTAAAAAGTCAATCATTCACATAATAATTATGGATTTTTCTCTTTTACATTGTATTTTATTAGATACTTCTTGATTTACATCCCATTAAGTTAAAAAATAAGCAGTTAACTAATGAGGATTGGAGGGCTGATGCAATAAAGTCCACAAGTCAGGCGATTAGTAGCATATGGGAAACTGAGGTCCATTGCTATGTGAAGAAAACATTAAAGACTTTTCCAAGTTTAGACAGATAGCAAAGTTCAAGAAGTTCATCAAATCTTGTACGCATTTACTGAATATCTGCTGCATATCTGCTTTTCTGATCTCGTGAGATCATTTTTGGCCTACTTAGTTGCTGAGTGTCAGTGCCAGGCACATAGTAAGTTCTCTGTAGACGGATTTTTGTCCTGAATGAATGGATTATTGTTTGAGATGAGAACAGACTTGAGAATCCAACTGACACTTTTAGATTTGAAGTTTCAACCACAGTTCCCTAGAGAAGGGATCATAGTCTTGCAGTAGGTGTCACTAAGAGCTTCGATAATTGCTTTCTGTTAAGTGCGTGGCAGTGTTCTTAGTGTTGGGGAGGAATCAAAGGTGAACAAGATGCTCCCTGTCAAGGTCCTCTCGGGCTGAGTAGATTAGACTGATAGGGAAGACTGGAGGGGAGAGCAGATGTTTATAGAGACAGTAAAAACATTCACACAGCAACCCATGGTGCCACTTGGCTTGGGTAGGACTTCTAGAATCTCTAAATGAGTTCTTTTACCAATACAAAAGTTCTTTTGAGTAAAACAGACTTGATTTAGTTACTCGAGGGAAAAGGGAAAAGAAACAAGACTTAGGGAGACTATACACAGCCTCTTTGTGACTTTCCTTTATTATGCTAATATGATAAACTAATCCTCAATAATTTGATAGTGGATAGTGGCATAATACGCTTACTGTCTTCAGAATATTTGATTGTATTTTGACCAGGGGATTTAAGTCATGGTGGGTACTGGGAAAAATGTTTTTGAGGAAGATGGCTTTTGAGACCCTCTTAAATCTACCTAACTCTGTAGTGTAAGGTTTGTTTGCCTTAAATTCATTCTAATCATAATGTTTAAATTTAACTTTTTATGCAGGTTATACAATCACATGGCTTTAATAAAAAAACATATAAAAGGATATGCAGTGGGAAAAATATCTCCCTTATAGGCAGCCATTATTAACAGTTGATTATTCTAACAGATGTATATTATGTACATACAAGCAAATATAAATATGTACTCAAAAACGGGAGCTTTTGTTACCTATAATCTCTTGATATATAAACAGTGATTACACATAAAGGAAAATTATTTTCTGTATCTTTATTATGAAGGAACTCTTTCTTAGGGTTAGTAAACATAAGAAGTTATATATGAATAGTGATAACTTCAAAGTAGGAAGCTACAATACACGATTAAACCGGAACATTAAAAAAATGCTCATCAAAACCAGCAAATGTATTCTAAGAAATAATGAGTGTGTTTTTGAATTTAGCAAAACTGTCTGAAGGCGGCAATATATATTTTCACAATTTGTACAAAGCCAAAACAAACCCAGCAAATTGTTTTAGAGACAGAGTACATGTACTTTTTGGGGTTTGAGTTGCCGGCGAGTGTATGAGATGAATCCTCGGAGGTAGGATTGCAGAGGTAGTTTGGGCCAGGTTGTGGAAGTCCTCATCTGAGAGAGTAGGGTTGGTTTATAGTCTGTAGTCAGGGCAGCTACTCACACTTTCTGAGCTCTGGAGTGTAGCATCAGAGCTGGGCTTTAGAAATGTTAAATGTAAATGTGATTGGGAGGGACTCAGGAGAAACACGGATCAGTTGCAGTGATAAAAAGTGAGTCAATGAAGCTGTGTGAATGGAGTCCGGAGGCGAAAAGTCAAGATTGAGTGAGACGTTTCTTTCATGTTAATTATCAGTAGTTATCATTACAGATTGGTTCAAGAATCTTTTCAAGAGTATCTTAACATTCCCTCTAAATAATAAATTCAAGCCCCAAACCAAAGGGTCCTACTGTTTATTCACAAATGTGAAGACCAAAGTCTCCGAGCTTGAGTGGTCTGCTTGGAGCCTAAATTCTGGTCATTCCCAGGAAGCTTATTTCTAACTCCCTTGAATCTTAAGCTGCTTTTGCTTTGGGAACACGCTACGATATCACCTTAGTAATTGAATGTTGCCTTCTTAAAAATATCTTAGGTTTCATTTCCTAACCTTATCATTTTGGGGGTAGGAAGTGCCCTAGATTCCTTAGAATGTATGAGCCTTTGTGCAGTCAGAATAGTGCACACAATTGTACTTAAAAAAAGGTGACTCAGCAAGTTTGGTGCTGAGGGCTTAGGCTTCAGAAAAGGAAGTGTCTGTAGAAGGCTGTTAGTATTAAAATGATGGCATACAAACTTGCCTTTTTTTTTCTTTCTTTTTTTTTTTTTTTGGCAGCTTTGCTTTTGAAAGACTTACAAACTTGGAACTTGTATTTTTACCAACTTCACTGTTAGGTCACTTTCTAAATGAGGGTTGTTTGTTTGGGTGGAGGTGACAGATGACAGGGGTAGATAGGCAGTCCTTCTCAAGGGCTCTGCTGGGTACCCCGGGGGGCCAGGGCTTGGGTTCAGTTAGTCACTTCTGCACCCTCCTTTAGTCCTGGGATGTGTTATTTAGTTACACAGTGGAGCTTTCCAGAAAGCCCAGTGGGGTTTGGTTGCATTTTGGTGGGCTTTTCAGCTCAGATGCTGCTTTGGGAGAATGCAGTTAGGAGAGTGAGCTGTGCCCGTCTGTCCCCAGGGCTGGCTGGTGCTTATCAGTGACTCTAGGCACTGGCCAGTCCTGGTACATTTGTCAGTCAGCCTGGGGTTTCCATGTATGAACGCCATGAGCTGGACGTAGAGGAAAATGAATATGGTAACTCCAAGTAAAATGCCTCTGAGGCCAAAGGGGAAACCGGAATGAATAGTGCATTTTTAGAATAAGACACTGGAACTTGTTTAGGTCACTAAGATCTATTTAGTAAGCTTTCTATTTTAGTGTAGAATACACTTCTTGGAAAGTTGGATGCATTTTTAACAAATACTCATTTCTAAAGTGACCTGAATTTCTGTAGTTCTCACCCACCTTGTATGTATGAGTGAGTTTACATTAATAGCAGTAACTCAAATTGTATAGGGTTTGCTCCTGTCTGCTCATGCAGGACCTCATCCTGCAGTTCTCCCCTCATTTCTGCCAGACCACAGGCAGTAATTTTATGTTTATGAATATGTTCACTTATGTTCTTCCGTTCCGGGTGCCTGCAAAACATTTGAGAGAGCCTTCTTTCTGTCACCTGTGCCAGTCTGTGAAAAAGCACATTTCTTCTTGGGCTACTGCTGTCTCAGTCCCCTAAAACTGGATATCCAGGAGTGCTCGGTCCTTCCGGTTTCTTTTGGTTTTGTTTTTTTCCTGAGCCAAAGCCACTTTATGTGCTTTATGGAAGTTGAGAATGTAGCCTTGTTTCTCTCACTCAGGTATACTTAAAATTTTTTGTTTTTTACCTTGTAATAGAAACTGAGGAGTTTATGTCTCTGTTTGCATCTCCTGTGAAGACAGACCCATCCCTTCTGTCTGGCTCCTTTCTGTACCTGGCTCAGAGCAGCCCCTGGGGTCAAGCTCGGGCTTTCTCTCCTAGCTCCAGAGCTTTCTCTGTCTCCAACCTTGAGCGGCTACACACAAGGCACCTCCCAAAGGCCTCTTCCTCGTATACAAATATACTCCTACAAATATACACCTGAGGGCCATGTGCAAACCCTGCCAACTTGTTAGGCGTGAAATTAATACCTTAAACATCCCAGAAATCGCGACGTGCTTTTCCTGAGGCACAGTTGTTAATCTCATATTGTTCCTTCTGATTTTTTTTCCCATTTCACTAAACCTTTCTGAGATTGCAACCCCTAGATTAGCTCAGGAGGTTGCTTTGTTTTCTAGATTTGAATTTTGATCATTCTTGAGGTCCCATTTTTGGAAGTATCTCACTCTTAGGCGGGCTTCCCCGGGGACCCCTGCAATAACCATCTCTACACGGAGGAGTCGAGATTTACTCCTCAGGCTTAGACTCACTTATTCAACTGCTTAACTTGACCTTTCCACTTGGTACCCTCAGTGGTGCCTGAAACTCAACAAGTCCAAGGCTCCATCTGTCTTGTGATCAGTGTCTCCGTCCCTCTCCCATTGCTCCTTGCGTCAGCGACTGGCACCTCCGAAAGTCCTGCAGCCAGAAGCCCGAGTCCTTCCTGAACTCTCCTCCTCCTTCCTCCCCACATGCAGTCCATCCCCCAGACCTGTCTCCTTACCTCTTGGGTATCTTACGTCCATCCACTTCTTTCCATCTCTCCTGCTTGGTCCCAGCTGCCATCATGTGCCTCCTAGGTGACTGCAACAGCCCCTCAATTCATCTCTCTGCCTCCGTGTCACTCCTCCAATTCCTTCTCTGAAAAATGCACACCCGGTCCAATCCCTCTTCTGCAGCATGTTTAATTAAGAGCTGTCAGCTTCCTGTTCTTGCCAGCTCTCCAGCCTGGTCTCCTGTCATAACTACCTTCACTTCTCATGCTCTGTCCTCAGCCCTCAAAGTGCCAACCTCGGTCTTTGGATGGCAACTTTGAATATTGCCTGCTCTGCCTGGAGCCCCGCTGTGCCCTTACCTGGCTAACTTCTCAGGCCTCAGCCATCACTTTTGCAGAGAAGCTCATATATTCTTGTGGCACCGTAAACCTTTTCTTCATTGTACTTAGCACAGTTGTGATTTTATACTTGGACGGTTCCTTGTCCGTCTTTCTCATTAACCCTTGAACTCCATGAAGGCAGAAACTCCCCCCTGTATCTTTAACATCTAGTATGATTAAGTAGGTAAGCAATAAATATGTCTTGAGTGAATGAATCACTGGGGATCAGTAGAGCATAGGCATTAAGAGAATGGTTCTGGAGTCAGCCAGTTATTTGAATTTGAATCTGGCTCTGCTTTAATAACCCTGTGACAGTGGGCAACTTACCTAAGATTTCTAAGCCCCAGTCTCCTTATCTGAAAAGTGGAGATAGTAAATACCTTAAGAGGTTGTTTGGAACAATGTGATAGTATATGAAAATATAAATACTAGTATTTGTAAAAGTGCTTTGAATTAGAAGGTGTTAAATGGTAGATGTTACACTTTTACCTTTTTAAAAAAACTTTTTTATAAGACTAAAGATGCAGCTTCAGAAAAATTACACAAAATAAATATATAGTTGGATGAGTGATTATAAAGACAATATCCTTGTAACTTCCAGAAGCCCCAGAAGCCCCCCTATATCTCCACCCCAATGGCATTCCCTTCCCTTCCACCTAAGTAACGCCATCTTGACTCTATAATAATCACGTCCTTGCGTGTTGTTACAGTTTTATCAGTCAAGCATGCATCCGTGGACATTATGGCTTAGTCTTGCCCATTTGAAAAAATTAAGTCTCCCCAGTATCCTTTTCTTTTCCCTATGGGTTATCTATTGAAGAACCTGGAGCAGTTGTCCTGGAGTGTCCTATAGTCTGGATTTTGCTGGTTGCATATGAATGATACAGCTCAGCTTGTTCCTTCCTCCTTTGTATGTCCTACAAATTGACACTGGACCCAGAGGCCTGATCAGACTTGTGTTTGACCCCTTTGGCAGGACTGTAGGTGGTGGTGTGACCTTTCATCAGGAGGCACGTAATATCTGATTGTCTTTCTTTTTGTTGTTAGTAGCTGTTGATGCTCAATACCTGGATCTGTTAATTTTTGGGGGGTGACAAATAGGGATGTTTTAATTCTGTCATTTGTCTTATTGGTTTGAATATTTTTTTAAAAGAGACATTTTTCCATCATCTACTGTTTGGTTCCACAGTGGTACAGTTCCTATAGAAAAGCAGGATAAATGCTAGATTCTTTCCCATTATCAGTTTTCCAAGATAATGAGTTGGTTCCCCATCATCCTCTGAAGGTGACCAATTAGTTATGTGTTTAAAAAAGTATTGTGAACTCATGGATTTGAATGTATTTGATGGGTTTCAATTAGTTGTAATTATTAGCTTTTTTGAAGCTTAGGCAGTCCCATCTCTGCCCAGTGGAAACCTTTTCAAGTTGACTCCTGAGTCCTTTTGATATGACCCTACTAAGTCTGAGAGTTTTCTTGCTATCTGGTATAATAAGATATTTCAGGTTCATTTTGAGCGTTTTCTGCTCTCACCTGGAATTAGCCATTTCTCTACAAAGAGCCCTGATTTCTTTTAAGGGAAAATAGTATTTCATGAACTCATTCTGTTTCAGTTCTGAGCAGCACAGCCAGACTCAGACCCAACTGTTGGGACTTCACCTGCTCATTTGTTTGTAGGGTGACCAATTGTCCTGGTTTGCTCAGAACTGTCTTGGTTCTAGCACTGAAAGCCCCGTGCCCCTGAGAGAGTGGGGGACTCATTCTAGGTGTTAGGGAGGCTCATTGCTGTTGGTTTGGTCATTGTGTCTTGGCCTTCTCTATGGAGAGATTGGAAGAAATATGTATGAGATCTGTCTTTTGCAAAGAGTAATCACTCAGTAGTTAGATTTATATACTCTGTGTCTTCAAGACAGGTAACACTTAGTTTGAACAGTGCTTTGCAATCGTCTTTGCCATTTCCTTATGATAGCCTATAAATTGACATTGTTTATGGGTTCAGGAAAATGGTTTCTATGGCCTCAGTTTGATTCATTTTACTCTAACCCATGGCTGTGAATACAGTGGACAAATACATGCACTGCAAGAGCCATAATGTGAATGTCATAAAGTGAATGCCTTAGTAATTGCTATAGCTAAACTTAATATTTATTGCATTTACTGTATGCAGGTGCGTATATGCATTACCCAGTTAAATTTTTATACCTTCCACCTGAGGTAGGGACTGTTACTCTCATTTTACAGATGGGAAAACTGAGGTTTAGAGAGGCTAAATCATGTGCCCGGAGCAAGTGGAAGAACTAAAATAAACCCAGGTCTTTCTTATTTTGGAGCCTCTGTAGTTAACCACTTTATTACCATTTTAATTATTAAACATTAGTTTGGTGTAATTTAAAACCTGATTCACGTTTTAAAAAACTTGAGAATCTTTGGGCTGGTTCTAGGATCTGTTTGGGAATTAGTGTCACTTTAGAGGTCTCAGAATGATGTCACAACGGCTCTTTCTGTGTTCGTGACAATCATTGCTAATCAAGTGAGGCAGCTTTTTTTTTCCCTGCATCTGGATGAAGCCTCAGAATCCTTTTCAACATAGCAGTCCCGGCAGCCACTAGAATTTCACTAGAGTTGAGATATAACGTGAGACCCAGCTGCCGTTCTGAGTGAGAAGCTCGTAGAACGGCAGTGAAGCCTCTGGGGTCCCATGGCACTTTTTCTGTGTTACTCTGCTGTCACTATACTGTGTCATAACAGTCAGTCATACATTCTTTTCATCTGTTCTAGGAAAAATCAGTTTTCTAAGCTATGATCCATAAACACTTAATTTCAGAGATGCTTTTAGGTATACTGCAAAAACAGAAGAGGCAGGATGAGAGACTTGTGGGGTCGGGGGGGGGGCGTCGCATAAATTTGAGAAACCAAGTTCTTGAAGCTTTACACTGTGTATTGCTATGCTAACGTTGTGAGAAATCCTAGTAAAGGAACCTGTTTAGCTGTTTAGTAAAGGAACCTTTTTAACCCAGTGTTTTCTAAACATGACTTATACCTGTATCCCCACATTTTTTTTTTTTTTTAAGCAACAAGGAGATTTATTATCTTAAGAAATGATACATAACCCAGAGGTAGGACAGGCCCAGGAGTAGTAGGGCAGGCTCCATGCGGGAATGTCCAGCCTCAGGACCATCTCTCTGTATCTTTCTTAGCTCTGCCCTCCCCGTGGGTGGGCCTGACGCCCTGGCTAGTGGCTAGATGGCTGCAGGCATTTCAGGCACCATAGCCACACAGGATGAGATCTAGATGGGGAAAGGCCCTTTTGGAACAAGGAAAGTGTTCTTAGAAATGCAGTGGCAGTGTTCCCTTCTTATCTGTTTGGCAAGGTTTGGGCGGGTACCCGCCTGTATGGAATTGTCGGCGGGAGGGGGCCGTGATTCTGTGATTGGCCTAGCCAGTCCTTTAAGGAGGAAGGAAGCAGTGGAGTCAAAACAATGAATGTTTCGCTTCATCGCCAAGGTTTTCAGGACTAGGAGGAACCTCTCTTTTTAGCCTTTCACACCTTCACTTACTCCTCACTTTAACCAAGCTTCTTGCTGTTCCTGACTTTACCTTTATGGGGTGTACGTGTTGCACCCATGTGCCCCTGGAAGACCTCTGCCCCCATTTCTGCACATTCAGTTCTTGTTGTTAAAGACCTAGCTCAAGCTCTTCCATCCGGTCAACTCTACCACACTCTTCAGTTCTGCCCAATAAACATTTGTGGAGGGAGGAGAGGGAAAAGTCAGGTGAATTCCAGGTTTCTGACTTGGGTGGCTGAATGGACATGGCCCACGTGGGCAGGTTTGGGATGGTGGAAGGTGAGGAGGTAAGTTTTGACCATGCGGATTTTGAGATGCCTGTGGTTATGTTCAGCCTGCAGGTAGGCTTGCAGCTCTGCCATTAGAGGGAGAGATCGGGGGGACAGATCTGGTGGGGGTCAGTGTGCACGTGTAGTTAAAGCTACAGGTCGATGAGACTGCCAAGGGTGGCCCGCAGTGGTTGAAAAGCAGCAAGCTGAAGGGCAGGCAGAGGAGTGAGAAGGACGGTGAATAGGAGAGAGAAACCCAGAGAAGCCAAGAGAGCAACAGGGACCCAGTGGCCAGAGGTGTTGGGTGAGGTGGGGGGAGTCCAGAAGGAGGGCAGGGAAGTGTCCCTGGATTTGACCCTGGACACCTGTGCGGGTGGTGTCTGGGGAGGGCAGTGTGGACATGGGGCAGACGTGGTGTTTATCCTCTTAGGTGAGGAGTGAGAACAGGTGAGGAGGCTGAGACGGGGTGCACGGTGCTCTCTGGAAGCTTGGATGAGAAGGAGAGAAGAGAAGGCGGCATTCACAGGTGTGTGTGGTGCGTGTGCTTTGGGAATTTTTGTTTTTGAGGAGAGATTTAATCACATCTTTGGGTTAAAGAGAAATCTTGAAAAGTAGAGAGGGAAATCCCAGAGGCAGAGGATGCTTGCTAGAGCAGCGGCCAGGCCGACAGGACCAGAGCACTGGTGGAGGGTTTAGGCTTGAGACTAATGGGAAAGAGGTAAAAGTGGGAGCAGAGAGAAGCTCGTAGGCAGCTGGCAGGGAACTGAGATGTTTCAAACTGGGTCGCCTCGACTGTCTTCGTAACTGGGAGGCAAATTAATTGCCCATAGTGAGGAGGATGATGTGTTGAGGGTAATTTTTAAGACAGGTGGAAAGAGGTTTGGTGAATCTTTTGTGACTGCCCCAATTTATGTAAAATGATTGCTCTACTCGTGTATTAAAATAAATCTTCCAAAAAATAAAACTTCTCAGCTTTTTTCAGGGGTCTTAATCTTTTGTCATCACGACCACTTAGTGGTGTTTCTCAAGATGTGGTCTAAGGATTTATAAATAATATAGGAATGCTTGCTAAAAAATGCTGTATGTCCAAGACACACCTTATAAACTTTCTGAATTAAGAATCTTTGTGGGGGGAGGGAGGAATAGGATCTAGAAATCTGCATTAGAACAGATTCCCCAAGTGATTCTTGAAAATGGGTTAGTGTGTTTTCAGGCAGCAGATGGGGGCCTCCGGATGTCAGCAAGGGCCGGGGAGACTCGGAGCCGCGTGCAGTGTCCGTGTCTGACGGACCCACATGTGAGAGTAAGCATTGCTGCATTCCCTCTGCTCAGAGGTAGAGTGGCTGCCACACTAAGGCTTGTCTTTAATACCATGTTTCTCATAAGGGAAGGTTTTAGTCTTTGAATTTGAACACATTTATTTTAGATAGATACGGAAGAAAGAATTTGTATGATCTAGACCTAGGCTGGGGCAGATAATTTTTACTCTCCAGTTAGGAGGGATGTAAAAATCGGCCTGTTTGAATTGTATTTTCGGTTTTTTGCAACTAGTAGTTTTATGGCAGTAATCCATCTCACGCACCTTAATATCTTGTACATGTATGTTATCCGGGCCACTGCCCAGAGCTCAGCTTTTCGCTTCAAGCGAACTATGGAAATAGAAATCCCGCTGGAATTGGAATCAAATTACCAATGTGATATTTTTCCAACCAGGTCCTAAATATCTTATCACCAGTTTTCATTTAAAAGCCAGTCCACAAATTTAATAAGAATGGTATTATGGTATCCAGGACAGTAACAGAGTTTAAAAAAAAAAAAAAAAAAGTGATTGCTTTCATTACTAAAGATCTCTGTGAAAAAAAGCAGTTCTGTGTGACTCATTGAGTTGTTGGGTTACATGATAGCTTTGAAGCAGGGGCAACCACTCTTCTACATTTATATTCAGTGGTTTCAGTGCGAACTCTTATGAAATGAGAATAATTTTTGTAATTTACTTCAATACGTATGAACTTCAAAATTCTTATGAAGTGATCTCATGGATTGGTTGTATATTTGAGTAGCTGTTCTCCTGTGACCTGGACCGGAGTGTGGAATGTAGAGGAGATACCAGAATGGGAAGAATGTTAGAATTCCTAAGCAGAGCCTGCCCCATTGTTAGAGCTCATTAGTTACTCGATTATGAGCTTCTGTTCCATCAAGGATAGATTAAGCCCCTTGAGCACAGAGAATGTCATGTATTTACCTTTGTCTCTGGTACCCAACTAAGTGGCAGACGCACAGAGCCCTCAGTATGTGTGAGATGATTGAATGAGTTGATGGAAATGTGATTCATATCGTGGAAACCTCTGATTTCCCTTGTGAGCTCAGAATTACAATGGAAGCCAGTGATAAAACGGCTACAGAATTTTTATTCCTACAGACCTTTGCAGGAATGCAAAAAGCTAATGCCAGTTTTCAGTGATCTTTCCTAAGCCAATTTGCTTTTTCTTCATTCTTCTCCCCCAGCCGTAGTCTCTGTTCTATATTTGCCAGTTTAGACAAACTGCTGCTGCCTGTATACTTTCAAGTGCATGTTATAATTTCAGTTTCCAAATCTGTGTCTGGTTTGAAATATACTTAAATTTCTCTTGTAATCAAGTGGAGTGTGTTTCCTAAGGATCTTCAGATTTGAGTCCTTGACATTAGAAATGAAGCACAATTTTTCTTCCCATGAGTCTAATTCTTCCAACTGAATGGAAAAACAATCCTTAATATATTAGCCTATCTCAAGAAACACCTCTATTGATAAGTTAATAGAGATTTTGTGTTTGCATTAATAATCGTTTTTCTCTTAGAAAGCAAATTAATCACCAAGAAACATTATTAAAGGAATCTGCTTGTGATACTAGTCAAATCTGAAAGTATGATAGGTCATAATACTAATCACATGTAATATAACTATAATCATTCTTTGATTAACATTGTAAAAAATTTGGACTGTGACTTTTGGCACCATAGTAACTATGTTTGAATACTGTTTTATAATTTAAAAAAAACCCTTTTACATGCATTATCCTTCTTGAGGTGCATAATAATCCTTTAGTATAAATAGGGCAGACATTATTTAAACTGAATCTCAGAGAAATGGACATATTCATTATAAGTCAGCAAGAAAATGGCAAAGAATCAACTCTCGCCTCCTTTTATCTGGGTCTCAATTAAGTGCTCTTGCCACTATCATGTGATGTCATATACTTTTGCCATAGTAATAATAATGGGGTTATGCTCCAGCCTGAAGCACATTTGAGTTTCAGGTTTGTTCAGAGGAAAGATCTAGCTGATTTCATGCCCAGTCATAGGATCTAGTCTCAGGATCTATCCTGATTATCTTTCATTGTAGAAAAGGAAACAGAACCTTGATTCCTACATCTGCATGCAGGCAGGGTTGGCCTTTAGCCTGAACACAACAATACTTCGATAACTGGCGTAATAAGCTACGGAAGCTACTGATAATCTAATCTACCATTGATCTCTTGCCGAGTTCATTTTAGGTAAAATCATGATAGACATTTATGCTTCTGGAGGCCAAAGTGGTTTACTTTACTGTGTAAGTATCCCTGAGGGTAGAGAACGCCCTGACCTGCCCCTGTGGCCATTACCCATCTCCCCACCTGGAAATAAATACCCTGCAGTGTTGGGCTTTCAAGGCACGTAGGTTAGTGTTGGTTGAAGAGTCTGGAAAGGGACTTTTCCTGTTCACCTTTGCATAGTTTGTGCTTCAGAGTGTCCCCTACCCCCCACGCCCTATTGTCCCTTCAGTTTCTCACTGGCTGATAGAAGACTCTGCTTGAAGCACATCAACATTCTCGAGGCGCACAGTCCTTTGAAGTCAGAGTCCAAATCCAGTGTATGGTTCATAGACACTTCCAGTGTTTTTTAGAACATTTTTGGTGGTACTACACTTAGATCAATAGCATGGAAATGAATGTTTTTCATTTAAAATAGGAAAAAATGGTGAGGCCTAAGTAAATACACAGTAGTTATAGTTAAATTACAGTATAAGTAAGTCAAAATAATATATTCCAAATCATTTATTACATAAAAGATGCTCATGATATAATACTGAGTGTGAAAAACCAGGTGCAGAACTGTGTGAGTACTGTGATCCTAATTTCTTCAAAAGTGTATGAAAATAAAAAAGCACCAATAGTAATTTTTATAATTAATAATGTGTTATTAGGCATTGTTTAAGTGCTGCATGTGTGTTAACTCAGTTAATGCTCTTATCAACCCTAAGAGGTAGGTACTGCTGTTATCTTTGTTTTACAGTTGAGGACATGAGGTACAGAAAAGTACGTTGTCCAGAGTAAGTAATAGTAAGGATTGGAGTCGCTAACTAGGAGGAAATAGACCAAAATATCAATAGTGATTATCTCTGGAAAATGGTGTTATCAGTTGATTTAATTCTGAATTACATCTATAATATAGAATGTGTCTCTACACTTGATATAATTAGAAATAGTATTTTTAAAAGAAATTGAAGCATCTTTGGAATCTAGAAAAACCATATGAGAACATTTGTAGGTTTGAATTTCAAAGAATAGCTTTTCCTTCTTATATCTAAAACAGAAATTATTCTTGATTAAGAGGGGTAAAAACACACAGAACCACTACTTTCTATCAATACAGTCTCCCTAAATGATAACCTCTCAGTATATGTTTGACAAGTTTCTTTTATCGATAAGGAGAACAAGACCTTTTTTAACTCATGGTTAAACATTATATGATTTCAATTTTCTTAAATTTACCAAGGCTTGATTTGTGACCCAAGATGTGATCTATCCTGGAGAATGTTCCATGTGCACTTGCGAAGAAAGTGTAATCTGCTGTTTTTGGATGGAATGTCCTATAAATATCAATTAAATCTATCTGGTCTGTTGTGTCATTTAAAGCTTGTGTTTCCTTATTAATTTTCTGTCTAGATGATCTGTCCATTGGTATAAGTGGGGTGTTAAAGTCCCCCACTATTATTGTGTTACTGTCGATTTCCTCTTTTATAGCTGTTAGCATTTGCCTTATATATTGAGGTGCTCCTGTGTTGGGTGCATATATATTTATAATTGTTACATCTTCTTCTTGGATTGATCCCTTGATCATTATGTAGTGTCCTTCCTTGTCTCTTGTAACATTCTTTATTTTAAAGTCTATTTTATCTGATATGAGTATTGGTACTTCAGCTTTCTTTTGATTTCCACTTGTATGGAATATCTTTTTCCATCCCCTCTCTTTCAGTCTGTATGTGTCCCTAGGTCTGAAGTGGGTCTCTTGTAGCCAGCATATATACTGGTCTTGTTTTTGTGTCCATTCAGCAAGCCTGTGTCTTTTGGTTGGAGCATTTAATCCATTCACATTTAAGGTAATTAATTATCGATATGTATGTTCCTATTACCATTTTCTGAATTGTTTTGTGTTTGTTTTTGTAGGTCCTTTTCTCCTCTAGTGTTTCCTGCTTAGAGAAGTTCTTTTAGCATTTGTTGTAGAGCTGGTTTGGTGGTACTGAATTCTCTTAGCTTTTGCTTGTCTATAAAGCTTTTGATTTCTCCATCGAATCTGAATGAGATCCTTGAGGGTAGGGTATTGTTGGTTGTAGGTTCTTCCCTTTCATCTCTTTAAATATATCGTGCCACTCCCTTCTGGCTTGTAGAGTTTCTGCTGAGAAATCAGCTGTTAACTTTATGGGAGTTCCCTTGTATGTTATTTGTCATTTTTCCCTTGTTGCTTTTAATAATTTTTCTTTGTTTTAATATTTGTCAGTTTGCTTACTGTGTGTCTCGTCATGTTTCTCCTTGGGTTTATCCTGCCTGGGACTCTCTGTGCTTCCCAGACTTGGGTGGCTATTTCCTTTCCCATGTTAGGGAAGTTTTTGACTACAATCTCTTCAAATATTTTCTCAGGTCCTTTCTTTGTCTCTTCTCCCTCTGGGACCCCTCTAGTGAGAATGTTGGTGCGTTTAATGTTGTCCCAGAAGTCTCTTAGGCTGTCTTCATTTCTTTTCATTCTTTTTTCTCTATTCTGTTCCACAGCAGTGATTTCCACCATTCTGTCTTCCAGGTCACTTATCCGTTCTTCTGCCTCAGTTATTCTGCTATTGATTCCTTCTAGTGTATTTTTCATTTCAGTTATTGCATTGTTCATCTCTGTTTGTTCGTTCTTTAATTCTTCTAGGTGTTTGTTCTTTAATTCTTCTAGGTCTTTGTTAAATATTTTTTGCATCTTCTCGATCTTTGCCTCCATTCTTTTTCTCAGGTCCTGGATCATCTTCACTATCATTATTCTGAATTCTTTTTCTGGAAAGTTGCCTATCTCCACTTCATTTAGTTGATTTTCTGGGGTTTTATCTTGTTCCTTCATCTGGTACATAGTCCTCTGCCTTTTCATTTTGTCTATCTTTCTATGAATGTGGTTTTCGTTCCACATGCTGCAGGATTGTAGTTCTTCTTGCTTCTGCTGTCTGCCCTCTGGTGGGTGAGACTATCCAAGAGGCTTGTGCAAGTTTCCTGATGGGAGGGACTGGTGGTGGGTAGAGCTGGGTGTTGCTCTTGTGGGCAGAGCTCAGTAAAACTTTAATCTGTTTGTCTGCTGATGGGTGGGGCTGAGTTCCCTCCCTGTTGGTTGTTTGGCCTGAGGCGACCCAGCCCTGGAGCCTATGGGCTCTTTGGTGGGGCTAATGGCAGACTCCGGGAGGGCTCACGCCAAGGAGTACTTCCCAGAACTTCTGCTGCCAGTGTTCTTGTCCCCACGGTGAGACACAGCCACCCCTGCCTCTGCAGGAGACCCTCCAACACTAGCAGGTAGGTCTGGCTCAGTCTGCTGTGGGGTCACTGCTCCTTCCTCCTGGGTCCTAATGTGCACACTACTTTGTGTGTGCCCTCCAAGAGTGGAGTCTCTGTTTCCCCCAGTCCTGTTGAAGTCCTGCAATCAAATCCCGCTAGCCTTCACAGTCTGATTCTCTGGGAATTCCTCCTCCCATTGCCAGATCCCCCAGATTGGGAAGCCTGACGTGGTGCTCAGAACCTTCACTCCAGTGGGTGGACTTCTGTGGTATAATTGTTCTCCAGTTTGTGAGTGACCCACCCAGCGGTTATGGGATTTGATTTTATTGTGATTGCGCCCCTCCTACCGTCTCACTGCGGCTTCTCCTTTGTCTTTGGAGGTAGGGTATCTTTTTTGTTGAGTTCCAGTGTCTTCCTGTCGATGACTGTTCAGCAGTTGTGATTCTGGTGCTCTCGCAAGAGGAAGTGAGTGCACATCCTTTTACTCCGCCATATTGAACCAATCCATGGTTAAACATTATAAAGCACAATCCAGGAAACTGATTCTGATAAAACCAGGTTTTGTTTGAATACTTAAAAACTTCACCAGTGATAGAAAGTGTAAAGGCACAATACGCAATAGAACATGTCCAGGAAATGGACACGTTGCTCTCTGGAAAGTACAGCCTCAAAAGCAAAAATGCTTCAGGAACACTATGTTCTATTATGTAGTGTCTTAACTTTGGTGACTTAACTTTCAACCCTTCTCTCTTGCTTTCGTTTCCACTATACCTTTACCTTCAGAAAACCAAGAAATCAGCTGTTAAACCAACCAGCTGATTAGCCTCAACTTGTTGCAAGTTGATAACATTTTGAGTTTTAGTAGTGATAATAGCTGTACTTCGCTACTGTGTGCCAGGAATACTGCTAAATGTTTTCCATGAGCCAGCAATTACCGACTAGATGCCCAGCGTTCCAATGTGGCTCAGGATTTGGTCCAAACAGTGTAAGCCCACAATGTTTGGAATAAAATGAATTACTTGGAGATATGATATAAAATTCTTGATTTCCATTTTTTGTTGAAAAGAATTGGGACCCCTAGCAATCCCCTTAACTCATTTATTTTCCTTGCCAGGCTCTTGTTGTCTTGTTTCTTTTTTGGACCCCTGATATTATTTTCTTTAATTCTCTGAGGTGTTATAAGCCCACTTGAGCTAGAGAGGGAGTGGCTGGGACAAGGACCTACCATTAGTAAGAAGTCCTGTTGGACTTGGGAGCCCTCATAACTCCTCACGGTGGCCACTCAGCTTCCATTCTGACATGACTGTTGTCATTCATGTCACAGCCTTTCGTCAGGGTCTTAGTCAAGTCAAATGGCCTTTCCAGTTTCTCAGTCCCTTCCTATCTTCCTGAGAAGGGATATGTGTGGGTCCTTCGTTTCTTTGGTTTTGATTAAATTATTTTTTGAGGAGGAGGCAGAATATGGTTGGTTTGAAAGGAGCCATGGTTTTGAGAATAACATGGTTATTAGTCATGAGATCCCAGTAGACTGTCAGATGCTGAAAATACTTGGAAAGACTCGGCCACGTGACAACTCCATGTGGATAATGATGATTGGGGGTTTGTGTTTGTTTTCCTAACATAAGTCACTCTTTCAGTAGCTTTACAGGAAATTATACCCATCATTCCTTCAATTGCTTTTCTTTTTAAAATAAACCAAAATAAATAATTTTTTTTTTTTTTGTAGAAGTATATAGCAAAGGAGAGAAACACTTGTTTATTTGAGTAGCTCAGGTAATAGGCATGAAAGGAATTACCAGTCATGGACTGGCTGTTCTAGCCCCATCTCTGCTACCACAGGAAGGAACACAGTAAACAATGTCATCCTTGTAAACAATGGAAAATGAGGTGTATGTCTCAGCTGGATTCCAGATCATTCCTGGTTGTCTAGTTGCTAATGGTATCAGAGTACCCAGGACTCTCCACATGGATTCTCTCCAAATGTTGTTCCCTCAGGAGAGGGTGTCTTTACTCTGACATAAAGACAATTTGAGTGTATTATGGCTGTAGACTAACAGCTGACATTCAGGAGCAAACAGAAAGCTGATATATACTCAGGAAAGGATTTGTTGATATGGCATCTATTCCTTGATGCTGAGAATCATATATCAGAGAAGAGCTTTCAGGTTTTGCCCTGTCTTTGGAAAACGCTTTCTTTTTTTCTTTTTAATAAATTTATTTATTTATTTATTTATGGCTGCATTGGGTCTTTGGTTTTTATTTATTTATTTATTTATTTATTTATTTATTTATTGGCTGTGTTGGGTCTTCATTGCTGCGCATGGGCTTTCTCTAGTTGTGGCGAGCGGTGGTGCGCAGGCTTCTCTTGTTGTGGAGCATGGGCTCTAGGCACGCGGGATTCAGTAGTTGTGGCTTGCGGGCTCTAGAGTGCAGGCTCAGTAGTTGTGGCTCGTGGATCTAGAGCGCAGGCTCAGTAGTTGTGGCTCACGGGCTTAGTTGTTCTGTGGCACGTGGAATCTTCCCGGACCAGGGCTCGAACCTGTGTTCCCTGCATTGGCAGGCGGATTCTTAACCACTGCGCCACCAGGGAAGCCCGGAAAACGTTTTCAAAATGAGCAATTATATGTTGAGGCTGCTCACTTTCTCTCCCCAGGGAACTCACTGAGTGATTAAAAGTGATCTTGACAAGTTGGTTCTAAGCTAGGTTTAAATCTTAAAATGAAGACGGGTTTCATTTATTTTAATTAAGTAAAAAATAAGATGTATTTTTTTACATGACAAGGGTTCTGGTTCACCAAACTCCCATCTATCTTAATATTGGGATATGGATGCCAAACATCACATGAGGGCGGATTGCTCAGGCTGCACTCGAAGTCCTCAGTTCTGGATTGGGTAGTGAAGACTTCTGTCCCTTACCCTTTGTGACAGAGAGAAAAGGACGCACATTTTTCTCTCACCTTTCCTAAAACCAGCATTATTAGGAAAGTGATTGTCAGGAAGAGGCAGGCTTTCCCTGAGGAATGGGAGGGACCTGTGCAGTGCAGAGAGGGAGGTTAGCATTTGCTGTAACGCATCTTTTGGGGAAGTCTCTGCCGTGTGGAGTTCCTTTTTTCAAACCTATAAATGGAAGGAGAATGAAGACAGGCTTTGCTCCACTGCCCTCTGGGCCACAGGAATGCACATGTGCCTCTGTTTTAGTGCCGGCCTTCTCCCCTTCTTTCCCTTCCTCCCCTCCTTTCTCTCTTTCTCCACCTCGGGATAATGATTAATTAGTGAATTCCATCTCTGTGATCTGAAAGAAAAGGAGTATGTAGTGACTAATCTACACTCACGTAGTAGTTTAGTCATGAGGAGATTCTGGCTCCGTAAATATTAAATCCTTAAAAAAGGAATTTCCATGCATGGTTACCCAGTTACTTTGGGCCCGTGATGTTTTCTTTTATCTTCCTGTTCTCCTTAATTACAGACTCGCCATCAGGCTGTGAGGATGGGACAGGGCTGAAGAACTGTTTTTTTTTTTCTTTCTATTAAGGGCCAGTGACCCCCTGGGGGATGGGGTGCAGGGAAATCCAAAACCAGTTTGGAAAACGAGATGGAAAAAATAATAGCGCTTTTAGGTAAAGAGCCAACATAGAAAACGTTATTCTCATATAAGCTTTTTAAATTAAAGAGAGTAAAGGCCTAATTCAGGTACAGTGAGTAGTGACAAACATGTTTATTGTAGGTATTACATCTAAGTATGAAGCAGAGAGAGAAAAGAAATATGCAGACAGATGGCGAGAATTAGTAAAGCCCTAACTAGGGAGAGAAAGAAAAGATAAAAAGTAAGAAACTATTTTGAAGGAAGTTGTAATGATAGATACAAGAGCTCACAATATGCTTAGGTATGCATGTGCTGTCGTATTCACACCTGCTTCTCTCCCAGCCCTTAAAGACAGTTTCCATTTTAAGAACCCCAATTCAGGAACTTCTCAATTAAGTGTTGTTTGGCTGTGGTTTCATCATCCGGTTAGTACTGTGCATGAAAACTGCCATACCTATATTTGGGAAGCTGTAAGAGACTGCTGAAGACTTGAGAAGTTGTGATTAAAGTTATTTATCAGTATAGCACTCTAAAAGTATTAACTCAATTAAAATTTTGTCCCCAGTTCATAAGTTGTTGAAATATCTGCCTGATGTTCTAAAAAGCACTAGGATTTAAAAATTCTTCTCATCTCTTCAATTTTTTTCTTTCACGAACTAAAATTTTAAAAATTGCAGTAAAATGTACTGACCCCTTAATTTTATAGCAAGCTACTCAGAGACTAGAAAATGGTTTTAAACGCATGAGAGTATATTTCTTTTAGGAATAAAGTGGCTTTTTTCTATAGGATTATGTATGATTAAGGTTTTTTTTAAAAATGATTCCTTGGGAAAGTGTTGAACGTTATATGTTAATTTGTAGCATGAAGGGATTCTTGAGGCTTTTAAAAGTGTTTCAGCTAAGGAATCTCAAGACTATGGCATTTGGGACTTCCCTGGTGGCACAGTGGTTAAGAATCCGCCTGCCAGTGCAGGGGACAGAGGTTGGAGCCCTGGTCCGGGAAGATCCCACATGCTGCGGAGCAACTAAGCCTGTGTGCTACATTACTGAGCCTGCACTCTAGAGCCCGCAGGCCACAACTACTGAGCCCGCGTGCTACGACTACTGAAGCCCACGCACCTAGAGCCCGTGCTCCGCAACAAGAGAAGCCACCGCAATGAGAAGCCCACGCACTGCAACGAAGAGTAGCCCCCACTCGCTGCAACTAGAGAAAGCCCGCGTGCAGCAACGAAGACCCAATGCAGCCAAAAATAAATACATAAGTAAATTTATTAAAAAAGACTATGGCTTTTGTTTTTTAATAACAGTGATCACAAAAATGGATGATACTCTTGGCATTTGACCCATGGGTAGTGTGAAACTAAGCCAAGGACTAGAAATTCTCTGCGCACGGGCGGGTGGTCCAGGGCCATGGGGTTGATTGCAGCTGTGTTGGGGTGGCCTGCCCGAGAACAAAGCGGTTTCCTCATGCTCATTTACTGGATGAAGGTGATGCTAACATGAGCCATTTAGATCTCCTGAGTGACTGTGGTGGTGCTAGTAAAGCGCTTGTAATATTTCCCATGCCTAAAGAAGTACTCTACGTTCCACTACTAGTAGCTTTTTTTTATGCTCGGAAACCAATAAGTGGCCCAATTACATTATACATGCTTTTGATCACTTTGGTATGTGATCAATTAAAAGTTTTCCTCTTTAATGTCGTCTTACTAGCCAGATAGTGGGATTTAAATCTGGTACATTGCCTCTCTCTGTTTTTGTTTTTTGTTTTTGCCAGCTAGTATCTTTTTATAACTAAAAATTTTAAATTTACTGTTACACAGACATATATGGAGGAAGAAGTTAAAATCCTATGCCTCTGCCTATTAAAGGAAACCACTTTTAATAGTTTAGCATATGTGCTTCCAAACATTTTCCATCATGGAAAACTTCCCATGAAGGCATATGTATCCCTAATTCATTCCTTTTAAGGGTTGCATTATATTGTAAAATATGAGCATATCATAATTTAACTCTTTGGCTATTGATATACACTTGGGTTATTTCCAATTTTTTGCCCTTATAATCAATATAGCAGTGAAATTCTTGGTACGTATACTTTTTTGCAATGTGGAGGTATTTTATGCTGGCTAGATTCCTAGGAGTGGAATTGCTGAGTGAAGATAGTGCATTTAAAATTTTGACACGTGGCTCAGTTTTCTTAAAAGCTTGTAGAAATGGACATTTCCCCCAACAATGTATGAAAATGACCATTTCCACATATCTTTGCCAACATTAGATATGATGACTCTTTGCCCCTGTCTTGGCAGTCTGATGGTATCTCATTGCTCTGATTTGCATTTCTCTAATTGAAAAGGAGTTTGCATATTTTTTTCATGAATTGATTGGTGTTTATATTTTATGATTGCCCTGTCAATTTCTTTGCTTGGTTTTCTTTTGAGTTATTTTTCTTGTCTTAGGATCTCTGTATATAGGAAATAATAGTCCTTTGTTATACATGTTGCAGATATTATCTGTCAGTTATATTTTATAGTTAGTTATCTTTTGTCAAACAGGAATCTTATATTTTATATAGTCATATTTGTCAGGGTTTTTTTCCCCTTATAACTCTTATATTTTGTGTCTTGTTTTAGAGAAACCTTCTCCATCCCAGGATTAAACACAGCGTCTCCCTTGTTTCCTTTAAATGCTTTTTTAGTTAAAAAAAATATTTAGCGTTTTAATCACTTTGGAGTTATTTATATATGAAGTGTGGGATAAGACTCTAATCTTTTTTGCCACATGAATATCAAATTGTCCCAACACCACTTATTGAATAGTCTGTTTTCCTCACAGATTTCAAATTCTCATTATGTTCTTAATTCTCATATATATATGTATCTATATGTAGGTGTTTTTGTACTTTCTACCATTCTGTTGATTTGTTTATTCCTACGCTGATATCATACTGTTTTGATATCTGGTAGGGAAAATCCTTCCTTAATTCTTCTTTTTCAAAAATTTCTTAACCTTAAGCATTTATTTACTTTTCCAGAAGACCTTTATAATCTGTTAAGCAATATTTTAATGCCTGTTTAAATGGTTTTTCATACCTTTGTTTTTATTTTTATGTATGATTTATTCATTCAGTAATATGCATCTTTTCTTCTTCTTCTTCCATTTCAGAGTCCTGTGTATGGAAACTCAAACGAGTCAGTTCAGTCTAGAAGGGTAGTCATTTCTCATAACATGGACAAAGCTCTGAAAGAAGGTAAGGATTAAGTTAGGATATATAATTACCATGGGAAGCAATTCATTATGTTCTAAAAGGAAAATAGTAATTCCTAGCAAATTTATCTATCCTTGTCTACATGTTGCATTTGAATTTTTTCTTCATGAATTTTTACTTGAAGACTTAATAAATACATCCATATTTTAGTTAAAGGGATGGGATCTAAACATTGATTAAGTAGGAATTTGCAGGTCACATGAAACTAGCCAGCTAAGTGGAGCTAGTTCCAGGATAGGAAGCAAGGATCTGCTCTCTGTTACCTAAAGTAGGTATCAGGAAACTTTGTTTCTTTTAGATATAACCTAGAGAAGGTGTGTTGGGGATAAATACACTCAGGCTCGCTCATGGACAAACCAGTTAACCAAATTAAGGGATATCAGTCAACCTTATAAAAGAATGAAGGACATTCACGTGAAACTTGTATTAAGGATGATTGGAAAGGGGATTGTGGCGGGTACAATATTATATGTCTAGAAATGGGGACAAGTAAGTGTAATTACAAATATTAAAGTTTAAAAGAGAATAATATATTTTGATCAAATTAAAGTTTAAAAAGATATTTTAAAAATTAAATTTCTAAAAACTGATAATTTCAGTTATATGTACAGAAAAAAATGTCTGAGGTTTTTCAGATGAAAATACATGGTGTTAAATATGAAGTTAGGAGAGAACTGGCAGCTATACCAGACACCCTTAAAAGGCTTTCTCCTGAAGTTACATTTCCTAGAAAACTGACAGAAGATAGACTTTTAAAAATCTTTTTGACTTACTATTAAATCTCACTAGATCTATAGCCTAATTTTCACTAGGCTCCCCTGAATTATCTCACTAATGTGGGCCAGAGAATTTAATTCAGTAATTATTGCGTACCTGCTGTTTGCTCAGTAGACTTGGACTACTCTAAGTAGCCAGACTGCTTAGACTGTCCAAGGATTAGATGCTGACACAGCGGAAGCAGAGCTAGTACCTCAAAGAGCATGACTTCCCCCTCCCCATAGGCTCAACTTATCTTGTTCATGACTCACTCTTTCTTCCTTCCTTCCTTCCTTTCTTTCTTTTCCTTCCCTTCCCTCCCTTCCTTCCCTTCCCTCCCTTCCTTCCCTTCCCTCCCTTCCCTCCCTTCCTTCCCTCCCTCCCCCCCTCCCCCTCCTTCCCCTCTCTCTTTCTTTCTTCGTAGCTGCACGCGGGCTTTCTGTAGTTGCGGTGAGCGGGGGCTACTCTTCGTTGCGGTGTGCGGGCTTCTCATTGCGGTGGCTTCTCTTGTTGTGGAGCACGGGCTCTAGGCGCGCGGGCTTCGGTAGTTGTAGCACGTGGGCTCAGTAGTTGTGGCTCGCGGGCTGTAGAGCTCAGGCTCAGTAGTTGTGGCGCACGGGCTTAGTTGCTCCGCGCATGTGGGATCTTCCCGGACCAGGGCTCGAACCCGTGTCCCCTGCATTGGCAGGTGGATTCTTTTTTTTTTTTTTTTAATTATGCTATCACAGTGGTCTTTATTTATTTATTTTTATTTTTATTTATGGCTGTGTTGGGTCTTCGTCTCTGTGCGAGGGCTTTCTCTAGTTGTGGCAAGCGGGGACCACTCTTCATCGCGGTGCGCGGGCCTCTCACTATCGCGCCTCTCGTTGCAGAGCACAGGCTCCAGACGCGCAGGCTCAGTAATTGTGACTCACGAGCCTAGTTGCTCCGCGGCATGTGGGATCTTCCCAGACCAGGGCTCGAACCCGTGTCCCCTGCATTGGCAGGCAGATTCTCAACCACTGCGCCACCAGGGAAGCCCCCTGGCAGGTGGATTCTTAACCACTGCGCCACCAGGGAAGTCCCTCATTCATGCCTCTTTACCTAGTGATATGAAATATCCGTCCATTTTTGTTGAATGAATGAATAGATCAACCAGTGACATAACCTAATAACCCCAAAATCTTCCCAGAAGATGACTTTCCTTTTGCACACAGAGAGTAATTATTAATTGCATTTTTGAAAACTTTGTACACTGTAAAGGGCCATCTATATATCAGTGAAATTGTTGTTCTTATCATTATCATTGGGGCAGTTCCTGGTGGAATGAGGACTGTTTCTTTGTGCCAGGGGACTCAGGTCATGGACATTTACAACCTGCGGGGCTCTACCTCTTGGGCATGGAAGATTGCACCCTGAGTTATCCTGGGGAGAAGGCAGAGATGGAAAATGGCTGTCTCGGAGCTTCTCTCTCATACTATTTACTTAGGCTGAGTCATTCCTTGTTCTGAACATTTATAGATAGAGACTTACCTAGCATCACATTTTCTAGACTAAATGGTAGCTTTTTAACTGGTCTCTTCACCTCTAGTAATTCTCTACTTTGTTACCCTAAATCCTCTTTTCAGGTTAATCTAACTAAAGCTGAAGTTCTAATCATGTTATTCCATTCTCTCTAATCTTCAGTGATTCCCTCTTACTGCTTATTTCTTCGAGAGCCGTCCTAGAAATTAGATGTATTTGAGTGATAATAGCATCTGGATTTTTGTTGGCTGTTTTGCCTTTAGAAGAAAATCTCTTTGCTTGGCAGTGAGAATAAGTGTTCTTTCACTTCTCACTGTGGTTTGTTACATTACTTATGCTTATTTCTTAATGAAGACCATAAAATGATTTTATGATCACGAATTTCTGTCTCCTTGAATTGACCTAAAAGGTATATTTAAAAACATTTTGTTCATATGTGTACTTGTGTAAGTGAGTGTATGTAGTTAGGTAATACGTACTTAGAATCATGGCTTTGTTTTGTACTTTTTATATTTGTTATATTTTTATGATACTTAGTTTGAAGAGGGGTGCTGATGAGCTATTGATGGAAGATATGCCTGTGGCTAACACATATCTCTATTACTGAGTACAGATTTTTGTCAGTATTTATTTTTATCCATTTCTCACCAAAACCTATTATCAGAGGAGTATTTCAGATGTGTAATAATTAGAGTATGCAATGTGGTTAACAAATGTAGTGAGACATTATGTAGGTGAATATGCCCTTCACATAAATCTTTTAGCATGCTGAAAAGATCTTATTTTTAGAGATTAAGTCTCTTATAATTGCTCTTAATTTCCTGCTTTAATTTGAAATTAAATTTTAATGAAAGGAAAAATGCTTCTATTTTTCCAAACATTTTGGTTTGCAGATTTATTTGCTACTAGCTAAAAATTCTTTGGCATGAAAACTTTGTTTGACACAAGAGTACGAGAGAAAGAATTGCACATGAACAAATTAGCAGTGTTTTATTGGCAAGGTGTGTGTCATCATGCTCTTGTTGCTTGGCATTGGGGTGCCCAGAAGGAGGGTAAAAGTATATAAAAGCCTGGAGGTCGTGTAATCCAGCCTACCATCTCAGGAAGTAATTTTTCCATGTCATCCTTGTCCATTAGATACTCAGCTTGTTTAAAAATTTCTTATGATGGAACATTCGTCATCTAATATGGCAGCCTCTCAAATAGCTTTAATGGTTTTATTCAGTTCTTCCTTATGTTGAACAGAAAAAACAACTTCCTTGTGATTTCCACCCATTGGTCCTATTTGTACTGTCTAGAGCAATTTAAAATTAAAAAAAAAAAAAATCAGAGAGTTTGGTACCAAGATAGAATATTTAAAGATTGGGCTATCTGAGAAAATCCAGTATCTGTGGTCACCACACCCCCAAAATTCTAGTTAGATGAGACGCTCTCATTTTGAAAGGCTTCAGGAAAGAGTATGTCTTCCCTTGTTTTGTTTTCTACTCTCTTTAAATTTTAAACAGTGAGGGGCTTCCCTGGCGGTCCAGCGGTTAAGACTTTGCCTTCCAGTGCAGGGGGTGTGAGTTTGACCCCTGGTCGGAGAGCTAAGATCCCACATGCCTCTCGGCCAAAAAACCAAAACATAAAACAGAAGCAATATTGTAACAGATTCAATAAAGACTTAAAAAAGAATGGTCCACATCAAAAAAAAAAAAAAGTCCACATATTTTAGACAGTGACTACTAAATAGCAGGTGGCCAGCTTCCAGTAGAAAAGTGGTCTCGTTGTCTGCTGCTTTCACCCATGTTTGACGCGTCGCTTTGTCTCTTCCCGGTAGTGTTTGACTACAGTTACAGAGACTACATCCTGTCCTGGTATGGAAGCCTCAGCAGAGACGAGGGGCAGCTCTACCACCTGCTTTCCGAGGACTTCTGGGAAGTTGCCAGACAGCTGCGCCACAGGCTGAGCCACGTGGACGTGGTCAGAGTTGTCTGCAATGATGTCGTGAGAGCTTTACTCGCTCACTTCTGTGACCTGAAGGCGGCGAACGCCAGGTAACTGTTATAATGGGAACAACCTCCCCTTCACCTTTATTCCCAGTAAAATATTTTCCTTATTGAGAAAGTGGTTGAAGTCAAACAAAACTCTGGCATATTCATCCTCTTGCTGACACTTGGCTGGAAATGTAGACATACTGGGGGGATAATTATAATGTTCTGATAGAGTAAATTAAAAAAAATTTTTAATAGAAAACCACTTTATAGACTTGTTTGATTTTGTCAATAACTGAAACAGTGAAATGAATTTTATGGAGCCAGCAGCACTATCATGAATTTATTTAGACAGTATTAAGGGTACCTAGAAACAGAACATTTAAATATAGTGCTTTACACTCTGAAGAGTGTCAGTGAGTTTTCAGTTTTCAGGAAAGTTTAAATGAAGTTCATTTTTGTGTGTGTGTGAGTCCTGTGTTAAGAGCTCTGTTGCATCACAATATCCTGAAAATTGATTTTTAAAAGGGACTCAGTGTTGGAGCATGTGGGCTGTAATTAGAGAAGGTCTTTCAGTGTGAAAACTGCTAATATTTAGGCTTGGTAGCCTTTTGTTCTGTTACACGGGAAGGGTTTGTGCCTGTGAGGTGACTCTGCCTATGGAAGAAGACTTCAACAAGGCCTTTCTGTGCTCATAACAAATTCTTATTCTCTTAGGTTTGCTGATAGGATCTTAAGTGTTTGTCTTACTCTTGTGTGAGTGACAGTAGGATGAGTCATAGCACCTCTAACTGGGACGTAAAGAGCAGTCTTATTGCAGTAAGTAGCCTTCTGCCCGTTTGGATCTGGACTCAGTTGGAGTAGGAGCGGGCTCCCCACCGGTCCCATGGCCTCTTCTCATTGATACCGTCTGCCTCTCCTGTCGGGACGAGGGACAGTATTTGCAAAATACGTCAGGGGATGAGGAAGCAGCGGCGTCCTCGTCGGGCAGGTGGTAACTCGCATTCTTCTGAGCAGCCCTGTCTCGCGGCTCTGTCAGAACGTACTCCCGTCCTGCCTGTGAGGTTGCTCTGGGGCCTGGCCGCCGAGGGCGGTGGGTCGTGCAGCAGCAGCTCTCTGTCCTTGGCTGTGCCGCCTCTTCCCACGAGTTGTCCTCTCTCCCCATGTCCGCCCGGCTCAGGTTCATGCGGCCAGAATCCACGGGGCCGCCATATGCCTGTCCTTTTCCAGCTTGCTGCCCCCAGTGTTTTTTGCAAACTTTAAAAATAAAACCAGGAATACATTTTATATTGTGATGCAGTTTCATCAAATAATGCTCAGTACCTGTGAAAACTTTGATATTTTTTGTTCTTTACCATTTAAAAAAAAATGGCATTTGACACTAAATTTTATTTTGTTCCTTGTGGGTCGCAACCCACGGTTTGAAAAAATTACTGTAGAGCTACGGTTTTCAGATTTCGTGGCCTCAGAGTCCCTCTACACTCATAAAAGTTATCAAGGACCTGAAAGAGCTTCTGTTTAAGCGGGTTAGAGCCGTGGTGTCCCAGGGCCGGCTTGTGCTGGGTGCGGGAGTGGACAGTGCACATCTGTCAACTCTGAGGTCAGTGATGATCACCTTGTCGGTTTGTAATTGGCCATGGCATGGGTATTTACACCTGAAATCGGCAAATGCTACAAATCGGAGCTTTTTTTCCCCCATGGAGAGCCAGTTGTTGAACATTTACCAGCTCGACACTCATCCTATCTGTCAATACTTACCATATTAGATATTAAACTGCGACAGTCAATACTTACCATATTAGATATTAAACTGAGATATTTTTTAAGTGTAGGAATACACAGTACATTTTCCACTTACCATCAGAGTGATGATGTCACCACACATCACATAGCCTCTGGAAAACTCCACTACAACTTGTGAGAGTGAAAAAGACACATGGACGTTTTGTGTTACTATGAATATGGTTTTGACCTCACAGATCCCCTGAAAGTGTCTTGGGGACACACAGGAGCCTATATATAGACCACCCTTTGAAAACCATTGTTTTTAGAGAAAGTAACTTCCAATAAGGGGGTATGTGAACTTATAAGGAAAGCAGAGAAATAGGACTCTTGGGTTACCTCCGTGGAGTCTCAAAAGCTTAGTTTCTGCTTCCGAGTGTTCAGAATCCCACACAGCACCTAATTTGCTGTGATATATGCCTGGTGGATACTGTCAAAGATTTGTTTGAATTCAGTCAGTGGAAGCTCATTTTAAAGTACTTAAATTATGGTTCAATAGAGGACAGTGTTTTATTATTATTATTATTTTTTGGCCGCGCTGCTCGGCATGTGGGATCTTAGCCCCCCCAACCAGGGATGGAACCTGTGCCCCCCTGCATTGGAAGTGTGGAGTCCTAACCACTGGACCACCAGGGAAGTCCCTAGAGGACAGTATTTCAGATCATTGTTTTATTCCAGTTAGAAGACTGATGAATTTAGGTTTGGGAGAAGAGCAAGTGGTTAGAGAAATTTAGTGTTTTTATGATTATCTGATTTCAACATGAGAGTATATTTTTCATTGAGACATTTATTTACCAGCTTCTGAAATTACTGCTTTTGTGGATAATACAGAGGTATTGTGATGAGTAAGCATCAGAATAATAGAAACAGAGAATTGATTCCATTTTAGAAGCTCCTTTCCTGTGGAATTCCAGTTTTCTCGTGCCAAGGGTAGATTTAGGCTATGCCTAGAAGCTTCTAGTTGATGATTCTTATTAAAGGAAAAAAAATCTACCTTTGTTCTCTGAGATTATGGGTATTTGAAAAAGTGCCAATAGGTCACTGGTGTTTTGCATATAGATGATCGTGCCCTGGAGGTGACTGCTGGGGATCTAATATCTGATTGTGCATCACCTTCTACAAATCACACAGTGAGACTGGCAGAAACCTAGGTTCGATGGTTATCTCGGTACTTGCCTGCCCCAGGTAAACAGTGCCCTCACCCCGGAAATCGCCGTTGGGGTACAGGTTTCCACTGGCTGCAAAATGACTGTGGCAGCCAGGAAGCACCCAATTGAGTTGGTCACTATCAGGCAAGAGAATAATAAACTGCATTAATAAAAGCAACACATCCTCTGGTTGACTGTTAGGCAATTGTGTGAGGCAGTTTTCCGGTCAGCCTGTATTTATTTCCCAGCTGACGTTCTGTTGGCTGCTTTAAGCCAATCCAGATCACACTTAATTTTTGCCTCTGCTTCCTCTTCCTTTGCCCCATCTGTCTTGTTCCAGCATGTTTCAGGAAAATCTAAAAATGATTGTTTTTATGCTATTACATCAATGGCATCTTTAATTTCACAGCCTCCTTTTTACAATCTGTGCATTTTGTTTACTGGTCAAGCACAGGCATGTTGTTTAAGGCACAAAATAATGCTTGTTTTCACATATATTTCTTCTGTATCTCTGAAATTTTTTTCCTTTTCACTTTAACAATCTCTGATTATGGTGTAGCGTTAAAGAGTCTGGACTTGAGAGTCAGACAGAACAGGACTTGAGAGTTATTTTTTTTTTTTTAATTTATTTATTTTTTATTTATTTTTATGGCTGTGTTGGGTCTTCATTTCTGTGTGAGGGCTTTCTCTAGTTGTGGCAAGCGGGGGCCACTCCTCATCGCGGTGCGCAGGCCTCTCACTATCGCGGCCTCTCTTGTTGCGGAGCACAGGCTCCAGATGCGCAGGCTCAGCAATTGTGGCTCACGGGCCCAGTTGCTCCGCGGCATGTGGGATCTTCCCAGACCAGGGCTCGAACCCATGTCCCCTGCATCGGCAGGCAGACTCTCAACCACTGCGCCACCAGGGAAGCCCGAGAGTTATTTCTACCATTTATTACCTCTGTAGCTTTGGACTCTTCACATAATCATTCAGATCCTTAATAATCTCATCTATAAAATGGTGATGATGATACCTACTTCTCGATGTAGGTGGGAAGATTAAATAATACTGCACGTATGAAATGTATTGAAGGTTAATGTCCTTTTGCTCACTCAAGGCATGAGAACCCAGAGGCAAGTACTAGGAGTTGGAGTAAACAAGTGGCAGATACACACTGACAGAAGGATGCTGCCAGGATCTGGTGACCCTGGTTTAATGCTTTGTTAGATTTTTCTTTTTTGGAAAAATGAAGCTATAGATCACATTTAGGGAGAGAGCTAGGAGACTTAAAAATAATCTAGTTAAAGAGCTACTCACCCCTGTCTAGATTGTTGCTGTGACTTGGGAGTCATGTATGAGGGTTGATGCTACTTAAGTTTGGAAATCCCGAAAGGCCATGCATTTGCATTTTTCCAGATTAGTCTGTGGTTGAGAAAATTATTGACTGTTGATATAGTCAAAGAGTGGACATAGGTATTAAAACTGATGCGTTGCCCATTTGAAATATTTTTTTACCTAATGGTACACAACCAAACTGTTTCTAGAAACATCTTTCCTTCCCTTTCCCTCTCTTCATGTATTTATTTTTTTCAGACATGAAGAACAGCCGAGGCCTTTTGTGTTGCATGCATTCTTGAGGAACTCAGATGATGAAGTAAGATTTCTACAAACGTGTTCTCGGGTTCTGGTGTTTTGTCTCCTCCCCTCAAAGGATGTCCAGTCTCTCAGCTTACGCATAATGCTCGCAGAAATTCTCACAGCAAAAGGTAGACTTTCATAAGTAATTGATATTACTAATGCGACACTTGTGCAAGCTAACGTGCTACATACGAATGTGATAACACTTTATATGACACCTATGCACACCTTGTATACTGTGGGACATACAGGAATTAAAGTATTTTCAAAAGGTCAGGTTTAAATGTCACTCAAAGAAGGCATCACTTGGCCCTATGTGATAAACAGATGTTTTATATAACATATTACCAAATACATAGTCCACTCTGTTGTTTATAATGGATAACCAGTCCTTATGCCCACCACAGTGTAGTATCCATTTGGGATAGATTTTGAGTTACCCAGGCCAGTTATGTGCTTTATGAAAGACTATCTATACTCAAACTCTAGTATGCATTTTCTTAAAATACCTTTGCTGCAGTATTCATTGACAATGCCTATATAACTTAGAATAAATAAAAGAGGAACTGTACCACAAAGTAATGTGATTATTGGAAAAAAAGTGTATCCAAGGAAATGCTTAGCTAGGATAAGAAAAAATGGAAGAAAATATCATCTAAGAGAAACTTTTCCTATCTCAGAATCTCAAACAAATAACGTTGTGTTTGATATGCAGTGATTTAATATCTCATTTATTATCTCAGGATTAACCAGCTGTACCCATTAGCTGATACAGCCAACCACAGAGAAAAGGGGAACTTTTTAACCTAAAGTTAGTAGGATGAATCTGTCATAGTGTCATTGACTTTTTTAACAACTTCCTCCCTGAGGTCTGTTCCACCAGTTGGGAGAATGTTAACTTTCATCTTTTGGCAGACAAAACATATTGAACCTTATAAAAGAAATCAAAGGAAAAAAATGAATGTACTTAATTTTGATAGCTTTGTTAACAACTTGGGTTCCAAATGGCTTTCTTTCATTATTCTTTTACATGTAACTCATTTGTTAAAACGACCACTTGGTTGTAGTCGTAACTAGTAACAAACCCAGAGGGATGGGTAGCTGTGTGTGGGGGTGTGTGTGTGTCTGTGGCCCATTTGGGTAGTTTTAAAATGTTTCCCAGATGTAGTTTCAATTATATAACATGAAAGCAATTCCTTTAAAGGAGAATACCCTTTTCAGTGGTGCTCTCTTCTCTGTCCCACAGTCTTAAAGCCAGTAGTGGAGTTACTTAGTAATCCAGATTACATTAACCAGATGTTGCTTGCCCAGTTGGAGCACAGAGAACAGATGAATGAACATCACAAGAGAGCCTACACCTATGCTCCCTCCTATGAAGAGTTCATCAAGCTTATTAACAGCAACTCTGATGTTGAGTTCTTGAAGCAACTAAGGTATTTGGTCTTTAATTATAGCATGACCGTGCTACTGATTATACTCCTCTACCTAGTTAGGTAAAAAAAAAAAAAAAATGTGGTTGTCAGGGAAGCAGAAATAAAGGAAGTCCATAAAACTTACTAATCAGTAACAGCAAGATTTATCCAGCTTCTCCCTTGGCAGTGGAATTCGTTCAAAGTATCATGTTTTTCAAATAATTAGGTTATAATAGAAAGCTGTTCAGTTGTTAGAACCTGCGTAGCTGCTCAGATGCTTACCTTGGAAAAGCAGTGGAAGGAAATACTGTTTTTTTTGGTTTTTTTAAAGGATAATTTTTAAAAAAATTATTTATTTATTTTTGGCTGCGTTGGGTCTTCGTCGCTGCGCACAGGCTTTCTTTAGTTGTGGCGAGCGGGGGCTACTCTTCGTTGCGGTGCGCGGGCTTCTTATTGCGGTGGCTTCTCTTGTTGCGGAGCACGGGCTCTAGGCGTGTGGGCTTCAGTAGTTGTGGCACACGGGCCTCAGTAGTTGTGGCTCGCGGGCTGTAGATCGCAGGCTCAGTAGTCGTGGCGCACGGGCTTAGTTGCACCGCAGCATGTGGGATCTTTCTGGACCAGGGCTCAAATCCATGTCCCTTGCGTTGGCAGGTGGATTCTTAACCACTGCGCCACCAGGGAAGCCCAATGCTGTGTTTTTAAAATTACAATGTAGACCATTTGTGTTGATTTTCATTTTTCTTAGAAAATACAGAGGCCCAGGTTTGGGAATAAAGGGTTCTTGACTAATTGTTTTGAGAAAACACATTTGAAATATACCCCAGAAATCTAATTTATAGGGGAGTTCAGTCTCCTTTACGGTACTTGAGGTATTTTTAGGGGTGAGTGTGTGTGTTTATTTTTAATTTTTAAAATACAGGTTATGCATATACAGTATGATTATATAGTATTGTGTAGTTTGTGGATTTTCTAGGCTTCTGTTTCTCTAGTTACCCTTCTGTTTAGTCTCCCCAAACAAGCATGCATGGGAGAAAGGGAACTCTGGCCTGTCCGCTTTGCTTTTGGTAGGTAGTTTTTGTAAGTCTCTGACGGAAAAGGAAAATATTGGCTGAAATTGGGTCTTTGCACTGTTTGAGGGCTTTGGACTTGCCACATTTGCCCCTGAACCAGGGTCAACATTAAAGTGAGTTATGCTGCTACATTTTCTAATCTGAATAATACACCCTCTAAGAAGCACACACTGTGGATGCGTCTGTGTTCTCGTAAACTGTGCTGTATCTTAATCTGGGTCCCACAAATGTATAATGATGGGTTCGATTGTATGACTTTGTTTACAAGTAATTTAATTCTTGTGAGATATAGTCTCTGAAGATTTTAATCATGTTTCTCTTTCCATTCATAATCTTGAATAGGCTATATGGTACTTATTTATTATAGATTTGTGATTATTTATGTCTGAATCTAGAAATTCCTTTTTCAAAATTGTGACACTTGAGCTGATAGAGAACCCGAGAGCCAATATTCCAAGTTTGTTACCTGAGGCTTACAGGTCACATCTACTCAAAGATCATCCTTACTGTGGCTTCCTCTGACTCCTTTTAAAGTGTCATTCCACAGAAAGTGAAAGAGCCCACAATGTCAGACACCCTTGTTGCCTCCTCGTCGCCTTAAAATTCTCAACACAACAACACACACACACCAAGCTCTGGTTCTAGAGACACTGTTCAAACTTATACTCTAATATTCCTCTGCCTGGTGCTTTTATAATATTGTTTCCAGATGTGCTGTGTGTGGTGTGACCAAGGTAATGTGATGACCACCCTCCATGGAATTACGATTTCCTCCTGAGACTGTTTATGAGCAGGTGATACCTCATGTTGATAAATTGTGGGTGCATTGAATTCCTCAGCATTTTCCCCTGCCAGACAGTCTCTCCACAATAAGGTCAGACATGGACCATTTGAAAACTCCAAGGAAGTTTAAGATAACAATCTAGAATCAGTAGTGGCAGATACTCAAGTGAATCAGTATTCATTCTTCCAGACTTGTGGATGAGTGTTCTATTTTCTGAACCAAACAAAAGATTCCAGCACTGCACACATGGTGACATAGTTAATGGTGTAACAAAAAGACGCCAAAAGACATTTTTTGATCAGAACTAATTATTTTGAATGATCAGCTATTGGTACTCCAGCACCATCTGTCATTTTGTATCTGAGCACAGTTCCTGTATTATAAGATGAGTGGATCTTGGTAAGAATTAATGGTTTATCTTCTTTAAAATGTGCTAGCGAAAGTCTCCAGACTATTTGAAATACTATGACTGTCTTAATGTTGGCAGTTTGTCATCGAGTCGGTAAAGGAGTAGCTCAGCAAGAACTGCCTTTTAGAAAAACAGAAGCATGGTATCTACCGTCCCAGGACGATTGGACAGACTGCTTTTGTCGCAGTCGGAGTGTTATGGATTGCCCTCCCTGTGTGGCAGCAGATTGCGCTAGAAGTGCCGCATAATCATTTTCCCCTTTCCCTCTCATATGTGATGGAACAAAAACAGTATAGGCACTTAAATCTTTTTTGACATCACTTCTTCTCGATCTCATAAATAGGGCAACACTGAAGGGTAGCCCACTGGGGGTCCCAGGAAGCAAGCCCTCTGTTGAGCGCTGGGAGACTTAAGGGGAAGTAGAAAAGCTGAACTAAAGAATGACTATTTCAAAAATTGAGATATAAGTCAAATACCATAGAATTCACAATTTTAAAGTGGACAGTTCCGTGGTTTTTAGTGTATTCAAAGGCCGTGCAACCATAACCACTAATTCCAGACTAGTTTCATCACCGTAAAAAGAAACCTCATACCCATTAGCAGTCATTTCCCATTCTTCTCCTCCCCCCAGCCCTTGGGAACCACTCATGTGCTTTCTGTCTCAGTAGATTTGCCTATTCTGGACATTTCATATAAATGGAATCATACAATATGTGTCCTTCTGTGTCTGGCTTCTTTCACTCAACATAATGTTTTCAAGGTTCATCCATGTTGCAGTATATATCAGTACTCCAGTTTTTTGGCTGAATACTATTCCATTGTATGAATATACCACATTTTGTTTATCCATTTATCAGTTAGTGGAAGATTTGGGTTGTTGCGCTTTGAAGAATGCCTTTTGAATGATCATTGAGCATCTTCAGCAGTACTATCAGTGACTGCTGATAAATGAGACTAAAATTAAGTGTTGCAGGTTCCTAACCTCTTCCTCTCACCACCTCCCCTCACTCTAAATACCTGCCACCAACAAGCAGTGTTGGAGTACAGACACCAGGAAGGGGTGTTCATTTAGTGCATTATTCCTTTTCCACATATTGTCTTCTCTTTTGTGTCCTCCACCCTACTGTTAGAAACACCTTACTCTAGGTTTCAATGGGGAGAACACTTGGAGGTACTTTGGTGATTAGACAATCAAACTCTTAAAGTGCCTTGTCTATTAGAAGCACAAAGAATCCATTTTCATGTGTCTTTTTGATATAAGTATATGTATGTATTTAATTAAGTGGATGTAATGACCTATTCTTCTGACCTCCATCCCTTTATAAGCTTTCAGTTCCTCACGTAAATCTTGGGAAGTATGTTGATAACTTCCTTTAGACAGGCTGCAAAATTCTCTTGTAACAAGGGGCATGAACTTCTTCAAAGAGTCAAATGTGCCTGGCAACATCAGCTCTGGGATCGTAATCCTGAAGAACGTATAGTCTCCTCAACAAGCTTGGCAAAGAACCTTAGGAGAAAATACTGTGAAAGGCATTTTTGTCAATGACAGATACACACGTCCAGAGTTGCTCTCTGTATACTTGGTTAAACAGTGCATTGTCCTGGGGCATCTTTCCTGGACCTGTGACCACGAGACAGTTCCTTGGGCATTGCCTTATTGTGACATTTTAGGTAGTTCTCTTTGATGTGGCACTGGTATATCTTTTATCCTTGGGGTGGTTGTCCCTATCCGTTGTATCTGAGGCACAGACCTGAGGACTAATTTTTACTCCCTGCTTCTTGCACTAGAGAGGCTACCAGGAACAACTCTGTGATGGCAGAGATTGATCTTTTTGCTCAAAGAGTAGGTGATGCTGCATAAATTATCTTGTTACTTGGCTACTTACTGTTCATCTGATAAAAAAAAATTGCCCTCTCTTTAAGGGTCAGTTCTGCTCACTCGTATTGACCGGCAGAGTTGCTTTTTATCAGACTTCTGTCTAAAACCCACGTCGATGAGACTTATCAGCCACATAGCACGAATGGAGCTGCTTTCTTCAATCATAGTCTCAACTCTTCTGTTGTTTTTCTGGTACAGTGAGAGTCCTCTGCCCTCTGACTTTATTAGGGTTTTAGGTCATTATCTTCAAACTGCTCTCAGTAAAATTTTGGGGTAGGCTGCATAAGCCAGGGAATGCGTCTTACTTAGACTAAGTGAAACCATCCACTTTTATTTTATACATATTTGGGAGTTAGATGAATGTTTTATAAAGGAAATAGTCATTCAGCTCTGCCAGGCTGGAGTGCATTAAAAATAAACAAACAACAACAACAACAAACCCTTAAAGGTGCTATTTGTAGTTCTGCAGTAGTTTGTTGTTTTCTCTGAGCGAGCATGCGATCTTTTCACAGTAGGATTATAAAGCTAGAAATGCGTCCTTCAGGTATACTAAGTTAGTGGGTTTTTTGTTTGTTTGTTTGTTTTAACATCTTTATTGGAGTATAATTGCGTTACATTGCTGTGTTAGTTTGTGCTGTATAACAAAGTGAGTCAGCTATACGTATACTTACATCCCCATATCCCCTCCCTCTTGTGTCTCCCTCCCACCCTTCCTATCCCACCCCTCTAGGTGGTCACAAAGCACCCAGCTGATCTCCCTGTGCTATGCGGCTGCTTCCCACTAGCTATCTATTTTACATTTGGTAGTGTATATATGTCCATGCCACTCTCTCACTTCGTCCCAGTTTACCCTTCCCCCGCCCTGTGTCCTTAAGTACACTCTCTATGTCTGCGTCTTTATTCCTGTCCTGCCCCTAGGTTCTTCAGAACCATTTTTTTTTTTTTAGGTTCCATATATATGTGTTAGCGTACGGTATTTGTTTTTCTCTTTCTGACTTACTTCACTCTGTATGACAGACTCTAGGTCCATCCACCTCACTACAAAGAACTCAATTTCGTTCCTTTTTATGGCAGGGTAACATTCCATTGTATATATGTGCCACGTCTTCTTTATCCATTTGTCTGTCAATGGGCATTTAGGTTGCTTCCATGACCTGGCTATAATAAATAGTGCTGCAATGAACATTGGGGTGTACGTGTCTTTTTAAAAAAGTTTTCTCTGGGTATATGCCCAGTAGTGGAATTGCTATGTCATATGGTAGTTCTATTTTTATTTTTTTAAGGAACCTCCATACTGTTCTCCACAGTGGCTGTATCAATTTACATTCCCACCAACAGTGCAGGAGGGTTGCCTTTTCTGCACACCCTCTCCAGCATTTATTGTTTGTAGATTTAAAAAAAAAAAATTTATTTTATTTATTTATTTATTTATTTTTGGCTGCGTTGGGTCTTCATTGCTGTGCACAGACTTTCTCTAGTTGCGGCGAGCAGGGACTACTCTTCGTTGCGGTGCGTGGGCTTCTCACTGCGGTGGCTTCTCTTGTTGCGGAGCATGGTCTCTAGGCGGGTGGGCTTCAGTAGCTGTGGCACGCGGGCTCAGGAGTTGTGGCTCACAGGCTCTAGAGCACAGGCTCAGTAGTTGCGGCACATGGGCTTTGTTGCTCCACGGCACGTGGGATCTTCCCGGACTAGGGCTTGAACCCGTGTCCCCTGCATTGGCAGGCGGATTCTTAACCACTGTGCTCCCAGGGAAGCCCTGTTTGTAGATTTTTTGATGATGGCCATTCTGAGCAGTGTGAGCTGATACCTCATTGTAGTTTTGATTTGCATTTCTCTAATGATTGATGATGTTGAGCATCCCTTCATGGGTTTGTTGGCAATCTGTATATCTTCTTTGGAGAAATGTCGATTTAGGTCTTCTGCTCATTTTTGGATTGTGTTGTTTGTTTTTTTGATATTGAGCTGCATGAGCTGCTTGTATATTTTGGAGATTAATTCTTTGTCAGTTGATTCATTTGCAAATATTTCCTCGCATTCTGAGGGTTGTCTTTTCGTCTTGTTTATGGTTTCCTTTGCTGTGCAAAAGCTTTTAAGTTTCATTAGGTCCCATTTGTTTATTTTTGTTTTTATTTCCATTTCTCTAGGAGGTGGGTCAAAAAGGATCTTGCTGTGATTTATGTCATAGAGTGTTCTGCCTATGCTTTCCTTTAAGAGTTTTACAGTGCCTAGCCTTACATTTAGGTCTTTAATCCATTTTGAGTTTACTTTTGTGTGTGGTGTTAGGGAGTGTTCTAATTTCATTCTTTTACATGTAACTATCCAGTTTTCCCAGCACCACTTATTGAAGAGGCTGTCTTTTCTCCACTGTATATTCTTGCCTCCTTTATCAAAGATAAGGTGACCATGTGCGTGGGTTTATCTCTGGGCTTTCTATACTGTTCCATTGATCTATATTTCTGTTTTTGTGCCAGTCTGAAGACAGGAAGCCTGATCCCTCAGCTCCATTTTTCTTTCTCAGGATTGCTTTAGCTATTCGGAGTCTTTTGTGTTTCAATACAAATTGTGAAATTTTTTGTTCTAGTTCTGTGAAAAATGCCATTGGTAGTTTGATAGGGATTACACTGCATCTGTAGGTTGCTTTGGGTAGTATAGTTGTTTTCATAATGTTGATTCTTCCAATCCAAGCACATGGTATATCTCTCCATCTGTTTGTATCATCTTTAATTTCTTTCATCAGTGTCTTGTAGTTTTCTGCATACAGGTCTTTTGTCTCCTTAAGTAGGTTTATTCCTAGGTATTTTATTCTTTTTGTTGCAGTGGTAAATGGGAGTGTTTCCTTAATTTCTCTTTCAGATTTTTCATCATTAGTGTATAGGAATGCAAGAGATTTCTGTGCATTAATTTTGTATACTGCTGCTTTACCAAATTCATTGATTAGCTCTAATACTTTTCTGGTAGCATCTTTCGGATTCTCTATGTACAATATCATGTCATCTGCAAACAGTGACAGTTTTTCTTCTTCTTTTCCTATTTGGGTTCCTTTCATTTCTTTTTCTTCTCTGATTGCTGTGGCTAAAACTTCAAAAACTATGTTGAATAATAGTGGTGAGAGTGGGCAGCCTTGTCTTGTTCCTGATCTTAGTGGAAATGGTTTCAGTTGTTCACCATTGAGAACAATGTTGGCTGTGGGTTTGTCATATATGGCCTTTATTATGTTGACGTAAGTTCTCTGTATGCCTACTTTCTGGAGGGTTTTTATCATAAATGGGTGTTGAATTTTGTCAAAAGCTTTTTCTGCATCTGTTGAGATGATCATATGGTTTTTATCCTTCAATTTGTTAGTATGGTGTATCACATCGATTGATTTGCATATATTGAAGAATCCTTGCATTCCTGGGATAAACCCCACTTGATCATGGTGTATGATCCTTTTAATGTGCTGTTGGATTCTGTTTGCTAGTATTTTGTTGAGGATTTTTGCATCTGTGTTCATCAGTGATATTGGCCTGTAGTTTTCTTTTTTTGTGACATCTTTGTCTGGTTTTGGTATCAGGGTGATGGTGGCCTCGTAGAATGAGTTTGGGAGTGTTCCTCCCTCTGCTATATTTTGGAAGAGTTTGAGAAGGATAGGTGTTAGCTCTTCTCTAAATGTTTGATAGAATTCACCTGTGAAGCCATCTGGTCGTGGGATTTTGTTTGTTGGAAGATTTTTAGTCACAGTTTCAATTTCAGTGCTTGTGATTGGTCTGTTTATATTTTCTATTTCTTCCTGGTTCAGTCTCGGAAGGTTGTGCTTTTCTAAGAATTTGTCCATTTCTTCCAGGTTGTCCATTTTATTGGCATATAGTTGCTTGTAGTAATCTCTCATGATCCTTTGTATTTCTGCAGTGTCAATTGTTACTTCTCCTTTTTCATTTCTAATTCTGTTGACTTGAGTCTTCTCCCTTATTTTCTTGATGAGTCTGGCTAATGGTTTATCAATTTTGTTTATCTTCTCAAAGAACCGACTTTTAGTTTTATTGATCTTTGCTATCGTTTCCTTCATTTCTTTGTCATGTATTTCTGATCTGATCTTTATGATTTCTTTCCTTCTGCTAACTTTGGGGTTTTTTTGTTCTTCTTTCTCTAGTTGCTTTAGGTGTAAGGTTAGGTTGTTTGTTTGAGATGTTTCTTGTTTCTTGAGGTAGGATTGTATTGCTGTAAACTTCCCTCTTAAAACTGCTTTTGCTGCATGCCACAGGTTTTGGGTCGTTGTGTTTTCATTGTCATTTGTTTCTAGGTATTTTTTGATTTCCTCTTTGATTTCTTCAGTGATCTCTTGGTTATTGAGTAGTGTATTGTTTAGCCTCCATGTGTTTGTATTTTTTACAGATTTTTTTTCCTGTAATTGATATCTAGTCTCATAGCATTGTGGTCGGAAAAGATACTTGATACAATTTCAGTTTTCTTAAATTTACCAAGACTTGATTTGTGACCCAGGATATGATCTATCCTGGAGAATGTTCCATGAGCATTTGAGAAGAAAGTGTGTTCTGTTGTTTTTGGATGGAATGTCCTATAAATATCAATTAAATCCATCTTGTTTAATGTGTCATTTAAAGCTTGTGTTTCCTTATTTATTTTCATTTTGGTTATCTGTCCAATGGTGAAAGTGGGGTGTTAAAGTCCCCTACTATTATTGTGTTACTGTTGATTTCCCCTTTTATGGCTGTTAGCATTTGCCTTATGTATTGAGGTGCTCCTATGTTGGGTGCATAAATATTTACAATTGTCATATCTTCTTCTTGGATTGATCCCTTGATCATTATGTAGTGTCCTTCTTTGTCTCTTGTAATAGTCTTTATTTTAAAGTCTATTTTGTCTGATATGAGAATTGCTACTCCAGCTTTCTTTTGATTTCCATTTGCATGGAGTATCTTTTTCCATCCCCTCACTTTCAGTCTGTATGTGTCCCTAGGTCTGAAGTGGGTCTCTTGTAAACAGCATATATATGGGTCTTGTTTTTGTATCCATTCAGCGAGCCTGTGTCTTTTGGTTGGAGCATTTAATCCATTCACGTTTAAGGTAATTATCGATATGCATGTTCCTATTCCCATTTTCTTAATTGTTATGGGTTTGTTTTTGTAGGTCCTTTTCTTCTCTTGTGTTTCCCACTTAGAGAAGTTCCTTTAGCATTTGGTGTAGAGCTGGTTTGGTGGTGCTGAATTCTCTTAGCTTTTGCTTGTCTGTAAAGGTTTTAATTTCTCCGTTGAATCTGAATGAGGTCCTTGCTGGGTAGAGTAATCTTGGTTGTAGATTTTTCCCTTTCATCACTTTAAATATGTCCTGCCACTCCCTTCTGGCTTGCAGAGTTTCTGCTGAAAGATCAGCTGTTAACCTTATGGGGATTCCCTTGTATGTTATTTGTTGCTTTTCCCTTCCTGCTTTCAGTATTTTTTCTTTGTATTTAACATTTGATAGCTTGATTAATATGTGTCTTGGCGTGTTTCTCCTTGAATTTATCCTTTTTGGGACTCTCTGTGCTTCCTGGAGTTGATTGACTATTTCCTTTCCCATATTAGGGAAGTTTCCAATTCTAATCTCTTCAAATATTTTCTCAGTCCCTTTCTGTTTCTCTTCTTCTTCTGGGACCCCTGTAATTTGAATGTTGGTGCATTTAATGTTGTCCCAGAGGTCTCTGAGACTGTCCTCAATTCTTTTCATTCTTTTTTCTTTATTCTGCTCTGCAGTAGTTATTTCCACTAATTTATCTTCCAGGTCACTTATCCGTTCTTCTGCCTCAGTTATTCTGCTATTGATTCCTTCTAGAGAATTTTTAATTTCATTAATTGTGTTGTTCTTCATTGTCTGTGTGCTCTTTAGTTCTTCTAGTTCCTTGTTAAACGTTTCTTGTATTTTCTCCATTCTATTTCCAAGATATTTGATCATCTTTACTATCATTACTCTGAATTTTTTTTCAGGTAGAGTGCCTGTTTCCTCTTCATTTGTTTGGTCTGCTCGGTTTTTACCTTGCTCCTTCATCTGGTGTGTATTACTCTGTCTTCTCATTTTGCTTAACTTACTGTGTTTGGGGTCTCCTTTTTGCATGCTGCAGGTTCGTAGTTCCTGTTGTTTTTGGTGTCTGCCCCCAGTGGGTAAGGTTGGTTCAGTGGCTTGTGTAGGCTTCCTGGTGGAGGGGACTGGTGCCTGTGTTCTGGTGGATGAGGCTGGATCTTGTCTTTCTGGTGGGCTGGACCACGTCCGGTGGTGTGTTTTTGGGGTGTCTGTGAACTTATTATGATTTTAGGCAGCCTCTCTGCTCATGGGTAGGGTTGGGTTCCTGTCTTTCTAGTTGTTTGGCATGGGGTGTCCAGCACTGGAGCTTGCTGGTCGTTGAGTGGAGCTGGGTCTTAGCGTTGAGATGGAGATCTCTGGGAGAGCTCTCGCCGATTTATATTACATGGGGCTGGGAGGTCTCTGGTGGTCCAAAGTCCTGAAGTCGGCTCTCCCACCTCAGAGGCTCAGGCCTGATAGCCGGCTGGAGCACCAAGACCCTGTCAGCCACACGACTTTTGGTAAGTCTGAGGTCTTCTGCCAGCATTCAGTAGGTGTTCTGTCGGAGTTGTTCTACATGTGGATGTATCTCTGATGTATTTGTGGGGAGGAAGGTGATCTCCACGTCTTACTCCTCCGCCATCTTGAAGGTCCTCTCTCTTCACACCTCCTGTTTCTAGAGGATCCACATTTCATCTGGAAAGGACATAGATCTGGCAATCTCACTTCAGGCCTAGCCCTTCCACCTTTTTTCCCTTTGTGCTTAGTCTATTTCACCTGCTCATAGCGGACCCTGTGCAGAGGCCTTGCCCCCAGCCCTTCAGGCCAGAGTTCCTCGTGAAACGGCTGAGCTGACGCCTCAGCTCGGGACGTGTGCTGAAGCTCCTCACGAGACACTCAACTCAAGATGGCCTGAGTTAGTGGTTTTTAACCCTGTCTGTATGTTAGAATCAACCAGGCTTTAAAACATTACAGTTTGATATCCTGCTGTCCCTTTGAGGTACTTCCTTTTCTGGCATCCAAGATGTCAAAATGAGGATATGGGAGCTAGACTGGTTTAATATTTTGAATTTTCTGGGTCTTCTAGTAGGAGCAGTGATCAACTCTGCTAACAAAAGAGGAGCCAGAAATCTGAGTGTCATGTTGATGCAGGATGTTAAAGGGCAGCTGAATAGATTCCCACCTGGTGTGGCTGTGGGGGTGATGGCCACCATCAAGGAAGGCAGAGCAGTGTTCAGAGTCTAGGTGCATCCCTTTGTGAAACTCCACGTCACAGCCATACTAGAGAAAGGACTGTGTGTTCCTTTATTTTGACGATAAAGCAGGAGTCAAACTGAATGTTAAGCAAAGGAGCAGTGAAAGGTTTTGCCCCAGTGGAACCTCTTGTAAAGAAGTAGGCAGACCGTGGTCCAGGAATCTGGCACATCCAGGGCTGCCTGCATTCTGTAATTCTTCAGCGCATTTGTGAAAAGTACCCTGATGAAGATTACTTGGTCCTCTATGGAAGATACAGATGCCTAGGCTTCACCCCCAGGAACTTTTATGTAACTGGTCTAGAGTGGATCTGGGGCATCAGTTCCCCAGGTGATTATAAAATGCAGTTAATGCACCGAGAATCTCTTTTAAACGTAATGTGCTTTCACGTGCTGCCAGTCTGAAGTCTCGGCTAGATGTCGTGTCATGTGATTCATTATATTCTGATTCTTTGAAAACTGTTTATTACTGTTTGAGATATATGGTAACTCTGTTGAGGAGAATACTGACTAATCAGGACGCCTCATTCTTCTGCCATGATTACTGTAATGAACAGAGGGCATTTTATCACTGACCTTACTGAGAGGTGTGTTTAACCCGAGGTTTCTCAGCCTCGGCAAAACTGACATGTGGGGCTTGACAGCCCTTTGTTGTGGGAGTTGTCCTGTTACCTGCAGGATGTAAGCAGCATCCCTAGCGCCCCTACCCACTGAACGCCAGTAGCACCCGCGCTGCTGTGTCAACCAGCAATGTCTCTGGACGTTGCCAGATGTCCTCTGGGGGACAAAATTGTCCTTGCTTAAGAGCCACTGGTTTAACCCCGTGAACAGTTTGGAGGTACTGTACTTATATTAGTTAGGATTAGATACAGCTGAAAATTATAGAAAACCCACAAAATAATGATGCCTTGTCAAAGTACAGAGGGTTTTTCTTCCTCCTTGCTTAAGGGAAGTCTGCAGTACCCAGTCCAGGGCTGGTACGGGGCCCCGCCTTCCTCAAGGACCCAGGCTCCCCCTGGCTCACTGCTCTGCCATCCTGTATTCCGGAGTCCTCCTGGTTCAGGATGTTCTCTAGGATGCCATCCGTCATACCCTAATCCCAGGAAGTGGGATGGAGGCAGGGAAACATGGTGGCCAAGGTCCTGTACTGCTTGTCTTTTAAGGAAATTTCTGGAAGCTGCTACATGACATTTTTGTTTATGTTTCGTTGGTCGAAACAATTGAGAAAAAGCAAGTAGTCTCATTCTGGGCACCCTTAGGCTTCGTTAAAAATGGAGGGTTCTATTACTGAGGAAGGAAAAAGAATGGGTATGGAAGAGGCAAATAGCTGTTTTTGCTACAGTACTTCATGTTTTGTAGTTATAGTGAGGCAGGATAGCACTGCTTCCCACACAGGCATTGGAGAAATGACTGCTTCCCTGGACTGGGCATTTGCCAGGGTTAAAGAGATGCCAAGCAAATGCTCAAGAAAGGAAAACTTTGTTTTTAAGCTACCATTTGTTAACTATCTGATGTGTGTCAAGCTAGGTTGACACTAGGTGTTAGGTTCTTTATAATTATCATCTGATTGTTACAACCACCATGTGAAGTAGGTACTGTGATTCTCATTATTTGGTTGAGGAGAGGAAAGCGACTTGCCCCGGATTACAAAGCTAATAAGTAACGGAGCTGGGATTTGAATTCAGGTCTGTCTGACTTCAAACCCCATATGTAAAGCTGGGTAACTTGCTAGCCAGGTGGGCAGAGAACAGCAGTGACACACGACCCCAGCCTTGTGGGATTTTCTGCAGGTGTGGAGATAACTCTCTATCTACTGTACGTGAGCCTTTGCAGGCACTAATCCTTGCGTGGGGAACAATGCCATCAGAAGTACCGTCATCTTTTATTAAGGCAGTGACAGACTGCCAGAGAAACAAGTAGTAAGAAAGAAAATCAGAGCAGCCTGTCACTGCCAGAATCTCATTTGCCACCAGCCCAAATCTTTATTAGAGTTTTCAGTTCTGTATTTGTTTACTTCTGACCCTCATTGAAAGAGCACTGTGGAGCATCTAAAAATAGATAGGAAATTCTAATAATGAACGAAAGGTTTAAAATTAAAGAGATTAAGGATTATTTAGTCTGGAGAAGAGAAGGGGAACCTTTTATCTGGCACATACTGAGGTTGGTGTGGTGTTTTTCAGTTTTACCAGACTAAAGCAAGAGGCAATGGGCATAATGAATGGATTAACTTAAGAGATCATGCCTAACAATGGGTTACAGAGGGGTCGCTTAGTACTTTTTCTCTAGATATCGTAAGGGGGTGGATTTTCAGCTCTGAATCAGTTTAGGTGCATTTGCACATGAGGATAATATTAAAAGTATTAAAATTCTTAAAATTGCATGCTTCTGTGTAGAAGAACTTAAATTAGTTGAATGTGCAGTGTTTTGAACAGTGATTCTGAAGACGTGAATCTTGCAGTAAAATAGGATTACATTGTAGAGGAACAAGAAAAAAGAAATCACGCATACCTAAGACAACCTACTGCAGCGTGTCAGAAATCACTGAGCACGTGTGAACTGCTGAGGAAGGCTCGTGTGGGTGGACAGGGAGATGGAAATTCGTAAGTGTAAAACAGAAGCCTGGCAAATTTTTATGAAAAGAATAAATGAATATAAATTTAGTTTTAAAAAAACACATTAAAATGTGAGGCTGCCTATGAAAAGTGTTCTAAAAGATCTTTCAGTTTTATGAAAAATAAAAGTACATTGACTTTAGAATATAACTGCTTCTAGTGTCTTAGAAATAGCAGAGGACACAGAGGTGGAAGTTAAACATATCCGAGAACACAGATTATTTTCATTTAGGAGGAAAGACAAGTAAGTGTTGGCAGCAATGTAAAATTTGATACGAGAAGGGGAGTTTTGGTATGAAGAAGTTTATGATGTCTCTGAAATTAAAGAATTCATTATGTGCTTGCATTTAGAGCAGCGCTGGTGCCGTGTTAGGCGTGGGTAAAGGGTTACCTGCTTTCTGAACGACAGTTGGGACCACAAGTCAGTTTATGTAAAGCACTTGGCCCAGGACCTGTATATTCCTAATTGTTAGCTGATACTATTATTGTTATTGTTTATGATCATTAGACTAAGGATCCAAATAGATTTAATTTCTTTGTGAAGACTGGGCGGTTCCTAGTGGCCCACTGGGATGCAGTGTTTCATCTTGGGGTTTGAGGAGGCCTAATGAATAGCAGTGGTCCTCTCTCCATCCTGAAGTCTGACCCACCTTAGGGCCAAGAAATAAGGCAAATGAAGACCACAGTGTCACTCTTATTACTGGAGATCCTGGACAATGTAGTTTATATATGCAGGCAGTGCGCTTTCTGAAACTGAGTTTCACAATTAGACATTCTTTCCCACCTGTTACTGCTGGGTCGGAATCCCTCTCCTTGTCCCCGCTGCTCCCTCCTTCCGTCTCCCTGGTAGGTGCAGTCTACTTGCTGGCTGCCCTTTGGAGGCAGAGAACACATGCCCTTAAGAGGAAGGGGAACAGAAGGGCTGTGCTTCACAGGCCCAGTTCCTCCTCCTCTGTGATCAGATTAAAAGCTTATTCCTCTCTGGAGAGGAGAGGAGAGGAGAGGAATGAGTGAGAGGTGGAGGGAGGCCAGAGATGGTGCTTCTTGGACTTAAAACATGAAGAGTTGAGGGAGGGGTGAGGTCAATAGGTACTGCTTGTTTCTTTAAAAGACAAAGACAAAAATTGTGGTGCTGAGTACCTCCTCAACAGAAAAGAACTTTATGGTTCACAAGTAGAGAAGGCTGGAGACTTCCCTGGCGGTCCGGTGGGTAAGATTCCATGCTCCCAATGCAGGGGGCCTGGGTTAGATCCCTGGTCGGGGAACTAGATCCCACATGCATGCCGCGACTAAGAGTTCGCATGCTGCAACTAAGGGTTTGCATGCCTCAACTAAGAAGCCCGCATGCCTCAACTGTGAGCCCACATGCCGCAACTGTGAGCCCACATGCCACAACTGTGAGCCTGCATGCCTCAACAGAGATCCCGTGTGCTGCAACTAAGACCTGGTGCAGCCAAAAAAAAAAAAAAAGGTAGTGAAGGCTGGTGGAAGGGTGGTAGTGAAGGGTGGTGGAACGGATGTAAATAACCTCGAACATAGGTAATAGTAAAATGAATGAAATTATTAGGAAACGATGAGTTTTGAGTACTTTTACTTTTAAAAAACGGTAGGTTTGTGTAATTTAATTTTAATAATGATGGGCTTAATTGCTGAAATGCAACAGCCAGCTCTCCTGAGCTGGCATAGGCCTCGCAAGCTGACTTCAGCCCAGCACTGAGTAGCGGCAGCGCGCGCTCTGTCGATTCCCCTGCGCTTGACAGAAATGCAGTTCTTCTAGAGGCCGAGGAGCGTTAGCAGCACAAGAAGTCAACCTGTAGTGACCGGTCAAGCACCACGGCAGACCCTGGCCACGAACACAGGCTCAAGGGTCCGGCAGGCCTGGGTTTCACAGACCCGGTTTGCACTGCGGCTTCACTGCTTGCAAAGTGCATGGTCTCAGGCAAGTCATTTACACTCTGAGCCTCAGTTTTCACTGTGAAACGGAGAAAATAGCTCCTACTGCACAGGGTTGTTGTGATAATTAAATGAGATGATATGTGTAATGCAGGACATCTAGGCTCCCAGTAAGACCTGAAAAAATTACAGTTGTCAGGAGCAGGCTAGAACACCCTCAGGTCCTGACTTGAGTAGGATTAATGGATGAGCTGAGGCGACAATATCTTCCTTCAGAAAAACTTTGTTCAAAATGTATAAGAAGTCATTAGTGGGGAGGGTGGGAGGGAGGGAGATGCAAGAGGGAAGAGAAATGGGAACATATTGTATATGTATAACTGATTCACTTTGTTATAAAGCAGAAGCTAACACACTATTGTAAGGCAATTATACTTCAATAAAGATGTTTAAAAAAAAAAAAAAAAGAAGTCATTAGGACACTTTAGATATGGAACATAAAACTAGGCAACTGAAGATGATATTCAGGAACCATTCTAAATGAAAATGCTTTAGGTAAGGACTGGGAATGGAACATACTGCAGTGGTGCTAAACATAAATCTATAAATTCTTTATAACTATATTAATAGATGATGTAAAAATATGAGGAACACAAGTAGAAACTAGGTACAGGCAACAGAGAGAAAACTTTGGCTTTCTTGAGGTTAACTAAAGGGCACCAGCTGGCCTGTGGTGACAAAGCTTTGGCCGCTTCTGTAACATGTAATTTCTGTAGGCTCTGGGAACTAGAAAATGAATATATGGTAGTTATTTTAGGAAGATTAAAAGATATAAACAAGATTAAGAAAATGGAAATCACTTATTGCAGACAGATAAAAACTGTGAATACTTGGTGTATATATATTACCAGATTATTTTCTGTATATATAACATGAATCGTGTATATGTGTGTGTGTGTGTGTGTGTGTGTATGTGTTTGCTTACACTCGGGATTCCTCAGGCTGCTCTGGTGCAGAACTTTCTAGCTGGTGTAACTCAAGTACAGTGCGTGGGTGTTCAGAGATGACCGGTCTCTTCAGCCCACGAGCTGGCTGGGTAGGGCCTGGGATGGCTGATCACCCCAGTGTCCTGATCAGATGTTGTCACTTGCTGTGTGTGCCACGAATGGAAAAAGGCTGGGAAACGTGCCTTAGACTCTCTGTGAAATCGGTTGCCTTCTGCGCGCTAGAAAAGTGGAAAACAGGTTTAAAAGCCCCTTTAGTGGAAAGAGCCTCTTACTCCTCCAAGCCCTAACTGAAAATGTTTCCCCTGCTTGTGTCACAGCTCCGGCCACTTCCTGAATACCATTAAATATGCCTCCTGACAAGATAGCTCAGGCCCTTGTTATCCTCAGTAGTACTCAGACATAAAAGCTAAAATGATATACTTTTCATTGTTCATAATATTGGTGAAGATTAAAAATTTGACACCTAATGTTATCAAGCGTGTAGGAAGATAGACAACTTCATGTCCTGCTGGTAGGAGTAGAAATTATGGCCTTTCTGTTACAGTTTTTATAATCTGAACAAAGATCACAAAGTGTGTATTTTGTGATACACTTTTGTGATACAAAGTGTGCACTTTTTGATACATTCATTATTCATAAGAATTTATCTTAAGAAAATGACCATGATTACATGGAAAGATTTTTCCAAGAATGTTTCTTGTAATTTTATTTAAAATAGAGAAAAGCTCTAAATAATTTAAATGTCTAACAATAACGGTTTGGTTTAAAAGGTTTTGGCTCATCTATACAATGGATTGCCGTGTAACAATGATGTTGCATCAGAATATTTAATAATATTGGAAGATAGTAACTCTACATTTATAAATTAAAAAGGCTCTAAGCCAGTATTTATTAACATAAATCCCATCTTATAAAACAAAAAAAATTGTGTTCGCATAGAAAAAAGGTTATAAAGGTATACCAAATGTTAATAGTAGTTAACTTTGAATGTTGTGCTTTGTGTATTTTCCCATTTTCTTGGAAGAGCATATGTTGCTTTAGAGAAAGTAAAAATTGGCTCGGACTGAGAAAGTAAAATCTGCCTGTCTGTTTATCAGGCTGGGATAACAGACACTAAAACCAGCTACCAAGTTAACAGGAAACAATATTTCTTCCAAATATATTCAGTGGCTGTAAAATGTCATAATGATTCTCCTCGCTTAGTGACTACTGCTTTCTTATTCACTGAGAAACATGCTCTCTAAATTCTATCAGAAACTTTGCTATGTGAAATTATATCAGAAGGAATGACACATCCTCTTCTTGCCTGGAGGATTTCAGTCACTTTGACACAGAGAAGCAGTCTCATTTTAATCCAGATGCAGAGCTGCAGATAAGGGGTTTCTGGACTCAGCATCCCATATTTATCTTAACTTTGTAGTTTCCAAGGCAGTGGGACCCTATATCCATCTGAAATTGACCACTTTACAAGCCCCGCTTTGAGCCTGTCACAGTGCTGCTTCATTTAAATTTCATCCACACCCCACCCTTCCCCAGAATCCAGTAGTAACTTTATCTTTTTCTTTGTTTGGGGAGATGTCCCCTGGGTCCTCTTGCTCATGGCAGTGGGTCAGTAAACCTGAGGCTGTTGGACTACAGTGACCCTGGTGGTCTTCGATTGATCAGGCCTGAGACACTATTATAGTCCGGAAAAAAAGTAAGGTTACTTAAAATGGCTTTTATATATATTTTACAAACACACACATACCATCTCCCTAAATAGCACATATCTGAGGAGTCAGCAGCAGTGTTAAGGAACAATAATTGTTAACGGTCATTAAATTCTCACTGAGGGCAGGTGCTGTTCCAGATATTTTAAAGGTGTTCTCTCATGTAATCTTCATAGCAACCCTATGAGGAAAAATGCTGTTATTCCACTTTTTGCAGATGAGGACTCTTCAGTTTTAAAAAGCTTGAATAATTTTCCCAGGGTGACACAGTAAGTGTCGAAAGCAGCATTTGAACACAGGCCATCTGGTTCCAGAGCTCACATTCTGAGCTGCTCTGATCCACTCCCTGAATAACCCAGCAGACCTTGTCAGTAGTGCTGTGGATGTGGGAAGCAGCTCCAGCTTAGCTAGCAGAAGTCACCATGGCTTCGTTTCTTAAACATTTTAATTGAAGTCTCTTTAATGAAAACATTATCCCTAGCCTAGTACAAAGTAGCCTGTGGCAACTCTGAAACTTTATTTTTAAATTTCTGATTTTTTCTTGAACATTTGTGTGTATATGGTATTCTATTCCATAATAGATCCTTCCTAATTTTGATATAAAACGGTATTTTAAACCATTTACCATATGGTACACTTAGACTAGGGTTTGTCCAGCCTTTGACTCCCCTAAGACATTCCAGCACGTGCACACCCAAGACAGCTCTAAAGTAACACTTAAAAGGTGTGCCTGATGAGATGACGAGACTAATTTTTTTGGTTTGGCTTCTAAATAACTTTGAAATCAGTTCTAATAGCATCCCAAAGCTGTTCTGAACATTTGACAGTAGAAGGTGTTGATTTCTAAGGTGATTACTTTGAAGGACTGTGTAGCATTCAGGCGCGATTAACATTGGTGAGAAGAGTTCATAAAAACAGTCTTGTTCCAAGTCTGTTAATTTAGCGAAGTATATAAAACTAAAGAGAGGTGAGGTGGCAACTCAGAGGGACATTTGGCAGCTAGCTTTGTGTGACGTTTTCGTTATCCAGACACAAGGGGTGCTCTGGGTAGGATCTTGCCAGAATTGGAAAAGAGCTGAATTCTTGGTTCGCTGCTTCCTCCTAAAACTTGAGTTTACAACGTCATTTTGGAAAAACGTACGAACAGTCTCTGCTTTTCTGATCAAGAGCATGTTGACAAATATTAGTCTTCCTGATGGTTGAACCGCACTTGGCACCAGCTAGGCCACGTCCGCCTCTGGAGGAGGAAGGCCAGGTGAGTGCCGGGTGCCGCCAAATACGCCCCAGATGACTAAGAAGCCTGTGCCGTCAAGGATGGCCAGCATTTGGATGTATGTGTCGCACGGTTTTGTTGAGAATGAGAAAGTCTCTCATTTCCTACTTTGCCTTTTGGTATCAAGTGAAAGTGAATTCTACAGATTCAGTAATCATCTTCAGACGCCTCCTGTGCGCAAAGCACTGTGTGAGGAGGGCCTGGTATTTGTAAAGATGAATTACTTGTGGATCTTTGGATTCTTTCCCCGCCATCAAGGTGTTCCTTGTTCAGTGTAGGAGACCCCTGTGGGTGTAAATAGCTAAATATGAAGCAAGGTAGGCCAGAGGTAGAGTGTGAACAGCTAAAGAAGTGGGTAGGAGCAAATCTTTCATCCTGTAGCCGAGAGGAATCTGCGAGGCCTGAGTGTTTGGGAGTGAACAGGATTTCAGCAGGTGAGCGGGGAGGCTGTGTGTGAGAGGGAGAAGAAGGGGAGCAAAGGCTGGGAGGCAGGAAGGAGCTGCGTTGTGTTTGGGGTGTTGCACATGGTCTGGTTTGGCCGGAAAATGGGATGTATCCCAGAGGGATATGGAAGGCAGTACGGCTGGAAAGATGGTCTGGCCTTGGCCATGCTGATGTGCTTTGAAGGGCCTTAGACAAGATAAACACTAACCTATATTGAATTTTAGGGCAGCCAGAAAATGGTTAAGAACGTGAGCTTCAGAATCAAGCCCTAGGTTGTAATTTTGGCTCTCATACTTAAAAGCGGTGAGACCTTGTATAGATTTCTTCATACACCTGAACTCTAATCTTTTCCTCTGTAATGTGGGGTTAATTACAGCACCTTGTGAGGATTAAATGAGATACTATAAATTAATCTAATCAGGTACCTGGTACCTGATGAAAGGACTCTGTTAGGTGGTATTACTTTATAATTTTATAGATTTGTTTGAACATTTTACCTCTTACTCAGATGGCGTGTATTTTCTTCAGTACCATTGATGACTTGTTTGTCCCAGAGTGTAAATCACTAAGAATATCGAAAGAACAAATTGTTCAGAATGTTACGTGTGCCTGTTAAGTGTTACAGATGTTAACATTTATTAATGTAGCTCATTAATAAGTCAGTTTGGACTGCTATCACAAATATACCATAGAATGGGAGGCTCAAACAACAAACAGTTATTTCTCCTAGTTCTGGAGGCTGGGGAGTCCAAGATCAAGGTGCTGGTAGGCAAATTGGGTTTCTGGTGAGGGCCCGCTTCCTGGTTTATAGACAGCAGTCTTCTTGCTCTGGCCTCACGCAGTGGAGAGAGCTCTCTGGCGGGGGGTCTCTTTTGTAAGGGCACGTACCACCCTCGAGACCTAATGACCTTTCAAAGGTCCCACCTCCAAATACCATCACACTGGGCATTAGGCTTCACATATGAATTTTTCGGGGGACACAAACATTCTGTCCCTAGCACTCATTAATATTTACTGCCAAGCTAGGTTCGGTTGGAGAATCCAAGACTCAATCCCTATCTTCAAGAGGCTTATGATCTAGTTGGAGAGAAAAAAAAGGTAGCATATCTTTTTTTATAGACAAAGCCACAATTTTGTCTTAGGCTCAGATGTGTGACCATTTTAAAAAGAAGGGTGAGGCCCTGAACACACTGGACACACCGTTTTCTTCGTTCACAGCATTCTTTGTGGAAATGTGACTCTTTAAGATAACAGTATAAAATAGTAGATAAATGGGTACTATTATAGAGCAGAAGTAATTTAGGGTTTCAGCGAGGAGAAATATTAATGTGAATTAGAGGGATTGGGAATGACTTGAGGGAAGAAAAGCATATGTAAGATCTAATTAGGTGGACAAGAAGGGAGATTGTTTTCAGAAGGAAACAGCATGAGCGAAAGCCTGGAAAGTGACTGCAGTCTGGGGAGAGCAGTGTGGAAACGGTCGTGGCTTCAGTCCAGGCTTATATGGGGGTTGGGTGAGGGGGCCAGGGCCAAGGTGCAGGGGAGGCTGGAGTGGAGGCTTCCTCCTCTGGGGAGGTCCCTGGAGGGGTTGAGCGGGGGACGAGGAGCTGAGAGTGGTCTTTGAGGAAGGTGTTTTGACAGGGGCGCTCGAAGTGGGTTGGGTGGGAGATAGAAAGCTTGGCATCAAGGAGACAGACCGTTTAGCTAATGCAGCTGACCCACGGGTGAGAAGGCCTGAAATAGGGTGGTGACAAGAGGAAGAGGAGGAGAGGAACTTATTGAAAGGACTTTGAGATTCATATTTATGGGAGGGCAGATATCTAAGATGATGAGATTGCAAGCCTAAAGGATAGAAGGATGGTGAGGCTGGTGCAGAAATGCAGAGGTAAGGAAAGCTTCCCGTGCAGGAAAGAAGGTAAGTCTGTCTGAACTGGCTAAGATAGATAAGCAGTTTGGGAACAGTTTTAAGATGACTTATAATTCTACCATTTTAATACGGATGCCCTTCATTTTTATTCTCTGTTTTGCGTTGTAGCCCTGGTTCATATACCCACATATTTACGTATCTGCAATCTTAAGTGTACATGCCATTTTGCATTTTAAAATCAGTGTGTCATTAAAAATCTATTTTTATGTAGTCTTTCAAATATTATAGGCTGAGCGTTTTCCCCTTAGTCTGATATATCCCCAGAGCTTTCTGAAAGCAGATACCGTGTTGCTGTTGTTCATTTCAGTGTGTCTAGAAACTAGGAACTGATTTAAAAAGTGTTTGTTTAATGAAAGCGTATTGACCACATAGATTATTCTCATGCTTTTCTTCGTAGAAGTTTCTGCAACAAGCATATGTTTGGAGTTGGGTGACATGTGTTGGAGTTGAGTGAAAAGTCAGTGCTTTCTGCTTATAGAACCTAAGTCCAAGGTTAAATTAAAGACTTGGTTAAGGAGTGTTTGACTTTGATGATTCCAGGTTTGTGTATGCTTCTTATAAGCTGTTTCCTCATCTGTTCATAACTGGCAGGAAAAATCACGTGAAAAGCTACTTTTGTGTTTTACCATTAATGGAGGAATGAAGGCAGTTCCATCAGACAACTTTATTGATCATTAATGTCCTAGCAAGGCCTCCTTTTGGAGAACATCGCCTGAGTGTGTATTCAGCCTGGAGATAACTTCTCTATGGATGGAGACTTCAGAGAGCTGTCTCTCAGTCAGACGGCATTTGGCCATGAGACGTGTCGACGCACAGTTACTTAAACAAGTTAGGGGTTTATTCTCCTCAATAACAAGATGTCCTGAGTTGGACAGGCTGGGGCTGTTGTCACGGCTCAGTGATGTCACTGGACACCTGAACTCCTCCTGTCTTCTCCCGCCGCCACGTGGCTTTCATCCTCAAGGCTGCTGTGCCTTCATCCAGCTGCATCCTTGCTCCATGGAGGAAAATTGAGGAAGGACAAGGACAGAAGACTGAAAGGGCTTTTCCATGGGGTCTGCCCCTTTAAAAACCCTTCCTGGAATCCCCTCCCGGCAAGTTCTGCTCATATCTCACAGGCTAGAACCGTATCAGATGGCTGTCCCTAACTGCTAGGGAGAAGGTTAGCGCTTTGAGCTGGGTGCATTGCTTTCCCCAATAAATGTGTTCCAGTTAGTGGGGAAAAAAGAGAGGAAGGGTGCTGGCAAGCAGCAGTCTGCCACAGTCTCCAGGTGACTGCCGGCAGCGCTCCTGACAGCCTGTTCTCTGAGGTGGTGAGAGCGGGCATCGATATTCTTACTACGCAAGTGCAGAAATAAAAAGATGTGAATTTGTGAGGCGGCCGTGAATAGCTGTGACAGATGAATTCACGTCTGTCCTCTGGGTTTTAGTTGAAAAGCAAAAGAACATATCTTGTGTTCTAAAAGCCAACCAAATGTAGCATTAAATCTTAGAATGCTGCAAAGTTTGTGTTCAGATAAAGAGTTAATGTTAAATAGCTTTATGATAGGCAGATTCTTAATCAGTCAACATAATTAAGGGCTAAGAAACACTCAGGATAGATAAGTTTGGTTAGGGCAATACTTAATAATAATTAAATAGCACTTAAGAGCTTGGGTTCATAACTCACCTGACTTGAATATGCTTAAAATAGCCACAATTCTAGGGTTGTACTTGGCACTAAAAATATAAGCTTTTCTTTTTCCTCACACAGAGGTGACCTCAGTCACACGTACATCTACCTGGTGTTCTGCTCCAGTGGCTGTCAGCTCTCTCTGTGCATTAGAATGACCTGGGGAGCTTAGACAGTGTTGACACCAGAGTCCCACTGCAGATGCTTTGAATCTGTTGGTCTGGAATGCTCTTCTAAGTGAGGAGTAATGCAGGAAATCACGAAGATGGTGACAGTGGGACTGGAGGGGAGAGGACAGCTTTGAGAAGTGTGTAGGACAGCCCAATCCAGTGGAACTTTCTGCAGTGATGGAAATGTTCTATTTGCACTGTCCACTGTGGTCCATGAGGTCCATGAGGTGGTTGAGCACTTGCAGTGTGGCTGGTGCAACTGAGGAACTAAAATTGTGATTCAATTTAAGTAGCCCACGTGGCTCGTGGCCACTTTATTGGACAGTGCAGGTCTAGGAGGTAGAACCAATAGGCTCTGGTTACTGGTAGCGCGGAGGAGAGCAGAGGTGGGGGGTGCGGGAGAGGGAGGAGCTGATCATAACCTCAAGGTTTCCCTCTTCAGTGGGGGGCCAGGTGGGAATGCGTCTGTACAGGGAATGGAGTTGGAGAAGTACGTTCACAACTCTTACGTTCCGGTCTCAGAATTGAGTAGCGCATGGCCCAGCACCCGGACCAACGACGTCATCCCTGTTGGATGGTTTTAATGATACTTGGGCAGGATTCACAGTATTATAGTTGATTAGTACAAATACACTCTAAACGTATCTCTGAAAATAGTACTTTTTTCCTATTCAATCTTTTCTTGTTTTCCCTTTTTAAAACTCAGGTATCAAATTGTAGTGGAAATAATCCAAGCAACTACAATTAGCAGCTTCCCCCAGCTGAAGAGGCACAAAGGTAAGAACCAGTTTGTTTTCTTCACGTATGCATCCTAAAGGTCCTAGGTCTGTCTCCAGCCTTCTCTCTCCTGTCAGAGCTTTGACAAGTATGAGCATACTTTTAAATATTTCAGATTTGTTTAAATAATGGTGTAACAACATAAGAGAAATTAAGTGTAATTTCATCCTAATAAAAATCTTTGTTTGTAGTTCTGTGTTCCCTTATAAACTTTATTCATCTGTAGTCATAATTTTTAGAATATTAAAGTCAGTGGGTACATATTGCTTCTGTTCTGTTTTTAAACTAATCATGGTTTTATAATTTTTTCTCATATTAAAATTTAATCTTAGTATTCATTGATATTTCTATGTTGGAACATAATCTTGATAGCGATTTGAATGACTTTCGTGAGTTGATGTTTCATAATTTTCTTAACCTTTTCCTTTATATTTTTATTTATTATTTTTTTAAAAAAATATTTATTTATTTATTTGGCTGCGTTGGGTCTTAGTTGCGGCATGCGGGGTCTTTCGTTGCGGCACGCGGGCTTCTCTCTACTTGTGGTGCATGGGCTCCAGAGCACGTGGGCTTAGCTGCCCCGCAGCACGTGGGATCTTAGTTCCCCGACCAGGGATTGAACCCTCATCCCCTGCATTGGAAGGCAGATTCTTAACCACTGGACCACCAGTAAAGTCCCTCTTTTAGTTAAACGTTTGTATTGTGAACATCTTTCCTCCTCTACTCTTGTAGATTTAAAAATATACATATACATGTTCTATAATTTTTTCCTGTTTATTTCTCTTCAAATAAAGAGATGGTTATCCAGGCTCTGATGCTGAGGAATAATCAAGGTCTGAAGTTGGCTCCCACCTCCCTACAGTTTGCCCGGTGCTTCATTTATGAAGTTGCAGGACGTGTTAGTCTGTGGAGGGCAGAGAAGGTCAGGATTCCCAGCTGACAGGCACCAACACTTCTACCTTGTAGGCTGGACTTCCCATGGAAATCTCCAGGCCCCCTCAAGTTCCTGTCTAGGAGTGGAGGGTCCCGAAAGGACAAGAAGACTTGGGCCAGAGACTCTAACCTGTGCCCAGGTTTCTAATCAGCACACAGAGGCAAAGGGGTGCTTGGGGACTTTTACTTGTCTTTCTGAGTCTCTGACAGAAGGTAGGAGCCAAGTTTTTAAAAAAAAAAAAAAAAAAAAAAAAGAGGGTATAGACTCTGAAGAGGCACTTATTCTTAATCTCAGCCCAGTGAGGAAGATTGCGCAAATGCATTCATTTAAAAATGTTTATTGAACGCTGAGTAGGTGATTATGATTCAGCAGTGGACATGGCGAAATCTCTGCATTCACTGAGTCCCTGAACTAGGCTGGGAGGCAGTCGGACAATCAACAAATAAAATGCACAGCATTTCAGACAGCGAGAAGTGCCTTGGGGAAAAACAGGTTCTCCCTTCTTGTTGAACTGTGGCGAGGTGGGGGTGATAAGGAAGGCTGGCTCAGCCGGAAGGGGAGGATTTTGCACTTGGATAGGGTGACCTGGGGAGACCTCGCCCAGGTGGGACCTGTGAGCAAAGCCCTAGGGGCCCGAGGGGGTCTGGGGAAGGACAGGTGCAAAAGTCTGAGGCAGAAGCATGCAGACTTGCTTGAGGGGTGGGTGGGGGGAGAGAAAGCCAGAGATCAGAGGTGGCAGGAGACCCTGTCCTGAAGGGCTATAGGGGCTTCAGCTTTTACTCTGAATGAGGAAGTCTTTGGAGGCTTTTGAGCAGAGGAGATGTGATCTGATTAATTCCTCCAAGAGTACAGGCTGTGCTCCTCTCCTATTCCTCATTGTTCCTGCAGAGAAGATAGCTTATTTTCAGACAGTTTGACCGACATTTTAAGGAGAATACTAGAGAGGGATTTCTTGTTGCCACCATTGTCTGGCTTTTCTCAGTGCTCCTCCCTGTTGTGTGAGTTTAGTCAGAGACACCTTTCTTATCTTGCGTTATTGTGTTAGTTTACTAAGGCTGTGTAACAGAGTGCCACAGAGTGAGTGGTTTAAATAACAGAAACATTTTCTCATAGTTCTGGAGTCTCCAAATCTGAGATCCAGGTGTTGGCAGGGTTGGTTTCTTTTGAGGGCAGTGATGGAAGAATGTTTCAGGTCTCGCTTCTTGGCTCTTAGATGAGAGTCAAGCAGTACATCTTTGGCAGGACATCTGCAAAGACCTGTTTCCAGGTAAGGTCACATTCACAGGTACCAGGGTTTAGGACTTACACATATCTTTTGGGGGGACACAATTCAACCCGAAACGTTATAACTGGTAAGTTCAAGGTAGCATTGTAGGGACTTCCCTTGTGGGGCAGTCGTTAAGAATCCGCCTGCCAATGCAGGGGACATGGGTTCGAGCCCTGGTCCGGGAAGATCCCACATGCCGCGGAACAACTAAGCCCATGCGCCACAACTACTGAGCCCGTGTGCCACAACCACTGAAGCCCATGCACCTGGAGCCCGTGCTCTGCAACAAGAGAAGCCACTGCAATGAGAAGCCTGTGCACAGCAACGAAGAGTAGTCCCTGCTCGCCGCAACTAGAGAAAGTCCGTGTGCAGCAATGAAGACCCAACGCAGCCAAAAATAAATAAATAAATAAATAAATTTATTTAAAAAAAAAGATAGCATTGTAGTTCCTCTTCGTGAAAATGCTAGAAGCATTTATTTTCAGTAAGCTCTATAACCACATTAAGATTTGCTATATTACTCTTCTTTTGGGTTAATTCTGTTACCAGTAGTTAGCTTTTCCTAAATTAGTCTTTTTTAAGTCTATGATAGGGTTTAGATTAAGAAGTAAAATCTCAGAAAAAAGTTGGGCAGCTAAAACCATATAAGCGATTTCAGCTACCGTGTGTCTTCATGTCCAGAACAAAGACAGGTTCCATGGAATCAGTATTCTAGCAAACTGTGTGGGTCTGTATAAGAATGAGGGGGAAGTATAAGTGACCAAAAAAAGGTAAATTGGATTTCATCTAAAGTTAAAAACTTGTGTCTTCCGCAGGAAAGTAAAAAGACAACCCTCAGAATAGGAGAAGGTATTTGCAAATCATGTATATGATATAGCGCTTGTATCCAGAATATATAAAGAACTCATATAACTCAGTAATCAAAAGACAGTCCAACTGGATAATGGGCAAAGGATTTGCATAGGCAGTTCTCCAGAGAAGATATACAAATGGCTAATGAGCACATGAAAACATGCCCTACGTCATTAGACATTAGGAAAATGCAAATCAAACCTAATAGGAGATACCACTTCACACCCACTAGAGTGGCTAAAATAAAAGACAGAGGGTGACACAGTGTCCAGGAATGAAGTATAGCAATCTAGGGTGTAGATAACGGTGGTGAAAAGGAAGGGATTGATAAGGAAGGTTATAAAGGAAAGACAGCCCAGTTGGTAACTAATTGGATGTGGGGAGGGATCAGATGGTGGGACATTATGGCGCTGGTCCCGCCTGCTGCCTTTACAGATGGGGACATGGCTGTCCAGAGCTTACGTCTGAGGTCCCAACTCCTAGTCTGCTGCTGTTCCTGTGAGGTCCCACTGCTTCAGGTGGGTGAGATGAGGTTTGGGGGCAGAAGAAAAAGTGCGGGAGCTGCAACTTAGGAGGCCTTGGTTCTCTTGCCAGCTTCCCAGTGAAACCTGGGCACGTCCTTCACTTCCCTAGGCCTCAGTTTCCTCAGTCTTTAGGTTGCCTGCTCTTGGTGATCATAAAGGGTTTCTCAGTGAAGACACTCAAAGAGTCAGGGGCTGTGTAGGGGTCTGGGTCAGGGGTGAGAGAGCTCACCGGTCCTGGCGTTGTGGACCTGGGATGACAGGAGGGTGGAAAAGTGCCCATCCGGCGTTTCTAAGCTGGGATTCACGCTGTGGGGAGAGAGCAACCCTGGGGAGAAGTGCTTGGAAGTGACAACATAGAGGTAATAGTTAATCGTCTCCTATTTCTGTGTATCTTTGCGCAGCCCATTGTTAGGGGAGAATAATGTGTTAAGAGTCTGAAGTGACTTCCCTCATAAATAATACCATCTGCTGTCTCACTCTTGAAGTTCATGTGTAGGTGGTTTCAATTTTAAAGAATTAGGTTGTTATAATTTAAGTGCAGGTATTTTTTTTTTAATAAAAAGGAAGGTCAAATTGAACATTCCCCATTGTCCTTTTTCTTTTAATAAAATGTCCAGTAACATATTATTATTGGAAACAGTTCTTATTTCTCTGTGACCTTTGAGTTTTGACTTACAGCTGTCACATAAAAAGTTAATCTCATTCTTCCTCAAAATAATCTGTAATTTATTTCCAGACAAATGTTTTTGTGTGTGTGTGTTTTTTCCTCCCTGTAAAAGGCACTACCGAAACTTTGATTTTTTACCATTAAAAGGCTCCCCTCAAATAGAATCGTTTTGTTGTTTTTTGAGGATAGTGCGATCTAGTGAAAATATCATCGGGCGGAGAATCCGGGAAAAGCCTCAGTCTGTGTGTTAACCTCTCGTCACCAGCTGCACCTGTCTGCACTGTTTCCTTAAACCTGGAAAATCGGGCTGTGCTCAGAGTGACCGTGTAATGATGCTGCCAGGTTGTGTGTGAGGTTGTAAGCAATTTCATTTCCAATGTTGTTTCTCCTTATTTCCATGTGCTCTTGGTGAGTGGGAAACTGAAGGAGTTTAAAAGAAAGAATGACCAGATGGAAGATACTAAGAATACTTAGGATTCAAACTACAGATGGGAAATTTATTTATGAAAATAGTGTGTATATGCTAAAGTATAATTTTGTTGCTACATATAAATATGTTTCAGGCAGGTCTTTTTCAACTGTAATTGTTGATGATTAAGAAATGGTATGCAATTGTGAAATAGTTTGAGGATTCAGAGGAAAAAATGCCATATAACAAGTGGGGAGAAATTACCTGATTGTGTTTCCTCTGAAACCTTAAGGAATTAACCAGCTGACTCTGCATTGACTTTTCTCAGGATGATAGAGTAGGGTCGGGGGGACCACTTTACTTTGTATTCAGAGGAAGGTTCAAATAAGGCTTCTGAGCGCCAGCAGACTCCAGCAAATTCACACAAAACTCTGTACATGTTTCAGGTTCATAGTAGATTAGTTTATCTTAAATGAAGACCAAGTTCCTCTCTTTAACAATGTAGAAATTTCAGTTTGATTCTTTTCTTGATGGCTTTTTTCTTACGGTATTTTGATCTTTTAAAGAAATAAGGTATCGAATGATTTTAAAAGTCTTTACAATGCCTCAGCTAGTTTAACTGCTGATACAATTCTAGGGAAAGTAAATAATCATAAAACTAAAAAAGTTTTGAGACCATCTAACTCAGATCCTTGTCCTATGGGCAAGAAAATTAGGCATGATGAGAGAAGGAGGTTCTTAGAGCAAATTCATAGATATTAAACAATTTGAAGCACTTGGTCTCAGAAGTTTTAAGTCTGCTCACAAAATTTTCTTGCCTCTGACCTTATTTTATCATTCATTCTGGCCAAACATATTGACTGAGGCCTGAATTTTACCCGCTAATCACAACAACTTCTTGTTGGTGATGGAATTTGGGAAGTTTAGTAAGTCCAACTAGCTAGTTTCAGTGAACATTTTTCCATCTTCATCTTTGACTGTTCGGCACGTGTGACATTGGTGACTACTGTCTTCCGGAGCTTTCACCTGCCCTGGCTGACACTCTGTCATTCTAGTGGTTTGTTTGTTTTTCTGCTTGCTTATTCGTCTCTATTCAGCTTTTAGATGTTGGAGTTCCTCAAGATTTGTTTCTAACTCTCATTATTTTATACCTGTGCTGTCCAATATAGTAACCATTAGCATATGTGGCTATTTAAATTAACTGAAAATAAATAAAAATGTAGAATTTTGTTTCTCAGTCACACCAGTTATGTTTCAAGCGTTCAGTAACCACGTGTGGCTACCGTATTGGATAGCGTGGAACATTTCCTTCATCACCAGAGTTTCCTTGGATAGCACTGCTCTGTGTTCTTTGTCTGGTTAGTCTTTCCTTTATCTATATGCTGATGACTTTCCAAATTTCTATCTACAGAACCTCTATTCTCTGCTTTTCTACTTACCTACTGTTCACTGAACATTTTTATTTGGATATCAAAAGACACCTCCAAATGAAAATGTCCAAATCAGGTCCCACATAACTGGTCATCTTCTGTAGTTTCTTGTCTCTGTGAATGGCATCGCCATCCATCCGAGTAAGTCAGGAACCTAGGAGTCCTCCTCGTTCATTCCTTCTCCATCATGCACTATATCTAGTCCATTGTCGTCCCACAGACTGACCTCCTAAATATATCTCAACTCGGCTCTTTCTCTGCACCACCATTTTCCACCACGCGTCTCTCTCGGACTAAGGCAGTAGCTTCCTAATTGGTTTCCTTGTATCCACTCCTGCCCCTATTCAATTTATTCTTCATACTGAAGCCAGAGTGATTTTTTTAAAATACAGATCTTAATCATGCCACCCCCATGCTTACCTTTCATTGTCTTCGCATTGTTCTTAGAATAACAACCCTTCGATGTGAAACCTGCAAGGTCCTGCTTGCTCTGGGCCCGTCTCTATCTTCAGCCTCATCTCCTTCGAGTCCGCCCCCTCCCTCTGAACTCCAGCCACACTCACTTTTCTATTTCCTCAGCTCACCCCAATTCCTCCTGCCTCATATTCTTTGCACATTCTGTTTCTTCTTCTTGGAATGCTGCCCTACACTCAGTATCGCTCTGCCTAGATAACTCCTACTTATCCTTTATATTTTATCTCGAGTTTCTCTGCTTTGTTCACAACACCTCCCCCCCGCCCCCCGCTGATCCTGGGTAGATGAGAGACCACCTGAGTTCACAGGACCCTTCACGTCAGTAGAGAAAGGACTCTGAAGGATATCTTAACCACCAGAAGTAGGTCTTCAGTCACTCAGCAAACGTCTTTCGAGTGCCGTTGTGTATGAGGCACGGCTGTGCGGTGCATGGACCTGTCCCCGACCTTCGGGAGGTCATAGCCCAGTGAGGAGACAGGCGGATACACAAACAAAATCACAGTACAATTTGATGAATTCAGTGAGTGTTGCAGGTTCAGGATTGAGTAGTGGCACAGATGTGTGGAGTGTCAGCTCTACCTGGGCCAGAGCTCAAGAAAGGCGCTCTCTTAAGGGTAGCAGCATTGAATCAGAAAGATTGAGTGGCTCTCATCCCCTCTGGGCTTGTCGGTGGCTGCGGCTGGATGCTGCCACGTGTGCGTTTGTATGTGGGTTATGTCAGCTGAGACACTGCGCAGGTGCTTGGGATGTAATGGAGAGATGAGCCTTGATGGGAAGACAGGGGCTGATCCTAAAGGGACTTGTGAGCTGTCCTGAGAAGTTTGGGCTTAATCCTGGAGACCAGTTGTTCTCAAACTACAGTGTGTGTCAGAGTCACTTGGAGGGCTTGTTAAGATGCAGGTTTCTGGGCCCCAAAGTCTGTGATTCTGTGGCTCTGAGTGGGCCCTGAAAGTCTGCATTCCTCACAGGTTCCCCAGAGATGCTGGTGTTGTTTTTCCAGTAACCACAGCGTGAGAACCACTACTGTAGAGCCAGTGATCTGTTCGCATTTGCATTTTAGTGCCCGACTCTAGCTTTTTATTTACAATTAGAACAGCCCAGGTAGTTGAGAAGTGGTCTAGTAAAATTAGCTGGCTGCTAGGGTCTCAGTAATCGTGTTCCCCCAGAATCCTTTCGTTGAAATCCTAACATCCGAACTTGGTGGTATTAGGAGGTGAGGCCTTTGGGAGGTGCTTAAGTCGTGACAGTGGAGCCCTCATGAATGGACTTGGTGACTTATAAAAGAGGCTGCAGAGAGATCCCCAGCCTCTCCCATCGTGTGAGGACGCAGCAAGAAGGTGGCAGTGTGCCACCGACAGGAGGGCCTTCACCAGACCTCAGCTGTGGTGGCACCCTGATCCTGGATTCCCAGTCTCCAGACTGTGAGAAGTACACTTCTGTTGCTCATAGCCAGCCGGTCTGTGGTATTTGGTCATAGTCGCCCGAACTAAGATACTGGCCAAGTGTAGGAATTCTAGTAGTGATGGAACATATGCTCCATTTTCCCTGCAGTTGGATGTGAATGAGCCCAGTATTTCAGCTCCCTTTAAAGCTTTCCCCCACCCCACTGCTGTTCTGGATCCTGAAATGTTATCAAGAATAGTTAAAATGATAACTAATTAAGAACCTGCTGTAGAGCACAGGGAACTCTACTCAATACTCTGTAATGGCCTATATGGGAAAAGAACCAAAAAAATAAATAAAGGGTGGATATATGTATACGTATGACTGATTCACTTTGCTGTATACCTGAAACTAACACACAATGTTGTACATCAACTATACTCCAATAAAAATTAAAAAACAAAACAAAACACACAAGCTGTTTCCCCGGTAGGAAATAAAGGATCCTCTGTGGACAAACAGACCCTGCAAATTAACATGACTTCTGACTAATGATACAGAAACATTAAATGAATTGTTAAAGAAAAAAAAAGAACAAAGTGATTTAAGAGTAGTATTTATTCAGCTGACTGCAGAGGGGGACATAATGTTGATTTGACTCTGATAGAAACTGCTGTATATAAATACTGCACTCTTGGGGGTGACGTGCTCATAGTATAGATTGGGAGGTGTTGGCAACATTGTGTATCTTGTTTAGAGTGTAAGTAAAGAGTTTTGGAACTGAATGTGTCAAGCAGAAGTGTAGAAGAACTTCAGACTATATTGAGTATGTACATACACACAGTCACTTGTTGATAAGAACCATAATGATTTCCATTAGGAATTTTTTTTTTTTAACTTTGTTCTCATAGAATTTTTTTTTAAATTAATTAATTAATTTATTTTTAGCTGTGTTGGGTCTTCGTTTCTGTGCGAGGGCTTTCTCTAGTTGCGGCAAGTGGAGGCCACTCTTCATCGCGGTGCGCGGGCCTCTCACTGTCGCGGCCTCTCTTGTTGCGGAGCACAGGCTCCAGACGCGCAGGCTCAGTAATTGTGGCTCACGGGCCTAGTCGCTCCGCGGCATGTGGGATCTTCCCAGACCAGGGCTCGAACCCGTGTCCCCTGCATTGGCAGGCAGGTTCTCAACCACTGCGCCACCAGGGCAGCCCCAGGAATTATTTTTTTAAATAATATTTCTCATCTGATTTGGGATGTAAAGGTGTCCCTGCCTGAAAGAAGGAGCTACTCTGTAGACTCTAGCAGACTTCTCAGAGTCCTTTCTAACGCTCTGTGATCTAACTTCCTAGCATTGCAGTAATTTGACACAGTTTCTAATTTATGAATGACCTAAACTTACAAAACACCCCAGGCCATTGCTGCAGGGCGCTTGCCAGGGTTTCCGTCTGCCCAGCCCTGATGCTCTGAGTGCGGCAGCTTCCAGAGCCTGCGGTTCCTTCCCCAACATCCAACACAGCCCCATCCCTTACCTGCCTTGAGGGACCGAGGGCTCAGGGCACTTCCATTACACTCTCTACGGAGAGTGTAATTTTATATAGTTACATATAAAATTGCATATATATAATTTTATATCCAACTCTGCTCCCACCTCTCTTCCCCCAGAAAACTTTAGTCACCTTCCATTCTAAGACCTGCATTTATATGAATAAAGTTCAGGTCCAGAGATGTTACACAGGTACCTGGTTAGTCACACGCTGATCTGGAACTTGAACCCACGTCTCCTGGACTTTAGTCCTGGACTCTTCCCACCGCACTGCTCACTCACACAGGCAGGTGCTATGCGAGTCATGCTCAAAACTTAGAAATCGTGTGCGTCAGAACTGCGTTCTAAGTGTCTACTATCTGTTCAAGTCACAGTTCTAATGTGGGAGAAGGGTTCTCCCGGCAATTTGATGTGTGGATTTAACTGAAAGGACACTATTATTTAAAAAATCTATTGAAAGCATGCTGGAGGGCCTTAAACCAAAGGAAGTACTGGAAGTTTCAGCCCTTGAGATGTTGAAAGGAAGGAGATAAAAGGTGCGCTGTAGGCACCCTGCCTCGCCCTTGCCTGGCCCGTGAGGCCGCTGTATTCTCCTCCACTATAACGTGAGAGGCTCCACCATCAGCTCCTGCTGTAAGATCTTTGCTTATTCCTCAAATATACTTTCTACTAAAGTGGAGTGACACACTCCAGACTTTGAAATTTCAGGTGTTTGGTGTGATAAGAGAATCCCACTTGTAAAAAAGAGAACATTCCGGCCTCAAGTTGAAAAGTAAGGTAAATATTGTTTTAGTTCCTGGGCCGCTTTTGAGGTGATTTTCAGATAACTTTGAAGAAGTCTGTGACGATCACTAACTACTGAGAATTGCCATCAGCTTCGCATTAAGAAGGAAGCACCGGGCTTCCCTGGTGGCGCAGTGGTTGAGAATCTGCCTGCTAATGCAGGGGACACGGGTTCGAGCCCTGGTCTGGGAAGATCCCACATGCCACGGAGCAGCTGGGCCCGTGAGCCACAACTACTGAGCCTGCGCGTCTGGAGCCTGTGCCCCGCGACGGGAGGGGCCGTGATAGTGAAAGGCCCGCGCACCGCGATGAAGAGCGGTCCCCGCACCGCGGTGAAGAGTGGCCCCCACTTGCCTCAACTAGAGAAAGCCCTCGCATGAACCGAAGACCCAACACATCCAAAAATAAAATAAATAAATAAATAAATAAAGTAGCTATAAAAAAGAAAAGTGCTTTAAAAAAAAAAAAAAAAAAGAAGGAAGCACCATTTCTCCTTTGGAAACTGGACTAGTCCCTGAGTAAATCCATACCTGTTTCTTTAACCCTCTTCTCAGGGGGTGTTTATTGAAACTTGTATTTCAACGTACAAGAAAGATTCAAAGACCTGTTAGCCTGTCGGTGATGCTTTCTAGCGAGGAACCCCCTAATCCCTTCCCTTGATTGCGTGGGGCGTGTGAGGAGACCTGCGCATCGTGGGGAACAGAACCCAGTGCTGGAGAGTCGGGGGGTAGTGTAGCCTTGCCTTCTGCGCTCTCACAGGAGCTGTGCCTCTGTATTAACACTTCTCAGTGGGATGGGAGGACAGGGGCACTTGACAAGGTCTGGAGACATTTTTGGCTGTCACACGGGGGAAAGGGATGCCACTGGCATCTAGTGGCAGAGGCCAGAGGTGCTGCTAAACCTCCCACGATACTCAGGACAGCCCCACAGCAAAGCTTCATCCGCCCAGAACGTCACTGGTGCCCAGGCTGAGAGGTCCTGCTGTGTGTCGTCCGTGGAATTCCTCAGTCAGCCTGCCGAGGCTGTTGCGGTTAGGCTATGCCTTGGAATTTGGTAGTGCACTGTGAGAAAAGAAATACTCTATTGTTGATACTTTTGAGTACTTGAAAAATACAGCAGTGCCATTTGAATCCAGTTCTACTTGTGCTACTTCTGGGGCCCTTGGTTTGCACTGTAAGTTACTTTACCCTCCTTTGCCACATTGGAAATAGTATCTAACAGTTGTCCCCTGGTGTTTTTATTTTACTGCAAGTCGCTTTACTCACTTAAGGAAGAACTATATCATGGGCAGAAGGCTTACAGCAAAAAAGCAGTTCTGTGATGTTGTTCACAGGTCCACTGACATAGCCTTATAGGGTTCGCCTAAGGTCTAATCCAAATGTCTTTTTCCGCAAATGACCCCGTTTCCTTTTGCTCTGACCTCAGTAGAATCTAGACTCTCTAGGAAGGAAAACAGTAGACATTTATAATTAATTGTTTTAGAAGATTATATCACTCGTGTGTTCTTCTCGGCACCCATGTAAAGAGCCACTGCCACCCAGTGTGTCACCTGCCACTGTTTGTGGTCTCGGCCTTCTTTTTTAATCTGGATTAAACATTGTGTGGTTAACCGGTTTTTAACAGTGTGCAGCATTACCTAGGTCTCTGCAGAGAGACAGCTGCAGGAGTCTCGCTTGAGCTGGGCGGTGCATCTTCCACCCTCTTGCCTGCGCTTCTCTTGGCGTGAGGATTTCTTGCATGGACGGCTTCTCAGGTCACAGAGAAGCATATTCGTCTGCATCGCTGGATTTACTGGGATTTTTGCACGGCAGTCGCGTGCGCTGCAGGACTGCCCTGTTAGTCATTTAGCCCTGAACATGGCATTCGTTTTCTGAGGCAAAAATAAACAGAATTGTCTAAGCAACAAGTTGCTGTAGCGTTTGTTAGCAACAAGCTTTGTCATCAGACAATGGCTTTGTCTTGCCCTTAACAAGCAGAATGCATCCACGTGAGCAGGGGACATTCAGGCAGGACTCCAGAATGTTTTCTCAGCTCTGCAGCTGGGTTTTAGGGGAAGGTTTATTCTCTTTCTTCCTTCCCTTTGGAATTTGCCTCAGTTTTTATCCTTTTAGAAAGACTTTTAAGCCTTCTCAGGAGAAGAATTTAACACACATTGTTAAATGTGTGTCAGTTTCTTTCTCTATATCTTTCTTTTTATTAGTCTGTTTTAACCCAAAATTAAAATTGCAGTCTAGGTTTATTCTATAAAAGGCAACTTTTTGTCCCCCAATTTTAAAGTAGCTTAAATGTTATGTACAAAATTTAGAGTTTAAGGATACATGTTTAGAATGTTTAAATGTAACCAATGCAAAATAGTTTAAGGATGTATGCTTTAAATCTATTTAAAATAACTGTAATCAATGCAGAATAGCGGAATATAACTGTAGGAGTTTAAGCTCCTTAGAATCTAAGTATAATGGAAATAACATGAGCTTTGGAGGTAGAAAAATAAATGAAAACTTTTCTGAAAAATTCACTATTCCCAGCATGTATTTCTTTAGGTACACACACCAATAGTTTTAGTTTGCAATAGGCTAATTTGGGGACAGACTACGTTTACTTTTGTCTTCCCACCAAGGGGGCTCTGAAATATGCTTTTTTCCTCTCGAGATGAGTGCTGAGTTAAGTTCTTTGGTCAGGGCCTCTCTGTCAGCCAAGAATAGGATATGCTGAGAAACCATCATTGAAGTCAAATGAAAATGTCTCCTCAGCACATGTATGAAAAACATCCTGTAATACCTGACAGACCCTCTTGAGCGAGGCTGACTGTTGACTTGAAGTCTGCCTGTGACGGTTGGTGATAAATATCAGAAGAAGCTGCTCTGAAAGACACAGTGTTTTGTGGTCCTTGCCTGAGCTTTTGCAGTTGATTGTTCAGCCTGCCCAGGCGCTATCATAAGCATCTGCACGATTGACTCTGTGACACGAGGGCGGTGACGACCACCCTAGGGAATTGGAGGTCTCCCTAGGTGTGTAAAACCTCACTTAGACTCCGTGTCCAGGGGCACCGAGAAACACAACACCAACCCTCTTTTATCGTCGCCACTTCCAGTCTAAGTCAGGTGTGTTCTGACTCACCTCCAGAGCTGTGCTCTGACCTGCCCAGGAAGGTTTATACCCATCCAGAGGTCGCCTCGGCCCTGGACACCACCTGAAACAATCCCGCCATGTTTCTGAAGTGAGCTTGCTCTTCCACTTTCCACAGTGGCTTTCACACTTTGCCCACTTTCCTCAGGCCTCTGTCCCCTCCCCCTTTTTACGCACCTCCCTCTGAGCAGATAACCTCCCTCCCCACTTCCAGAAAACAGAAACCCTAGGAAGGGAACTGCTCCAGCTCCCGGCCACCAGCTCCCAATTTGCTAGTGTCTGCTTCCATCGCTGTGCCTTCCGTGTTACCACAGGGGAGGAGGTGGCCTTTCCCAAAGCCAGTGGTACTGGGTACCACTCCGCATCTGTCACCTTTTTCTCTTTTAACTGGTTCCTGCTCGTCAGCATTAAAACCAGCTCATTTCTTGCCCATTTAAAAAAAAAAAAAAAGAAAAGAAAACTGCCTTCCCTCAACCCAGCCCTTCCCTGCCTTCAGGTGTGTATGCAAAGCCAGCCTGTTGTCCACAAGGAAATGCTCAGTGCTTATCGTTTTTAAAAATTAATTTCGTGTGAGTCTTTTGCTTTTTATAAGTTATATAATGTCAGCTTAAGGAAACAAACCATTATAAATGTTTTTGAGGTGATCTTCTTTTTTTAAAAATAAATTTATTTATTTGTTTTTGGCTGTGTTGGGTCCTCGTTGCTGTGCGCCGCTTTCTCTAGTTACGGCAAGTGGGGGCTACTCTTCGTTGCGGTGCGCGGGCTTCTCATTGCCGTGGTTTCTTGTGTTGCGGAGCACGGGCTGTAAGTGTGCGGGCTTCAGTAGTTGTGGCTCGCGGGCTCTAGGGCGCAGGCTCAGTAGTTGTGGCGCATGGGCTTAGTTGCTCCGTGGCATGTGGGATCTTCCCGGACCAGGGCTCGAACCCTTGACCCCTGCTTTGGCAGGCGGATCCTTAACCACTGTGCCACCAGGGAAGCCCATTGTAAATGTTTTTAAATTAAATTTTAAAAAAGTCTCGCTAAGACCATGTAGCTCGTGGTGGCAGAGCCCGATTTCTAGTCTGATTCCAGACTCTACTGACAACTGTCTACTGCATTTGATGTGGAGGTCCACTAGTGATCTTGGCCACAGCAGATTTGATGGAGGGGAGGGCTTGACACCGTAACAGAGTAAGTTGAAGAATGGGAGGTGAGGAGACTCACCCTGGCTCTCTCCTTCACAGCCAGAGTTCTAGAAAGAGCACAATACCTGATCCACAGCAAGCACTCAGCAAAACGTTAGCTATGTTGTGTTGACCTCTCGGTAACCTTTGACACAGATCGTACATCCATTCAACACACTTTATAAGTCCCTCATGTGTTGCCAGGCACTCTCGTAGGTGCTGATGGTACAGCAGTGTGTGAACAAACGAAACGCTACCTTTATGAGGACATACAGGATAACTAAGTGGAATGTGCAGTATGGCAGTCGTGCTGTAGAGCAGGGGTCCCCCAACCCCGTCAGGAACCGGGTTGCACAGCAGGAGGTGAGCGGCGGGTGGGCGGGCGAGCGGGGAAGCTTCATCAGCCGCTCCCCATCACTCGCATCACCTCCTGAACCATCACCCCCCCACACCCCCCCGTCTGCGGAAAAACTGTCTTCCACGAGACCGGCCCCTGGAGCCAAAAAGGTTGGGGACCGCTGCGCTAGAGAAGGAAAGACGGGCGAAGACTGGTGTTTTAGGGTGGAGGTTGCAGGTAGAAAGAGAGTGGCCGGGGAGGTCTTCCCTGAACCCTGAACTAGGGACCTGAAGGGGTCGGGGAACTGAGCCAGGCAGATTCCTGGGGGATGAAGGGGCCAGGCTGAGAGGATGGCTAGTAAAGCCCCGAGCAGGGAGCTACCCAGTGTGTCCAAGAAACTGGTCACCGTAGACCACGTAGTGTGTGACTCCATTCATACAAAGTGTCCAGGATGGGCAGTCCAGAGACAGCCCTATAACATAGTGATTCACTATTTTTATAGCTTATACCCCATATAAAGTTGTTATAAAATATTGGCTATATTTCTTGTGCTGTATGTTATATCCTTGTAACTTATTTATTTTATACCTGGTAGTTTGTACCTCTTAATCCCCTTCACCTATGTTGGCCCTCCCCATTCTCCTCTTCCCTCTGGTAACCACTAGTTTATTATCTGTATCTGTGAGTCTGTTTCTGTTTTGTTACATTCATTCGTTTGTTTTAGTTTTTTTAGATTCCACATAGAAGTGAAAACATATAGTATTTGTCTTTTTCTGTCTGACTTATTTCACTAAATATAATAGCCCCCAGGTCCATCCATGTTGCAAATGGCAAAATTTCATTCTTTTTATGGCTGAGTAATATTCCATTATATATATTGGGTGGGTCAAAAAGTGCCTTTGGTTTTTTAAGTAAAAATAAAAGACACGTTTTTCATTTTCACGAAGAACTTTACTGAACAATGTATTCATCCTTTTGTTCCACTACCTTCTGCCATTTTTCAGGCAGCTTCATAATTCACCCTTCCCAAAACTTATTTTTTGAGCAAAGAACTGTTCCAGGTGCCTTTTACAGTCTTCCAGGGAATTGACATTTTTTCCATTAAGAGAAGTTTGTAAAGACTGAAATAAATGGAAATCTGAAGTTGCAATGTCTGGTGAATACGGTGGATGAATCAGAACTTCCCAGCCAAGCTGTAACAGTTTTTGCCTGGTCATCAAAGAAACATGCAGTCTTGCATTATCCTGATGGAAGATTATGCGTTTTCTCTTGACTAATTCTGGTTGCTTTTTGTCGAGTGCTACTTTCAGTTGGTCTAATCAGGAGTAGTGCTTGTTGGAATTAATTGTTTGGTTTTCCGGAAGGAGCTCATGATAGAGGACTCCCTTCCAATCCCACCATATACACAACATCATCTTCTTTGGATGAAGACCAGCCTTTAGTGTGGTTGGTGGTGGTTCATTTCACTTGCCCCACGATCTCTTCTGTTCCACATTATTGTACAGTATCCACTTTTCATCGCCCGTCACAATTTGTTTTAAAAATGGAACGTTTTCATTACGTTTCAGTAGAGAATCGCATGGGGAGATATGGTCAAGAAGGTTTTTTTTTTGCTTAACTTACGTGGAACCCAAACATCAAAGCGATTAACATAAAACCAAGCTGGTGCGAATGATTTTCAATGCTTGGTTTGGATATTTTGAGTATGTTGGCTATCTCCCGCGTGGTATAACATTGATTGTTCTCAATTATTGTTTCGATTTGATCGCTATCAACTTCAACTGGTCTACCCGCCCGTGGAGCATCGTCCAGTGAGAAATCTCCAGCACGAAACTTCGCAAACCACTTTTGACACGTTCAATCAGTCACAGCATCTTCTCCATATACTGCACAAATCTTTTTTTGCATTTCAGTTGTGTTTTTACCTTTCTTGAAATGACAAAGAATAATATGCCAAAAATGTTGCTTTTTCTTCCATTTTCAATAATAAAACGGCTACACAAAAATTCACCAATCTTGATAAGTCTTTTTTTAAATGCACGCTGATGTGACAGCCATCACATACAATCTAATGAAATTGTTTAAAATGAAGATAAAGACAACTAAGTGCTACTAGAGCCATCTTACGGAAAAAAATGAACAAACCTTTTGGCCCACCCAGTATATATGTATATCACATCTTCTTTATCTGTTCATCTGTTGATGGTCACTTAGGTTGCTTCTGTATCTTGGCTATTGTAAGTAATGCTGCTGTGAACATTGGGGTGCATATATCTTTTTGAATTAGTGTTTTCATTTTCTTTGGATACATACTCAGGAGTGGAATTGCTGGATCATATGGTTGTTCTATTTTTAATTTTTTGAGGAACCGTCACATTGTTTTCCATAGTGGCTGTCCTTTAGTACCCACTGCTGCTCAGAATGTACCACATCAGACATTAATTTGGGCCACAGTCGCTGTGTTCCCTCTTTTGTACCTTGTCCTCTGAATGTGTACTATGCATCTATCTCATTCAAGGTAAAGAAACTGCTGCCATGAAGGCTGATCTCCTGAGGGCCAGGAACATGAAAAGGTACATTAACCAACTGACTGTGGCAAAGAAGCAGTGTGAGAAGAGGATCAGAATCCTGGGAGGCCCTGCCTACGACCAGCAAGAGGATGGGGCTTTGGATGAGGGGGAAGGACCTCAAAGCCAGAAGGTAGAACTTTGTAGTTTCTTGTTTTGCCGTTTCATGTTTGTTACGAACACTGGTTTAATCACATAGACAGTCTTTTCACTTCTTGGTATTTAACCTAAGACATATATTCCAGAACATAGACTCACATGTTTACTTTTATGAGTCAAGTAGCTGTATTTCTTGGTGTGGGGTGCGTGTGTGTGCACATGCCTGTGTGTGTTTCACTGTCCCCCTTTTGCCTTCCCACAATCCCAGAGGAGCATATTTATATTTTCAAGGGCTTAGTCAGGTTACTCACTACGAATTGGATAGAAATTACCACCAGTGAAGTAGAAGGTCTTATTATAGGTTATTTTACTTAGCTCTCTCCACAGTGCTGTGAATATGTACTCCATGTCCCCATTTTACAGGTGAAGAAACAGTTGGTTGAAGTAAGTTACCTAATAAGGGCACATGGATAGGAAGAGGCAGACTAGATAAAAACCCAGATCTAGTTGATTCACAAATCTGAGTGTAGCCCAGGCCTCTGCACTTGAATGTGACAAGATTCCCTGTCTTTGTTTCTCCCAGAATTCTTGTAGAGCTCTCAGTCCATCTTTCCTTCTTGACTTCCACACTGTTTTTAGTTTGCTAAATTTTTTGGCCTGAATACAAATCAGGTAATTTCTTAAAGAGCGTAAGTATTTTATTATAGTTAAGAAGCTGTGCTACTGAGTCAGAAAGCCTGGCTTTTAATCCCAGATCTGCTGGGGATTGACTTTGGGCAAGTTAGTTAGCCTCTCTGTACTCTATTTGTAAAGTAGGGTTAACTGTACATACCCTACCGGGCATGATAATCATTAAATTAAATAATGCACATGAAATGGTAAGTATGGTACTTGGTGTATAATGAGCACTTAATAAACATTTGTTATTACTGGCAGTAATTATTCGGGGGTATATTTAGTGATGTTATAAATGTAAGAGGAATCCAATTGTGATCTCTCCTTTTGGGATAAAACATCAGTCTCAAGGTTCTAATTCTCCACGTTCTCATTAGTATGCCGTAGATAGTCTCATGAATGTATCGTAGATATTCGGCAGCTAGAGAATCTTGGGCCTGGGTCCCTCTTGGTAACATGTTGGGTGTTTTAAGAGCACATTTACTTACTCTTCTAGGCCTTGTGGTACTTTTGAGTGCTTAGGGGATATATTTCCTAGAGAAAAATTAACCTGCTGGTCAAGGGGTAATACACACAAAATATAAAACTAGGTTAATAGAGTACGCATCATGAAACCAGATCCAATGGGTTTGGGAGATAGTGAAAAAGGAGTAGATAAAAATCCCTGAAGGGGAATAAAGAACAATCTGCCTTCATAGGCTACCTTCCAGCCTGAAATACTTCACGGCCTTCGGCATATGAGACATCCACCAGGACAATTTTTTGTCGTCTGCCCAGAGATTATTGATTGTGGCATCAGCCCTCCCAGAATTACCAGAAGTCTTAGGACAGAAGGAAACGTGCTGATCCAACAGAAGGAAATTAATGCAAGAGCACAGTGTTTGCTATATGGAAGCCCTTAGTAAATGTTAATTGGTATTACATTGTCTATATATATATATCTTTTTTTTTAAATCATATATTTAGCAGTAGTGTCAACTTGGACCTACCCAGTCTTTTCTTCCCACTTCCACACAGCAGTCTCAGAATTACTGAGATTAGTTCATCTCAGATTAACACAATGAGATTGAGTTCATCTCTCGTTAACACATTTGCCTCAGAAGTGTGCAGTCTCCTTATCCTGGTCACCCAGCCCCACACCGTTAGTGTAGGTGTGAATCAGTGAACGGCTCACGCAGGCTTCAAGAGAAAATAGAAAACAAATGGAATGGAGAACTTGGTTAATTCACCAGCTAAGATATGAGATATATCAGATGTTTAGTTAGACTTGAGATATATTTGCTGTCATTTATTTGTATATATTTGCACTTCTAGAACTAAACATAAGAGTGTTCATAAGACACAATAAAAGAATCTAAAAGTGGCTAATATTTTAGAACATGTTTTGGACTTGATTTTGCAAATATGTGGATTTGTATCTAACTTGAAATTCATTTCAATCCATGAAATTATACTGGGAAGACTTCCTTAGAATTGTTGAGTGTCTTTCCTGCTCAGCTCCTCCCCATGTTAAAAATGGATTGCTGTCCGAGTGACCTGTCATTCCTCGCCAGAGGTGATGTGGGAGCCTTCAGACGTCTTTGGAGCCTGTACAGTTAGGGTTTGGACTTAAAAATGCTCCACTGGTAGGTTTACATAAAGTGAGGATACATGCTACGGTCTCCCAAAGTTAGTAAACTAAATCCTAAATATTAATGGTCTGTAGCAAGGGATCCCTTTTGATTACTTAGTTATCAAAAGTTGTTAGAAAAATGCCTGCCCCTTTCTGCCCACAAAACAGATTGAGGATTTACTGTCAGTGGCAGAAAGAGTTGAACATGCATTGATCATATGCACTTGATTTTAGAAAGATCTTAACTGGTGACATTTCTGAAACTTTTCCAATCGCCACAATATTAATTTTAAAAATCTTAAATGTAAGTTTTCTTTTCGTTGAAGTATACATAGACATCATTTTTATTACTAATTAATAACTAAGGGTATAGGAGTTAAATTCCTTGTAAATTAATTTGAGGCATTTCTCCTAGTTGAGTCATGAATTATTATGAAGCTCACCTGCTTTCTCATATTATAGCAGTCCATACTCAAGATTGATCTCACTGTGTCTTCAGATAGTGGTTTTTCTTTTCTGTAAACATTCAAAATAGTAAACAAAGGAGTAATTTTGATACATCTCTACAATACTTTTATGGGCCAATTAAAATGATGCATACAAAAGATTTTTTTAAATGAATGTGATATTATAAACAAAAAGACAAGGTATGAAATCATTTGTAGATTTCCTCAGCTATATGAAAATAGGATGGAAAGCAAAAATGCCAAATTATTAGGCTTCAGCTTCCTGGTCTTTTATATATTTCTCTTCACTTTTTCTATTATTGGCACGATTGCTTTTAGCAATACATCCCATAAGGCAGGGATTTTTGTCTGTTTCATTTCCTAGAAATGTGCCTGATACAGAGTAGATGCCAAATAAATCTTTTGCTGAATGAGTGAATGATTAATAGAAAATTGGTATTTATTGAATATGTGCATTTTGAATATTCAATAAACTTTTTTAATTTAAAATGTAGGAAGGTGAGAGAAGTACTGTATTACATTGACTATGAACTTAGAAAATGAGACATTTTTTCCTGAATGTAGAAGTTAATCCATTGGAAGTGAAAGCAAGCTGATATTTAAAATTTGATTTTTTGGGCTTCCCTGGTGGCGCAGTGGTTGAGAATCTGCCTGCTAATGCAGGGGACACGAGTTCGAGCCCTGGTCTGGGAAGATCCCACATGCCGCGGAGCAACTAGGCCCGTGAGCCACAACTACTGAGCCTGCGCGTCTGGAGCCTGTGCTCCGCAACAAGAGAGGCCACGATAGTTAGAGGCCCGCGCACCGCGATGAAGAGTGGCCCCCGCTTGCCGCAACTAGAGAAAGCCCTCGCACAGAAACGAAGACCCAACACAGCCAAAAATAAATAAATAAATAAATAAATGAGTTTGTTAAAAAAAAAAAAATTGATTTTTAAAAACTTTCTCTTAAATTCCCTTCATAGATTCTTCATTTCGAAGATATCTTGGCCCGTACTTCCTACCGAGAGCAGTTTCGAACGTACATGGAAAGGATGGACAAGAGAGCTCTGATGAGCTTTTGGGAGTCTGTGGAATATTTAAAGAATGCTAACAAGGTAGGATATATAGGCCCGAAGGAATATTCATCACTAGCTGATGAAAACTTGTATGTTAGGCAGTATGTCTGTGTTTCTCAATAAAGCTGTAAGATAAGATACATTAAAGGAATACTTTAAACCAAATATATTATTGGCATTATGTTCTAGCCCATAATGGTAAATAGAATTAGATTTCATTTTTACAAAAAGTGCTTCTGAATGTGTAGTCAAGGAAAAAAGATTTACAAATATCGCCAATTATTGAATTTAGTTTCAGGTAGTTATTTTTTAACCCATTATAAAAAAAGGCATATACTTACCCACGTGGCTGTTATAATAAATTTGGTCTTATCACCTATACTTCAATCTCATAACCTTGTTATTTTTAATATCATAATGTGCACATTTTACACAACTGTCCTCCTTTTATTTAATTTAAAATATGATTGTGTTAAGGAAGACAAAAAATAATTTTTGGTTACAGATGCCTATTACAGCGCAAAGCCCAACAATAAGCATTGTGTTTTGCACTTGGCAAGTTCTCAATATATATTTAAGAATTAAATTGAAGAATGTGAAATATATATGTGTGTATATATATGTCTAAAAACATATATAACAATATGTACAACATATATAATACATGCATTTTGAGAGGCTTATTTTTAACATCTTTATTGGAGTGTAATTGCTTTACAATGGTGTGTTAGTTTCTGCTTTAAAACGAAGTGAATCAGCTATACATGTACATATATCCCCATATCTCCTCCCTCTTGCGTCTCCCTCCCACCCTCCCTATCCCACCCCTCTAGGTGGTCACAAAGCACCGAGCTGAGCTCCCTGTGCTATGTGGCTGCTTCCCACTAGCTAGCTATTTTACATTTGGTAGTGTATATATGTCCATGTCACTCTTGAGAGGCTTATTAAAGTAAGCATAAACAGCACTATGTACATTAAATTACTCATTTGCACTTCATATTGAATGTTGCTAGGGCTGAATACCAACTTAAAATACATCATAAATTACAAACTACTTTGGGTAAGGAACTAAATCCAGTCTCATAGTATTTTTAAATCTTCTTAGGAATGTCTTTCATTGTTAATTTATAAGCCACAAATTACCTCATTTTACTCAATATTATATTTGCCAACTTTATTACATATTTTATTTACCAGACTTGACTACAAACTTGACTTTTGGCTGCTCTCAGAGGAATATTGAAAAGAGCAATCTAAAAAATTTTCCTAAACTACTGAAGACAAGTTGAAAAATGTCAATGCAATAAGAGGATATAGCTTCCTCAAATAGCTATATTTTGACCTAGCAACACTGATTTGGATGTAAAACTTCCGGATTGCTTGTTATATTCATAATATTCGTTAAGTCGTTTGTCTTTATTTTTTGCTACCGTCGAAGACTTTTCATAACATTTCTAGAGTTAATAAGTTGTCTGTAGCGGAAATGTAAAGGTTATGTTAATCAGATGTTTGCACTTCCTAATTAGGCTTAGTACACTTAGGCGGAGACCTTGTTTAAGACCAAGCTGTGTAATACAAGCTTGATTACAATGTAGTAAGTCATCATTCTGAAGAATATTTCTCTTGCTTTCTTTAATTACACAATTATTATATTGACTTTCTTCTGGAGTGAGAAGTTGGCATTTCTAATTATTTATACTAGATGAAAAAGTCATACTGAATTTAGCTGATAAATTGTATTGCTGTGGAACTGAGATTTATGAGAAGGAATCCACTGCAAGAAGAGAACTGTTCTCACTCTTATCTTTTTCCTTCCAGCATTAAAAAGAAATTACATTTGTTAACTGTTCAACGTAAAGTGTTCCTTTTAAGGAACCAGTTGTTTTTTCAGGGTCTGACACTCACCCCTTGACCCTGAATGTGCCCACAAAAGCCTTTGCGCACTCATCCCACATTCTACATGTCTCCCTTCCACCTTTAAAATGCAGAGAGTTCGGAAGAAAATGGTTCTTCTCAGAGATGGTATTTCTTACTTTCTCCTTCTTCATCTTCCTGTCTTTTCAGAACGAAATTCCACAATTAGTTGGTGAAATTTACCAGAATTTCTTCGTGGAGAACAAAGAAATATCTGTGGAAAAATCACTTTACAAAGAAATCCAGCAGTGTCTTGTAGGAAATAAAGGAATTGAAGTGTTCTGCAAAATCCAGGGAGACGTTTATGAGACGCTGAAGGATAGGTATTACCCTTCATTTATTGTCAGTGACCTGTATGAGAAATTGATGATAAAAGAGGAAGAAAAACATGTCTCCCAGTTGATTTCCAACAAGGATGAAATGGTGAGTCACGTTTAACTTTCTGCTCCCTTTTGAGTGGATAAGCTTTGAATATGATTATGTGGGTACAGATTGTGTGAGCCAGATTTGGTGTGCACCTTTATCTTTTAGCATACAGCACTTTTCTTTTTTTAACATCTTTATTGGAGTATAATTGCTTTACAATGTTGTGTTAGTTTCTGCTGTATAACAAAGTGAATCAGCTATACATATACATATATCCCCACATGTCCTCCCTCTTGCGTCTCCCTCCCACCCCTCTAGGTGGTCACAAAGCACCGAGCTGTGCTATGCGGTTGCTTCCCACTAGCTATCTATTTTGTGTTTGGTAGTGTACATATGTCCATGCCACTCTCTCACTTCGTCCCAGCTTACCCTTCCCCCTCCCCGTGTCCTCAAGTCCATTCTCTGTGTCTTAGCATACAGCACGTTAAGTGGAACTTTAAGTTGAATTTCCTTGTTGCTTCTCGTCCTCACTTCTGTCTTTGTCCTTCTGACCAGCTGGGTACCCCCACCCGGTGCTGAGTCAGAGACCGCCCCCTGCTCTGTCTGCCTGAGACACAGCTGGGTTTGACTCCTGACAAGTGAGGGCAGAAAATCTGTGGGGTGGGACATTTGTGACCAAGTAAGAGAGTCATTATCAGCACAACAGTCCAGCTGGAGAACAGACAGAAAGGATGGGGAAGAAATGAGGTGAGGGAGAGAATGCAGGAAGAGTCTGCAGGAAATATTTTGGAGTTTAAAAAAAAATCAGATGAAACTAAGATATTTTGAAAGAAACCTTGTCCAGCCATACCTGAAGTCTAATTTTCTTATAGTGTCCTGGATCATTTTGGATAGCCCCAGTTGCCATCTCCCTTTTACTACTAATGACCTATATGAGTTTGAAGGTTTTGAAGGTACAAAGGAAAAGTGTTTTAGAATCACCTTCCATAGAAAGATTGTAATTTATCTTGGATTCTTTCTTTCTGTCCAGTTCACTGTATCTCAAGCCCTGAGGAATCAGGTACTTGTTCATGATGGTATTAGAAGCAGATGTCTCTGAACTGTTGGTAAATTCATTCATTCAGACTTTTGAAAAAAAGTATTGTTACTTGGTTCTTTACATTTTCAGTGTATAAAACCACTGAACTAATTGGTCCAAAACTCGTTACTCATTGCATTTTATTTTTAGAATAGCACAGCTAAAACAAACCAATCTCTCTACCTCAGAAATTAAAATGGTTAGTATTCAAATGTTGTGAAAAGTTTGTCCAAATTATAATACCCAACAGATAAATTGAATAAGGACTTGAACTGACAGTTAATATGAAAGGTAATAAATAGTAAACAAACATGAAAAAATGTGCAGCTTCGCCTAGGATTCAAAGAAGGGTGGTATGTATCACGGATCTTTCCCTCCACCCCCACCTTTGGTCCAGCGTCTCAACCTGGTTTTTATTTTTTTAATTAATTAATTAATTAATTTATTTATTTATTTATTTACTTATTTTTGGCTGCCTTGGGTCTTCGTTGCTGCGCGCGGGCTTTCTCTAGTTGCAGTGCGCGGGGGCTACTCTTCCTTGCGGTGCCCGGGCTTCTCATTGCGGTGGCTTCTCTTGTTGTGAAGCATGGGCTCTAGGCGCACAGGCTTCAGTAGTTGTGGTGCACGGGCTCAGTACTTGTGGCTCGCGGCCTCTAGAGCACAGGCTCAGTAGTTGTGGTGCACGAGCTTAGTTGCTCTGCAACATGTGGGATCTTCCCGGGCCAGGGCTCGAACCTGTGTCCCCTGCATTGGCAGGAGGACTCCCAACCACTGCGCCACCAGGGAAGGCCCTCACTGAGCTTTTGAAAGCTCCTACGCTTTGTTCCAGTAGTCCCACTTCTAGAAACTTACCTTGTGAAAAGAACTAAAATGTAGGGAAAAAAAAAAAAAGTGTATGCACTGTGGAGTTTATTTTAGTATCTGGGAAGGCAAAAAAGCAGAATCAACCCATAGCAATAGGGATGTGCCTCAGTATATTATCAATTCATAGAATACTGTGCAGCCATAGCTGTTATAACTGTGAAGACTACAGTACCCTCAAATATACAGCCTGGTATATTATACGAAAAAGGCAGAGTACCCTCTTGAATGTATACGAGGAGTAGGATGATGTCATAGTATATATACTCATGGACAAGGGTTAGAAAGAATATACAAAAATGCTTGGTGTTCTGTGATTATTAATACTTTATTTTTCTTTGAAAAATTTCTTTTACTGTTTGTTACAATTAATAAAAATCAGAAGAAAAAAATCTGGAAGAAAGTTAGGGAGTAAATGAACCAGAAGACAGTTCTCAGCAGTTCTCTTCATGCTGTTGCTGCTCATGAGTCTAATGACTGATATGCTATTTGTTGGTAATCTGTTCAGGTTTTTCCAAATTATGTAGTCCTTTATGAATCTTAAGTCACTTTCAATGCTAACCATTTTACTTGTAAAATAATCTACCTGTTGATTAGTAAAAATAAGGACTGAGCAAAGTGTATACTGAAAATACTTTCACTAGTGGGAATTTGGAAATTCTATTTTAATGTATTCATCGGTTCTGAAGATTAAGACATGCACATCTTTTTTCTTTAAATTTATTTTTATTTATTTATTTATTATTTTTGGCTGTGTTGTGTCTTCGTTGCTGTGCGTGGGCTTTCTCTAGTTGCGGCGAGTGGGGGCTACTCTTCGTTGCGGTGCGGTGGCTTCTCTTGTTGCGGAGCACAGGCCCTAGAGCACGGGGGCATCAGTAGATGCAGCGCATGGTCTCAGTAGTTGTGGCTCGCGGGCTCTAGAGCACAGGCTCATTAGCGCACGGGCTTAGTTGCTCCGTGGCATGTGGGATCTTCCCGGACCAGGGCTCGAATCCGTGTCCCTTGCATTGGCAGGCGGATTCTCAACCACCGCGCCGCCAGGGAAGCCCGGAAATTCTATTTTAAAGGGACACGCATGAATTTTTCATAATATTCTTAGGAGACCAAAAGAAAGCCAGGTCTCAGTGTTTTTTGCCAAAGTTTAGGCACAGAACATTTGGGTTGAGTTGGGAAGATAACTCAGTTGCCTTCCTTGTTCTGTGCAGGTTCCCTTGGGTATACCATTTGGGAAATAGTGGTGTGGCCTTTCGCTAGGCTATTAAATGTTTCTTTTTTTCACTGCAATTCCAAATACCAGTTACTTTGATTGTAACTATTGATCCTTTGCTTTTTCACTTAGCTGAGAAGTAACAGTCTACTTCTAGGCTTTCTACCATGGATGCTTAGTGGAATCCAGTGCTCTGGAGCAGTGTATTGTAATGATCTAGAACCTATACTACAGGTAATACTTAGGGACTATTCCACCACTGTAAGATATGGTGGTTCATGTGATGTTTTCCCCCAGGACCCAGGAGGTGAGGCTGGTGAGGCATCTGTGGATGAAGGCACCAGTCGGATTAATGAACAAACCAGTTTTGCTGTAAACAAACTGCGAGAACTAAATGAGAAACTTGACTATAAGAGGCAAGCTCTAAATTCTATTCAAAATGCACCAAAACCTGACAAGAAGGTAACTCTTCTGCTTTCAAGGTTGTCTTTAAAAGTTTCCATTTTTCTAATTTGATAAATAGTAGTTTTCAGTTTATGTTGAGAAGTGTTTCTTTAAAAAGAATTTCAACTCTAAGTTCCATTGGCTCTTTTTGTTTTTTTTTTTGTTTTTTGTTTCTGTTTTTGCTTCTAGTATAGAATTAGCAAAGCATTTGTCTTTTATCTATTATGATTTGGGGTTCTTCCCCATCCTCAGCTGTAACTCTGTGTCTTTTGTTCGACTTGCCTACAGTGCCTTTGGGGAAGGGGCCGAGCTTCCCCTTGTGCCACAGTTGTTTCTGGAAGTGAGTTAACTCTGCAAGGACAGTCTTAAAAATTTTTTTTCTTTTGAACACTGCGAGTACAACTTAGAGCACCTCCCAGAATTATGCAAGAAATAGATTGTTTCGCTAGAAACCAAAAGAATTTGAAAGTTTAAAAAATGTAAACAGCATCTCACTCTCTGGCATTCCTCACACCCAAGGGGGTGGTGTGGCTTTTTGCTTTGTGTTCATGCCTCTTTGGTCGAAAAAGGAGGTTTCCCTAACGTAGGAATGGCTGGCACTCTTTGCTTTCCCAAAGTGATCTCCTCTGGCACTTTCTGAATGTGCATTCAGAAGCCTGAGTGATGAGTGAGTGCAGGAGGCTATGCTGGTCACCATGAAGAATCAGTGAAACAGAGTCTAACACCTGCCCTTGGGGAGCAAATGTGCTGACTGTGGAACTGAACATTACAGCCCTCACTGGTGATAAAACGCAGGGTGTGCTTCCTGCAGGCTTTCTGAGGGGGGTCCTTGCGGCCGCATGTTTAGGAGAGTTGAACATGCAGCCATGAGGCAAAGTTGAGGCAAAGCTGCTGTCCTCAAACTACAGAGTTGCATAACCTTACAGGTTTTCTCATTAAAAGAGATCCAAGGAGACGGTGAGCATAGAATTTTTTTTTAATTATTTATTTTTTTAAATTGTAGCCAAGTATACATAACATAAAATTTACCTAAAATTTACCATGTGTACAATTCACTGGCATTAAGTATATTCACATTGTTGTATAACCAGCACCACCATCCATCTCCAGAATTCCTTTTCATCTTGCAAAACTGAAACTCTATACCCAGTAAACAGTAATTCCCCATCCCCTTACCCCCAGTCCCTGGCAACCACCGTTCTCCCTTTGCCTCTTATGAATTTAACTACTCTGAGTACCTCCTGTGAGTAGAATCATTCAGTGTTTGTCCTTTTGTGACTGGTTTGTTTCCCTTAGCATAATGTACTCAAGATTCATCCATATGGTAGCATGTGTCAGAATTTCATTCCTTTTTAAGGCTAATATTCAATTGCATGTATATACAACATTTTGTTTATTCATTTATCCATTGATGGACACTTGGTTTGCTTCCACATTTTGGCTATGGTAAGAAATGCTGCCTTGAACATGGATGTACAAATATCTCAAGACCCTGCTTTCACTTCTTTGGGGTATTGCTGGGTCATATGGTAGTTCTGTTTTTAATTTTTTAGGAATCTCTGTATTGTTTTCCATAGTGACTGCACCATTTTACCTTCTCACCAGCAGCACATAAGGGTTCCAGTTTCTCGGTATCCTTACCGGCACTTGTTACTTTCTGTTTTTTGATAGCATTTGTTCTAATGGGTGTGAGGTGGTATCTCATTGTGGTTTTGATTTGCATTTCCCTAATGATTAGTAATGTTGAGCATCTTTTTATGTGCTTTTTGGCTATTTATCTGTTTTCTCTGGAGAAATGTCTATTCAAGTACGTTGCCCATTTTTGAATCAGGTTGTTTTTTGTTGTTGAGTTTTAGGAGTTCTCTATATATTCTGGATATTAGCCCCCTATCAAATAAGTGATTTGCAAATATTTTCTCCCATTCTGTGAGTTGCCTTTTTCCTGTGTTGATAGTGTTCTTTGCACAAAAGTTTTAAAAATTTATGAAGTCCAGTTTGCCTGTATTTTCTCTTGTTGTCTGTGCCTTTGGTGTCATAGCCAAGAAATCATTGCCAATCCCATGTCATGAAACTCCTCCATGTTTTCTTCTAAGAATTTTATAGTTTTAGCCTTACTAGTAGGTCTTTGATCTATTTTGAGTTAACCTTTGTATATGGTATTATGTAAGGGCCCAACTCCATTGTTTTGCATGTGGTGATGATCCAGTTTTCTCAACACCATTTGTGGAAAAGACTGTCCTTTCCCACTTATGGTCTTGGCACCCTCGTTGAAAATCATTTGATCATATATGCAAGGGTTTATTTCTTGGCTGTCTATTCTATTCCATTTGTATATGTCTGTCTTTATGCCAATAGCATACTGTTTTGATTAGTGTAGCTTTGCAGTAAATTTTGAAATCAGGAAGTGTAAGTCCTTCAACTTCGTGGTTCTTCTTCAAGATTGTTTTGGCTATTCAGTTTCCCTTGAGATTCCACATGAATTTTAGGATGGATTTTTCTATTTGTGCAAAAGCATCATTGGAATTTTGATGGAGATTGTGTTGAAACTGTGGATTGCTTTGGGTAGCATTGAGTCTTAGCAATATTTAGTCTTCCAATCCATGAACATGGGATGTCTTTCCATTTATTTATATCTCTTTTAACTTCTTTCATCAGTGTTCTGTAGTTTTCATCATAGAAGTCTTTCACCTCCTTGCTTAAGTTCATTCCTAAGTATTTTATTATTTTTTATGCTATTGTGAATGGAATTGTTTTCTTAATTTCCTTTTTGAATTATTCGTTGCTGGTGTATAGAAACACAGCTGATTTTTGTGTGTTGATTTTGTATCCTGCTACTTTGCTGAATTGCATAGCATTTTAGATGGTTTCATAACTCCCAGGATGTTTTTCCTGTGGCAGATTGTTTCTAAGTTGAAGGAGGAAATAATTCTAATAGAGAAAGAACGCACAGAACTTCAGCTGCACATGGCAAGAACAGATTGGTGGTGTGAGAACCTCGGTATGTGGAAAGCCTCCATCACCAGTGGAGAGGTAGGTTTGTCTGCTTTTCTTCCCAGTTTATTAGGTATTTATTTCCAAAGTTTTAAGTTTGACTTTATCAGACAAGATTTTGTTCTAAATAATTAAGGTTGGGAATAGAAAACTTATATTCATTCTTCTAGACTGCATTGGTCTTGCCTTCCTCACCCCGTATTTTCACTCTGGTTCATGACTGGGAGCTGTTACTGGGTTGCCTGGTGTAGATCTGATCTCCCTCCACTTCAGACAGAAAGTTGTCCTTGTTCATTGGAATCATAAGCAACTTTCAGATAGGAACAATTAATGTCCTTGAATTACCAATTTACTTTTCCACTGAGGGTTGAAATAAAATGGAAAGCACTGCTTGAAATTTGGAGATGAAAAATTTTTAATGTGTTTCTGATTGATCCATCCTGCTGACTTCAGTGGCTCAAATGTCAGTTGCTCTCAGATCTTTAATAATGAATATTTTTTCCCTTGAAGTAGAAAATATTTTGCTATTCTCTGAGGGATATGGGATAATAGTTTTCAGAATACACTGTATCCCTTTTCTTTTGTCTGTAAAAATAATTTCATTTAAAGGAAAGATATTTCTACGCATTTACATTGTTAGTGTTGACAACTCCTTCCTTCCCACCTGCCCGACTGTCGAAACCTGGAGACGAAGGTCAGGTCCAGCGTACCTAGAGATGATGTTACTAAGTGAAGTAAGTCAGACAGAGAAAGACAAATATCATATGATGTCACTCATATGTAGAATCTAATTTTTAAAAATGATATAAATTAACTTATTTACAAAAGAAACAGACTCACAGATTTCTAAAAGAAACTTATGGTTACCGAAGGGGAAACATGGCAGTGGGGCAGGGATAAAATAGGAGTTTGGGATGAACACACACACACACTACTATATGTAAGATAGATAACCAACAAGGACCTACTGTATAGCACAGGGAACTCTACTCAATATTCTGTAATAATCTATATGGGAAAAGAATCTGAAAAAGAATGAATAGATGTATATGTATAACTGAATCACTTTGCTGTACACCTGAAACTAACACAACATTGTAAATCAACTCTACTCCAATAAAATTAATTAAAAGAAAAAAAGAAAGTCCGGTCCACCGTATAGCACACAAATGACAAGATCCTGAATAAGTCATTGTGACTGTTTGGCCCCATCATTGCCTCAAATGGCTGGTCAAATACTCAGCTCCTGAGATTTGCAAGGGCCCATCTGCCCAACTTATGTGTCCATCCCTGCTTTTCCCGTCAACTCAGTGGCCTGACACTCTTACCGGGGGAAAGGCTTAGAATTCACAATCTTAAATTCCCTTCTAGTTTAGGCAGCAAAACCACGCATGTTCTCCAGGAGCCAGCCTGAAAGCACACGTGTTACGTGAGAGCTTACCAAGCGCCCTTAGTGTGTCTTTGGTGCTTGTTGAGCCTTCCTTTAAGGTGAGCTGCAGGGCCAGATACCTTTCTTGAGGGGAGGTGAGGGCAGTGGGTAGGGAAGGTTGCACAGAGCCTGGAATACCATGTGGAAACGCTTGGTCACTGCAGATGGAGTTATCTCTGGGGTGGACATCTAGGAAGGGGGGCTCAGGGAATGTGATGTCAAAAGGTAACAGAGGAGGCCCTTGGAGGGCAGAGAGCACACGTTCTGTCACCTTCTCACCTTTGCCTAGAGCTGCCTCTGACATTTCACAGTTTATTATAACTATCTTCCAAAGGCAAATACTGAGGGAGGGAGGAGAGGAGGAAAAACCCTCACAAGGCCCTTTGCCCTGGTGATCAGTTATCACTCAGGAGCTGGCTGCGACCTTGGTCCCTGAAAAGATAAAGGAAATGGACCCAGAGGAGTCACCTGACTGCCGAGAGTTCACGAAGCAGCCCCGTGTGGGGACGTGTGGAGGATGTGTTTACCTCGTGCCAGCCTCCCTGGAGCTCTGAGACGGGCTGAGCCGCTGTGAGCTGTGTGCTGGCCTCCACCTCCCGTCCTCACAGAGGGACGGTGGTCCTACCTGGTGGGGCTCAGCTGGCGCTCAGCAAGTCCGGCATCTCCTTCCCTTGCCTTTCTGTTGATTCTTTGTCTCTAATTCGGTTCATGACACTAATTCAAGCTTAGATTCAATGTATTTTCTTTTTGTTTCTTCTCTTATCCATTTACATTAAGAGCAATGGTGGCTATTCTGAATTATGATAGGGTGTGTGTGTAAGTGTTTAAGAATTATCCTAAGTTGGGAGGTAGGGGAAATTAGGTCTCCCAATGTGAAATTTCTCGAAAATGGAAATCACAGTTTGTGGAATCATGTATTAAACTGGGGAAACCCTCATCCTTCTCTGAGAGAGATTTTGGTCTCTCACACCTGTTCGCTTCCTGTTAATTTGCTTTTTCAAGGAAACCCAGTTAGGATGTTAAGTCTGCTATGTTAGTTTTCTTTTGCTGCACAGCAAATTACCACGCATTTCATGGCTCAAAACATCACCCGTTTATTAGCTCACAATTCTGTAGGTTGAAAGTCCAGCGCTGTCTGACTGTGTTCTCTGCATCGTAAGGCTGAAATCAGGTTGCTGGCCAGACTGAGTTCTTGTCTGGAGAATCTGGGGAAAATCCACTTCCAGGTCCATTCAGGTCGTTAGCAGGACTCAGTTCCTGGTGGTTGTGGGACTGAGGACTCTGTTCTTTTGCTGTCAGCACGATGTTGCCCTCAGTTCCTGGCAACACTCCCAGACCCTTTCCGCGTGGCCCTCTCCGTCTTCACAGTGGCACAACGTGTCAGGTCTTTCTCGTGCTTCCTCTGATTCCTCTTCTGCTACTCGCCAGAGAAATCCCTCTGCTTTGAAAGGGCCCATATGGTTAGGATTAGGCCCTAGTTGAAGGTTGGCTGTCCATGTAACATACCCTAACTGCCAGACTAGAACCCATCATTTTCAAGTCCTGGGACCATGTGGGGCATACATACCAGGGAGAGGGAGGTCCTGGGGGCCACTTAAATGTCTTGCCTACCGTGTCGCTCACCATGCTTTTCGTTGCTGTTGTGTTTGTCTGTTTTTCCAAGGTTACAGAAGAGAATGGTGAACAAATGCCCTGTTACTTTGTCATGGTAAGCTTACAAGAAGTTGGAGGAGTTGAAACTAAGAACTGGACGGTCCCCAGAAGGCTCAGTGAGTTTCAGAATTTACACCGGAAACTTAGTGAGGTATGAATTCTTGTGAACACAGATTTAGAATAACTGAAGAAGAGATTTAAGAGCTCATTTTAATTTTTACACACAAAGAAACTGATTCATCTTTCTCCTTTGCTGTTGATACTGGCAAAGTGGCATTTTCAGCTTGACGTTTAGAAATTTACTTGAAGATCAACCATCTAGTCTAGTCTAAATCCTTCAGGATAGATAATCGTCTGACCTCCGTTGAACCCCCCAGAACCCCAGAGCTGGAGGAGAGCTGGGGAGCATCGATGGCCAGTGGTTTCAAAGCTGCCAGTTGTGACCCACTGGGGTTAGTGAGGTCAATTCTGGGTTGCAGCAATAGAAAGAGGATAGAATATATTGCATTTCATCACATAAAGGAATTGAATCAGTAGAGTGCGGTGGGTGAGAGCACAGACTCTGCAGCCTGGCTGCTCGAGTTTGGATCCAGTGTGGATCCTCGCTTTACTATTTGCCAGCTCTGTGACCTGGGCCTGTCGCTCTATCTCTTTATACCTCTTTTTCCTTATCAGTAGAATACAGATATTAATAGTGCCTTCCTTCCCTATCTCACAGAGCTGTTGTAAGAATGAGGGGAATAAGCATGTACAGAGCATTTAGAAGAATGTGCTGCACATAGTAAACATTATTTGTTTTTATTAGTAGTAGTTACAGTAGTTGTAGTAATGAGCGTTGTTTCATGGTACTTTTGCTTCAGTTTTATGGGTGTGTATATTATAAGTATGGGGGTGTATATTATAAGTATGGGTGTGTATTTTGCATATATGGATGTGTATATGTCTGGGTGTGTATAAGTATGGGTGTGTATATTGCATATATGGATGTGTATATGTCTGGGTGTGTATAAGTATGGGTGTGTATATTGCATATATGGATGTGTATATGTCTGGGTGTGTATAAGTATGGGTGTGTATATTGCATATATGGATGTGTATATGTCTGGGTGTGTATAAGTATGGGTGTGTATATTGCATATATGGATGTGTATATGTCTGGGTGTGTATAAGTATGGGTGTGTATATTGCATATATGGATGTGTATATGTCTGGGTGTGTATAAGTATGGGTGTGTATATTGCATATATGGATGTGTATATGTCTGGGTGTGTATAAGTATGGGTGTGTATATTGCATATATGGATGTGTATATGTCTGGGTGTGTATAAGTATGGGTGTGTATATTGCATATATGGATGTGTATATGTCTGGGTGTGTATAAGTATGGGTGTGTATATTGCATATATGGATGTGTATATGTCTGGGTGTGTATAAGTATGGGTGTGTATATTGCATATATGGATGTGTATATTGCATGTATGGATATGTGTATTGCATGTATGGATGTGTATATGTCTGGGTGTGTATAAGTATGGGTGTGTATATTGCATATATGGATGTGTATATGTCTGGGTGTGTATAAGTATGGGTGTGTATATTGCATATATGGATGTGTATATGTCTGGGTGTGTATAAGTATGGATGTGTATATTGCATATATGGATGTGTATATGTCTGGGTGTGTATAAGTATGGGTGTGTATATTGCATATATGGATGTGTATATTGCATGTATGGATATGTGTATTGCATGTATGGATGTGTATATGTCTGGGTGTGTATAAGTATGGGTGTGTATATTGCATATATGGATGTGTATATGTCTGGGTGTGTATAAGTATGGGTGTGTATATTGCATATATGGATGTGTATATGTCTGGGTGTGTATAAGTATGGATGTGTATATTGCATATATGGATGTGTATATGTCTGGGTGTGTATAAGTATGGGTGTGTATATTGCATATATGGATGTGTATATTGCATGTATGGATATGTGTATTGCATGTATGGATGTGTATATGTCTGGGTGTGTATAAGTATGGATGTGTATATTGCATATATGGATGTGTATATGTCTGGGTGTGTATAAGTATGGGTGTGTATATTGCATATATGGATGTGTATATTGCATGTATGGATATGTGTATTGCATGTATGGATGTGTATATGTCTGGGTGTGTATAAGTATGGGTGTGTATATTGCATATATGGATGTGTATATGTCTGGGTGTGTATAAGTATGGGTGTGTATATTGCATATATGGATGTGTATATGTCTGGGTGTGTATAAGTATGGGTGTGTATATTGCATATATGGATGTGTATATGTCTGGGTGTGTATAAGTATGGGTGTGTATATTGCATATATGGATGTGTATATGTCTGGGTGTGTATAAGTATGGGTGTGTATATTGCATATATGGATGTGTATATTGCATGTATGGATATGTGTATTGCATGTATGGATGTGTATATGTTTGGGTGTGTGTATTGTTACGCCTAGGTGTGTGTATTATGTAATATATGGATGCATGTATCTGCATGTGCATTGTGGGTTGCAATGTGGTGTGTATTTCCTACTGTGGATTTTAGTTTAAAATGTTTGAAAGCTACTAATCTAGGTCAGTTCTTTTATTTGATAGATGAGGGAACGTGATCCCAGAGAGTTTAACTGACTCATCGTAGGATGTATACATAATGGCCAAACCAGGACTAGAATCCAGGTTGTCTTAGTTTCCATTCATGATTTTCCCATTTTTCTCAGGAGTTGCATCTTCTCTAACTCTCCATCTGCTGGAGCTAATTTCCCTTTACCCCAGCAATTAAAGGGTTCTTCAGTTGTTTCTACCTTCATTTAAGTCCATTTTTCTCTTGCTCAGAATGAACTGATGCTGGTAAAACCCTGCGGTCACCTCTCAGACCCTTCTTCTGCAAAGGAAATATGTCTGTTTCCTTTCACCTTTTCTTCTAGGGTGGTTTTTTAAAAACACTTTTAATCAGTAATTTCTATCAAAAACAATTGCTCTGAAACATTAGAGGAAACAAGCCTTATATAATTTCACGTCTGTCCTTTTGTCTCATTATCTTTCTTCCTCTGTGGCCTGATTCCTGGGGTTCTTCTCTCACCTTTGGTATTTCCTATTGTATGAGTTTTTTTTTCTTACTTACTTTCTTTTTTTGGGAGTTTTCATTTTTTGAAAGAACTCTTCCTGTTGACAGCTGTGATAGGTCCCTGGCGGGGCTGCTGTGACCCTGAAAACAGCAGGAGGGAAGGCCGTTGCAGGCAGACTCTGTGCTCACTTACTTTTCAGCACCAGCGATCTAGTCAGCATATTCCAGTGGCCCCAGTGCCTTAGTGAAGAGGCAGCGTCTGGAGCATTTGGAACCCACTGTCCTCCTGGCGTCTGAGGGGCAGACTGCAGAGTCCTGCGGGCATTGGCACTGAGATCAGACTTTACGGTCAGATGGATGTGGGTTTCACTCCTGACCCTCAGTCGTCTCACATGTAAAATAGGGGTGACTCAGAGCTGTACACGCACCAAGCCTCTAGCACAGTGCCTGGCAGAACGTAGGATTTAATCCACAAACGGAAGTTTATTATCTGTTAACATATTTTATTATTATTACTATATTTACATTCTGCAGTTTGCCCTTGAAGGCAGTAATAAAGCTACAACCTGAGTTATTCTTTCTTTCCATGGTCTTCTTTTGTCAACCTTGATAACTTTTTACAGAGACGTTGTAAACAAAACACATTCTAAGAGAAAAGTTCTTGCTGGGAGCCACGTGTCCGTACCCCACACACTGTGCTCCGTGCCTGTGGTGCAGACCCACCTTCCCAGCCCAGCTCCACAGTTTCCAGCTTCCAGGCGTTTGTAAGTCCAGGGACGGGCGTTAGCTTTTATCGTCACATGTCCTGTTCCTCCGGATTCCTTGAGCCTGGTTAGAACAGGTAGGTTTTCAAGGCCTTCAGTCTCAGAGGAACCTAGTATAGGAAGAGGATACTCGGTTTGTTCTTATTAAAAATCTAAAATTTTTTTAAAGATTTAAATGTAATTTCAATATACTAACATTTAATTTTTTTTCCCTCACAGTGTTTCCCTTCTTTAAAAAAAGTCCAGTTGCCTTCTCTTAGCAAGCTGCCTTTCAAATCTGTAGATCAAAAGTTTATGGAAAAGTCAAAGAATCAATTAAATAAGTTTTTACAGGTAAGCAAACTTTCTGGATATGGGAGGAAAATTAGTTATTTGGGGTTATTGGGGGTTGAACTGTCATCATTCTAAGAGTTTGCCTGTTTGCTTCCTGTTCTCACAGGTCAGGACAGATCCTCAAAATATCTTTGGTTTTGGGTTCTGGGTTTTTTTTTTTGGTGCTATATATATATGTATATGTGTGTATATATATGTATACTCTACAGACAGAAAATGCAGATACCACGTGTACGGCTTTCTCCATTTTCACAAACTGGACACACCCTCGTAACTAGCACCTAGTCCCAGAGACAGTGTCACCAGTCCCGCCAGCGTCACCACAGGTAACCGTGGTCCCGACTCACGACCACGCAGTTACAGCTGGTTTTGAACTTCACATGAGTGGACCCCCTTCACTCGGGATCGTGGGCCTGAGGTCCTCCCATAGGGCTGTTTCAGTTGCAGACCGTTCTTTGGTTTCATTTTTGTTCCCGTTTTCAGTGTTGAACGGGCTTCTCCTGGCCTGAACCCCCTGCAGTCTGTTCCTGCTCTTGTTGATGGGCGTTCGGAGAGTTTCCAGCTGGAGGCTGTTAATGAGCTGCCAGCGCTTGGCTTTTGGTGGATAGCTGCTGGGGAATCCCTAGGCATTTGGGTTTTTCAGTTTTTCTGAGTGGCCGTAGCGGTTTGTACACTCTCACCAGCGGCATGCGGGCTTCTGTTCACTCCACACTGGACGGTTTCTTTTGTGAAGTTAAAGTTGTGTCTGCTCTTCTGTCGTGTTGCCTGTCTTTTCCGTATCGCTTTGCAGGAGTTTCGTGTGTGTTTTGGATGTGCGTCTCTTGTCAGAGCATATGTGCTGTGGCTATCTTCTTTCTGTGGGTTGCCTTTTCGGTCTCTTAATGAGCATAAATTCTCAATTTAATTTAGTCCAATTTATCCATTTTTTTTCCTTTTGTGGCGAATGCCTTTTGTGCTTGTGGAGAAATCCTTGCCTACTGCAAGGTTCTAAAGATAGTCTCCTTATTTTCTCTAAATGCATAACTGGTTTCTTTCACTCTATCTTTAGGGCATAAGACCGGACAAAGGTATGCTGTCTCCAGTAGCAAACCACTATTTATTTTTTCCTTAGCTGGGGCCTCTGTATTCAGGGTATAGTTAAGTTGCTCACACCATGGCCCCCAAAGCCCGTATAGTTCTTGGGGGGCATGGACCTTTGCCTTGTGAAACACTTTTTGCCAATGCAGTAGTAGCTAGAAGTCCTGAGACTTAATAACGGATGTTGCCAGATTCTTAGTAAAGGTTATGTTATATTCAGTTGGATCAGGGTGTGAATCATAGTTAAAGTAGGTACATTTTAGCTAGAGTTCCCTCGCAAGTGTTTCTAACTATTTTTCTCTCATATATTCATCTCTCTCTAAATATATATGTATTTTTTATAAATATATAAATGTGTGTGTGTATATATATATATATGTATATGTATATATTTCCCTCAGGAAATAAAATAATTGCACCTTTGAAAAACTTTCTGAGTTTAATTATGGCAGAACTGGGATAGAGAATCATTAATGTTTAAATGCTATTACAGGAGAGAATTTAAAACTGAAATATTACCATCTCGTTGCTGATTCAGAACATCTAGGAAATATTAAACCCACTCAAGCATTGTACCTGATTAAATCGTTCAGATGAACTAAAGGTCTTGTTTGTGAAACGAATATGTATTATTCAAAATCCAAGCTTGTGAAGCCCCACGTGTGTAGCTCTGGGATCTTGCAGCTGATGCTTCCCTTTCCTTCCAGCCTCTGCTGTTGGGGGAGGGAGGGTCTCGGGTTGTTCGGCGCTTCCAGCCCTTCAGCTGCCTTTCCAGTTGTGCTGCAGAGACTGGGGTGCCCCCTGCACTTTTGGGGATGCGGGGAGGGGTCACTCGTGCCCCTGTTGGGTTGCTGGTGATGGAAATGGGTTAGTGATTCCTGCCCTGGTGCCAAGAGAAGCATGTGCTCTGAGCTGCCAGTAGGTGGCGTGGGCGAGGATGGGGCCTGAAGAGGTGGAAGGGGCATCTCAAGGGGCCATTTGTCTTTTGATCAAGAGGACTGTAAGTCAGAAAGTAATGGTTTAAATTGCTTTTCATTTCCTCAAAGACTTTATGTGAAAGTGCTCACTATTTAATAACTTTAGGTAGATTACACAGCAGACTGAAGTTTCAAAATATCATCCCACCAGCTGCAAACAGGAAAAGCAAGATGCAAAAGGTTTAGTCTGAAAGGCAGATATTATTAGGTCCACAGGACCTTCCAGAAAAGAGGATTCCATTGAGTGTATGTTTGTGTGAGTATTTATACATGACACATGGTTCCCTTTGAGGTATACTGATAATAGATAATAATCTAGCCAGTTGTCCCTCACACACAGGCAGCTTACTCTAGCCGTCCCCGCAGTAGCGCGGTACCCACTTCTGGGTGTGCGTGTGCTGTTCGCTCTTCCTGGAATGTTTTACTCTCCTCATCTTCCACTGACTAGTCCTCTTAGAGGCTCCACCTGTGTAGAACAACGTGCTCTAAGCCTTTGGGGGGAAGGATTGGGGATTAGGATTATATTCTCAGCTTAAAGATGAGACAAGATCCCAATTATACCTTGCCCCATAGACATAATCTTTGAGAACATTTCTAACTTCTCATACATGTTCAATTTGGTTATTTTCCTTCATGATAGAATATAACTCAGTCCAAAGACTTGTCATCCTTAATGATTTCCTTATTTATGTTGCTTGCATTATTTGAGACTTACATTGGTTATCATTTCCTACTATTTGATAAAAGAGTGTTGGAGTGGAGATTAGCTAAAGGAAATCAAGGTGGAAGGAGACTATCTCACTCCTCCTAATCCACCCTCACATACAACTGAGCATTTAATGCTCTACAAAAGGAATAAAGGCTCAGGGGCCTGCCTGGGAAGGCAGTAGTGACCCCAACTGCCTGTCCCCTAAATCTCCTTCCCCACGTCTGAGGCAGAACCTGCATCTTCAGGCCAGTCTTCTGCAGGACACAGGAAGCTGACAACCACTGGAATGCGGGGGTGGGGGGGGTGCCCCGGGACCCCCGTCCCCAGTGTGGCACTATTGGGCACGCTCGGAGGTGCTTTTCTAGGGAGGGTCACAGGGTTTATCAGATTTCAAGCTTCGTCTGAACAAATATAATGTGAACATCATGGACCAACTCCTCTGGGACCAGAATGTAACCTGTTCTCCCAGCAGAGAGGGTTCTGCCATCAGAACCCCAGTGTTCCAGCCCCCCAGGGGGGTTACATCATCCATGGGGCAGGATTTCTCATTGGTTCATTTATTCCTAAACCCTGTATCTGTGAGTACCAGACATTTACACATTCTTGTGGTCACATTGTTAATTTTCCTGTCTTACCGGTAGCACTTGCTTTGTACGTAAACTTGATGCATGTTCTCCTTTCCTTTCTCCTAAGGCCAGAGAAGTACAGAGAACTTGAGCAAATTTCCAGTTTACGGGCCAATAAAAACAGTTATAAAATTATGTAAACATACGCTGCCTGTGGAAGGTGGAGCACAGGGACAGAAAACTACTGCCTGGCAGGCAGTTACCACCATGTGACAAGCCAGAGCTCTTTCTTCAGCTGATGTACAAAGTCCGCACGTAGCCATGAAAGGGTTGGGTGGGATCCCTGGGGAGTGTGCGAAAAACACAGATGACTTTTTTTTTAAAAATTATTTATTTATTTATGGCTGTGTTGGGTCTTCGTTTCTGTGCGAGGGCTTTCTCTAGTTGTGGCAAGTGGGGGCCAATCTTCATCGCGGTGCGCGGGCCTCTCACTGTCGCGGCCTCTCTTGTTGCAGAGCACAGGCTCTAGAGCGCAGGCTCAGTAGTTGTGGCACACGGGCCTAGTTGCTCCGCGGCATGTGAGATCTTCCCAGACCAGGGCTCGAACCCGTGTCCCCTGCATTGGCAGGCAGACTCTCAACCACTGCGCCACCAGGGAAGCCCACAGATGACTTTCAAAGGCGGCAGCCCCTGGACCCGCAGGCGGTTCGCACAGTGAGACTTCACGTCGCCCTGAGCACGATCAGGGCGCCCCAATTAACCCACAGAGCGCTGTTTGCCATCAAGCTCAGTGAGAACTGATCTAATATATTTTATTTCAGGAGGAAAGGGAAGTGGTTTTAGGTTCAGAATTGCGATGAAAGTAAATTCCCGGGACAGTCACGTCTTTGCCTTCGCTCCTGGTGGCGCGCAGCGCGCGACGAACCACGCAGGAGGAATTAACCCTCTCTCTCCCACAGAGTCTGCTTTCAGATGAAAGACTGTGTCAGAGTGAAGCACTTTATGCCTTTTTGAGCCCTTCTCCTGACTACCTCAAGGTTATCGACGTGCAGGGGAAAAAATCCACTTTTTCATTGTCCTCATTTCTGGAAAGACTCCCTCGCGACTTCTTCTCCCATCAGGAGGTGAGCTGTCTGAAGGTTGTATGTTTTTGAAGCATATTTAAGCAGACGTCTTCTGGGAGGCTGTCTGATGTGGCAGGTATTTGTGGAAGGCCTGCTACAAAGGGGGAGAAAGCAAATACCTTGAGCTACCATGGCTGTCATGTGTGGGGACAGGGTTGGTAACAAGGTAGGTGAGGGGCCTGTGGATGGAGCCCCTCTATGGGAGGTGGCCCGGGCCGGGGGCCGTCATTGCGGAGGAGTTGGCACTAATGTTGAGGTTCAGGAGAGGAGGGTGTGTTTGGGGAACAGTCAGCAGGTCTTTGGACGGGGGAGGGCTTCGGGAGTGGGGGCTGACGGAAATGAGGCCAAGAGTAGGAGGAGGGGCAAGGCCGCGCCGGGCTGAGGAGTTTAGGTTTTATCGAAGGGAATGGCAAGCCGTGTCATGTCCTGAAGCAAGATGAACCTCGCAGTGATGTGGGTGGGCGAAGGAGTGACTAGAGAGAGACTGCAGACGTTTGCGATCTCATACCTGGCCCTCGGGCTTCCCTCGGGGGCTTCTTACTTGCCTGAGGCCTGCGGCCCCTCGTTCGGCTCTCCAACAAGTTGCACGAGACCATCTCCGAAATGTGGCGTCTCCTTAGTTCAATGCCAAACGCCACTGCCTCTTCACCAGAATTGGTTTAATGAGCTTGGACAGAAGGAAGTAACCATGGAAAGGCGCGTCTGCTCTACCGCGTCCTGAGCTGGAGCAGAGCCCGCGAACCACAGAGGGTCCCCATGCCTGCCTGCCTCCCTCCTGGGCACCTCCCCGCCTCTTTCCTGCACGCCACACGTGTCACGTCTGGCCGTACTTGGCCCCTCCCCTCCGTCACCTCCCGTTTATCCCTGAACCTCTTGGGATTCACCCTGTGGCCCAGTCACTCGGGGAAACTGCTCTCTGAAGGCAGGCCAGTGGCCGACCAGCAGCCTCCTCCCGGGCTGCGGCTTCTCCAGCGCCTGCAGCGTGTGATGTCGCTGGACTTGCAGTGCAGCAGTGAGGTTGGCGGCACCCCTCCGGCCTCTGTGACTTCTCAGCCCCCTCCTCTGCTCATCACGCCCCCGAAGCCCTGTCGTTAGGCCGCTGCTTGCTCCCGCAGCTTCAGCTGCCCCCCTGCACACATCCGAACGATCTTCCTCAGCTGTCCTTCCACTGCCTAATGTCTGCACCCCTGCTGCAGCTCTTCGCCCTGCTTGGAGAAACAGCCATGTGTATACTGGCCACCGCCCCGCAGAGCTAAGGGCCTCTCAAAGTCGGGATCCACGTCACACTCGTTGGCACTAGCCTGGTGCCTGGCATAAATGAGTTTTCAACTGAAATTTGCTGATGTGCAGATCAAGAAGTGAGACTAGCTGAAGTACAGAATAAAAGCTTGAATCACAGCTTTAAAAATAACTAAATTACTTTAAATTATATATGTCTTTAAAAAAACAGTGAATTTAAAGTATTTCAAGTTAAAAAGCCTTACTTTTAAAACTCAAAATGGTTAGAAGCTGTTTTGTTATCTACGAATTCACGCCTCATTAATACAGTGACAGAGGCTTTTCAAAATTATTTTAGACCTTGAATAAGGCTTTAGGATCAAGCTATGCCCTGAGTTTGGATACACTTTGGCCTCTTTGTGAAAATGCATAGGTTTCTGCATGTAGGGAAGTTGAAAGATTGTGTGAGGTTGAACCATAAGTGCATCGTTCGGAATTGACACTGGGAGAAGGAGAACGTATCACCTTCCTTGGATGAGTGACCTGCTTCCTGTGACTTTACTGTTCCCCCAGGAGGAGGCAGAGGAGGACAGTGACCTGTCAGATTATGGTGATGACATGGACGGAAGGAAAGACTCCTTGGCTGAACCATGTTTCATGCTGATTGGGGAGATTTTTGAACTTCGAGGAAGTAAGCTTCTTTGTTACTATTCAGTGGTGTTTGCTGGTTAAGTGGTTACATACATACACACACACACACACACACACACACACACACACACACACACACACACTTAATATCCCTTTGTTCCTGAATCAGACATGTATTTATATTCATTCAGCAAATACTTTTACAGGCCAACCAGATACCAAGGTAGGATCTGAGGACACAACCTTAGGACAGATATCCCTGTACTCATGGAACTTAGGGTCCTGCTTTACCCTGCACCATGTTCCTCTGTATGCAGAAAGCTGGAATGCTTTGAATTTCTTTTTCTGTGACTTAGCATAGCCTCATTGCTTCATCACCAAAAGGTATACAAAAACTAATTTTGTGTAGCAGAGGAAGAGCGCTGTTGTTCAAGGTGAGTGTGCGGCCAGGGGCGCAGGGATGCCCAAGCCTGCTTTCAGCCTCCTCTCCTCCCGAGAGGAGCGGTCATGCGTGCAGGCGTGCGGGGATTTTGTCCCCAGGGGACATTTGGCATGTCTGGAAACATTTCCGGTGGTCACAGCTCGTGGGAGGGTGCCACTGGCATCTCGTGTGTGGGGGCCAGGGCCACTGCTACGCGTCCTCCAGCGCACAGGGCGGCCCACAGCAAAGAGCTGTCCTGTCCCAAACGACAGCAGTGCCAAGTTGAGAAATCCTACCCTAATCGTTCCTGAGGGACATGTACTTAGAAGAAACAAGAGCAAAAAGAGGGTCAAAATACTCTTTTGTTAAGACCTGCACAAGTGCCTCTCTCCCGAAGTGGTACCGGGGTGAAAGGTCAAACGGTACTTCTTGGCTTTAGTCTTGAGTCCTGAATAGGACTCTCTGCCCACCCTCACCTTCCACAGTCCCCAACCTGTAAATCACGCCGCCAGCACACTCGGTCACACCTGGAGCCTCGAGTCCTAGCCAGAGGCGTGCCAGGTGCCCAAAGGCACGGCTGAGCGCCTAGCAGAGGAAGCGCACGAGCGGAGCGAGGTCCGGCAAGGCGCAGCAGAGCTCCAGCCGGTAGCACGCTGCTCGGAGGACGTGCTGGCTCTGCCCACTTGGGTGAGCATCTTTTCCCCTGGGGCAGAGAACGTGGGCTGGGAGTTGGTCCTATACAGGAAGCCGGCTGTGCATCGCTTCTTATTTATATATCCCTTAACATGTCGCTTAAAGAATTCTTCGCAGATGAAGAAACTTCAAGTGCTGTTATCGACTTGAGCGCGTCTTTTATGTCTTTTAATCCTCGGTATCTTTACAACGATTGATCCATAGTAGGTGATCAATGACAATGCTTGGATGGATGGATGGATGGATGGATGGATGGATGGATGGATGGATGGATGAATGAATAGGCAAGAAAATTTTCAGTGCTGGGATTAATTGTTTTGGTCATTGAACTTTTTCTTCCTCTAAGCCAAATCTTAAAATAATCAGCAAACACTTTGGGAGCTTATGTTTTAGATATAGCTCCATAGGGGAAACAAAAATATCTCAGAGGTAGATTCTTCCTTCAGTGAATTTACAACATAATGGTTTCAAAAATGTAATTCACATTAAGCAATAGACACAAATTCTAAACTCCAGGCAGAGATTTATATATAAGCATGTTCATTTGAGCATAATTACAGTAAGGAAAAATTGGAACTAAGCTAAATTCAGAAATGGGTGATAGTTAAATTGAGAAATATCCACATGATGGAATATCGTCCAAGTATTAAGGATCCTTTCAGATGAAAAAGCTATAGCTGGTCCGTATTTTCGACACTTTAAGATGTATGCTGATGTTTAACTTGGTTCAGTATAGGCAGAAAAAAACAGTTCTCCCCCCCACCACCACCCCAAGTCTGGCTCCTCCTCAGTGAAGTCTGCCTATTAAATCATGACTCCTCCCCGTCTCCCACAGAGTCGGTAAGAATGAGGAAGCACCGTCTTAGCCTTTGGTCAGCGTGTTCTCTGCGACACAAAGAGATTGAGAAGGCTGGTGGATGCGTCAGAGGCCGTCAGGGCAGGAGTAGGGCTCAAAGTCCTCTCTCTGTGGTGTGCATTTCCTCCCTCATGTGCCTGCTCAGAATATTTGGGTTTGCTAGTGACTTTCCAGAGGGGAATAAATAGAACATCATTGATAATGAGATGTGACATATTTGCCATCAGCAAAATCCTAGTGTTGCTGCAGCTGCCTCCATGGCTTTGAACGAATGAGTCCTTGGAAAGAATGATGGGGCTATTCTGTGTTGGAGTGGGGACTAGGGAAGGGTAGGAAAATGTAGTGGAGTCAGGGGCATCAGTGATGGGAGAGAATCTGTAGCAGAGCCGTTTCTGGTTCCTGCTCTAGTTCAGTTTATGAAAATGGACCAGAAGTACAGCTGTTTTTAAACATTTCTAACCAGTCACTTGGCTGTCAGGCATTCTTCCTGGAGTTGCTCATGTCCTCAGACCCTCTGGGTACGAGCTACCTCTCTGCTGCCTTAGAAAGGGGGAGCGAAGTTACCATCCCTGACAGATGCTCCTCCCAGCCTGAACGCCAGCCTCAGATGGGCACGTCTGCAGTGCACCCTGAATTCCATCAAACACTTAGGGCACTTCTGAGGCATGGTCCTGACTCCAGGACTTGACTCTCACTTGAAGGATTAACACCACTGCATCTGGACACTTAGATCCATTTTTAAAGTTAGAAATGACTTGAGAATGTATTAAAGTCTAGTACCAAGTCTGTGTTAATTGTTGATTTCTGTTTGTGTGCCTTCCCTTGTACAGAGGTGTTTGTGAATTTACTCCTTTTTTTTTTTTTTTTGGTGCAGGAGCCCTGAATTCTTGGCTCCATCATAGCCAAGTCATGTGTCACTAGCTAAACATTGCAGTGGATGGAAGTGAATAAATAAACGGAATATTTGGTTTCGATTCCAATTTGCAGACCAAAAATATCCTCACAGCATTTCTTTGCCTTCTTTTGGTTTATATTCATATTCTACACTTACAACAACGTGTCGCCTAATCTAATGCTAAGAGTAAAAGTTCAGATATGTAGGACCCTTCACAAAACTCTTTCACACAAAGTATTGACATGACTGTCCAGCAAAACGAAAGCACATGCTAACACTGTCCTTGTCCAGGTGAGGTCACTGAGGCTCGGGGAAGGTGATGGTGGCCGCCTGCTCCAGGCGGTGGCGCAGGAGCGATGGGTCCACGGCTCACTCGGAGTCCTGGGGCTTCCCAGTTCCCCTTTCTTCCCCCACGGGCATAAAATATATAAAAATGCATGATCTACAAACTACAATTCAAAAGGGAGCAGTTAGACCCATCAATTTGTTAATATTTCAAAATATTTGTCAACATCTGACTACAGATGCTTCTCGTTCAGAGCCGTGTATTAGAACATTGGGTTCAACAAGCCAGGCACAAATCTAAAAGGAATTGCACTGTCTGCTAGTGGAAAACAGAGGTCAGTAGCCCGGGGACACATGAAGTGCAGTTTTAGTTCCACTTGCTAGCTCAGCTGTTGTTAGGCATTGAAAAGCTGTAAGAAGTCTTAAGTTTCCTCTCATCAGTTGCTAAGAAGAAAATGAAAGCTTATTCATTAGAGTATTCCTGGGCAGAAGTTTGCTAGGCTAGACCCAAATTCTGTGGCTATCAAAGCCCCTGACTTAGTGTCCAGATTTGGACTGAGTGACGTGGTTAAGATTTATGCTTTGTGCTGCTATGAAAATGTCACGATTGTGATAGCCTGTGGTAATGCTTTTCCTCTGATTTATATTTTAGTGTTTAAATGGGTGAGAAGAACATTAATTGCTCTCGTTCAGGTCACTTTCGGAAGAACCATCAACAAGTGAGTTGCACGAAACTAATGTTTGAATTCATGCCCTAGCCTTTGCCTCAATAGTCCAATTACATCCCCAACTCAAGGTTTTTTCGTTTCTTTTACTTTTTATTTCTGATATGATTCTAAGATTGGATAGGGAAGCAGATTTCTACAAGACTCTCTCCCCCAGAATGCACGGTGCACCAGATAACAGAAGCTTGGGCTGGCTCTGGCAGGCTGGTTGACGAGGGTCAGAAGATTGTTCTGGAAAGTTCTCTGTTGACCATGATGACTGGTTTTAATATCTTGGGTGCAGCGTTTTTATGTCACATGATGGGGATCAGTTTAAGGCTTAGACTCTGAGCCAAAATGGAAGTAGGATGAGCATCGCACGGCAGGTATTTATTTGAAGGGAAGTGCAAACCATATATTTTTTTAGAGTTGGGGTGATATTAAAATAGTAATTCCTCTTGTTAGTTGATAGCTAAGTATCCATGAGGGGTGTGTGTACCCTATAACACTATTATAAGCCATATGTGTATTCTGAATTGTATCACGTTACCCATATCCCTAAGGGTTATACTCTATGCCCAGTACCCAGTGCTTACGAGGCTGTAGCATTGTGACTTCCCCACACAAAAACTGGGAGTCAACTGCTAAAACTAAGGGGAAAAAAAATCAGTTATTTTTGTATAGCAAAATATGTTTTAAGATTAAATTGTCAGATTTTTCCAAGTGAAAGATTAATTTAGTTGTCAGATATATGTATAAGGTTAACATTATAGTTTTATCACATAAATCTTATAAAGTTTTTTGGGAAACATAATAAAGATCATATTATATTTTTATTCAGTTGCAAATAGAATATATTTTCCTTGTGGTCATAAACCAAAATTTACTTCTGTTTATTTATAAGATTTTTTAAAAAAATGGTGTTAGTGGCTTGTTTAGTTGACTTTTAGTATCGTGGGCTTTTAAGCAGAAAAATGCCCTGTTTAACTTACAGTTTCAGTCTGAGGCAAACCTCTTAACCTTAGTACCGACAGTCCTTGGATAAAGAAGTTTTCAAAATGGCCCTATTTTTCTCAGAACTCCAGACTTGCTAATTTATTTTCTTTTTCAGTTTCAGAAAATCATGCATACATTCCCTGCTCCTATTTATGATATTGGCTCTTAATTTTAAGATGAGCAGCTGTAGTTTGAGAGTGGTGAATACATCAGGCGGTTCTTGACATGGGGCTGGGGGAGGGGGACCATGTAGGGAATTTTCAGACTGTGGGTTTCAGTGGACTTTTTATCAGGTAGGGAAATTACGGAGCACCTGGCCCTGTGCTGTTTTGCCTCAGGCAGATGAGGACACATCATAAAATTAAGTAGCAGCACAATATGTGCCTCTCGCCTTGTACCAACTGTAATTTCACATCCCAGAATTGCCGCAAAAGCTTCCTCCAGTTTTGGCTAATACAAAGTCAGACCTAAATTGATAGAAGATGCTCAGGTGATGGCCTTTGGTAAAAGTCACTCACCTAATTTTAAGTTGCAAACTGAAATTTTCCTTCTTCATTTCTTCATGCAGTGCTGGTGAGTAACCCAAAGACTACAGGCAAAACAAGCTGTGTTTTTATGTAGATTTTACTTAGGCAGGCAGGTCAGCAGGTTCTCAAAGCCAAAGTCCCATTGAATTAATAAAATTATTTTATTTGATCTAGATATGAATTGCACAGTTCTAAGCAGTATTGGGAAGTTTCTTAGGAGACATGCAGTTACAAACAGGATTACCATGGTTCTAACTCACAGTGGAATTTAGACTTCATTGGTGACTAGTTACTGTGTGCAAAGTGCTGGGCTTGAAACGTCTATTTCAGATACTATTTCTGAAAACCTCACACTGTCCCTTTAAAAATCTGATTGGGAAGTCAGATTCTTAAAGGGCTTTTTGATTTATTATTCGTGAATTAAGTTTGAAACTTCAGGTCTTTCTTGCACTAATAGTCCAAGGTGATTCTGCTCCCATTTCTGCAGAGAGACTTCCCCTCCCACCTCAGCACCGCTGCTGGCTCTGTGAACGGTGCTGCTCTCTGCAGCAGTCCTGTGGTTGGCTGGAATTTGATGAAGTAGGGTTTACGGAAGACCTGGGTAACCAGATAAAAGCCACTTATTTATAACCGTGCAGGTCAAGATCTGCCCGATTTTCACTCCTGTGGGAAGGTGACGTGGCTGGATAGCAGTGTATCTTTTCCAAGTCCCCCGCTTTGTGGTGAAAGGGGGGTGTCTTTTCCCCCTCTGCCTCGTGAGCACGTGAGGTTTCCCGGTCGGACAACTCTGCCCAACGTCCTCAGCCGCAGCCGCCCCAAGGGACAACTGGTGAAGAGGCCGGGTTCTCCCCAGGACTGCCAGGGCTCAGGGAGCTCTTCACAGTCTTTAAAACGGATTGACGTTTTCAGTTTATACCACTTCATGGAGAAATTAGTATGTTAAGTACCGTGCACAGTTAAGAGTAGCTGCAAGCTTCAAACAAATCAATCTCCTCTCAGTTCTTGCTTTTCCAGATTGAAAGACACCGTGCGGCAAACATTTAGAGAATTCAGTACCAGTGAACATGTGAGCTCCAGGAACGAATGGCTAGCAGTGTTAACAAAATAAAAATAACTTTCCGAGTCAGAGTTTAAAAATCCAATTCCTAGTTTATTCATCAAACGCTTATCTTAACCTACCCATTGATAAATGCCTTGTGAGAATAGAGAATAAGATTTTTAAAAACCTCATCCAAGAAATATTCTGCTCTTGAAAGACAAATCCGGGACGCAGTGGACTGGGCCGTCAGCGAGCAGATGGTGGTCTGCTACATCGGCGCTCTCCGCGATGCTCTGTGGCCCGCTGGGAATTTGGCGCCGCCGAACACAATCCCAAGTGAAGAACAAAGCCAGGAAACAAAGCGGAGAGCACAGCAGAAGCTGCTTGAAAACATTCCAGGTGAGGCCTGGGTTCTGACCCTGAAAGTCAGATGAAAAGGGAGTGTTGATGGCCCTTCTCCTTTTTCACTTCGGAAACATTATTTACAGTGAAAAAAGTGATCATACTTTTTCCTTTTAAATCATGTCTTGTCCCTTGCTAAGAAATTATACTGAGAATCCCAATAAGAACAGTACTGGTTATAATTTAACTAGAAAAATGTTTTAGAACAGATAATAACATTTTATGCTTTAAAAACCCTGTTAAAGTACCCTATTTTGAGAGCTCAGTTTTTAATTGGGGATCCACGTATTAAAATTATAGTTTGTATAAATGCCTTATATTGAAAAATTCTAAGTTTTCTCCTTAGACATTGGAAAGAGCTGATCACTCATGTTCCTCGCGTCTCTGTGCCTTTATGTGCTGTGTGTGCATATGTCGTAGACCCTCACTGAAGGTCCATGCAGGGTGCACTTTATCATTAGCAGCGTGGAATATAAACTTAATTTTTCAGATATGCTTCAGAGCCTTGTTGGACAGCAAAATGCCCGTCATGGTATAATAAAAATATTCAACGCACTGCAAGAAACGAGAGCCAATAAACATCTGTTATATGTGAGTAATTTAAAGCCTCCCAGAGGATTCACTGTTTCTTCAGTTCTACATTTCTGTTCATATACGGGGGTAGATTTTAACTCTTTATACGCTTAATCATTCTTATTGCTTGTAACTCTGAACCCATTTTCTCTGCTTTATTTTTGTTCAGTTTGGTTAAAAAAAAATAACCCCCTGTGGGTGTGGCATCCCCCTCCTCGCCTGCTGGTTGTTTCTCTCGACTTGTGCTGTAACATTTCTGCCTGAGTGCTTGGCTTTCTTATTTCAGCAAAGCCAAGTGTTTCCCAGTAGTCTGATAATACTGTTGATGGTTAACGGACCGTGAAATAAATCAATCTGATGCTAAATGGAGTTTATAGAATACTAATTCCTTTTGAGAGTAACTTGTTCACTGAGCATGATCTCAGACTTAAAATGAGACTTTTGTCTTAGATGTAGATAGTTGAGTAAACCCTTAGAGAAAAATACTTTTTTTTTTTTTTTTTCTTTCTTGGTTCAGGTGCTGATGGAACTGCTGCTAATTGAATTGTGTCCTGAGCTGAGAACTCATTTAGATGAACTTAAAGCTTGTCAGGTTTGAGACTACACAAATAAACCACCCGAGAAATGTCTGTAATAATAGACATGAAACATTTTCCTCTTTTCCACAGAGGGCTTGACTGAGAACCATACTGATCTTTTAGATACCTCCCTCTAGTTTTATGTGAATTAAGCAGAACTGGGGGGGGGGAAACTTGATGCTGTATATTAGGCAACAGAAAAAAACACTTGTTAATTATTTTTATTTTAATATAAATCCTTTAAAGGTCAACATACTGATTGAAATATAAGTGTTAATACGTGATAAGAACCTAGGAAATATTTTAAGTATTTATGAAGTTTTGTTTTAAATGAAGAATTATGAACGTTGTACAGTTAATTTCCTCACTGAGGATTCTGAACATTCCTATATTCGTGTGTATTGAATATTGTTGTGCAATGCTTTGTGTGAAGTTATTGTGAAAATTTTATTGTCTTTATTTTTACCAAAGATTTCCCATAGTTTGAAGCATCTGAAGCAATAAAACATAAAAATGAATCATAGCGCTCTGATGTTTAAGATGCTTATATCTCAAAAAAAGCTGAAACACTTAAGGCAGTTCAGATATTTATCAAGTGCCTTTTTTGTAGAAAACATTGCACATGTAAGTACTTCCCTAAGGAAGTATAAAGTTTGTTGCCTTTCTCGAGACACAGAATGAATGTGAAAAATATGATTTTTAGTGTGAATGAGAAGAGCCAGAATTGGTGCTTGAAGTGCTGTATTAGGGAGGTGGGATAGATGGGCAGGAATGAGATGGGGAAACAAAGAGGAGGGAAGTTCCTTCAGGCTGTTCAGGACTTGATCGTGTCATCAAGTCTTGGGCACTAGTAGGGGCATTAGACGAAATCCAGGGTACAGACGTTGCTTTGTTTTTAGTAGTGGGACCATGGACAAGTCACTTAATTTTCCTGGGTTTTACCATTTATTATGCAGAGATAATGAAACACTTTCCCCTTTCTAACCCCCAGGAATATTGGAAGCAAACCAATTAAGCAGGAATTCAGTTTGAAATCCATGAAAGAAACATACTATGTATATATATATATATATATATATATTAAAGTGGTATTAATTATATCATTGTTAGATCATACCTGCTGAGTTCCTGATATGCCAGGTTCTTGATATGAAACATAAGTGCTGAAAGACAAATGATTAAAAATTAGTAAAGCAAATTTTATCTTTGATATTCTTTTAGCTACAGCTCTTTGATCCTTATTTCAAACCAAGATATTTGATACTTTCAAAAAAACTCAGAGTTGCCTATTTATATGGATAAGAATTATCCTTCACAGGGATGTAGAAAAGACATTCAGTAGAAAAGACAGTCAGAGAAGAGAAGCAGTGTGAAGTCACCAAGCCCTAGGAACTCATAGCGGTTACTAAAAGTGACCATCTTCTGCATAATTAAACCATGGCTGTTATGACTCCTCAATCCTTAAGAAGTCGTCTTGCTTTTTCATAAGTTATCAACTATAAGGACTCTTACAGAAGTTTTAATTTTTTTTTTTGAAAAAAATTAATGACCTTGAAGCTTCACCTCACTTAAAGGGTGACTCCAATCACAGGTCAAGGTGTGCACCATGGTCGGGAGTAGTGGTAGTTTGCAGGGGCTCACCTGTGCCAGGTATGCCAGCTTTATGGCAACTAGAGTCAACTGAAATTTTAAATCCTGTGTTGGGTTCACTTAGGACATTTAAGCACAGCATATTACCAAATATGACATGTCAAATTCCTACCTTTAGGATTTCTCAAACCGTGTTTTAATGGCAGTTAAAGTGGCCTTCACTTTGGGGATGTAGAGCAAGCTATGAAAAGTGCTATTACAGTCCCCATACACTGCCTTATTACATTTCTATTTTAAGATTCTTAAAGGCTTAAGGAACTGGATTGAGTGTGAAGAAGAGAATACCGTTGGGAATCTGGATCTTCAAACCACTGAAGGAATGTTCTGTGGATGGTATTAAGGAAACAAGAGCAAAAGCAAGTGGGCTTGTATTGTAGAATGATTTACGTTAGGTTTTATGAAATCTTTTAATGGGCTAGAGACATGGAAATGTTGTGACTGGGGAAGAAGAGTGAGTCTTCAGCAGAGATTTTAAAAGCAAAGGACTGGTTTTCAGGGATGATTTAAGTTTCTACTCTAAGATTTAAAGAAGTATAAGGCCTACGTTTGTCTTTAGATACAGGGAAGAAATTTCAACAAAGTGAAGTTCAAATAATATAGACAAACCAGAACATAAAACAAGAGCAAGTAGTTTTGTGCCATATAATACTTCTTTAGTGACAGGCACCTACATATTAATTGCATTTTCCCAGTGCTAAGACTAGATCTTGTAAATCACTTTGGAAAGGATGGTTGTGACTTTTAAAATTAAGCCATAACATTTACAAAGAAGGTGTTGTTCAGGTATCTTAAACATTATTTTCAATATCTGTTTCACAGATGTATATGTCTTTAGAATCTTTTGCATATGGATTCTATTTTTACTGTCGGATTTTGCCTCTGTAGATGTAACTGATAAGGAAAGCCTCTTGCTAATTTAACAGTTTAGTTATAGTTATATTGGTAGGTGATTTGAAATTTTATCTTGTTTTGAAATACACTGAGGGTTTTTAAAATGTAGAAAAGGACTTGAAGCACAGAGAAACATCTTGTTTCAATTGATTACCAGAAACGTAACAGTTTTACTCATTAAGATGTTTATGGAAAGGCAAGATTGTAAGCAATTTCTTAAACCCACTTATTTTGAAATTTAGATTTTTAATTTTCAATTTGGAATTTTCTATTTTAGAAGTCTTCGATGACTGAAATAAAATTAAAAGTTATTCAAAATTCACAACACTAAGGATTAAAGAAATTTAAAGAATTAAACTTAAGTTTGTTTTAATAAGTTTGTAGCATTTATACTTCTGAAGTTATTAAAGCTAAGATTACACTAAGTCTTTCAGGACACTATTTAAGAAAGGAAAAAAATACTAGCTTTATGGAATGGTTTTCAATATTTGACATGGTTTTGGTCAGTCACTAGCCTAACAGCTGGATCTTTGAGGACTCTTCCTGCAGTTCAATCCTGTAGCTACGTTTCAAGTTGCAACATTTTACAGATTCAACAGGGGTTGGATAGGGAGGGTGGGAGGGAGGGAGGTGCAAGAGGGAGGAGATATGGGGATATATGTATACGTATAGCTGATTCACTTTGTTATACAGCAGAAACTAACACACCATTGTAAAGCAATTATATTCCAATAAAGCTGTTAAAAAAAAAAAAATGAAGGTAACCTGTCATCAGTAAAATACCCAGGATAATGTAATGTGGGAGAGAGAAAACAAACATAGCTATTATAAAAATTATAAAAATACACACATCCTAAGGTGTTAGAATCGATGAACTTTGTTGAAATACATTGTAGTCTAAATTCTTTGACGAATAAGTAAAGTGTGAAGTTCATCTGCCAATGAAGGATTCAGACGACATGCCTTAAAAATCAAAGAAAAAGTTTAGACATATTTTGAATTGTTGGATCTTTTGTTTTTAAGAAATAGAGTACAATGATTTAAGGGAATTCTGTAGTTAGCGATACATTTCTATTCTGATTTCTTAATTAGGGAGATTCAAGGTAACCTATGCAAAGTATTAATAGATCATAACTAAAAATAACCATGCTATTATCCTTTGGGAGAGAAAATTCTCAGTGCCAAAAATAATGGATTTACACATTGATAGTATTCTAAGTTATGAATTATCAAAATAAGTAAAATAGAAAGCATTAACATTTGGCCTCAAACCTGTTATGTGAATAGCAGCATGTATAATTTTTTAAACATACGATTTTGTTATGCCTAAATTAGCAATAAGGTGCATAATTTCATAGTATGTCAGGAATTTGAAAGACACAAGTTACCTCATCCAGACCTTACTCCATGCAGAAATTGTCCCTTTTAGTACCCATGACAGTTGGTTACCAGATATTTGCTTGGTTGCTTCTAGTGGCAAGAAGTCAGCACCTTGGCTTCTGCACACGGCCCCCCAAGCTGAGGTGTGGGCACAGCCATTTCACACTAGGTTCAAGGCCTCTACATGTGGCACCCTATGAGCAAGTCAAACTAGACTAAGCACAAAGGGAAAAGGACTGGGACTTACACCATTGGTTCTCCTGGTTCTCAGGCCTTCAGACTCAGACGGGAACTAAACCACCAGCTTTTCTGAGTCTTGCAGCTTGCAGATGACAGATGGTCTCTGCAGTCTCCATAATCATATACAAATTAGTATATACAGGGGAAGAGGATAAGATGGCGGACTAGAAGGACCTGAGCTCACCTCCTCTCACAAAAACACCAAAATCACAACTAACTGCTGAACAAGCATTGAAAAAAAAGGACTAGAACCTACCAAAAAAGATATTCTACTTCCCAAAACAAAGAATCCACAACAAGACGGTAGGAGGGTTGCTTTCACAATCAAATCCCATATCCGCTGGGTAGGTGACCCACAAACTGGAAAATAATTATATTGTTAGGTTCTCCCATAGGAGTGAGAGTTCTGAGCCCCCATGTCAGGCTCCAGTGGTCTGGCATCAGGAGGAGGAACCCCCAGAGCATTTGGCCTTGAAGGCCAGCAGGACTTGATCGCAGGAGCTCCAGAGGACTGGGGGAAACAGAAACACCACTCTTGGAGGGTGCACACAAGGTGTCATGTGTACCAGGACCCAGGGGAAAAAGGAGTGACTTAATAGAAGCCTAGGCCAGACCTACCTGCTGGTCTTGGAGGGTCTCCTGGGGGAGGTGGAGAGCAGCTGTGGCTCACTGCGGGGACAAGGACACTGGTGGCAGAGGTACTGGGGAGTACTCATCAGCATGAGGTGTCCTGGAGGCTGCCATTGCGACACTAAGACCTGGCCCCACCCAACAGCCCAAGGCTCCAGTGCTGGGAAACCTTAGGCCAAACTACCAACAGGGCAGGAGCACAGCCCCACCCATCAGCAGACAGGTTGCTTAAAGTCTTCCTGAGCCCACAGCTGCCTCAATACACCCCTGCCCACCAAAGGGACAAGACCCAGCTCCACCCACCACTGAGCAAGCATCAGTCCCTCCCACCAGGAAGCCTGCACAAGCCTGTTAGATCAGCCTCACTCACCAGGGGGACAGACACTACAAGCAAGAGGAACTACAATCCTGTAGCCTGTGGGACGGCAAACACAGAAAGTTAGATAAAATGAGATGGCAGAGGAATATGTTCCAGAGGAAGGAACAAGATAAGCCCCCAGAAGAACAACTAAGTAAACTGGAGATAGGCAATCTACCTGAAAAAGAATTCAGAGTAATGAAGTAAAGATGATCCAAGGTCTCAGAAAAAGAATGGAGGCACAGACCAAGAAGCTACAAGAAATGTTTAACAAGGAGCAAGAAGATGTAAGGAACAAACAGTTGGACAATACAATAACTGAAATGAAAAATACACTAGAAGGAATAGCAGAATAACAGGCAGGAGAACAGATAAGTGAGCTGGAAGACAGAGTGGTGGAAATCACTGCCACGGAACAGAATAAAGAAAAAAGAATGAAAAGAAAGCAGGACAGTCAAGAGACCTCTGGGACAACATTAAACACACCAACATTTGCATTATAGGGGCCACAGAAGGATGAGAGAGAGAGAAAGGGCCTGAAAAAATATTTGAAGAGATAGTAACTGAAAATTTCCCTAACATGGGAAAGGAAACGGTCACCCAAGTCCAGGAAGTGCAGAGAGTCCCATACAGGATAAACCCAAGGAGGAACATGTCGAGACACATTAATCAAATTGACAAAAGGTAAAGACAAAATATTAAAAGCAACAAGGGAAAAGCAACAAATAACATACAAGGGAATCCCTATACAGTTATCAGCTGGTTTTTTAGCAGAAACTGCAGGCCAGAAGGGAGTGGCACAATATATTTAAAATGATGAAAGGGAAAAACCTACAACCAAGAATACCCAGCAAGGCTCTTGTTGAGATTTGGAGAAATCAAAAGCTTTACAGACAAGCAAAAGCTAAGAGAATTTAGCACCACCAAACCAGCTTTACAACAAATGCTCCAGGAACTTCTCCAGGTGGAAAAGAAAAGCCTACAACTAGAAACAAGAAAATTACAAATGGGAAAGCTCACCAGTAAAGGCAAACATACAGTAAACATAGGAAATTATCCACACACAAATATATCGAAACCAGCAATCATGAGGAGAGTACAAATGCAGGATATTGGAAATGCATTTGAAATTAAGAGACCAGCAACTTAAAACAATCTTGTATATATATAGCCTGCTATATCAAAACCTCATGGTAACTGCAAACCAAAAATGTACAATAGATAAACAGGCAAAAAAGAAAAAGAAATCCAAACACAACACTAAAGTAGTCGTCAAATCACAAGAGAAGGGAACAAAAGAGGAAGGGAAGAAAAAAGACCTACAGAAACGAATCCAAAACAATTAACAAAATGGCAATAAGAACATACATATCGGTCATTACCTTAAATGTAAATGGATTAAATGCTCCAACCAAAAGACACAGACTGACTGAATGGATACAAAAACAAGACCCATATATATGCTCTCTACAAAAGACCCACTTCAGATCTAGGGACACATACAGACTGAAAGTGAGGGGATGGAAAAAGATATTCCATGCAAATGGAAAGCAAAAGAAAGCTGGAGTAGCAATTCTCATCTCAGACAAAATTGATTTTAAAATAAAGACTGTTACAAGAGACAAAGAAGGACACTACATAATGATCAAGGGATCAATCCAAGAAGACATAAAAATTATATATGCACCCAACACAGGTGCACTTCAATATGTAAGGCAAATGCTAACAGCCATAAAAGGAGAAATTGACAGTAACAATAATAGTGGGAGACTTTAACACGCCACTTACCTCAATGGACAGATCATCCAGACAGAAAATCAGTAAGGAAACACAGGCCTTAAATGATGCATTAGACCAGATGAACTTAGCTGATATTTACAGAACAATCCATCTGAAAGCAGCAGAATACACATTCTTTTCAAGTGCACATGGAAAATTATCCAGGATAGATCACATGCTGAGCCATAGAGCGAGCCTCAGTAAATTTAAGAAAATTGAAATCAAGCATCTTTTCTGACCACAGTGCTATGAGATTAGAAATCAACTACAAGAATTAAACTGTAAAAAGCACAAACGTGTGGAGGCTAAACAATATGCTACTAAACAACCAATGAATCACTGAAGAAATCAAAGAGGAAATCAAAAAATACCTAGAGACAAATGAAAAAACACAATGATTCAACCCTATGGGACTCAGCAAAAGCAGGTCTAAGAGAGAAGTTTATAGCAATACAGTCTTACCTCAGGAAACAAGAAAAATCCCCAATAAACAACCTAACCTTACACCTAAAGCAACTAGAGAAAAAGAACAAACAAAACCCAAAGTTAGCAGAAGGAAAGAAATCATAAAGATCAGATCAAAACTAAATGAAGTAGAAATGAACAAGAGAAAAGATCAATGAAACTGAAAGCTGGTTCTTTGAAAAGATAAACAACACTGATAAGCCTTTAGCCAGACTCATCAAGAAAAAAAGGGAAAGGGCTCAAATCAATAAAATTAGAAATTAAAAAGGAGAAGTTACAACTGGCACCACAGAAATACATAGGATCATAAGAAACTACTTACTACAAGCAACTTTATGCCAATAAAATGGCAACCTAGAAGAAATGAACAAATTCTTGGGAAGGTACAATCTCTCAAAACTGAACCAGGAAGAAATAAAAAATATGAACAGACCAATTACAAGTACTGAAATTGAAACTGATTAAAAAACTCCCAACAAACAAAAATCCAGGACCAGATGTTCTCACAGGTGAATTCTATCAAACATTTAGAGAAGAGTTAACACCTATCCTTCTGAAACTATTTCAAAAAATTTCAGAGGAAGGAATACTCCCAAACTCATTCTATGAGGCCACCATCACCCTGATACCAAAACCAGACAAAGATACCACAAGAAAAGAAAATTACAGGCCAATATCACCAATGAACATAGATGCAAAAATCCTCAACAAAATACTAGCAAACAGAATCCAAGAACACTTTAAAAGGATCATACACCATGATCAACTGGGATTTATCCCAGGGATGCAAGGATTTTTCAATATCTGCAAATCAGTGTGATACACCATGTTAATAAATTGAATAAAAACCGTATGATCATTTTAATAGATGCAGAAAAAGCTTTTGACAAAATTCAACACCCATTTATGACAAAACCTGTTCAGAAAGTGGGCATAGAGGGAACCTACCTCAACATAATGAAGGCCATATATGACAAACCCACAGCTAACATCATACTCAGTGGTGAAAAGCTGAAAGCATTCCCTCTAAGATCAAGAACAAGACAAGGATGTCCACTCTTGCCACTTTTATTCAACATAATTTTGGAAGTCCTAGCCACAGCAATCAGAGAAGAAAAAGAAATAAAAGGAATCCAAATTGGAAAAGAAGTAAAACTGTCACTGTTTGCAGATGACATGATACTATACGTAGAAAATCCTAAAGATGCTACCAGAAAACTACTAGAGCTCATCAATGAATTTGGCAAAGTTGCAGGATACAAAATACAGAGAAATCTCTTGCATTCCTACACACTAACAATGAAAGATCAGAAAGAGAAATTAAGGAAACAATCCCATTTACCACTGAATCAAAAAGAATAAAATACCCAGAAATAACCTAGCTAAGTAGGCAAAAGACCTATACTCCGAAAACTGTAAGACACTGATGAAAGAAATCAAAGATGACACAAACAGGAGATATACCATGCTTTTGGATTGAAAGAATCAATATTGTCAAAATGATTATACTGCCCAAGCCAATCTACAGATTCAATGCAATCCCTATCAAATTACCAATGGCATTTTTCACAGAACTAGAACAAAAAATGTTTAAATTTTTATGGAAACCCAAAAGACCCTAAATAGCCAAAGCAATCTTGAGAAAGAAAAACAGAGCTGGAGGAATCAGGCTCCCTGACTTCAGACTACAGTATAAAGCTGCAGTATGGTGCTGGCACAAAGACAGACTTGCAGATCAGTGGGACAGGATAGAAAGCCCAGAAGTAAACCCAAGCACCTGTGGTCAATTAATTTACAACAAAGAAGGCAAGAATATACAATAGAGAAAAGACAGTCTCTTCAATAAGTGGTGCTGGGGAAAGTGGACAGCTACATGTAAAAGAATGAAATTAGAACACTCCCTAACACCATACACAAAAATAAACTCAAAATGGATTAGAGACCTAAATGTAAGACTGGATACTATAAAAGTCATAGAGGAAAACATAGGCAGAACACTCTTTGACATAAATCACAATATCTTTTTGGTTCCACCTCCTAGAGTAATGAAAATACAAACAAAAATAAACAACTGGAATGCTAATTAAACTTAAAAGCTTTCGCACAGCAAAGGAAACCATAAACAAAATGAAAAGACAACCCACAGAAAGAGAGAATATTTATTCCCTTGTTGGTTGCATCATTTGTAATCTCCAAAATATATTGGGTTGGCCAAAAAATTCATTTGGGTTTTTCCATAAGATGTTATGGGAAAATCCGAATGAACTTTTTGGCCAACCCAATACAAAATAATTGCACTCATGCAGCTCAATATATTAAAAAACCACCCAATCAAAAAATGGGCAGTGGGCTTCCCTGGTGGCACAGTGGTTGAGAATCTGCCTGCCAATGCAGGGGACACGGGTTCGAGCCCTGGTCTGGGAAGATCCCACATGCCGCGGAGCAACTGGGCCCATGAGCCACAATGACTGAGCCTGCGCGTCTGGAGCCTGTGCTCCGCAACAGGAGAGGCCACGATAGTGAGAGGCCCGCGCACCGCAATGAAGAGTGGCCCCCGCTTGCCACAACTAGAGAAAGCCCTCGCACAGAAATGAAGACCCAACACAGCCATAAATAAATAAATTAAAAAAAAAGTCACTTGAGGATTTGCCTTTAAAAAAAAATGGGCAGAAGATCTAAGACAGACAGATGGCCAAAAAGCACATGAAAAGATGCTCAACATGGCTGATTAGAGAAATACAAATCAAAATTACAATGAGGTATCGCCTAACATCCGTCAGAATGGCCATCATTAAAAAGTCTACAAGTAACAAATACTGGAGAGCGTGTGGAGAAGAGGGAACCCTCCTACACGGTTGGGGGGAATGTAAATTGGTGCAGCCACTATGGAAAACAGTATGAAGGTTCCTCAAAAAGCTAAAAATAGAGCTGCCATGTGATCCTGCAATCCCACTCCTGGGCATATATCCAGAGAAAACCATAATTCATAAAGACACATGCCCCCTAGTGTTCACAGCAGCACTATTCACAATAGCCAAGACATGGAAACAGCCTAAATGTCCATTGACAGATGAATGGATAAAGAAGACGTGGTACTTTAGTTGCTGCAACAAAGAGTAGCCCCCGCTCGCCGCTGCAGCTAGAGAAAGCCCACGCACAGCAACAAAGACCCAACGCAGCCAAAAATAAATAAATAATTTTAAAAAAAACAAAAGATACATGTATAACTAAATCACTTTGCTGTCCACATGAAACCAACAACATTGTAAATCAACTATACTCCAATATAAAAAAAATTTTTTTATGTCACCACCTTGGGCTTTCCTGGTGGTACAGTGCTTAAGAATCTGCCTGCCAATGCAGGGGACACGGGTTCAAGCCCTGGTCTGGGAAGATCCCACATGCCACAGAGCAACAAAGCCCGTGTGCCACAATTACTGAGCCTGCACTTTAGAGCCCACGAGCCACAACTAATGAAGCCTGTGCGCCTAGAGCCTGTGCTCCACAACAAGAGAAGCCACCGCAGTGAGAAGCCCGCGCACCGCAACGAAGAGTAGCCCCCGCTCGCCACAACTAGAGAAAGCCCACGTGCAGCAACAAAGACCCAACGCTGCCAAAAATAAATAAAATTGAATAAAAAAAAAGTCACCACCTTTAGGAAACAGAAACTAAGGTTTTACCTATAAACAGTTGTTTTAGAAGATTCTTTGTATTAAGCTAAAATCCCCCACCCCCAACCCTTTAGAATCGGGGACTGTTCCTAGGAGGACATGCATTGCTGGTTTCCTGGAAACTGAGAGGCAGAGGAGTGGCAGAGCTGAGACCAGGCCTGGGGCTCCTGACTTTCAGCCCAGGGTCTCTTCATCTGCGGCCTTATCTTTCCTGTAACATACTGCCGTGGGCAGTCATTCTCCCTCCCCTACAGTGCCTCTTTTGTAGGACAGCCTTTCAGTCTGATGAAGACCACTAGCAGAAGCCCCTCAAGTCTTTTCTCTGAGTAAAATACTCAGAGTTTGTTATTGTGCCTCATCTGACATGATTCCAGATCCTTCACTGGCTTACTTTTAAAATGGAGAAAACTTAGAGGAAGTTATCTCCCATAAAATCCAGTGGCCAAAATTGAGTAATGGGGCTGTATTATCTCCCACCATAAGGAAAATAGTTTTAAAATTGTAATCTGTTTATTATGCTCTTTTATTTAGGATGAACATATACCACATTTCAGGATATTTTTCACCCAGAGCTCTCGGCTTATGTTTACTTGGAAAGGGTACCAAGGATAGCATAGAATCTGAAATTGACTTGGTTTGGAAATTGGTATAATATACAGAACATTTAGATTAAACAAAGACAGCTGTTATTCATACTAATGGTGTAATGGTAAATATCTCAAAGGTCAAGTTGTATTTTTTTTTTTTTTTTTGGCTGTGCTGGGTCTTCGTTGCTGCGGATGGGCTTTAGTTGCGTCGAGCTGGGGCTGCTCTTCTTTCCTGTATGTGGGCTTCTTATTGCGGTGGCTTCTCTTGTTTTAGAGCTCAAGCTCTAGGCCCGCGGGCTTCAGTAGTTGTGGCTCACGGGCTCTAGACTGCAGGCTCTAGAGCGCAGGCTCAGTTGCTCCGCGGCATGTGGGATCTTCCCGGACCAGGGCTCGAACCCATGTCCCCTGCAGTGGCAGGTGGATTCTTAACCACTGCACCACCAGGGAAGCCCCAGGTCAGTTGTATTTTTGTACTGTGTTCCTATAATTGTGTTGGTATGGGTTTAATACTCTGGAAATTTTAGATTTCCAATAAAATAATTTAGGTTCCAAACTTGCCTACAGATTGGAACCCCCTGGGGAGCTTAAACAAATCTTCTTGTGTCCCATTCTGGGAGATGGTGATTTAATTTTTCTGAAATAAGGCCTGGGCTTTAGGAATTCTTAAGAGATTCCCCATGTGATTCTAATATGCAAATAATTTTGAGAACCACTGCTGTAATGTGATCAGATTTAGGCAAGGGACTTAGAAAATTGTTCCTTGCCTTGTTCCCTGCTCCAGCTTCAACAATTTGGCAATGCGTGAAATTTTATGATCTAATTCTCATTTGGACTTATGGATGTCATGGACCTAGGGTGTGCAATTTTTTTTTTTCTCTTTTAAAAAAAACTTGCAGTTACTATTCATGATTCCCTTTCACAATCCCTCTTTTCAACAGTTTTCAACACTTTTCAACAGTTGATTTTAGATGTGAAATCCATTCGGTATCTAAATAAACTGATCACATGGATTAAAACATGAAAAGGCTTATTTTAACTGGGTACCTCAAATTCATGAATTTCCACCTAAGTGTGGTAGATGTCATGCAAAAAGAAACCTTAATGAAATGTACTCTAATGTACTAGAATGAAATAGAGATTCACACTTTTTCTGGGTGAAAGAAGGCATGCACGTTCTGGGTTTAAGGTCTTGGTGCTGGGCCTTAGGCGGCAGACAGTGAAATAGAATAATTTGCATCAAAAATAGAAATTTTACCATCTGTGCTTAATTATTAAAAAGAATGACAGAATTGTTTGCAAACAAGCTGCATGTCTGACAACCGCTTAGTAGAACAGAGGTTATCTGCACAATAAGTAGGAAAAAAACACTGATTTAAAAAGATGTCCAAGTCTCAACTAAAAACCCAGAAATTTCTATTGAGTCAATTTATATTTGTTGTCAGGCTTACTTTAGAATAATAGTGTTTAGCTGTTGCTTCATCCTTTGTGATACCCAAGCCAAGCTGCAGACACCGTGCGTGGTAGAAAGAGGCCATGGCCATGCCTCTGCTGATGAATTCTGGGAGACAGTCCGTGACCTGGGCTATCATGGGGATGTCATGAATCTCATCGTAGTCAGCAATCCTGTTACAACATCCAGTTGTGAAATTAAAAACAGTATCAGTTACAGTTTACATTTTTATAAACATGCCCAGAAATTGTCCATGTGCCCCAAGTGGTTTCTCTATTATTTCTACCAGTTTGAGAACAAAATTGTTTGCTCTGTGGTGAAGGGTAAATAGAACAGTCAACTAACACCAGAAGAAGAGGAACTAACTACAGTGGTTACTATATGGCTTCCTAGGATTATACTGGTCAGGCTTAATAACCACTAAAAAACATTAAGTTTAAAATATTATAAGAACTCTTATCACTTTGCAGATTTAAACAATGGGGGAAAAGCATTTTTCTCTCTCTTTGGGTATTTAAACATCAACCTTGAATTTGGACTTTAGTCACACAGGACCAGAAAACACATTAAGAAACTTGCACATCTATGATAATGGGCAATAAAAAGTCCTTTTCTATAACCCAGATACAGAGATGGAGAACTATACGAAAACAAGTCAACTCCACGTCAGCCGTAATACTGTGGGAAACAGGAACATGGACAATAATGGAAAGCTCCAACAATGTTTAAAGAACTGTTTGAAGTCTTAGTTTTAACCATATGGGCACCTGGGGATTTGAGACAGCAGAGACCATACCTTTAAGTGGCCTGCTGCCTGGAGGCCACGATGGTGGGGAGGAGAGGGTAAAAGCAATCCCTGCATCCTCCAGTGTGGATGTCTGCCTCACACTGGGCTCGGGGAGAGGGGAGCCTGTGGGCTCCGTGGGAAGGGCATTATTGGGAAGGAAATGGCAGCATGGCCTTATAGCCATTCTAGAGGACACCCAGGTCTGTTGCATTTGTACATTGTGGGTAAATGCAGGAAAGTACACGGCCTCAGAGAAAAGAAATTTCGATATACTTTATGTTAGTGTTGGAGTCTTTTAACCATTCTTATTGTACAGTCCTCATCAAGCTATATTGCAATTGTGCAGTTATAGAACCTATGGCTAAGGGTGTAGGAAAAAAGTTTAATATTTCTCATGTGCCAAGCTGTGTTAAACACTTTATATTCCCTATTTTTTTTTTAAATCAAGAAGAAAATACTTCCGCAGGATTACAAAAGAACAATTGATGCCCCAAAAGTTAAACTTGTGTAAGATTACTTAGCTGGTATACAGAGCAAATAGCACTGAAGTTCTGCAGACTAATAGATGTACTATCCAATATGGTAGCCATGAGCTACGTGTGGCTATTAAAGTTAAAATCCAATGAAAATTACAAGTTCAGTCCTCAGTTGCACTGGCCACACTGCAAGTACCAATAGCCATCATTTCCAATTCTGCAGCGAGTTCTATTAAACAGACCTGGCATAGAACATCTAGTCAGAGTTTTTGTAAATACTTTTATTCAGCTTACTCACCTTTTGGAAAATGCAACACACTTTGTGAAAAACTTCATCTTATAGTAATACCCCACGAGATTCCCTTGAGCGTAGACATTTCCACGCTCTGCTGCTTCCCTCAAGCGATGCAGGGCAGCCTCAGTACCCTGGCGGATGCCTTGTCCATAAACGTACGTGAGCCCAAGTGCACCCTGGGATTCCAGGTTTCCATTGCCACAAGCTTCTGAATGCCAATAAAATGCCTAGGAAAAAGCACAATTCCCTAGTATTCACAAGGTGGATTATAAAGGGGATCTCTCTATAAGACAGTACTATTAATTCCTCTCTAGGACATCGTTCTAACCCCTTGAACGTACGTCAGGCTAGCACCAACTTCGCCTGCCTGAGAGAGGGTGCTGAGGGGAGCCCGCCCGCTGTCTGCCCACAGTGCAGGCGAGGTCACTGGCTCGAGCTCAGCTGTTCAGGTTTCAGGATTTTCAGATTTTCCAGAGGAAGGACCAAGAAGGTGGGAAATACGAACCAAGCGTCTGAAAGGCTTTGTAATGAGGCACAGCAAGGAGAGGAGAGCAGCTGATGTTGTGAGATTGTGGCCACCTCTCAGATCCTCTTGGAGCTCCAACGGGATCAAAGAAAACCAAGGATAAAAACCTTCATCTTCATGGCCTTTTTTTTTTTTTTTTTCCTTAGATTCCGTATATATGTGTTAGCATACTGTATTTGTTTTTCTCTTTCTGACTTACTTCACTCTGTATGACAGACTCTAACTCCATCCACCTCATTACAAATACCTCCATTTCATTTCTTTTTATGGCTGAGTAATAAAAAAAAAAAAAAAGGCCATGAAGAACCTAGTGGCAAGACGGGAATAAAGACACAGACCTACTAGAGAATGGACTTGAGGATATGGGGAGGGGGTGGGATGAGATGTGACAGGGTAAGAGAGTGTCATGGACATATATACACTATCAAATGTAAAATAGATAGCTAGTGGGAAGCAGCCGCATAGCACAGGGAGATCAGCTCCGTGCTTTGTGACCACCTAGAGGGGTGGGATGGGGAGGGTGGGAGGGAGGGAGATGCAAGAGGGAAGAGAAATGGGAACATATTGTATATGTATAACTGATTCACTTTGTTATAAAGCAGAAGCTAACACACTATTGTAAGGCAATTATACTTCAATAAAGATGTTTAAAAAAAAAAAAAAAAAAAACCTGCATGTGGTCCCAGCATGTTTGCTCAATACTCAGCTACAGTGAATCTGAGTTAGTTCAAACCGATTTCCAAGTAGCTGCTCAGTTATCTGACAAGGATCTTGGGGGTTATGTGCCTCCTACAAGTTTGCCTTTAACGCCTCATTTCCTTCTCCCTATAAGATTTCTTGGAAAGGGTTTCCATCATTGGTGATTAAAGAGGTTGTACTGACTCTCCCTCCTCTTTTACCTTTTATGGTAGAATATTTTGTATGTGTGCTTTTTATAGCATACAAAGTGCTCACATCCATGGTCTCCTTTGGTAGAGGCAGGGAAGGCAGCATTCATAGTTGAGGAAAGGGTGAAATGAGCTTGGAGATCTTAAAATGTAAGCTTTCTTTACGTTGAAAGAAATATAAGAGATATTCAAGACTACATACTTACTCCTCACCAAATATTAATCTATGCAGGATGCTAGGATTTAAACAAATAGATCACTGTTACCTTCTCTAACTCTCTGGGTTCCTTTGTTGAGTAATACAATCCTAGGATACTTTGAGCCTTCACACTAGCTTTTGGATTTCCATTGTCTGCAGCAAAAAGCCACAGTCTAGAAGAGAAGGGCAAGGCAAGTTATTCTTTGTTTAAAGCATTTGATTAAAACAAAAATCTTGTTCTCAGGTCAGATTACCTTTCAGCTTCCTCGTCTGATTGTTTAACGCCTTTTCCTTCATAATAAGCTCTTCCAAGGTTGTAAGCTGCTGCAAATTGTAAGTGTCTTGCTTTGGGACACGGAGAATCAACAATTTTCTTCATATATTCCACTCCTTTTTCCTTCTACAAAGGAAAAGAACAAAACAAAGTCTTAGTTTAGTTTTACCCAAATTAAGTTTTCTCCCAATAATGCTGTAAAGCATTCACCCTTCGACATGAGGTAGAATGTCATGAGTCTATACCTAACAGGTATGGTTGTCCTGGACTCTGCAGGGCTAGAAATAAGTAAAAGTCCATCTCCTGGGTCAGCGTTCCCAGGAGCTCTGGGATATAAAGCGTTCCCTTCATTTTATAGCTTCCACATTTGCGTTACATCTCAATATGGTTTCCTTCTTCTCTCCTCATAGCCCTTATTCTGAATCGGCACAGTTCTTAGAACTTAAAGTGTAAGAATAGCCAGTAACTTCCACATTTTTAATTCTTACAGGACACGTGTGAGCCCCAAACTCTGTCTTCTCTCTTCAAGCACACTTTCCCTAGCTGTGCTCAGTGATAAATTTACATCTACTACACATCTTCATATGACATCTGCATAGTCACAAAACACAGAAGACATTCTAACCACCAACAAAAGGCTTTCCTCCCTCCAAAAACCCAGACACAAACTGTTTACTAGACTAGGTTTCTCTTGTCCAACGCACAGCAAGCCAAAATGCTGAGCCCACGAGGTTTGTAGCAAAGAGGGTTTACAAGGCAGCCAAGTAGGAGATGGGAGAACAGATCTCAAATCCGCCTCCCCAAAGGCAAAGAGCTCGGGGTGTTTATAGGATAAAGAAGAAAGCAGCAGGCAGTTGGAGGTGTGGGGAGCATGGAGAAAGGTGATTGGAAAAAGGTGCAGGAATCTTTGCTCTGCACAGGTGTAACTAAGCTATAGGCCTCTGCACGTTCAAAAAGTCACTCAGCAACAGACACTCATGCATGCCCAGTTGAAGGGTCGGTGGTTCTATCCAGTCTTAACCAGCTCAGCTCAAACTAGACACAGCTGACTCCAAGTTCCTAGAAAACAACTCGGGCAAACATCTTGTTTAGGCTACATGCTGCTTGGAGGACATGAGAGTCTTAAAAAACCACCTTAATTAGTGAAGGCAGGTGAAGTGGATTTGACCCACGGTTTCAGTGCCCCCCCCCCCTTGCTTTTTGATCATTCCTCAACTCTTGAGGAAAAAGGGTGAGGACAGCTCTGGCTAATTCCTGCTGATAAGGGGCATAGGCCTAATAGGGGCTTGAGGAATCAAACTATATTTAGCACTCATTTGAGAATATTCTCTTGTTCCTGGTTTCAAGTTAACATTTTGATCCCAAACAAATACCACTTATGCGCCAGCTGTCAAGGCATTCATAGGCCCAAGATTGGTAATAAAAACTGTAGACAAATAGGTACCGGGTGGGGCAAATATGTACACTGTGAGGGCATACAGAACGCCAGACATGCGAATATTTAGACTCTTATTTTCAGGGATTTTACCTAGGACACTGGCGAGCCAGGGATCAGTGTCTTACTTTTTTACGAATTGGAGTGTGTTGATCATTATCACCTTTGACTGAAACGCTTAGATAGTATCGAAGGAACATAGGCTGGGAGGATTAAGTGTGGTTTCTACAATATCCTCATCAAATAGAACCTTGACAAGGGTAGATGCCAGGGATTTTTGTTGTTGTTTGTTTTTTGGTTTTTGTTTTTTATTCTGAGGACATGAGGAGACCAAATTTTGGCTTATTCAAGGAAAAACGCGACAGGACATTTTGTTGATTAGCCTAATTTGATATGTTCACACCTGAAGTCACAGTGAAGTTAGGGATGGTCAAAAATTAACAACAGGCACAACCAAGGGGTCAGCATGATCAAATACAGAAGGTTTTTTTTAGATGACATATCCAAAAGCTAGAGAAATTACCTACTTTTGCCAAAGACTGAAAAATCCTAATCACTGAATTGTCCTTCCAAGCCTGGGAGGTTAGAAACAAAGAGAAGGCAGAACAAAAGAAAACAATCAATCTGGTTACGAGCAAATTATTTAAATTGCTTTCTAAATTTTACTTTTCAAAGCCACCACTGCAGCAATCCCACTCACCTTAATTTCTTTCTCGTGGCTTTTTTCTGGGGGTTTGCTTGCCCACTCGGGAAAGTCAGCGTCAGGGTTGGAACCACCGCGGTATTCCTCACGCAACGTGCTTTCCCTTTCTCGGTGCGTTCCTCACAAGGTCCCAACCGGCGAAGATGGAGCTCGTTTTCAGAATGTTTATCCTCCATGATTTCAGTCTAGATGTTCATTTTCTCCTTTAAGAGCTTCCTAAATGGGTTTGGCTATGAGCCCAAAGTTGGGGACCCAAATACGGCAGAACCCAGCCATTCCCAGAAATTCCTGCAATTATCTCTTGGTGGGAGCTGCAGCCCTAGCTAGAGCTTCCCTTCCATTAGAGGGCAAGTCTCTCTGTCCTTGTGAGAGTTCAAAACCCAAATATTTCACAGAGGGATTGAGAACTCTGTGCTTTTTCTTGGATACCTGATAGACCTGTTCAACCAAAAAGGTTGAAATCAAAACCATATTCTGGTCTCAGGTGTCCTTTGTTTTACTGGTAATCAGTATCAACCACATCCTGGAGCAGGGCGCCCTCATTTAGCTGAGGGTCCCCCAAATCTTTTGCCAGGATTTCTCCAAACATCGTCGGTAAAGTTTTAAATCCCTGAGGAAGTACTGTCCAGCAGTACTGTTGTTTAATTCTTAGTACCTAGATCTTCCCATTTGAAAGCAAACAACTCTTGGGATTTAAAACAAGGATATGCAAGAAAAGGCATCTTTCAACTCTAATACAGTAAACCAACAATGTCTGGACAGATTAGTGAGCAGAGTATATGGGTTAGGGACTACTGGATGAGTCTCTTTTACACTCTGATCTTAAATCGTGTACAGGCTGACTTCAGGTGGTGCCCTAAGCTGTATAAGCCTAGCTCTTTGCTATTCCCAGCCTCCCGTCTGCCCAGGTCTTCGGACTCCTCTTTGCAAATCTCTTCTGGAACAGTTGCAGGATGTTCTTTTTGGGATTGGAGTAATAGAGCCTGCAATGCGCAAGCCTGCTCTGGTGGTACTTTAATGTCTGTTCACTCAGGGGCAAAGGTAACCCTGGTATTTAGTTAGTAAATCTCGTCCCAGAAGGGGAATGGGGCATTCAGGCATGTATACAAAGCTATGCTTCAGATGCGTTTTCCCCATCTGACAGTTTAGCAGCTGGAAAAAAGGCAGTTTCAAGGTTTCTTTGGACACCCCAGTTACTAACATAGTTTTAGAAGGAAGCTTAGAAAGCCAGGTATTTAAAACTGAGTAAATGGCCTCATATCAATCAAAATCCTAAATTTCCCACGGTCATAGTCATTCAGGGCTCCGCCTGGGAGATGATGGACTTCACAAGATTTAAAGGAACCCCTAGGGCCTGTCATTCTTGGTCATTGTCATTCTCTTCTTGGGCATCTGATGTGCCAGCTGTTTACCTTCAAGAGTCTTACTTAGGATGGGACCCTCTTTTCCAGTGTCCCTCCTGGTTGCAGTATGCACACTGGTGGGGTCCCGCTATTGGGTACCCGTTTGAGTGGAAGCTTTTGCCGAGTCCCTTGTGGGAGTCCTTGATTCCATCCAGCTCTTCCCGGTGTTAAGGTAGCCGCCTGCAGAGCAGCCTCTTTCATTCTCCATTATTCCCTTTTCTCCTGAACCTGGTCTCTGCTATTAGAAACTTTAAAGGCAGTTTCAACAAGTCAAGACATAGGTATTCCTAAAGGCCCTTCCATCTTTTGCAGTTTCTTCTCTATACTGGGTGCGCTCTGACCAAAAAATGGTCACTGACTTTTATAAGTTCTCTTTGTATGTTGCCTATAGGCTTTAAAGACCCTTTCTGGAAATTCTGGAAGATCCTCATTTGGTTTCTGTTTTACCTCCTGTACTTTATTAAGGCTTGTTTTGGCCTCCCTCTTCGCAATCCTGCAAGAATGCAATCTCAATAAAGTTCGGGCCTGTCTCCAGCATTCACATCCCCATCAGGATCTGCTTTTGGTGTAGCCCCGCGTGCAGCAGCCCTCACCAGGTTGCCAGGGGTTTCTGCACGAAGCAGATCTGCCTCCTCTCAAGCTTTATCCAGCACCATCTTATGCTCTTCTGAAGTGAGGAGAGTGTTTAATAAATTTTGAACATCTGCCCAGGTTGGGTTGTGGGTTACAAAAAAAAAAAAAAAAAAAAATCAATGAAGGTTTTCCATTCTCGAGTCATCTCTATAAGTTGGCATATTGTTCTTCCAATTAAATAAATCCAAAGTGGACAGGGAAGTGGACCCAGATCCATCCCATCACCTGCCCAGTCTCAGCATTCACAGCCACAGTGGGGACTTGCCTTAAGGGATATTGCCCTCCCCGCATTTGGGTAGCTCCCTGGCCAAGCTGCACACCCTGGCAGGTGATGAGAGGGGAGGCCATTCCTGTTTCTCAACCCTCAGAGACTGGGGTGGGGGGAGGGCACAGGCGCCCGAGAGCCTGAGGTTCAGATGCTGACAGTGAAAGAGTGACAGCACCGTCCTGTAACGGTGGAGGAGCATCAGAGCGGTACGCTGAATTCCCAGCAAGTCATCCTCCTTTTCATTAGAATCAAGCAAAACAGGTTTCTTTGCCTTTCCTTCTTGTTGGACCATTACCTTACATCTACTCTACACAGGTTTATTCTGATACAAGAACGTAAGAGACTGTACATAAGGTATTTCATCCCATTTTTATTCCTGTTTACAAAATAAATCTACTTGCAAAGTTGTATTGTAATTTAAGGATCCATTTTCAGGCCATTGTGCTCCAGAGTCTAGAGGATATTATGGTCATTTAGTGTTACAAGAAATAACCATCCTTTATTTTTCCATGGATTCATAACTGAAAGTCTCCCAATTTTGGAGAACGTAGCCTAGAGGGCTGCAAGAGGGAACCGAATTAACATTGCCCATTTTGAAGGGGCTTTGTTCCCAGGTGGGTGCAGCAACAAAATCTAAGGGTCCTTGCTACAGTCGCCAAGAAGCTCAACCCCCAGTAGCCAATTCCTAACAATTAAGACAATCAGACATAGACAGACATGGACAAACAAGACCAAAACAAAACCAAAAACCAGAGCCCTGGGCCTTTAACTCAGGTACAGAGTACCTCAGCAGCTGTAACCTTTTATATTGTCTGCCAAAATCCCATCAGGTGGGCCTCTGACCCATGATCTTTCAGGGTTCCAAAGACAATCTAGGCACAGGTGCATTTCTTTAACGAGGTTACCCTAAAAACACCTTCCAAATCCAAAAGCCCAAAACCCCAAAAATGTTACTGAAAGTCGGGTCCAGCTGCTTGCCACTCAAAAGCCAATATTCGAGAGGCAAGGCTAGTGGAAAGTTTGCTTTATTTCTGAGGCCAACAACGGGGAGAATGGCGGACTTATGTTCAGAGACTGACTCCCCACTGACAAATCGGTGGGCAAACACTTTTAAAGGGGAGTTTCAGGGGTGTTTAGGCGGAGGGAGGGGGCTACATGCAGAAACAGCCCAGTCAGCTCCGACAGTCACCTTGAAATTGGTCCTGTGGTGACCAGCGTCATCTTGATTGTTTTAAGTACAGTTAGTCTTCAGTTCCAGGGTCAGTTTGCTCCCATTTCTTTGAGGCCAGTCCTCAGAACTGTGGTAGCTTAGGTCATGTCTACAGTCTGGTCATCATGTAGTTAATTTCTTTCACCTGGTGGGGTTTCAGTATCTATGAAACAGCTCACAGGACATAGCTCATAATACTATCTACAGCCCCTGAGGAGGGACTAATGGTCCCTGACTTCATTCAGTGACTAAGCTATTATTACTTGGTCTTGTTTTCCTTTGCTTCTGCACTTTCTCACTTCTCTGAATTTATTCTTTGACTAAAGTTTTTCTACAGACAAAAGGCAGGCAGAGGACATGGAGGGGAAGCACCATAGGGTCCTGCTCCATTTCCTCTCTTTGCTACAAGATGAAACTGAGCGCGGAAGGTCAGCAGCGCCTCCCTGAAAACCCAGGGTCAGTCTGGGAACGGACGCGCCAGGGAGCTGCTCGGGCTGGTCCACAGGTCCTCAGTGCCTGCAAGGGGCCGACGAGCCATGGGCCAAAGGTTCACCTGGACTCACCTCTTGGCTGGCTCACCACATGGGTTACCAAACCAGATCTGTCTTGCCAGATGCACAGCAAGCCAAATGCGGAGACACCGAGGTTTGCAGCAAAAAGAGGGCTTATTTGCAAGGCAGCCAAACCAGAAGACGGGAGAAAAAATCTCAAACCAACCTCCCAGCAGGCACGCAGGCAGCTCGGGGTATTTATGGGATAAGGAATAAAACAGCAGGGCGGTCCGAGGCATGGGGAGCGTGCGGGGCGTGGGGAAAGGTGATTGGGAAAAGATGTGGGAATTGGCGGGTAATCTTCTCTCTGCGCAGGTGTAACTAAGATGCAGGCCTCTGCACGTTCAAAACGTCATGAAGCAATGGACGCCTGTGGATGCCCAGTTGGAGAGTCGATGGTCCTATCTAGTCTTAACCAGCTCAGCTCAAACTAGATGCCACTGGCTCCAAGTTCCCAGAAAACAACTCAGGCAAACATCTTATTGTTTATACATGTGCAGCTTGGAGGACACATGAGTCTTAAAACGACTTTGATTAGTGAAGGCAGGTGAAGTGGATTTAACCCACAGTTTCAAAAGCTTCAAAAATCACTCCAAAGAAGAAAATAATATTTGACAGTCAAGTACATTTTTATACACTGCATTCTAACTTTTACTCCTCACTAGTCTCTCAAAGTGCTATTGCTGGCTAAACAGCACAGTAATAGATGAGAAAATTAAGGTGTTTTACTGAGTCCCAGATCATGTGGATTTACTTTTGTGAGTGTGTGAGGTAGGTGTCTACCATTTTTTTCCCCAACTGGTTAGTAAGAGAGAACTTACAGTATAATGGTAGTAGAGTGAAGTGTTTGTGTAAATCCTCCCACAGATAGCAGTGATTAAATCAGGACCAAACATAAAGAACAACTTTCTAAAGGCACTGGGAGGGACTTCCCTGGTGGCACAGTGGTTAAGAATCCGCCTGCCAAGGCAGGGGACACGGGTTGGAGCCCTGGTCTGGGAAGATCCCACATGCTGCGGAGCAACTAAGCCCGTGCGCCACAACTACTGAGCCTGCGCTCTACAGCCTGCGAGCCACAACTACTGAGCCCGTTCGCCTAGAGCCGGTGCTCTGCAACAAGAAAAGCCACCACAATGAGAAGCCCGCGCACTGCACCAAAGAGTAGCCCCCGCTCTCCGCAACTAGAGAAAGCCCGCGTGCAGCAACGAAGACCCAACGCAGCCAAAAATAAATAAATAAATAAATAATTTAAAAAAAAAGTTATTAAAGGCACTGGGAAGTTTACCAAAGCAAACACAAACTGGAAGAGGAATGACTCTTGAAAACTGCAACTGAAAAGGATCCTTGAAGTTCAGTGAACTCCAGACAGGATAAACAAAAACCCTCTCCTAAGCACGCATCATAGTCAAACTGCTGAAATCCACAGAAATCCTGCAAGCAGCCAGAGAAAAAGGACACATTATTTACAGGGAACCTAATACAATCAGAGACTGACTTCTCATGAGAAGCTAGAAGATTTTACAATGGCATTTTTAAAGTGAGGAAAGAAAAAACTCAACCAGCAAAACAATTCATCAAAAATGAAGGCAGACTGAAGACATTTTCAGGTAATTAAAATTGTAGATAACTCATCACCTGCACACTTACAAGAAATGCTCTTTAAAGGAAGTTCTTCAGGTTGAACGGAAAAGGAATATGGTGCCAGATGGCAACGCAGGTTGATAGAGAGGAATGAAAAGCCCCAGAAATGGTAAATATGTACAAATATAAAAGGATACCCAGGCACATATATACATACCTGTGTATGTATTTTTTCCTCTCAATTTCTTTCAAAAGATATATGACTAAAGCAAACATAATGCGGTTTTGTATCAATATTTTGGGGTTTATAACATGTAAATTTCAAGACATTTCAAACCTACCACACAAAGCATATTTGGTTCAACCAGACTCTGGACCAAATTAGTGTCAAGAACTTGGTAAATTAATAAAATGATAAACATTAAAAGAATTTGCTCTTTGCCCCTTTACCTTGGGTTAACTGAACAGACCTACAGAGGCCATCTTCTTTTTTGCTCCTCTGACCTCCATATATAACTACATTCAAGCCATTCTATTTTGGAGTTGCCATATGCCAACCCGTCGAATCTACCAATTTTCCTGGTCTTTCTACACCTTCATGTTCTTCCCACATCAGCTTATTCTGTATCTGTCACCGTACTCATTCCTTTGTCCCTCTTTCCCTCCATGACACTCACTCATGTGGCAGATATCTTATTTCTCCAGCTACTCTGCTGTACTTAAACCACTGAACATGGCTGGAGAAAAACATAACCATGCTGACAGGTCCTTCTTACAATTTGTGACTTCAAATTTCAGAGCGAGCTCTCCCCTCACAAGCAATACTATCAGTTTGTCTCATCAATGATCTCTCCCACTTATCTGGAAGAGAAGATACTACTTCAGACCTTTTCCTTTCTCTTCAGACTTCTGCTGTCCCCTTGCTCCCTCTCCTCAGTCTCAGCTCATGGCTTCAACTTTTTAAATATTTTTCTAAAAAATATGGAACAGTTCATGAATTTGTGTGTCATCTTTGCACAGGAGCTATGCTTATTTTCTCTGAATTGTTAGAATTTTAGGATACATCCTGCCACAGCAAACACATGGCTTCACTTTTATTTCACTGAGAAAACAGAAAGAATTGAAAGAAACACCAAATCTATCAGTTTACCTTATTCATCATCAATTTCTTCCTCTCTACCAGATCTTGTGTGTCAACTTACAAATAATACTGTAAGATCTTTGATCTGGGAGAAAACTCTCCCTTGATCCCATGATCCCTCCCAGTTATTGCACATATATTTGTTCTACTTTATAACAAAGCTCAGTGCTTATCTCCACTTCCTTACATCCATATGTCTCCTCCACCCACTCCAATCTTGGTCCCTTATGACCTTGGTCCCACTGAAATGCTTTTGTCAAGATCTCCAGTGAAATTCATCTTAGTATGTCTGATAGTAAGTGCTCAGTTTTCATTCTACTCACCTCTCAGCAGAATCTGAGACAGATGATCACTCCCTCCTTCTTGAAACAGTTTCATCGTTTGACTTTCAGATCACCACACAGTCCTCATTTTCCTCTGTCCTCCCTGTCTCCTCCTTCTCATTCTCCTTTGCTGGCTAGCTATTCTTTCCGTTATGACCATGAAATATTGGAGGGCTTCCAGTCCCTGGCCTTGACCTTTGGCTCTTGTCTATGATACTCACTCATTCAACAATCTTATCCAATCTGGTGCTGTAACTCCCACTGCTCCACAGATAGCCCCCCACTGATTTCTCTAGTCCTGTCGGCACCGTTGAGCTCCAGACTCTCTACCTGACATCTCTACTTAGGTGTCTTAATAGGTACTTCAAATGAAACATTCAAACATAAATGTTTCGCTTTTCCTCCTGTACCGCAACCGTGCTTCTCCCTCAGTCACCCCATTGTTATTAAATGGCAACATCATCCACTCAGGACAAAAAGTAGGAATCATCCTTGATTCCTCCCCTTATCTCTGCCCCTCTCCCAATCCATCAGAAAGTCCTGTATCCTCTTAAAAGCATATCCTAGATCTGTCCACTTTTCTCTATTCCCACCACTATAATTTCAGTTAAAGCTGCTATTTTATCTGAACTATTGCAGTGGCTTCCTCACTGGACTTCTACTCCTGCCTCCATTCAATCCATTCTCCACACAACAGACAAAATGATCTTTAAAAATGTTAATCATATTAATTGCACTCCCTTTTGGTGTCTTCACACTGCATTGAGAATACAATCCATTTGGCTGTAGTTTGCCAAGTTCCACGTGGTTTGGTCCCTGTTTCACTGTTTTGACTGTATTCCAGCTGTACCATCCTTCCTCAGGCCTGAACACGAGCTATTTCCTCTGCCTGGAGTGTGATTCACCTACATCTATATATTGCTCCTTCTTGCTGCTCAGTTCTTCCTTCAAGTATCAGATAAAATGGTGGAATGACACAGGGAAGAAAACTGTAATCCCAGAGCCAAAGTCTTCAGGTTAACGTTAGAAAATCACCAACAACCAGGAAATTGATAGAACTAGGAAAGCAATGAGTTGGTATGAACTTCAAAGTAGGTACACTTTGTGCCTGAGGTGGAGGAGAAATAATAGCTAGAAAGTGAATTGGGAAATGAAAATAATACCAGCTCTACCTTTGAGCACTATGGTACTTTGGGAGGTTGTAAGGAGAGCCCTCCTCTAAAGAGGGCTGCTTGTGGGACAACCAAGTTTCTGATAAGGCAAGGAAGTGAAGGAAGTAGTCTGAGAAAAAGGCTGAGAATACAGAAGATCTTAGAATGGCATACAGAAAAGTAGAAAGAATATTACATAAAAATTTGCATAACTACCACATAGATTGTCAGTAATAACATTTTGCTATATTTGCTTCATCTGTTTTTTTTGGTGACTTGTTTCAAGTTACATGCCAATATGAAAATATCAGGACACTTCACCCCTAAATATTTCAGTATGCACTACAAAAGAAGACATTTTTCTGCTTAAGTACCATATAAGTGTCACTTCTAATAAAGTCAATATTATGAAAAAAAGGCAGGAGAGAGAATTAATCTAGATGAAAGAAGCTTGCAGATGTTACAACTCAGTGCATTGGGCGGTCCCTGACTGAATGCTGGCTTGAAGACTACTTTGGGACAATTTGAGGATTTTAAATATAAACTGGGTATTAAATGGTATTAGGGAATATGTGTTAGTTTTGGTAGATGTATTCAGTATAAATTCTATTTTTTGAAAGTAAAATTTTTTAAGATTTGTTTCCACAAGTTTAAGTTGTTTCATTGCAATTTGTTCCCCAGTCTTCTCATGTTTGATTGACAAAATGTGTTTTCTTAACTTTTTGAGACTAGAGTTCAATTGTCATCTAATTTCTATTGTATGTCTTCTGGTTAGGCCCTGTCAGAAATTAAGCATTTTATTGCTTTCTGCTTTATTCTATTTTTGTGCAGCAAATATTTTTCACTGATATTATTATTATATCTTTGGTAAATTCAAATTGTTGATTCTTTTTGTTTATGTAAATTCTTTCTGGTTAGATTGTTTAAAAGTTTTAAAAAGATATAGTTATATTATCCTACTGTTATTACCATTTTCCAAGGACCTATTTCTAAATTCCATGTTAAATAATCCTATAACTTGGGTGATGGTACAGTCATGATACCATTTAAATAGAAATAGGGGACCATTGAGTTAGAAAGCACGAATTAAGTATAAAACCAATTTTTCAAAAAAATTTGCATTCTAGAGAGAGACTTAAGAAGTTTCATGGCAAGTGTGACTGTCTAATGAACACATTCTGGTTTCAGCTTATCTTTTTTTTTGCATAGGGCAATACACGGAAGAATATACTCTAAAATAATAACAAAGTTCATATTTGATAGTAAAATTTGGAGTGATCTTATTTTTGCTTATTTTCTAACTTTTCTCCATGTTCATGTAGCTTTGAAGTAACTTTTAAAAACAAAGGAAAACATTTTAAAGCAAAAATGTTATTGACGGCTAATAGCAGCAAGGAGAGGGGCAAAAAGAAATTTGTTTTTTACATAAATGTAAAAATGACTAGTGCTATCCTTTAAATGCTGAAAGGATAGATAATTATTTAAGTATAAGTATAGAAATATATTATTAAAATATAATTTTAACTGTATCAAATAATCCATAAACAATGAAATCTTAAACACTGTGAACAAAACAATAACTTACAGCGTCTGCAGTCATCCCCAGGCCATCATAATACATCACTCCTAGCTGGTAAGTTGCCTGATGATCCTTTTCCTTGATTTCTTCAAACTGTTCTAATGCTTCTTCATACCATCCCTGTAAGCTCCCAGGAAATACTGAATTATTTTCATTATTACCTTAAAGTAATCCCAAATACTTAGTTCTCACCTAAATCTAGCTAGCAGCACCAAATAAAAGACAGCAACAGATTTATGGAATTTGCAAGTAAGCTATTGACAACAATCAACACACTATAAAATCAATAAAATAAACCTAAATATGGCAACTGAGGGAACTGACCAGGAGGAACCTGGGTCAGACGCTCTTTGGCTTTCACTCTTACTCTTGGCTGTTGCCAAACCACTCTCTAAGTGATAGCCTAGCTCTCTGCTCATTCCAGCCTGCCGTATCACCCGCTACTCCTGGAGTCTGAGAAACTTCAGAGCTGGGGCCAAAGAATCTGAGAAAAGATAAACATCAGGATATCCACTACTACTAAATATCCACTATGATATGGCTCTTCCAGTTTTGCCATTTTCTAGCTAGGGAGAAGACACAGAACAACAAACATGTGATTCTCCAAAATTATCTTTCTCCCATGCTTCCTATAAAAACCTACGTGTCATATGTCATTCATTTAAGGCTCCTCAGCGTTATAGGATATAATAGCAAATACGATGAAGTGTAAGGAACAAAAATGGGGCTTATGTCTTAATCCACCACGGAAAATGCCTTACGCTAAAGAATAAATCATTTGTAACAGTGGAAAGAGAGTCTCTGAGTTGGAAGGTCATTACTAGGAGGAGCAGGCCAGAGAAAAGCAACTTTTGGAAAACACAGGAACAATTGAATTTCTCTTTTCATAAACTGTAATTAATCAACAAACTGATAAAATTAATAAAAACTGTACCAAAATGCTAACAAATATTTATCTTAAAGAACACATAACAATGAGTAAATGACTGAGTTGTAAAGATTCATTCTCCTTTCTGGCTAATGTTTGGCCAACATATAAGAGGGCTGGAAAACTTAGAATACTCTATACAGAGGAAGAGAAAGGAAATCCTTTTAGTTTTTCATGATTTTAAATACCATATACATGCTGGAAAATCTCAGATATATACTTTCAACTCAGACTTCTCCTTTGAGATCTAGAGTCTTACATGTAGTTTCTACTTTGAAACATGTATACTTGGATGACTAAGGGGAATCTCAAACATAAAATGTCCAAAAACTGAACTCCTGATGGTTCCCTCAAAACTCACTCCTCCCCACTTCTATATTTTTCAGTCCATGATGCCATTACTTGTATCTCCAAAATAAATCCAGGACCCAGCTCCACTGCTGGGTCAAGATCACCACCCTCTCTTGCCCCAACTAGTATAATTTTCCCCTAAACTGGTCTTGGTTCTATGCTTCCCTTCCAATCCATTCATCACAGTCTCAAAACACTTCAATGGCTTCTCACTACATTTTAAACAAGGCTTATCTAGAGCCATTCTCTGCCTTGCTGACTATGACATTGGTCTCTTAATTCCTAGAGCTCACCAAACTCTTCCTCATCTCAGAAACGTTGCATTTGTTCTCCCTTCTACCTGGAATGCACTTCCCTATGGCTGTTTGCATTGCCTGTTTCCTTGTCTTCAAGTTTTAGTTTCAGCAACAGGTATTTCCGCCCTATCCCTAAGTTATTCTCTATCAGAGTACCCAGTTAATTGCTTTCATAGTACTTTAACTTATTTTTAATTATATATTGATTTATTTTCTTCCTCTAGACTGTAAGCTCTATGAAATGGGGACCATTCTAACTCCCTCATCACTGTATAGCTAGTACCTAGCATAATAGTAGCAAATACTTATAAAGCAGTTACTAGGTGCCAGGCCCTGTTAGTATTTTTACAATTAATATACCCTCATAATAGCTCTATGAAATGCATATTATTACACCCTTTTACAGATGAGGAAACTGAGGTACCAAGAGGTTAAGCACTTGTGCCCAAGGATACAGTTACCAAGCAATGGAACCGTATTTGAACCTATGCCCAAAGCTGAAAGATCATTCTCTGAACCATTACGCTACGTGATCCTCACAGTGACAGGTGCATTATGCGTCCTCAACAAATATTTGTTGCCAGAATGAATGAAGGAGCCATCAAAAGATAAGTAAGTGGGATATAGGTGAACAGCTGCCCAAACATTCAGTGGATAGTGAGGGGTTGGGGACAGCTGGTCCCTTTTCGCATCTTCCCTTGGGGTTCAGTGAACAACTGAAGCTATATTGCTGAAGTTGGAGTGATAGTTTGCATAGGTCCTCCTAGACCTACTTTGCAAACCTCAGCATAATGTGGATAAAGAGGGAAATTCCCTCCTTACTCCGTATAGGAACATAAAAAGCTGCCTTTAAGTACTAGATAAGAATCAGGATTTTTAATTGTTAATAAAATGAAAATATTTTATAAATGATGTTGAATATATTGGGCAAAATATAAAAATTAGATTTTTAATTTATCATGTGAAAATGGATTTCATACCAAAATGACTCCTATAAATGACATTACTTAGAATGACTTTTATGGAGAAAGGTTGAATATCTCCATAAGCTGGGACCAATGTATCATACTTAAATCTACAACCATAATCTATGGACTTTGACAGAATTTCCCTGGTTTAACAATGTAAGGAAATCTATAGGAAATTGTGCTATGAAGATCTAACAGCAGCTTGATATGAAAACAAATCAACAAAAAATGATACCTCTTCAAAATACAGTTGACCTCGTAGGAAATATGCCAGAGTATCCCCTCTTCTTATTCTTTCCTTCAAGAGGTGCAAGGCCTTATCCACCAAACTAGCATGGCTGTAATGATCTGATTTTTTAAAAAGTAAAGAATTCCATCTTTATCCATACAATATGAATTTTCTCTCTTAAAGTAATAAATTAAATAGAATTCATCTGACACTGTTTATACTAGTTTCCTTCCTAGTTCTCATTCCTAAAACTGACCTCCTTAGTTCAAGGAAAAAGCACTACCTTAAAAAAAGAAACCACTATCACAATACCTGACATTGTGCCTTATATAATTAAGAAATATATTGGCTGGTTGTCAAACTAACCCTCTTTCCTGCTAGGCAGGAGCTCTAGCAATGCAGTCTATGTGGAATTCTTTAGACAAAGCTGGCCTGTGGGTGAGTGAAATTCTTAATTTGAGCCTTAATTAGAACTACTCTAACTAGATGAACTAACCATCCCCAATTTAATTTTTTTAAGTCTGTAGAAAAAAATGGTAGCTTTAAATGCTAATTTCAAGTAAAGTATGGTACTGTTCTCTTTATTAGAACTGACATCTGGCTTCTCTTTTCCAGAAGGGTGCCCTAAAGTCCTGAAAGTAAAATCAGGATCAGGATCTCATTATGAAACTTCTTCACTGATGATTTGCTACCAGGTAGGTTCAAGCAATTTCACAGATTCTTACAGAAAAGCTAGAAAGGACTGTAAACTAACCACTTTCTTGCCAGCAATAAGACTCATATTTCTTGTCTCTTTTGCTCTGGTGTACATAATTAACTTTTAGTGAAAATATTATCAGGATTTGTACCAGTCTTTTCCTTTCTCCATTGGAAGAGTTTTTGGTTCTTAGCAGCATAGTGGGATAGAGAAGTATAAAAGGGGTTCTTGGGCAACTTTTCACTGGTCAACTTCATCCTGTCTCCACAGTGGGTATTCTGTAAATTAAAAAATTATATTAAAAAATAATATGGTAGAAATATCTTCCTCCAGAAAAATGCAAAAAGAGACTCCACTCCAACTTGGCAGTCATTATAAAAAGCATCTTCCCCTCATCGCCTAGGGATAGGTCACCAAACTACCAGCTCTGGGATGGGAACATTCCTTCTTAGGAAACCAGGACCCTCCATAGCTATGAGAAGCACAGCACTCCTCCATGTCTGTTTCCACAGCATGGGATTAATGATCAGAGCTGTTTGCAAATCCTTTCTGGCTATGAGATCACACACTCCAGTGAGTCATGTCACCCACCACAGCTGCTGCCACTAGTAGGAATTGGTGACACTGCCTGTAGATACAGTTCCTGTGCACTGGTACCTTCCTGTTGCCTTGTAACTGAAGCTCATCAAACTAATCCATTTTAAATGAAAGCATTTGTCTCTTTTACCTGGGAATACACTTTATTTTAGCTGTGTTGTTCAGTTTTATCTTCCTGTCTGTATTGGATTGCCATGTTATAAGGTGGATCACAGTTGAATGGAAAATCAGAGCCTTCATATAAAATGTAGAGGCCACCTCATCTGGGATGAAGGAGTCCAGGTTGGCCTAGGCTGAGGGTAGTGAGACAGCAAAATCAGTTGTTGCTATGCTTTTTTGCTTACTCCTCGGAATTCCACTGTTACAGCAGGCTTTCACCAATCAGGAACAAGCTTCCAGTAAAGGTTCCTGATTGGTGGTGAAGAGAACTCAATAGACCTTTAGTATTATTGGAAAGCAGCATTTATACAATTTTATGATACTATTTTGGACAATAAATTGCTTCATTAATGAGAATGAAGTACAGAAAAGGGAGATAATTCAGTATACCAGAGAGAAAAAATCACTGAAGTATCTGTGATTTTGGAAGAGTCATATAATCTTCTTAAGAGTCAATTTCCTCATCTGTAGTTTAGACTATAAGTAGTTTGAACTAGAGGATTTCAAAACGTCTGTCCGTAGATATGTAAAATTCTTTGATTATAGGATTCCAAAAATCTATGGTTGCACTAGTAAATATAAAAGCTTCCAATGAACTTTAGGGTGAAGCAATATTAGGTGAAGTATTTAGAAGAAAGACAATCCAAATAGGATGATGTCCATAGCACCATCAGTTTACTCAGAAACTGGTTATAGAAGTTTTTATTTCACTGAAGACTTAAGCCCAGGTGCTACTGTATCCAAAAAGGCTAAGAAAAAAGTTGACACATTCAGGAAGGTCATCAGAAAAGAAACAAATCAGAAAGCAAAATCCATTTAAACTCACGTTGTCTTCTGTGGGTACAATACTCCACAGGGTTTCTGTTGCTGTAGCTTAAAAGAAGATTTGGGGAGGACCTAGAAAATATAAGCAAAGATTTATTGAGCTCTTACTATAGGCCAGGATTTGTTCTTTGTTCTAAGTGCTTTACAGGTACTAACTCCTACAAAACTTTATGAAATACAGGCTATTATGAGGCCCACTTAATGTGAGAGGAAACTGAGGCACCAGTGAAGAAGTTAAGCAACTTGCCTCAGATCACAGGGCTGGGAAGCGGGACAGCTGGGATGCCAGAGCACCTGTGTACTTCATCAGTATTCCATACTGTTCTCCAAAAAGCAGAGCTAACATGATTGCTTAAAATGGCAGGACTCCCATAAGAGGGTAAGCTAAAATTCAGTACTTTTTAATTTCAGAAAATGAGAACTAAGAGAAGATTTTAAACAGCAAGAGATTATGTTTATTTCTGCCAAATCTTGGGATAAGATATAAAATTATAATTTGAAACTTGACAAGTATTTGCGTAGCATGCAGTGAATTTAGAAAATGCTATAATAGAAATTATAGACCTTAATCGATGATGTAAAATCTGAAAGAAATATATGATTTTAAAAGGAAGGGCAGGTGTAGTAGACACTGACGGTGACCTTCCCAGACCCTCTTTACTAGTTAGTGCCCTATCTCCAGTGCTGTGAATGTTAACTGCTTAAGGTTGTGCAACCACCACCAATATCTAATTCTGGAACATTTTCATCACTCCAAAAGAAACCCTGTAGAAATTAGCAGTCACTCCCCAATCTTTCCCTCCCTTCAGCCCCTAGCAATCACTAATCAACCTTCTGTCTCTACAGATTTGTCTATTCTGCATATTCCATATAAATGGAATCATACAGTATGTGGCCTTTTGTGTCTGGCTTCTTTTACATAATGTTTACAAGGTTCGTGCATGTTGTAGCATGTACCAGTACTTCGTTCCTATTTTTGGCTGAATAATATTTCATTATACGGATATACCACATTTAAAAAATCTGTTCATCATCTGATGAACATTTGAGTTGTTTCTAGCTTTTGGCTATCATGAATAATGCTGGTAGTTTTCACGTACTTGTTTTTGTGTAGACATAGGTTTTCAATTCTTTTGGGTATAAACCTAGGAGGGGGATTGCTGGGTCACATGGTAATTCTATGTTTAAGATTTTGAGAAATTGCCAAACTGTTTTCCAAAGTGGCTTTTTGCTTTTCCACCAGCAATGTGTGAGGGTTCCACATCCTCACCGACACGGGTTATTGTTCATCTTTCTGATAATAGCCATCCTAGTGGATGTGAAGTGGTATCTTGTGGTTCTGATTTGCATTTCCATAATGAAAAATGATGTTGAGACTCTTTTCATGTGCTTATTGGCCACCTGTTTATCTTCTTTGGAGCGATGTTAATCCTTTGCCCATTTTGTAGTTGGGTTGTCTTTTTATTGCTGAGTTATAAACATTCTTTATATATTCTAGATACTAGACTCTTATCAGGTATATAATTTGCAAATATTTTCTCCCATTCTATGGGGTCTTTTCACTTTGTTTCTTTTGATCCCTTGATTTTTGTTTTTAATTTGATGAAGTCCATTTTTAAAAAATATTCCCAAATCTTTTCTTGTAATTTTTTTCTTTTTTAAAAATCACTTTGAGGTGTGACTGACATATAAAAAGCTGTATATATTTAATGTATACAACTTGATGGGGTTGGACGTAAATATATACCCATGAAACCATCACCACAATCAATGCTAAGTATATTCATCATCTCCAAAAGTTTCTTCCCATCTAATTTATTTGAACACTAAGCATAAGATCTACCCTCTTAGCAAAATTTTAAGCATACAACACAATACTGTTAGCTGTAAGCACTGGGCTGTACAGCAGATCTCTAGGACTGCATAACTGAAACTGTATACCCTCTGCCCACCACCTCCTCATTCCGCCCCCCCAGGCCCCTAGTAACCACCATTCTACTCTCTGCTTCTATGAGTCTATTTTAGATCCCTCATATAAGTAGGATCATGTTATATTTGTTCTTCTGTGTCTGGCTTATTTCAGTTTGCATAATGTCCTCCAGGTTCTAAGGCTGAATAATATTCCATTTACGCAGCTACCACATTATCTTCTCATTCAGGGACAGGCATTTAGGTTGCTTCCATGTCTTGGCTATTGTGAATAATGCCACAGTGAATGTGGAGGGAAAAATCTCTCTTTGAGATTCTAATTTCAAATCCTTTGGCTATATGCCCAGAAGTGGGACTGCTGAATCATATGGTAGTTCTATTTTGAATTCTTTGAGGAAGAGCGATAGATACTGCTTTCCATAGTGGATGCACCAACTTACAGACCTAATTCTTGAAGTATTTTGGTTACTTAGTTCTTAAAAACATTAAGCATGTAAGAAATTTATCAATGGCACCTGCATAAAATAATTGGATAATAAAAATGATTTATTAGATCATTTGGGAAAATGTGTCAAAAGTTTGAAATTCAGTTGTTTTACTTAAAAATTACACATTATTTAAAGTAGCTGGAAAATGTAGAATATTAGATATATGCTTTGAGTAGAACTTATCTTGACATCATATATTACTGTTATTTAGTTGTTTTAATTATTACTTGATTAGTAAAACCAACATTTTATCTATCTATTTTCTCCTCTTAGGGACAAAGATTAATTTGAGTAGGATGTTAACAAATTTTGACAAATCTGAGTTACTGTAAGAAAATGAGTTTCAACTTTCTACACTAGATAAATTATATATCAAATATATCAATTAGATCTGGCCTACACAAAAAATATAACGCATGCTTTTTCTGAAGGTATTCTATATATTCAGCTACTCTCTGTTTCCTAAATGAAAGAAATAGGTTGCACAATCAATGCAGTAAGAGCCCTCTTATCTGGTATTTATTGGGACTTGTAGTTTATCAATTAAACAAGAATCAAGGTGGAAATTAATGTGAGTATACAAACATATGATATACATTTTAACTTAAAATATGTAAATATATAGTTATTTTCCCACCTTTTCACTTAGGGTCAGAAGCTATTTCTTTAAATAGAGGATGAATGTGAGAGTTCAGAACTGTCTTTCTTGCATAAACCATATGCATACAAATTCCAGATTATGTTTCTTTAAAATGGAATATGAATTGAAAAATGCCTGTGGAACAATTTGAGGGTAGAACTATTTCTACCCATCCTTTACAGTTGATTTATCCTCACCTACTTTGAAAGCATTTTCCTTAGCTACTTGAGGAATCTGAAAGCATACAATTTAGTCCTTAAAAATTATAGCTCTCACTTCTCACCCATATCTCACCAGTTATATAATATTTAATTATATTACATATTATAATAATCCTTATAGTGTAGAAAAAAATTCAAACTGATGTGATCCCAAGTAACTGAGTATTCTAGAGAACAGCCTGTGAAGATCTCCCAGTGATCAATGCAACCGGCAGTGTGTTTTACAGAGGAGCTAAAGTGTATTGGTTAATCAGAATAAAAAATTAAATAGTGATCAGAATAAAAAATTAAGTAATAAAGTTGTGAGAAATTGTGAGATTTTTCGTTCCTTGTTTTATTAAAACTAGCTTCATATTGGTTTAGGTATCTTCTGTCATTACTAAATCTAGAAAATTAACTAAGTGTAACTTTTGCAGTTTGAGGTGTAACAGCAAAACTAGCATAAATTTCTTTTTCCTTCTTCACAATTTCACAAATAGAAGATTTGTTCTTACTGTAGATCTCAACAACCTCAGTGTTTGATTTCTTATCTTTCCTTATTACATCAAGAATTTTCGGGCTTCCCTGGTGGCGCAGTGGTTGAAAGTCTGCCTGCTAATGCAGGGGACACGGGTTCGAGCCCTGGTCTGGGAAGATCCCACATGCTGCGGAGCAGCTGGGCCCTTGAGCCACAACTACTGAGCCTGCGCGTCTGGAGCCTGTGCTCCGCAGCAAGAGAGGCCACGATAGTGAGAGGCCCGCGCACCGTGATGAAGAGTGGCCCCCGCTTGCCGCAACTAGAGAAAGCCCTCGCACAGAAACTAAGACCCAACACAGCCAAAAATAAATAAATAAATAATTTAAAAAAGAAAAAAAAAAAGAATTTTCACCTTTTTACTTAAAGGAAGGACTTTATAACTTCTTTGGCATATCTAAATTGCCAGCATCACTACTCTTGCGCTTTGGGGCCATTATTAAGTAAATAAGCATTACTTGAACACAGTAACCCAGTAAATCTGATAACTCAGATGGCTACTAGGTGACTAACCTGGACAAAGGGATGATTCCCCTCCCAGGAGGGATGGAGTGAGATTTCATCATGCTACTCAGGGCGGCATGCAATTTAAAATTTATGAATTGTTTATTTCTGTAATTTTCCATTTAATATTTTCAGACCATGGTTGGTCTGAAACCACAGAAATTGAAAATGCGGATAACAGGGGACTATTGTAATTTTCTTTCTGTTCCAGGATCCCATCCAGGTTATCACACGTCATCATGTCTCCTTAGCCTCCTCTGGTCTATGACAGATTCTCAGGTTTTCCTTGTTTTTTTATAACTTTGACAGTTTTGTATTGGCCAGATATCCTGAACAATGTCTCCCAATCTGGGTTTACCTGATATTTTACTCATGGTTAGACTTGGGTTATGGACTTTTGGGAAGATGCAGAGATGAAGTATTCTTCTCAACACATCATATCAGGGGTGCATGCTATCATCACGACTTATCACTGATAATATTAACAAATACCTGGCCAGGGTAGTGTTTCACAGGTTTCTCCACTGTAAAGTTACCTTCCCCCCTTCCTATACTCTTACTCTTCAGAAGCAAGTCATTATGCGTAGCCCACACTCAAGGGGACAGTGTGGGGAGAGAGTTAATCTCTATTTCCTGGAGTGGGGAGTGTCTACATGAAGTATTTGGAATTCTTTTGTAAAGAAGAGTTGCCTTTTCACTCCTCTCCTTCCCTTCCCTTCCCTCCCTCCCTCCCTTCCATCTGTCTATCTGTCTATCTAAATATCTATCTATCCTTTGTGCCACAATATCCTGGAGCAGCAGTTATTTATAATAACTATATAATTTATCACCTTCTCCAAGAAGTTTGAGTAAGCAAGGCTGGAAGGGTTTATATAATAAGGCACAAGAAGAATTTATTTGTGGGAAATCTTTTGCTTTTACAATCATACAAGGATCATACATGGATTTCCTGACTGCACATGCCAGTGAAGGCAGAATTACATTTGATTAGTTCAAACACATTTGCCAGCAAATTAAACATAAGTAGAATCAGCAATGCTTGGAAGAGTGACTGTTGAATATGCATCTTAGACCATCTTCCACTTTAGAAAACTGATCCCACTTGCTACATGTTCAGTAAAATCTCGTTACTTGCCAGTAAGATATTGTCCCCCAAATGTATTTATTCTGTGTATTTTTGTACTACACCAGCTTTGTTCAGTTTTTAGACGGCTTTCAGGCCCATTTTTAAGACTAAACCAAATACTTACCAGAGATATAAAGAATTTTTTGGAAACATTATGAGCAATGGACAAGTATGCAGTGATTAAAGGGACAAAAGCTTTAACAACTCCTCACAACATTCCCTTTCCTTGTGAAATTTAAATATGTCACAGGGAGTTAACAATAATTACCAGATTTAATGCATGCTGAACAGAATCTTGTTTTCAAGAGGAAGGATTTAATGTGGAGGCGCATGCATCACACACATATCCCACTGCATAATATGTTGACTGCAAAACATATGTTTAGAACTCTAGGAACTTCTTTGATAATACCTTGTATTAGTTAGGAAATCCTGAAAATGAACATCTGTGCAAATTTGAAGCTTTACTATATGCTTTGAAAAACAGTACTTACCTAATTGAAAAACATGAGAAAAGGAAAATTGGCAATATGGACATGTGCTCTCATGTATCTCTGACATTCTTTAAATAGCATAAAAAGGTACTGTGAATAGTTTAAATATTAAAAAAAAAAAGAACACAAGTACGATTCTATATATATGTTTGAACATAAATACGTATACACGTTTATGTTCGAGTATGCATACAAACAAAGACGTTTAAAACTACCCCTTTGCAAATAAAAGAGCAAAGGGCATTTTGCTCACCATCCAAGTCTTCCGAGATTAACCTGCTGCAGCCGCTGAACAATAGGGCACTGGATGCTTCAGATGAAGAGATTAAGGTGATAACAGGATGGGCACTCTGTGCTTCAGACAAAGGAAATTTAAAGATGAAAACGGGAGGCTCTGTGCTTTGGACAAACAAAATGCCCTTAGATGCATTTCATGAAGAGTTTTAATGAACCCCGCTTCCCATACATAGAAAAGCCCTATAATCATTAACTTGGGATATCTGTTCTTTGTGACGAGCAGTGATCTTTTACCAAGATACATCTGACTGCACGTATTCCCTAACAACAACAACAAAGTCACATATAAACTAGCCTCCCCCCACCTCTCTGGAGCAGGTCCTCAGAGCTATCGGAAGTCTGTCTCTGGAGCTACAGTCCTCAGTAAAACCCTGAATAAACCTTAACTCACACCTCTCATGTTGTGCATTTTTCTCTCAGTCGACACCTTGGATCACTGCATAAGTCTAGTAATATGAATTACTGCAAAATTATTTTATGGCTCTTATTACAAAATAAACAATAAACCGTAACCAGAATTAGAACTAAAAGGCCACCTGTCTTCACAGGACAATGAGCTTGTCCTCTACAAGCATAATAACAAACTATCTTTCAGTCCTGCTCTCAGAGGTATCAGCAGATAGAAGGGAATCGCTGAAGATGTTAGGGAAAACAAATATATGGCTGGAGCTTTAGCTTTCAGCTAGATTAACCCGAAAAAAAAAGTGCCTAGGAAAAGAGTCCAGAGATTATCTGATAGGCGGTCAATGGCTACGGTTTGAAGTCAGGATGTCTGTCTGTTCCTAAAGCTTTACAAAAACGAATGACTCACGCTAAAGGAATGCCTCAGCATAAAGAGCTCCGGAGGGCCTTCCTCCCGCCACGCCCCAGCGGTTCAGAGCTAGTCAGCCCTGCCCACGGGGAAGAGCCCCACGGGTCCTCAGCGTCCACGGCCCGGGCCCTTCGTTTATCCCCTAACTCTCCCCATGATGAGTGGGGGGCTCCCGCCTCGGCAAGCTCAGGGCTAAACGCTGGGGACCCTCAACACTTCCCCAGGCGGCAAGGCCAGCACGGCGCCTAACCCACCTCCAAGAGGGGACACGTTACAGTGGTTGGCTCGTTTTACATCATTCCCAGAACGGACGTGGTATCATGTTAACCCCGAAAGGGTGGGGTTTGATAAACCATTTAAACCAGATGTTCAATCCCGGGAGGCCGTGACCCTGGACAAAGGCGAGAGGGGTGCTGGAGCTGGGGCTTAGGGTGGGGCAGTCCCTGCGGGAAAACCCGTCCCCTTAGCTCACCTTAGCAGCCCCTCCGCCTGCCCTCCCCCGTCGCCCCCCACCCCAGCTTCCGCTTTCCTCCCTAAACGTCCAGGGCCTTGAGGGACAGAGCCAAGCCTGGGGCGACTTTGAACGTGAGGCAAGAAGGAATTTTCATTCCTCAGGAGCCGGAGGCTGGGACCACGGCGCCAGCACCAAGCTTAGCAGCTTCCAAAGGTCGTGTTGCAGCCGAGCTCCTTGTAGCTCCCTGGTTTCCTGGTTACGTGCGTGCCAGCAAAAACCAAAACCTCCGCCCGCGACTTCCGCTTCCCCAAAGGGCCTAAAGAGGTGAGCACGACAGCGTGAGACGTGTCGAACTCAGCGCGCCTCATGGCGGCCGCTGAAGCCCAGCCGCCCGGAATCCCGTCCCTCACAGCGCACGCGCACTGGGGCTCCGGGGAGAGGCCCGGGGCCCCGCCCCAAGGTGGGCGGGCCTGACACCTCACGCTGGGCCAATCAGCTGGCAGATCCGCGCTGCCTCCTCCTCCTTTCTCCGCGCCAGCCTTTCTGGGTTCCCGGTTGCACGTGTCAGTGTTTGTGTACGTGCGGCTGCAGCTGGGCGGAGAAACGCCGGCAGGCCAGGGTTGGGCTGCTGGGGCGCAGCCAGAGCTGTGGCGCGGCGGGGAGGGGCCGGCCCGCTGGCCCTGGGGATCTTTAAATTCTCCTGCTCTTGGGCGGCCTGTGCTCTTACCTGTTTGTCGGCAGCGAGCGCCTCACCGCTCTGCTCTCCCAAGCACTCCGGTCCTCTACTTTAGGTGGGAGATGCTGTTGCTCGATTGCAACCCCGAGGTGAGACTCAGGCTGCTTTTGCCCTGCAGGCTTAAGTCTTCTAGGGAGGACTAGCTAGGGTGATGGCTTACTGACCACTTGGCGTTGCCAGGTCAAGCCTCTTCAGAGTTGGAAGGTTTTTGGAGTGGAGGAAGATGTTCAATCCCGGGAGGGCGTGAGCCTTGACAAAGGCGAGGGCGGTGCTGGAGCTGTTCTTTTCTCGCAGGTGGATAGTCTGAGGCATCTGCTGGAGACCGGGGCCTCCGTCAACGCACCCCCGGATCCCTGCGAGCAGTCGCCCGTCCACTTGGCCGCAGGTGGCGGCCTCGCTTGCTTTCTTCTCTGGCAGCTGCAGACCGGCGCTGACCTCAACCAACAGGTAACTAGGTAACTGATTGTTGCCGTGTGCAACCAACCCTCCCCCCTCCACCCCAAATCCACACAAACATTTCTTAGACGCCGAGATATTCAGTCGTTTGTTATTAGAAACATGACTGTCGCAGCGATGTCCAATAGAAATATAATGTGAGACACGTATGTTACTTAAGATTTTCTAGTAGCCACATTAATGAAGTAAAACGAAACATGAAAATTTTAGTAACCTAACCCAATTAATCCAAAATATTATCATTTCATATGTAATCAATATAAAACATTACTGATAGATATTTTACATTTTCTTTTCATGTGTCTTCTCCATCTGCTGTGTATTTTACATTTACAGCACATTTCAATTCAGAATAGCCGCATTTCAGGTGCTCATTAGCTGGATATATGGTTGCTGGCTACTACATGGGACAGAATTTCCAAGGTCTACATACAGTTCATTTCCAAAGGAACAATTTGCTCCATTACCAAATTAAAAGTCTCAGGATAGCAATACTTGTGAGGCGTGCTCACAACCAATACAATTCCTTACAGAACTTTCTTAGGGTAGTTTGCATCTTCACTGAATATTAAAGTATGGTGAATTTTAAATTGTAATTTCTTTACTTCTATAGGATTCTATTTTGCTTTTATTCACTTAAAATTTAATGTATGTTTGTAGCTGTGGCTGCACATATTTTTATTAATGAAAACTTTGTATTTAATAGGGCACCAAGTGAATTTTATTTAAAAAAAAAAAGAATTAAAAAATTCGGTCCAGTACAATGCATTTCTAACCCCGCTTCCTCAAATAGCTTCCTCAAACAATAGACTTCACCCACCAACTTCCACTAGAGTGTTTCGGGGAAAGACTAAAATGTGCTGTTTTGTCTGTAAGGATGTTTTTGGAGAAGCTCCACTACACAAGGCAGCAAAAGTTGGAAGCATGGAATGCCTCAGCCTGCTTGTAGCCAGTGACGCCCAAATTGAGTAAGTATGAAATCAGTGGCTTCAAATTTTATATTTTCTTGGATTAAACTAATCAGATTCCTACAGCTTAATTACATGATGCTTGCCATTGATAATTTAATGTTATCGTTTAAATGTTAACTTAGGCTGTTAATGACATCTAATACTATGTATTCAATTTGAATAAATAAAAAATGGATCCTAAGCAATCAGAGATACAGTTCTGTTCATCTGTCATGGCAGTGTTACATCTTAGTTTTGGTTTAGAAAAGCCATTCTATAGAAGTTCTCACTGACTTCCTTTGCGTACTTAACTCATTGTAGTGAACACAGAATACTCTTTCATTCGTGCAAAAATAAAATGCCCACTCTGTGCTGTACTCTGTGCTAGCCATTGAGGATACATAGTGAGCAAAAATGGAATTCCTCTATGCTTCCTTTACCTCTTCTATTCTGCAACCAACATTTGTATGAGCCCAAAGCGCCTTTGTTAGGAAGATAAAAAAGGCTAAACAATTGTCAACTTTTACTTAACTCATTTTTTGTCTCAAATTCAGTTTATGTAATAAGAATGGGCAAACAGCTGAAGATCTGGCTTGGTCATGTGGATTTCCAGAATGTGGCAAGTTTCTCACAACAATTAAATGCATGCAGACAATAAAACAAAGTGAACAATCCAATAAAGATCATTGTGTTCCAGTACTCAGACAGAAACGAAGTTTTGTAAGTGAAGAAGATACAAATGGGAAAAGGAAGTGTTGGTAAGGAATTCATAGTTTCTTCTTTCTTCCTCCCTCAAGGATCTCTTATTTAGCACAGAATTTATTGTTTCGTTTAAATATCGGCAGTCTTACTTCTAGTATAACTTTTCATTCTCATTAACACATTTTAATACTGGTTGTAGTAACTACTACTAGATTCTAGAGACCAAAAATTGTCCTGCATGGTGGAAGATTGGGAAGGAAACCTTTTTAAAAATAGTTTTTAATGTCAATATGTTTTTTAACAACAGATGTCGTATTGGTTATGAAGAGGTGTGGAGAAGGTCTTCACTTCATGCAGATCTACTGCTCAGCTACAGGCTATGGCTTTTGGCTCATCAAGTGTGTCTAAACACCTTCTAAGAAGGAGGAAAACTTTCTTCTAAGTGAAGATAACATTCAGGAATACATGTATTTACATGCCTGTAACGTTCTGGTTGTGCATGCTTTGTCTTTTAATTTATTAAAGGAATGTCTAAAGAATAAATTCTTTTCTTTGTGTAATATTTACAATCTTTACAAAAAAATCATAGAAACCATCAAACTACACCCAGGATTTAATCTGAAATTAAATTTATCAACAAATTTATAAGGTACAACTTTACTACAGTCTTTGAGTCCAAGATATTTTAAATAGTATTTGGTCGCTGAGGAAGACATAAGTTATAGTAAGCATCGTTGTTCCAAAAGTCTGGACCCTTCCATCCACACCAGCCCTAGATTTGGGAGAAGGGAAAGGAAAACCTTTTACAAAGTTACAGGACTACATGATTGAAACTGTAACATTTTACTATCCTGTTCTGTCAGCAGGGTCTTGGAATAAGACTCTATATAATTCAAATATTTGAGTTCCTGTAAAGCATAGAAAAGTAGCTTATTTGGCTCCCTTTCAGACAGAATTAAAAATTTTTTAATTCTATGATATTTAATCATAGGAATCATTAAAAATGAAAAGCTTCATTACAGTACTGTTACTCAGTACCACATTTTATTGATTTTAGGATGCATAGTTTTATAATTCTGGCAGTCGATGGCATGTGATAGTTTAACTGGCATCTGTCCATAACAAGACTGTATAGACAGTGAAAAAGACTGAACTAGAAAGTGGGCCTCCCCAGCCACCGAATCGGCCACTGCCTTGATCCCCACTTCCCAGCAGTGGCATCTCAGCAGTGATTGATACGTGGCAGTGAGAAATCTGAGATTGCCCTTGGAGTTGCATTCTATGCCCTTCGTTTTCCTCAGGCTGTAATCATGCCACTTTCCAATTTTATGTCAGTATTAATCCTTTTCCCCAGCAGAGAAAATGACTTTCAAACAAAATCTCATTGTGAATAGAGAAGTTTATCAAATTTCTTCTAAGGCCATTGATTTATCAATATTTTCTTAAAGACCCAGCTCACGACTTGTCTGTGTTACATCATTCTGAAATGAAATGCTTTGTTTGCAAATACTTGTGAGGAGACTAGTGAGGATTCAAGATGCCACCACGTGAGTGACAGGTGGTGACTGTACCCCTTACCCTACCGAACTGGGAAGCTGCTGGGCGTTCTGGCAGTGACCTGAAGTCAAAGGTCAGAGTTCCTATAGGGCAAGATAGTGTGTTAAGTCTGTCTTTCAGTGTGGAGGTGGGAGGGTTGAGTAGAGATGCTCTTTAGGTTTTTCATTTTTATTTTTCTGATTGCAGAAATAAAGATACATATAAAAATTCAAATGAGGTGAAAAGTAAAAATTAAAAAAAATCCTCCACCAGTCCTGCCCCGCCTCTCCACAGGTAACCACCATTAAGTTTGGTTTATTATCGTTGAGAACTGTTTCTTTACATAAACGAACTTTTTTTTATCATGTCATTTTTTTCAGCAAAACTTTCTCTAATGAATTTAATGTCCTAAAATCTGTTTTCTTAACAATAAATAGAAAAAAGGCTTATACTTTCCCTGTTTTAATCTTTCTGTGGTCTTTTCACACATGTGGGCCATCTCCAGGTAACCAGACTCAAATTTTTTTCCAGAGAAGTGGGTAGAGAGGGTATCCAAACCAGAAACTGGGGGAGTAAGTAGGGGAGCCAGACTTCTTTCCTTTGAGGTGTCTGGCTTGGGAACTTCAAACAGGAAAGCTCCCCAAGTGGGTAAAGAGAGGTCAGGCAGAGGTGCAAATGGCCCTCTGGCCCCTGCCATAGACTGAATGTGTCCAAGATTCGTATGTTGAACCCTAATCCCCAATGTGATGGTATTTGGAAGTGGGCCTTTGGGAGGTGACTGGGTTATGAGGGTAGAGCCCTCACGAATGGGGTTGGTGCCCTCATTAAAAGAGGGCCCAGAGAGCTCCCTCATCCCTTCCACCATGTGAGGACAGTGAAAAAGACTGCCGTCTTTGAAGTAGAAAGTGGGCCTCACCACCCACCAAATTGGCCAGCACTTTGATCCTGGATTTCCCAGCCTCTGGAACTGTGAGAAATAAATTTCTTGTTATAAGCCACCCAGTCTATGGTATTCTGTTACAGTAGCCGGGATGGAGTAATAAGACAGTGCCTTAGATTCTTGAGTCACGTGAGAGTCAACAGCACTTCTACTGATGGCCTGGCCTTGGCCTCAAGGTTTCTTGCATGTGTGAAGAGAGCAAAGGGTTTTTGCTGTTACAAAGGTCTACAGAAATATAACTAGCAAAGGAGGGCTTCCCTGGTGGCGCAGTGATTAAGAATCCGCCTGCCAAGGCAGGGCACACAGGTTCGAGCCCTGGTCTGGGAAGATCCCACATGCCGCGGAGCAACTAAGCCCATGTGCCACAACTACTGAGCCTGCATGCCTAGAGCCTGTGCTCCTCGACAAGAGAAGCCACCGCCATGAGAAGCCCACCCACCGCAATGAAGGGTAGCCCCCGCTCGCCGCAACTAGAGAAAGCCCGCGTGCAACAAAGAAGACCCAACGCAGCCAAAGATAAAATAATTTAAAAAAAAAAGATTATTGCTAATCACAAGAAACAGACATCTCAAGTTAATGACTAAAAAAATAAAACTAGCAAAGGAGAGTGCAGTTCTCAGAGAAAGTAAGCAGGGACAATGCCTTACTCTATCTAATTGCATTAGAAAACCCTACCTAGATAATTCCATTTAGTCCAAAGTCCGTCAAGCCAGCCAAAAAGAAGTAATTTTATTATCTGTATTATGCCTCTAATTAAAATCATAAGGCGTCTCACTGCCTTTAAGATAAAATCTGAAAGCCTTGCTCCTCTGCCTGGCGCAGTGACCATCCCAGATTTAGCTCCTGCCTATCCCTCCAGCTGTCAGCCACGCCTCTTCACCAGCTGTCATCACGCTCCTGGAGCACGCCCTGCTCTCCTTGCACTGTCTCTAGGTGATGCCTCTGCAGGAGCAGCCTTGTGAGCTCCAAGACCCGACGCAGCCAAAAAAAAAAAAAAAAAAAAAAAAGAGCAGAGGAACCTTTTTATGGGTACTAATGATATTGACTTAAGTGACAACATGACAAAAATGAAGGGTAGTGGATAGGATATATTCACTGGCTTATAGCTGGAAAGGCTGTATGCATTCTTTGTAATTTTAATATATTTGGCAAAGAATATAAAACTTATTTAAAACTCAGGTTAATTATGCCTTATAACACTTGCCTCCTAAAGATTTAGTACTGAGTTTCATGAAAATTTAGTACTAGTTTCTCATGAAAACTCAGTACTAAATCTGAATTAGTTGCCTATAAATTAACTTAAATTTATACCTCCTTTAGCTGGTAGTTTAAGCATCAACAAATACTCTTAAATCTGTTTCAAATATAACTCCTTCATAGAATGAGATGAAGTTATATGTAAATAAATTAAAGGCAGTCAAGCCTCCATAATGTCCAGCATACTGCTTAGCTAATTTTTGGTTAATTCTAAAATTATAAAGGTTATATACTCCACTCTATTTCAAGGCATTGATATATCTCACTATATTTATATTTGTGCAAAGCTGTAAGTCTCCAGGGGAATATATTTATGAGTTTTGCATTCTATTAAGTTTAATAACTGAGAAAGTCTTGATAAATCTAAGCTAAATTTTGTCTTCCACAATTTACTTTAGTTCCCCCCTGTCCTTGTCCTCTGTATCTAGAGAGACAGTTACTCATCACAGCCTTAGAATCCCTCCTTACAGTGAGGACCCCTGCCCTCAGTTCATAATCCATCTTTCTGTTAGCTGCCAGTTTTCTATCCTTTGGTCCTGGGTTCTTTGCCTTGTATCTAAATTTGTGTTAAACAGACACTTACCTTTTCTATAATAACTTGCAGATCTTCAGCGCCTGTATAATGTGGATCTAAAATCAGAAATTTTATGTGTCCTGTAATCTCATTCCATGCAACTCCTAGTATTGTGTGGGCCAAAACTCCTCCCCCTATTGAAGAGGAAATATGAAATGAGAGGGCATATATTAATCTCAACTTCCCATTCAATTTCAATTTAAAAAGATTATTTTGCCTATTAATTGACCTAACAGCATTAAAATCAACTGGCGTACACTGTAAACGACACAATGTCAAATATACTCTGAAGAGGTAAGATTACATCTTTAAGACAGAGAAGAAACAATCGTATCTATAATCATACTAGGTTTATATTTCACTGCAGTATCCATGGAATTACCTAGACTGGATTTAAAAAGGGCCACAGAGGGTCTAAACTCCACACGACAGAGTAACGATCACCGCTGCTGGCACCTCTCTCAGCAGCTGGGCAGTGCTGCCTCTGGTCTGAGTACCTCCAATGGTGCCGCCCGTCTGCTCTTTCAATACTTCCTGTATTTTGCTGAAATCTGCCTACCCACATTTCTTACACACCAGTCTTAGCTTGCCTTCTGTCATTGCAGGACAAGTCTCACTTCTCACAGAATCGTGAATCTTTAGATCAGCTAATCCAATCCTCTGATTTTACAACTAAAGCCCGGAGAGGTTAAGCAATTTGCATAATGTCACACAGCCAGCCAAGTTAGTGCTAGCCATGACTTACAATGCTCAGCTCAGTGACCACTGCCTCTTTTCCATTCTGCTCTCAGCTCTTCAAGTATTTGAACACAGTTATCATTTCTCTTCTTAGCCTTTACTACTGCTGGTTATTATCTTTTTTGTAACTTTCCTCCTGCCTTGGAAATTTTAAAATAATATCCAGAGGACAGTATGCATGATGTAAAAGCTAATTTTAATATGTTTAAAAATGACTGATTTTATGTGCCATTACATATTTTTATTAAACATAAGTTTCACATACTCGCCACTCTACCAAAAGAACCCAAGATATCCAAACACCTTACCGATCATTACTGGCGTTCCTTCACTCTGGAAATGATTAACCAGTTCCCGTCCCTGAGAGGCCATTTCAGAACCTTGGCTAGAAAGAAACCATTTTCTATCAGATGAACTATTTCTAAGATAGTTGGGAATGTATGAATAATGTTTTACTGTGACAAAACTCACTTTTTAATCACCATATGCTTCACTACTTAATCTATCACTTATTTGTTAGCACTGATTTCCACAGCCAATCAAAACTGCACTTGTGAAATCAGAGGTATTAAAGTACTTGGACAATAAAAATAATAACACTATAGTTAGCAAGGTTGTTGTAATAGAAAATGTATTGAACACATAAGCTCATAAATCAGGAGTAAGCTAGTGATGGTCATAGATATCAATCTTATATTAATATTTGCTCATATTTTTATACTAGAATTGTGACTAAAATATATTGGAAAAGAAAAAATGAATGTATTATTTGGACACATTATTAATTTATTAAAATCTTAGGAAGAAAAAGAGTAGGAGATAAAAAGGTCAGTCATAGACCAACATTTGATTTTTTCCTTTCAAGACGTCTCTGCCTTAAGCATTAAAAAAACTAGACTTTCTGGGGACTTCCCTGGTGGTGCAGTGGTTAAGAATCCGCCTGTCAATGCACGGGACACGGGTTTGATCCCTAGTCTGGGAAGATCCCACATGCCGTGGAGCAACTAAGCCCATGCGCCACAACTACTGAGCCTGCGCTCCCTAGAGCCCGTGCACCGCAACTACTGACCCCACGTGCTGCAACTACTGAAGCCCATGCGCCTAGAGCCCGTGCTCCACAACAAGAGAAGCCACCGCAATGAGAAGCTCACACACTGCAATGAAGAGTAGCCCCCGCTCACCACAACTAGAGAAAGCCCACGTGCAGCAACGAAGACCCAACGCAGCCAAAAAATAAAATAAATAAAAAACTAAATAAAAAGAGAAAAACAGAACAAAAAAACTAGACTTTCTGTAACTCTACTCAAAACTGACATATTTGCAAGTTTTCCTCTTCCAGACTAAGATTAGGCCTAGAGCATATAAGCAGATATCACAAAGTTTACTCATAAACTCAAACATCTTCTAAAAAGTAACAAAAAAATTTAGGGCTAGAAAAATGAGATTTATAAAGCAAGGAGGCAATGTGGAGGAAGAGAAAAGAGTGAAAACAAATGTGGGGGAAAATGCGCTTTTTCTTTTAATAAAAATGACAAATTCTCTTTGAAATGATTTCTCAGATTTCTTAAAGTGTCCTTACCTGACAAACAGTATTTTTGAAGTTATACCAATCAAATGGTTCAGTACCAGCTGCACCTCGATAGATCCAATCCACTGCCGTGATCCGACAAATGTTGCTGGTTTGTCCCCAGCATCAACTAGAGCCTTTGTGTATTTAAAAATACAAAAAGATCCATACACAAGACAGCTATTAAAAATTACGTTTAGGGCATTTTCCCTGATTACCAGTATTTATATTTTTTTTCTTCAAAACAGAAATAAGTCTGCACCATGAGGTAGGAGTAATTATTAATGGTATATTAAGGGTTAATGAAACATCCAACTGATTACAATTCAAAATGGCATGTTCTGTACCTGCTGAATTTCTCTGTGTGTTGGAATGGATCTCTCTGTGTATCCCTGGTGTTTGAACCAAGAGCAGATAGTCTGCAGAGACCGATAAGCACAGCCCCAGCCATTGTCATCTATCCGATCCTGCATATAATGATGGTAACCATATATGCCCTGGACCACAGAAATCTATATAAAAAGAAGAAACATAGTAAAATATTAACTTAAGATAGATGTATGTATTATATTACACAAACACATACTGAGTCATTTTACTATTCTCGGAGCTAGACTTACTTTAGTTCCTTATAAAAATTTTTTTAAAAAAGAGGAAACACTCCCCAACTCTTTCAATGAGCCAGTATACTACTGATACAAAAGTGAAGTAAGAACAGTATGAGAAAAGAAAATTATAAGACAATATCATTCATGAACACAGATGCAACAATCTTAACAAAATATTAGCAAACTAAATCCAGCAGAGAATAAAAAATAATAATTAATCATAACCAAACTATCATGAACGCAAATCTAATATCGTTTGGAGATTTGCATTGGAAGTATTTAGGAGTAAATAGCATGATGCCTGTAATTTTCTTTGAAATGGCTCAAGGGGAGAAAAGGAGAAATGAAGCAAATATAGCAAATTGTTGACACTGTTGCATATATGTAACAAGAGACATGTACAGTAATGTTCATAGCAGGGTTGTCTAAAGAGCAAAAAAACCTGGGGGAAAAAAATCATACCAAGGTATATTATCCAGCAATAAAGATAACTGAAGTACAGTTATACACAATACCATGGATAAATCTTAGCTACATGATACTGAGTGAAAAAGCAAGTTGTAGAAGACTATACACAGAATGACACCATTTTGGTAAAACTCAAAATCAAGCAAGACTAAAAGCAACATTGTTGCGAGAATATGTACATATATGGTGAAACTGTTAAAAGAAAGGGAAGTGAATGATGAACCCAAACTCAGTATAATAGTTCCTCCTGGGTGTCGGGGAGGCGGAGGAGTGCAGAGCAAGGAGCACACAGTCAGACTGGCCACGTCCTAGTTCTTAAATGGCGTAGGGAGCTCTCCAATATTGATTTCTTTACTGTGCTTTATAACTTACATATATGTTACATGCACACATGAAGTATCATATAATAAATATTAAGAAATATATAAATGCTTCTTGCATTTTTGCAATACAGATAACCAACCCATTTCATTGTCAAAAAACAATCAGTATTTATTCAGTACCTTCTGAGTGTCCTGGCGCTTAGTAAAGAACTATTAGGAATTAAAAATGAATATATGATATAATACTTACCCTAGAAGAGTTCCAAATATAATCTGAGAGAGAAAACATTTATGTAATAATCTACGAGAAAACCATCAAGAGTTATGTTGCTTGTTAGAGACTCTAAGTTTTGTATTTCCTATTCTATGAATCTATGACTGTGACAGAACAAGATTTTCAATCAGGAACAGGTCTCTCAAGATTTCCTCCCATATAAGCAAAATAAGTGAAATCATTCAATGTCACTGAAATGTTGACTAAAGTCTCATTTGTATGCATGTAACGGTGAGTGCCCAGCCAAGGCTGTTCTATGCGAAGCTGGCCTGCCCATAGCTCTCGCAGGTGAAGCTGCTGTCCCAAGTGCATGCTGATAGCCAGAACCGGAAGCGGGCCCCTAACTGCCCTAGGGTCAACGTTGTATCACGTACTCATTTTTTTTTTTTAAACTTTTGGGTTTATTTATTTATTTATTTATTTATTTATTTATTTATTTATGGCTGCGTTGGGTCTTCGTTTCTGTGCGAGGGCTTTCTCTAATTGCGGCAAGTGGGGGCCACTCTTCATCGCGGTGCGCGGGGCTCTCATCATCGCGGCCTCTCCTGTTGCGGAGCACAGGCTCCAGACGCGCAGGCTCAGTAGTTGTGGCTCACGGGCCTAGTTGCTCCGCGGCATGTGGGATCCTCCCAGACCAGGGCTCGAACCCGTGTCCCCTGCATTGGCAGGCAGATTCTCAACCACTGCGCCAGCAGGGAAGCCCATGTACTCATTTTTAATTCTTAAGATTTCCTTACAAAGCACCTGGAGACTCAGCAGGTATTGAATAAATGCCATGACAAGATGGGCCAATCAAATTTTCTCTTATGGGAATTTGAATTGAGAGGTGCAGGGTGAATCAGGCAGTAAGTGCAAGGAATGAAGCTGAAACAACGCATGCAATCAGCAGCTCTGAGGGAGAGTAGGAAAAGTTATGTCAGGCTGAAAAAATGAGGAAACAGAAGACGAGGCTGAGAAAAGGTAGAGTAAAGGGAAGGAACAGGCCAGTTAGGATCAAAAGCACCCCCAAAGAAAGCTGAGAAATGCTATCAAGGAGTGAGAGTACGCCTTGAGACCGAGGCCAGTCACAGCGCTGCTTTGTTGTAAGAGGCCCAGCTGTACGATTCCTATTTTTGGTTGCCCATGAGATCCTCTCTTACTAGCCTGCATGCATCCTTAAAAGAACCCTTCCCCACACTCCTTTTCTGAGCTACCTTTAGTGAAAAGATCTACCCCTTACAACTAGGTATATGCTGTACAGGAAACATGTAGTGCTTTATTAGCCTTTTCCTACAGTGTGAGTTGTGCAGAAACATGCCCTTAATTAGCATGATTTCTCAGGTTCAGAATGGAAATAAAATAGGACAAGCCTTTAAAGAAATTAAGGAATGGAATTTTAGTAAGAGAAATGTGCTACACATTATCTACTCCTAACCTTTTTAGACCACAGTAAATTACTGCTATCTTAAGCAATGATCATTAAAAGAAAAGGGTGGTAAATTATGTTTTAGGGACGATGATACCCGTTATGAATTGATCGTTACAACTTCCACTGGGTACAGACAGAAAACAACTAACGACACTTATGATCAATTGACTCACATAGAGAACTATTAAACTCACCACACCAGTCTCTATGTTAGGTGAATTGAGGTAAGTATGTGGATTTCTAACGTAACCATCTTTGTATGGTTCATCTGGAAAGTGATAAGCATTAGACCTTCTGAAATAAGGTCTGTCATGAGGCAGATTGAAGAGATCGTGTAACTCCTAAATGAAATCAGAATCAAGAGGAAAGAAGAGAAAAAAAGTTACATGATTTAGATTCCTAGTCAATAAATAAACTCAAACTAGATACAAAACAGAAAATTTACTAAATATTGGTTATAAACGTTATCAAACGCACTTATGATTTAATTCACTAAGGTCAAAGAAAGTGAGATTTAAACTAAAACCAAAAAAGATTTATTTTTGTTTATCTATGTATATGGATAGAAACTGGAAGGGGATGTAGAAAAATGATAATAATTCGTTAGAGTCAGAGAACTGAGATAATTTAAAATTACTCACTATAACACACTCTGTTAAAATACATCCAGGCTAAAGACTGGTTTTGAAACCGCCTCGTAAATGAGTAAATTATAATTAACAATGATATAATTATATCAAAATACTTTAAAAAATCATGCTTAGAGTACTTAACAAATATAAGGGGTAGCGGTTAAATTATAGAGATTGGTGGCATGAAACCAACCAATATGGCATCAAAATAAAAATACACATACATGTCTGAAAGGCAATATATTCCTGAATGTATAAAAACATGTAGTAGTTACTTTGAAAAGTCTGACATCTTCTTTTGCTATCTCCTGTGTATTCTAGCAGTTTGAATGGGATCGTTAGCTTACGTAACTGTTGCCTCTGCAAATCAATTCATCTGGCACTGACAGAGAGGCACAGAGGGTTACATTGCTGTGTCTCTTTTCAGGGACAGAGACCAGGAAGACAGGCCCATGGTAGAATTGGATGGGTGCCAGGCAAGGCCACGCATCAAACACATGTACTCCCAAACCAGTCATTTTGCCGAGAGATCTCATTTCTTTGGATGCTGATCATGTTTCCTTCAAAATGCCTCTAATAAAACCCAAATAACCCTGGGAGGTGGGGGATGGAGTAATACTATAAATCCTAATTAGAAACAGCATAAATCCTAATTTCCCTTCTCTGACTCTAATCTTGTCTCTTTCACAAATCTGGAAGTAACGGAAGAGAAAAGGAATATATTAAATACCACTCATCAGCTGCTCTAGGCATGTAAGCATCTTTTCAGTTCTAAATTGCATTACAGAAAAATAACATATGAACTACACCGAACATATGAAATTAAAATGTTACATATGGTTTAGCAAAGTATTTTTTCATTAATGATACTTTAAAAAGTTATAGAACAGAAGTTAAATAAGGTGTAAAGCTAATAGTCTGCGTCCACACTTTAAAATTAAATCACAAAACAATGTCCATTTATTAGAAACACAAAATTAAACACAAAATGAATGATAGCTGTATTTTTTTTAAGAAAAAATGAATTGGTTTCACCTTTCTATAGGCCTGCAGCTGATCATCTGGAATTCCTGATGGATATGAAACTGTTACAAGATTTTTTTCCCCTGGTAATAAAAAGTGCAGTGGTTCAGGGACCACGATAGATGTTCCTTTCATGTATTTCAAAATGCATTGTTCCATATCAGTTAGTTGATTATGAATTGCATCAACTAGATGTTTACGAACTCTGAGGGGGGGGGGAAATATACAAGTGCATTAACAGAAGTTATAGCAGTTTATGATACATGAAAGTGTCGAGTGACTATATTCCTAATATATCCTCGATTGGACCAGGTTTATTAAAGGAAGTCTAAAAAATGCAAAGTTAAATGTTAAATAAACTAAATTTCCTCTGTGTAGATAAAGGGAAAACCCTACAGGTTTTGCATATTACTCTACTTCCTCCAATAAACATCTAATTACTAGATGACTCTTAGTTTAATAATAAACAAGGAGTAAATCATAGTAAAAACAACAACAACACTGGATATGCCTATATGATAATTTAAAATGAGCTCTGATTACTTTGGGAGAGGGTCCTTATTTAAACGTGGCAGTAGTATTAGAAAATACCTACTTTCCCCACGTTTCTTCTGGAGCAACAGATACAACTGCATCGACCGGTAAAGTCATATTAACATAGTGGTGTCCTCCGCTTTCTCTTTCAATGATGGGTGTTACAGGTGCCAGAGGGGTTGACATTTCCAGCATAAGATCTATATTTACTATTTGATGCTATAAAGATAAACAGTAAAAGTTAACTTATAGAACATTGAATAATAATATAAAAGGTAAGTAAAAGGACTTTTTAAGGACCATATAAGCTATATTACAGTAAATTACTGAAAAGCACAAATCTTAAAGAAGAAATCTTCCCTGCTTCAAAATAATCTGAGGAGAAGGGGAGAGTGAGTGGGGAGTGAAGGTGAAATCAGATTGATCACGTACTGATAAACATTAAAGTTAGGTTCACCAGGCTTCATTTAACTATTTTCTCTACTTTTGTATACATTTAAAAATTTCAAAACAAAACAAAACAAATGAACAAGATGCAATAACCACACACTGAAGCAACTTTTAAACATATATTATGACTATATACCTGTGGTCTAAAGACATAAAAAACTATAAACAAATATTGAACTCTATTAGTAGGTTTGATTTTGATAGCGGTATGGGAAAACAATTTTGAAAATGCTTTCTGTATATTAAACAAATTTAGCAAAATATTAAGAGTACTGGAAGCCAGGTTTCTCACTGGGAAAAGGTTAGCAATTGTGTGAGGCTGAAGTAGAACTGGAGGTATAATATGATTTACACAGATAAATATGGATGTTATGTGTTATATATGTATAGTATGTATATATACATGTGTGTGTTCCTTGAGGAAATGGCTGATTCCTGAGCTAACACAGGGAAAGTACAAGACGTGTCTGAAACATCCTGTGGAAGAAAGTAGCAAGTACTCAAAAATATGGTGTCAAGAGGACATTGGAGCCAGCATGAAGTTTCTATTGGCCAAATCTTAGAAAATGTGAGCATCAAAATAACTAATGACATAACAGTAACAGATAACTCATTGCATAAAATAGGAATCCATGCTTCCATGCAGTTAATAAACAAATAGGGAAATGGAAAATCTCCCCCTCACAGTATAATGTCATCTAATAAATGTAAAAGGAAATGATAGACTTAGAAAAATCACTACTTTGCAACCATCAGATTAATGCTAGATTCTGGCAAAAATTATCAATTGATGTTAGAAGTGATGGGTAAACACATGATGAGGAACAGGATATATATATATAAACTCAAAGTATCTTCCCACAAAATACTTACTAATTATAAGGGCAAAAAATAGTACCCTCACAGTGGAGAACACTGGCGGATACCACATTAAATGATCAAAGTTAACATCACTAATACAAGAACAAACTGAGCATATGCTTCTTTCATACGACGTGCCGAGAAGGACACACATTACTTCTGTGGTATTCCTACCAACAATGACCACATGAATCTATCGTGAGGAAGCCTAAAACAAACCCAAACCCAAACTGAGGAACATCCTACAAAAGAACTGACCTGTATCCCTCAAAATGTCAAGCTCCAACGACTGGTAATTCTCAAATCCTTATCCATAGCCCACAATTTTTTTTGTACACTCCACATTTATAAATCTAACAGCTCATGTGGACTCCTCACTGCTGTCTAAAACATAATGTGACCGAAACTGACCTCATGTCTTCCCCATCTTCCATCTTTACCCAAGCAAGAAGCTGGTCATCCCACATCCAATTAGTTTCCAAGTATAATCTATTCGATCCCCTAAATAGTTCTTGTATCAATTCCCTCCTCTTTATTACTGTAGCTACTGTTTTGGTTTGGCTTCTCCTAAGTGGTCCCTGCCCACATCTCCAACCTCACGTCCACTCTATTTTCCTTACTAGTCTGGAAAAACACTAAAGGCATACTAACTTTGTACAACTTCCTGCCTTGAAGCAGCAGCTCCATTTTTCATCTCCAATATCTGGCAAAGTTCGTGGCACGTGGCAGGTACTCAATAGTGCTGGTTCAAAAATCAACAGAACCAAAACAGTGTGAAGAAAAGTAAATCATTTATTATTTACTACCTCATATAGCATAATGTGTCACTGTCATGTTTCAGAATGATCCCTTTTTATTTGTTTTTAAATAATCTGTAAACAGACTCAAGCTGTTTTATTTCTGTGGGAGCAAACAAGGCATTCAAAAAACCCATTTAAGATATATATTATAATGGGACAAAAGTTTAGATATGTACACCAGAGATATAACCTCTGGCAAGTCATTTAATTTTTCTGGACCTGAATAATCTGATCTGTAAAAAAAATAAGAAAGTTGGGTTAAGTAATTTCTAAGATCTCACTCAACTCCAAATTCAAGGATTGAAAATTTTTATCACTAAGAAGACAGGTGATTTGCTTACCATGTCTGACAACTTTTTGTCTTTCTTCCTCATGAATTTTCGTTTTGTATCTTCTTCCTGTTCAAATCTAAATTTTTAATACACAAAGATGTTTATCATACGAAATGACGTTGTGAAAACACTTCTAGCCATCTTCAAGCATACTCACTGAATAAAGCGCATTATGTTCTTACAGGTGGAACTATCAGTCAGTTCTCCTGGAATGGTGTTCATGTCACTGTTAGGCCATAAGTACACTGAACTGTGGCAGATTCTGAACACAAGTGCATTTGAAGAAAGCTTGGTTGAGAGGTCACTCAACATATGTTTTAGTGCTTTCTTGATAAAAATTTCTAAATTAAAAGAATATAAATAGAATAAGAAAAATTATAAACTTTTCAACATGAATGCTTCCAAGCACACAAAAGTACAGCACAGTAAAACTGACCCCCAAATATCCATTCCCTATATTCAATACTATAAAAACATTTTTTTTGCCTTTTAAAAAAAAAATGGACATAAAATTCATTGTTTAATGTGTACAATTCTGTTGCTTTTAGTATACGACAAGGTTTAAAATCATCACTATTTAATTCCAGAACATTTCATCACCCCCAAAGAAACCCTGGCCTTACCAGTGGTCATTCCCCATTCTCCCATGGCAATCACTAACCTACTTTTGGTCTCTATAGATCTGCCTATTCTGGACACTTCATATAAATGGAATCACACATTACGTGGCCTTTTGTGTCTGGCTTCTTTCACTCTGCCTAATACTTTCAAGATTCATCCATATTGTGGATTCATCCATAATGTGAATTCATCCATAGCATGAATTAGCACTTCACTCTTTTTTACGGCTGAATAATACTCCATTGTATGAGCAAAACATGTTTTGTTTATCCATTCATAAGCTGATACACATTTGGGTTGTTTCTACTTTTCAGTTATCATGAATAATGCTGTTATGAACATTTGTGCACAAGTTATTGTGTGGACATAACGTTTTTAATTCTCTTAGGTGATCACCTAGGAAGAATTGCTGGGTCATACAGTAACTGTCTTTTTGAGGAACTGCCAAACTGTTTTCCAAAGAAACTGCACCATTTTATATTCCCATCAGCAATGTATAAGGATTCCAATTACTCTCAAAATACCTTATTACTTATAGCAATAAAACTGTTGCATGAAATTTAAATTTCTTTATAGTTCTATTCTTCCTTGGACTATATCCCACTAAGACTGTACAAAGTACTGTGCTCTGAAGTCACAGTTTTTTTCTCTGTGTGGTATGACATCAACCTGATATTTGTCTGACTTCATTTTCAGGGATTTCCTTTTTACTTTACAGAACTTTTTAAATATGAAAAACATGTTCATGGTTCCAAAGTCAAAACTATAAAGAAGATATATCTGAAGAAGACAATATTTAAATACTTGTCTTAGCTTTATACTCCTAAATCCTAAACCTAGTTAACCTTGTGATTAAAATATTTATTTAACTATCACACTGATATCTTGATAAATAAATACCTTGAGATTGTGGAAGAGAAAAGATTACTTTTAACAAGTCAGATTAAAAGATATCCTGATATGCTTCAGAAAGCCAAATGTAAAGATCTTTAGCTGCACTACAAAAGACAAACATAATTCCTGGATTACTTTCTGTTTATCCCTGAAGGACCATGAGGTAAAGTACCTAAATAATTGTGATGTCTTTAAGTTAAGCACCTTCTTCCCCTCAATTTCCTCATTAATGATTCCCTTCATTGAGTGTTTCAAAGAGTTTGATACAGGAGGAGGAATACTATCAAGTCAGAAGACAAGCTCAAATACATTAATTACTAGGTAAAAAGTATCTGTAGTCCTCACTTACATTTGAAATTACATCATTATATCTGGTGACTAATATATTAGTTATACTTTGGGATGAGTTCATAGCAAAGTATACCTTCAATTTATATTAAGTTGTAAAATGTAAGGCTTTATCCATACAAGTAACATATTAAGGAACAACAATACTTTACTGATAAGATAGGCCTAAAAGTGAGTTTTAGTCCTTGCAAAATGATTCTCATCTTGATGGCACATTAGAAAATCACCTAAAAATCTTACTGATGCCCGAGTCTCTGTCCTTAGAGACTTTAATTGGTCTGGAAGTGGGGATTAGAATGTGGACCAAGATTGAGAACAACTGTCTAATATGAAGGGATGGGTCAGAAAGAACATTCTGCATTCACTCTCCCTCTTTCCAAAGGGCCAGTAAATAATCGTCAGCTGGTGATCTCCTTCAAGGAACTCTGACGCTGTTTATTCCTTATCTTTCTGAACTCCTTTGTGGCTCCTGACACCATTGATCATGCTTTTCTTGAGTGATTTCCTTTAGTATCAAGGTATTAACTATCATCTTTGAGAGATATTAAGTTCTCTTATCTCCAGTTCTGACCACTCTCCCCTAAGTTTCAGACTCAAATTACCAAATGCCTGTTGGGCGTTGGCACTTGGCTTACTGTGGCATCTCAAATGAAACACATCTCCAACACAGCTCCTCATCTTCTTCCTCTGATATTCTTTGCCTCAGTTTGTGGCAGTAGTCAGAAACAGGAAGACATCCTAGAATTTGGTTTATACAAACACTGCTGATTTTTCTCCCATAGAGCTTGCCTACCATTCCTAAACAACACGACATTCAAGAGAGTGGGCTCTGGAGGCACAGGGTTATGTACAGTTGTAAGCCTACAATGTACAAGTCTGGGTGCCTCTTTATATTGTGCTCATGGTGGATATTTATATTTATTGTGACAATTTTCTTTGAGAGGGCAGTAAAGTTTCTTAAGTAAGGAGACACCTTTTCCTAATGTGCAGAGAGAGCCCCATGGGCTAGAGCTGGTGGGGAACAGTGTCTAAGTTTAAATCCAATTTATATCACTTACTAACTATATGACCTTAGACAGTTTATTCATCCTATCTCTCAGTTTCATGTACAAAATGGTAAGAATCTCACTATATTTCATAATCAACTTTATAATAAAAAAGCAGAGTATTTTGGCAGACCTACCATTAGGAGTAGCTAGCTGAAAAGCTAGATCAAGGCCACCTCTCATTCTGAAGAGTATATCCATAGTCTCTGAAATAACCTAAGACAAATAAAACCAAAATTTCATTGTAAAACAAAAACTCATCCTCATATAAATTAGAATCTAACTGAATTTAGGTTAAGGCATTAATTAATCTTGATTTTTCAAGTTATTTCATGAGTTAATTCCTTGTTTTATGGAGAAAAACAAAACACCCTAAATTCTAAATTAGAGGTTCTCAACCTTTGTTCCACATTGAAATCACCTGAGAAGTTTAAAATACTGATTCCTGGGCTACACCCCCCAAGATTCTGATTAATTGGCCTGGGGAGGGTCTAGGCACAAGGATATTTAAAAAGTCCTCCATGTGAATGATTCTAATGGGAAAAGGTTGAGGACCACTGCTCTAAGAAAGTATTTCTAAATTACAGTTTTAACAATTATAGGGTTTAACAATGACATGAAAAGATCAATGGAGAATAACTAGTTGAAGAATGGGACAGAAACACTGACCCTATTATGATAAGAACTGATGGTCAAGACAATGAGAGGAAACTAATATATCATTGATGGTGGGAGTATAAACTCAGAATTCTTCATAGGGTGATGTGGCAATAAAAATCAAAAGCCTTATATTCACGAGCAGAAGCAAGAAGAACTACAATCCTGCAGCCTGTGGAACAAAAACCACATTCACAGAAAGACAGACAAGATGAAAAGGCAGAGGGCTATGTACCAGATGAAGGAACAAGATAAAACCCCAGAAAAACAACTAAATGAAGTGGAGATAGGGAACCTTCCAGAAAAAGAATTCAGAATAATGATAGTGAAGATGATCCAGGACCTCGGAATAAGAATGGAGGCAAAGATTGAGAAGATGCAAGAAATGTTTAACAAAGACCCAGAAGAATTAAAGAACAAACAAACAGAGATCAACACTACAAAAACTGAAATGAAAACTACACTAGAAGGAATCAATAGCAGAATAACTGAGGCAGAAGAACGGATAAGTGACCTGGAAGACAGAATGGTGGAATTCACTGCTGCAGAACAGAATAAAGAAAAAAGAATGAAAAGAAATGAAGACAGCCTAAGAGACCTCTGGGACAACATTAAACGCAACAACATTCGCATTATAGGGGTCCCAGAAGGAGAAGAGAGAGAGAAAGGACCTGAGAAAATATTTGAAGAGATTATAGTCGAAAACTTCCCTAACATGGGAAAGGAAATAGCCACCCAAGTCCAGAAAGTGCAGAGAGTCCCATACAGGATAAACCCAAGGAGAACCACACCAAGACACATAGTAATCAAACTGGCAAAAATTAAAGACAAAGAAAAATTATGGAAAGCAGCAAGGGAAAAACGACAAATAACATACAAGGGAACTCCAATAAGGTTAACCGCTGATTTCTCAGCAGAAACTCTACAAGCCAGAAGGGAGTGGCATGATATACTTAAAGTGATGAAAGGGAAGAACCTACAAACAACATTACTCTACCCGGAAAGAATCTCATTCAGATTTGATGGAGAAATCAAAAGCTTTACAGACAAGCAAAAGCTAAGAGAATTCAGCACCACCAAACCAGCTCTACAACAAATGCTAAAGGAACTTCTCTAAGCGGGAAACACAAGAGGAGAAAAGGACCTATAAAAACAAACCCAAAACAATTAAGAAAATGGTCATAAGAACATACATATCGATAATTACCTTAAACGTGAATGGATTAAATGCTCCAACCAAAAGACACAGGCTCGCTGAATGGATACAAAAACAAGACCTATCTATATGCTGTCTACAAGAGACCCACTTCAGACCTAGGGACACATACAGACTGAAACTGAGGGGATGGAAAAAGATATTCCATGCAAATGGAAATCAAAAGAAAGCTGGAGTAGCAATACTCATATCAGATAAAATAGACTTTAAAATAAAGAATGTTACAAGAGACAAGGAAGGACACTACATAATGATCAAGGGATCAATCCAAGAAGAAGATAAAACAATTATAAATATATATGCACCCAACATAGGAGCACCTCAATACATAAGGCAATTGCTAGCAGCTATAAAAGAGGAAATCGACAGTAACACAATAATAGTGGAGGACTTTAACACCTCACTTACAACAATGGACAGATCATCCAAAATGAAAATAAATAAGGAAACACAAGCTTCAAATGACACAATAGACCAGATAGATTTAATTGATATTTATAGGACATTCCATCCAAAAACAGCAGACTACACTTTCTTCTCAAGTGCACACAGAACATTCTCCAGGACAGATCACATCTTGGGACACAAAGCAAGCCTCAGTAAATTTAAGAAAATTGAAATCATAACAAGCATCTTTTCTGACCACAACGCTGTGAGATTAGAAATGAATTACAGGGAAAAAAACGTAAAAAACACAAACACATGGAGGTTAAACAATACGTTACTAAATAACCAAGAGATCACTGAAGAAATCAAAGAGGAAATCAAAAAATACCTAGAGACAAATGACAATGAAAACACGACCATCCAAAACCTATGGGATGCAGCAAAAGCAGTTCTAAGAGGGAAGTTTATAGCTATACAAGCCTACCTCAAGAAACAAGAAAAATCTCAAATAAACAATCTAACTTTATACCTAAAGGAACTAGAGAAAGAAGAACAAACAAAACCCAAAGTTAGCAAAAGGAAAGAATCATAAAGATCAGAGCAGAAATAAATGAAATAGAAACAAAGAAAACAATAGCAAAGATCAATAAAACTAAAAGCTGGTTCTTTGAGAAGATAAACAAAACTGATAAACCATTAGCCAGACTCATCAAGAAAAAGAGGGAGAGGACTCAAATCAATAAAATTAGAAATGAAAAAGGAGAAGTTACAACAGACACCACAGAAATACAAAGCATCCTAAGAGACTACTACAAGCAACTCTATGCCAATAAAATGGACAATCTGGAAGAAATGGACAAATTCTTAGAGAGGTATAACCTTCCAAGACTGAATCAGGAAGAAACAGAAAATATAAACAGACCAATCACAAGTAATGAAATTGAAACTGTGATTAAAAATCTCCCAACAAACAAAAGTCCAGGACCAGATAGAATTCACAGATGAATTCTATCAAACATTTAGAGAAGAGTTAACACCCATCCTTCTCAAACTCTTCCAAAAAATTGCAGAGGAAGGAACACTCTCAAACTCATTCTATGAGGCCACCATCACCCTGATACCAAAACCAGACAAATATACTACAAAAAAAGAAAATTACAGACAAATATCACTGATGAATACAGATGCAAAAATCCTCAACAAAATACGAGCAAACAGAATCCAACAACACATTAAAAGGATCATACACCATGATCAAGTGGGATTTATCCTAGGGATGCAAGGATTCTTCAATATACGCAAATCAATCAATGTGATACACCATATTAACAAATTGAAGAATAAAAACCATATGATCATCTCAACAAATGCAGAAAAAGCTTCTGACAAAATTCAACACCCATTTATGATAAAAACTCCAGAAAGTGGGCATAGAGGGAACCTACCTCAACATAATAAAGGCCATATATGACAAACCCACAGCAAACATCATTCTCAATGGTGAAAAACTGAAAGCATTTCTTCTAAGGTCAGGAACAAGACTAGGATGTCCACTCTCACCACTATTATTCAACATAGTTTTGGAAGTCCTAGCCATGGCAATCAGAGAAGAAAAAGAAATAAAAGGAATACAAATTGGAAAAGAAGAAGGAAAACTGTCACTGGTTGCAGATGACATGATACTATACATAGATAATCCTAAAGATGCCACCAGAAAACTACTAGAGCTAATCAATGAATTTGGTAAAGTTGCAGGATGCAAAATTAATGCACAGAAATCTCTTGCATTCCTATACACTAATGATGAAAAATCTGAAAGAGAAATTAAGGAAACACTCCCATATACCACTGCAACAAAAAGAATAAAATACCTAGGAATAAACTTACCTAGGGAGACAAAAGACCTGTACACAGAAAACTATAAGACACTGATGAAAGAAATTAAAGATGATACCAACAGATGGAGAGATATACCATGTTCTTGGATTGGAAGAATCAATATTGTGAAAATGACTATACTATCCAAGGCAATCTACAGATTCAATGCAATCCCTATCAAATTACCAACGGCATTTTTTACAGAAGTAGAACAAAAAAATCTTAAAATTTGTATGGAGACACAAAAGATCCCGAATAGCCAAAGCAGTCTTGAGGGAAAAAAACGGAGCTTGAGGAATCAGACCCCCTGACTTCAGACTATACTACAAAGCTACAGTAATCAAGACAATATGTTACTGGCACAAAAACAGAAATATAGATCAATGGAACAAGACAGGAAGCCCAGAGATAAACCCACGCACCTATGGTCAACTAATCTATGAGAAAGGAGCCAAGGATATACAATGGAGAAAAGACAGTCTCTTCAATAAGTGGTGCTGGGAAAACTGGACAGCTACATGTAAAAGAATGAAATTAGAACACTCCCTAACACCATACACAAAAATAAACTCCAAATGGATTAGAGACCTAAATGTAAGACCGGACAGTATAAAACTCTTAGAGGAAAACATAGGAGGAACACTCTTTGACATAAATCACAGCAAGATTTTTTTGATCCACCTCCTAGAGTAATGGAAATAAATACAAAAATAAACAAATGCGACCTAATGAAACTTCAAAGCTTTTGCACAGCAAAGGAAACCATAAACAAGACAAAAAGACAACCCTCAGAATGGGAGAAAATATTTGCAAACGAATCAGTGGACAAAGGATTAATCTCCAAAATATATAAACAGCTCATGCAGCTCAATATTAAAAAAACAAACAACCGAATCCAAAAATGGGCCAAGGATCTAACCAGACATTTCTCCAAAGAAGACATACAGATGGCCAAGAAGCACATGAAAAGCTGCTCAGCATCACTAATTATTAGAGAAATGCAAATCAAAACTACAATGAGGGGGCTTCCCTGGTGGCGCAGTGGTTGAGAATCTGCCTACCAATGCAGGGGACACGAGTTCGAGCCCTGGTCTGGGAAGATCCCACATGCCGCAGAGCAACTAGGCCCGTGAGCCACAATTACTGAGCCTGCGCGTCTGGAGCCTGTGCTCCACAACAAGAGAGGCCGCGATAGTGAGAGGCCCGTGCACTGCAATGAAGAGTGGCCCCCACTTGCCGCAACTAGAGAAAGCCCTCGCACAGAGACGAAGACCCAACACAGCCATAAATAAATAAATAAATAAGTAAACATTAAAAAAAAATACTGAAAAAAGCACACAATTTATACGTGTACATCTCTATTAAAAACAAAAAACAAACAAAAAAACCTACAATGAGGTACCACCTCACACCAGTTAGGATGGGCGTCATCAGAAAATCTACAAACAACAAATGCTGGAGAGGGTGTGGAGAAAACGGAACCCTCTTGCACTGTTGGTGGGAATGTAAATTGATACAGCCACTATGGAGAACAGTATGGAGGTTCCTTAAAAAACTAAAAATAAAATTACCATATGATCCAGCAATCCCACTACTGGGCATATACCCAGAGAAAACCATAATTCAAAAAGACACATGCACCCCAATGATCACTGCAGCACTATTTACAATAGCCAGGTCATGGAAGCAACCTAAATGCCCATTGACAGACGAATGGATAAAGAAGATGTGGTACATATATACAATGGAGTATTACTCAGCCATAAAAAGCAATGAAATTGGGTCATTTGTGGAGACGTGGATGGATCTAGAGACTGTCATACAGAGTGAAGTAAGTCAGAAAGAGAAAAACAAATATCGTATATTAACGCATGTATGTGGAACCTAGAAAAATGGTACAGATGAACCGGTTTGCAGGGCAGAAACTGAGACACAGATGTAGAGAACAAATGTATGGACACCAAGGGGGGAACGCGGCAGGGGTGGTGGTGGTGGTGGTGTGATGATTTGGGCGATTGGGATTGACATGTATACACTGATGTGTATAAAACTGATGACTAAGAAGAACCTGCTGTATAAAAAAAAAACAAAATTCAAAAATTCAAAAAAAAAAGCCTTATATTCACATTCTTAGCCTAGTAATTCTGCATTTAGAAATTTAATTTCTAAGGAAATTTGCAAAACACACAAAGATTAGGGTATACAGATGTTAACCTGTCAACAAGATATTGATTAAATAATTATGATTATACAGTAATGAAAAATAATGCTTTATAAGAATATTTAATGCCATAGGAAAATGCTTGTAACTTATAAATGGGGAAAAAAGCACTTGCAAAGTGGAATCTATTAGCAGTTCTTAATTTGGGTCCATACACTGCAGGTAGTTGACATATGACAAAGACATATATCATTTTGCTGGGGGAGAGGAGTGGGAAGGAGGAAGGTGTTTCAGAGATTTCATCAGATACTCAAAATATGTCCCAAACAGGCTGAAGAACCATACTACACAGTAAGAACCCTATTTTGAAATAAATTAGTAAGTACTAACATTTACTGAGCCCTTAAAAAGTAAAAGGCACCATGCTAAATGACTGGACATATATTAACTTTGATCCTCAGAACATTACAAAGTAGGTACCATTACTATTTTTCTCATTTACAAATCCTTGTCACATTTTTTTTTTTTAAGCCGCGCCACGCAGCATGCGGGTTCTTCCCCAACCAGGGATCGAACCCGTGCCCCCTGCATTGGGCGAGTAGTCTTAACCACTGAACTGCCAGGGAAGTCCCCTTGTCACATTTTTTTAAGGGTGACTGCTTTTATTTTCCATAAATTGTAACCTGTTGAAAGGCCATGCCCTTTGCCCCAATTATACTTCTAGGAATTTATCCTAAAGAAATAATCACGAAAGTTCAGACAAATTTAGCTTGAATGTTACCCACTTACCATACTGTTATTCATCATAGCAAAAACCAAACAAACAAACAAAAAACCCCACCTAAATAGCTATCAATAACAAGTATGTTAAGTAAATAAGTCAGTTAAATACTATGCACCTATTTGAATAAAAACTATTAAATGGCACTGAAAGATACTGAAGATAAAAGTTATAAAGACAGACAAGAGCAACATGTAACTGTTACTTTCTTTATGACCTTGTAACTAATCACTCAAGTCTGTCTTCTCTTCTGTAAAACTGGAAAAATATACAACTTCACAGGGTTGTTGTGAAGGTTCCATAAGAGATCTTATGAGAATGCACTAGAATCTCCTTACACTTCTGAATTGAGATCCTTTCTGAAGAAATAATATTTAAACTGAGATCTGAGGGGTAAGTATGTAAGAGTATGAACAATTCCAAAGGAAAGATGGGGGTGCAGGTGGACAAGCCCATCCCAGGCAGGGGCTCAGATTGGTGAAGGCCTGCTTAAAAGACCACTTAAGAGACCACAGCAGATGGTTAGATCTCATGGTGCCAAGGACAAGGATAGTTAGAGACAGTGACGACTGACAGCCATTTAGAAGTAGATTTCATAGCATTTGATTAGTGAACAGATGTTCAGGAGTTGAGAAGAGGGCGATGTCAAGGATGATGATTTCCAGGTTTTTGGCATGAACAACGGTAGGGTGGATGGTAGCGCAATGAACTGAGATGGGGCTCACTGGAGGAAGAGCAGGTGTGGGACGAGGGGAGGTGGGAATGGTGAGTCAGTTTTGAACTTGCTGAGTCTGAAATACATATGAGCCATCCAAGTGGAGGTACAGTTAGTACATATGCGGATCTGGAGCTCAGAATACATCTCTAAGCTGGAGATACAAATTTTGGAGAAAGCATAGGGTGTAAAGAAAAGTACTGAACGCCACATCTAGGATACGGATTGGAGGACCTGCTTGAGCAATTAAGAGGGAAACCAGGGGAGTGTGACATCACAGCAGCTAAGGGAATACAGTATTTGCAAAGTCACTCATATCTTTCCCAGGTCCAATCCTTCCTCGAAACCTTCAAAAACGCCTAATTCCCTCGTTCTCAAAATGTATGCACAAGTAGAAGGTGCAGGGAGCGCGTGTCCAAAGGCGGCTGCAGTGGGGCCGGGGGTTCAAGGTTGTGCGGGGCAGTTTCCCTCCGGTCCTACCGGGAGAGGCCGAGGACAGGACGGCCCAGACCACAGAGTTCGCAGCTACCACCGTGGGCCCCGGCAGAACCAGTTATTTCAAGGGCCATAAAGCCTCGTAGCAGCTAGTGAAGTCTGAGGGGAAACGCAGGGGTGGGGGGCGAGCACGGGTACTCACCATAGCGGGTACATGGAGGTGATAGGGGCGCCGACGGCCGCCCAGGCACAGGACGCTGGCCCGGAACTGGCGTCATCGGAGGCGGGGCTTGGGAAGGCCGACTACAATTCCCAACATGCCCTGCAACATACGTCACGGGGCGTACCACCACGCCACATCTCGCGGATGGATAATGGGGCGGGAAGCGGAAGTCTTTTCGGTAAATTCTGTTGAGTGCGTCATTCGTTTCCTGTAGACACTCTTACGTCTTTCTTGATGCGGATTCGAACCCTCCACGTATCCTCCCGTAGGGTTCGTTCTTGGAATGGATTCTTCCGTAGCCGGGGTAACGCGCCACAATAAACCCTGAGGCGAGCGGAGCGTGCGGAGCAGCCTCGTAGCGAGGTCCAGGGCGGGAAGCGCTCTTGCGGGGCTGGCTCGTGTTCCTGGTTGCTCTTGCAGCGGACTTAGCCCGGGCTGGAGCTGGGACGCTTTGATTTCGCTAGTCGGATTGGGTGCCCTTCTCAGAGGTGACTTGGTCCTCGCAGACGTCAGGTGTTGTCCTTTAGATACCTACATACTCTGAACCTCCGTTTCCCTAATGGGACATCATTTTCCTCATCACCTCAGCGACTTTTCTGTCCCTCCTTCACACCCCGCCCCCCACCCCCGGCTCTTTATCCGTACCTTTCGAAGGGAACTTGCAGTGTTCCACTGTGTTATATTTAATTATGTCTTGTCTACTAGAGTGTAAGCTCTCTACGGGCAGGACCTATGCCTTTTAAAATCTCAGTTTTCCTAACTTCTACCAGCGAGCCCTACTCAGAGGAGGGGTTTGCAAAACGTTAAGTAAATGAATGAGTGGTTTTGTAAATGTTGCTCAAGAAGAGTTAAGTAGTGGAAAAATTCAAGGCAATAACTCCTTGTCTCCCCCTCCTTTTCGTTCCCTTTCCTTTCTTCCCTCTGTGGCTCACTTTATCGTGTGCCAAACACTGGTAAGGAAGTACCAGACTCACACCACGGTTCCTGCCTTCCCGGAGCGCCTAGTTTATTGGGGAAAACAGCTGTTAATTAAAGGATCCCTACACGGTGAATGTAAAATAGCCCACTAGATAACCATGATGAGGGCTTGGAAAGAGAAGTGCATGGCGCTGTGTTAGAGGGAATTAAAGAAGTGAGGAATGAGCTAAACAGTCAGAAGGATCAGTATTAATTGGGCAACAAAAGGGGTCGGGGCAGTGAAATACCTGCCTAAAGTGAAACAGCATGTGTTAGGGTCCTGTGGTTGGAGAGAGCCAGACTTGAGAACTGGAAGAAGACAATTAGAGCCCGGTTGCCAGGGAGGGGGGCTTCCATTGGTGACAAATATGGTGATAGTGGCCTTGTGAGCCATTTAAAGGATTTGAGCCCCCTGTAGCAGCACAAGAAGCCTTTGAGGTTGGGCAGTGAAGATGGAGCTTTGAAATATGAAACAAATCGAATCAGCACACTCCAGCTAACTGACTTTTAGTTTTAAAGCATACCTGATCAGAGGAAGAGGTAGGATGGGGGGGAGGGGAGGATAAGCCACAGTTTCAAATAGGCAATCCTGTTTAGTGTCACTGAAACAGCTTGCTCTAAATTCAAGGCAAAAGTGTCTTACCTTGGATTATAAACTGGGAAGCATAAGCCAATGTTTGTTTTGTTCACTAATGTACGTCTGGTGCCTAGATCTAGTTGGCGCTTCAAAAATATTACAGTGAAATGGAAGCAAGTATTCTTAGCTCTTTGGTCCTACTTTTTAGAACACGTCTAATTAAAAAAAAAAAATCCAAATAAGTAGTTGCATATTTAGAGTGATATTTCAAAAGAAAACTCATAGTTGCATTATGTCCTTTAACAAATACTCTGAATTCATTGTGGATTTTTGTTTTGCTGTTCTTTGTTTTTATCTTGCCTAGACAGTTGTCCTCTCTTCCCATCCCCTTTTTGAACTAATTTCGCCAGGTGGCACATTTCTTATATACATTTAATCTTGAAAAAATTCAAGAACTATAGGGTAATACCTATGTGTGTGGTGCATTCTGAAAAAGTAAGTTTTAATTTTTAACACAAGGGACAATGCAGTATGTTTAGATAAAATGATTTAAACTGAAAATGACTGCCTTACATAATTAAGATCTTTGAACTTCTCAAAAGAAGGATGTTGTTTACACAGTATTTATACCACACTGTACAGTAATAATTTTATTATTTACGACAGATGAATGGCACTGCAACAGATACACATTTCTTTGTAATTTGTGGGTACTTCACCTGGAGAGTCAAGGGGAGGGTTTGTGGTGATAATTTTGAATCCCCATTATTCCCCCTCAGCCCCACAGAGTAGATTCTTTCCCCACATAGTTTGAGACTGTTGTTTTATGATGTAATGATATGCATGTTAACTCTCAGACTGCAAGTAATTTGGACTGAAATTTAGTAATCACCTTTTCCCTAAACTTTTCCCCTGTATTTTTCAGTGTAGAGTAGGATTTTGCTATAGAAGAAGTAGCCCTCAGGGACCAGTTGAAGTTACCTATATAGAGCACACCGCCACAAGAAGCAACCATGCCTGTGGAAGGAGGGAAAACAGATATGGAGAGGATTGGGCTCTTCAGTGAGATGGAATATGTCACTGTTGGTGATAAATATGTGTCACAATTTAATCGTAAGTATATTTGGTTTCCTTTACAGCCTAAGAGTGATGTTTTCTGTATAAAATCTTGGCTTTAACGTTTGTTAAATGATATTTTTTAATGGTCTGTATTTTATGGTCTTAATTTTATAAGAGCAGGAAGCTCATTTTATTGGGCTACCCTACCTTCATATATTCTCCTCATAGGTAATTTTATTTCTTTCCGAGGTGCATGGCAGTTTTCTCCCAGAATATTTTGTTTTTAGCTTTTTTTGTTGCCTTAGATGGGACACTCTGCTATGCAGACAGCATTAACATTTGCATCTGAAAAGGCCATCCATGATCACTTTCTTGAAAAATGAAATGCTAAATGAATAGCTGAGGGATTTTTAGAAGAGTCATAAATAAAACAATAAGAAAGAATACACTGATATGAAACATCTCCAAGATACACTATTCTGCACCTTGCCTTTTTATTTAATAATGTATGTGGTATGCTAAGCATTGAAAATGGAAAAGGATAAATATGAAAATATTCACTGGAACATGCCTAAACATTCTCTGGAAAACAAAATTACTATCATGGGTACCTGTGGGAAAGGACCTGGGTGACGGAACGTGGAAGGAAAATTTACTGTAAAAATATTTATACTATTGAATTTGGAACCATGTGAATATATTATCATTTCAAAAACTTAAGTTAAAAAAAAATCAGTGATACAAATTCACATTTAGATAACCAATTGAATTAAGGGTTATTTGCACTTCAGAAAATTCTTTCACATTATGGAAGGACTTTACAAATTGAGTTCTCCTAGATGCAAATTACAAAAGAAGTTCTAAATATTCATAAAACCAGCCTTTTAAAAATTATTGGGCTACTAGTACTTCACTGTATACCACAATTTATTTATCTGTTCCCCTGTTGATGGGCATTTGAGTTGTTTTTGGTTTTTGATTGTTATGAATAAAGCTGCTGTGAACATTCTTGTTTACGTCTTTTAATGGATATAGGCACTCATGTGTCTAGAGTATATACCCAGGAGGGGAATTGTTTCAGTTTGAGTATGAAATACCCTTCCCCTCCAACCTAAAAATACACACTCACACACACGCTTATTGACATCTGACACAAATAGTTTCCTAGCATATTCTTACACAGTGTTCCGTAGTGTATAGATGGGGAAGCACTGGATTCAGTGACCTGTAAGGTCTCTTCCAGCTCTCAGATTCAGAGTTTAACAGGACCTCAATCTAATTATTAAAATGTTTTAATGGAAGCCTCTTAGTTCTTATTGTCAGTGTGGCCTTTGACACAGACCTTTCAGTAAATGTTTTGAAATAGTGTTTAAGAGCTCAAAACTCACTGGTCCAAATCACATTTTGAAACTTTTCAAAGTCATTTTTCACGTCCCTTAATTACTAGTGAGCTCAAAATTGTGATACTCCTAATTTATTTTTAAAGGACCCTTTAATGAAGCTGCAAGCAAAAATAGACAGATGCTACCTGGGGGATCCAAAGAAATGTCACATCTCCAGGCAGGTTATTTTGATCCCCATTTTGTAAGGATTTTTGAAGGTGAAGGCTACGTAAACCTGAATCAAGTGAGGAGACGGCATATGATGGAAGAAGCCAAAAAAAATCTAGGCAAAGCGTTCCTCCCTAGTAATGGAGATAAGAAGCTGTAAGTATTTGGGAAAAAGTCTTAAATATTGATATATCTCCTGCATAGCTCTCTCTCCTCCATCCTAAATTAAGTTTTGGTTTTTCCGGAGGACTTATGTATGATTCATTTTTTAAAGTATGATTCTTAGGTCAAGTTTGTCTTAGATGAAGACAATTATATTGGATGATTTAGGTTGACAGGTAATTTTGATTAAGTAGATTCTCATTATCACATTAAATTTTTGGTTACCTCTGTCACTATTCTCTATCAGTTTATACTAATGAAGTCAACTAAATAATGAAAATAAGTTTAGTTGAAAACCTTGCAATAGTCAGATTAGGAAAAAAATTGCCTTGGGTCATCATATCTGTGCCCTTGACTATTTTATCTGCTTTTTAAAACTTTAAGAAAAGTGTAAATACAAAATGTGAAATTAGGAGAAATCTTTTTTGGATAAAGAGGATAATTTATCAAAGATACGTTATTTAAAAATCATGCATGAAGATACATGTATGGGGTTTAACAATATTTTAGTTGTGAAAATTGTCAATGTGAGGTTCTTTTTTTCTTTAACCTTTAAATACTTAAGATCATGTAGTCTATGTAATATCATATAATATAGCTGAGCTTTATATATGATGTTAATTCACACTTAATAACGTTGACTCTCAATCTAGAGTTTATGACAGACGAGGATTGGTTGAAAAATAATTTGGGGCTTATTCATGGTTTTGAGATTAGTAAAGCTGCAGTCTTCAAAGTTAAATTATTAAGTTTTTATTAAGAGTGGAGAATGTCTTCTGTTATTATAGTTTATCTTTTTCCACCTTTTCACACTTTTGAGAGGTTTGAATTATTATTTTTAAATTTATTTTATTTATTTATTTTTGGCTGCGTTGGGTCTTCATTGCTGTGTGTGGGCTTTCTTTAGTTGTGGTGAGCAGGGGCTACCCTTCGCTGCGGTGCGCGGGCTTCTTATTGCGGTGGCTTCTCGTTGCAGAGCACGTGCTCTAGGCGCGCGGGCTTCAGTAGTTGTGGCATGTGAGCTCAGTAGTTGTGGCATGTGGGCTTCAGTAGTTGTGGCTCGTGGGCTCTAGAGCGCAGGCTCAGTAGTTGTGGCGCACAGGCTTAGTTGCTCCGCGGCCTGTGGGATCTTCCTGGACCAGGGCTTGAACCTGTGTCCCCTGCATTGGCAGGAGGATTCTTAACCACTGTGCCAGATGGGAAGCCCCTATTTATTTTTATTATTACTACTTTTTAAATTTATTTTTATATTTACTTTTGGCTGTGGTGGGTCTAAGTTTCTGTGCGAGGGCTTTCTCTAGTTGTGGCAAGTGGGGGCCACTCTTCATCGCAGTGCGCGGGCCTCTCACTATCGTGGCCTCTCTTGTTGCGGAGCACAGGCTCCAGACGCGCAGGCTCAGTAGTTGTGGCTCACGGGCCTGTTGCTCCGCGGCATGTGGGATCTTCCCAGACCAGGGCTCGAACCCGTGTCCCCTGCATTGGCAGGCAGATTCTCAACCACTGCGCCAGATGGAAAGCCCCTATTTATTTTTATTATTACTACTTTTTCTTGGGTTTCTTTTTTTCTTCTTAGATATAAATTCAGACGTGCATTTTTTGGGTCACTACTTCATTTCTTTTTCATGTAATATATGTATTTTATCCTTTAAATAACTGTTTTGTATTTTTCAGCCTCCCCCACCCTCTGGAACTAATATAATATTGTAAATCAACTATACTTAAATAAAAAAATAAATAATTTTAAAAAAACAAAGATTCTATTTGTTGTTATAGTTAACTGAATTAATGTAAACTCTTCTAAATTCCTAGAGATTATTAAGTTTTGTTTAGAGCATTTAAAATAGGCATAAAAATTAAAAATATTATCTCAGAATCTGTGACTTTGAAAAATAGGGGAAATTAGATTACAAAATAAGACAAAAAATTTTTTTCTTACCAAAGTTAGGCAAGTCAGTTCCATTGCATATATTTTGCTCCCCTTTTAATAATATTTTATAAATTATGGTAAAATATGTATAACACAAAATTTGCTATTTTAACTTGCTCCTTTTTGTTTTTGTGGTTAAACTGTATTTAAGATGTGGATTAGGAAGTTACTATGGAACAATAGGTAGACCAGTCCCATTTTTCAGTGCACAATCAAAACCCAAAGAAAAATATGAGCCACCTGGAAAGAATTTGTACACAAACCCAGGAAAGAAAGGAACTGGATATGGGTAAGATATTTTTAATACTTTTGTATCATTTGTTTTGAATTAAAAAAAAATTTAATTTCTGAACCCTGAAGTCATCATCATTATTATTTTCCTTCTTTAGCTATGCAAATGTTACCATAGGTAAGCAGTTTTCACACTCTGCTGATTTCTATGATGCAGCAAAACTAAATGACAAGGTAAAAGAATCTATTTTAACTTTTTCCAACCTTTCTCTTATTTAGTTGACTTAGAGAATTCACTTGTGATCTAATTAAGGTTTGTTTTGTTTTATCTATTTGTATTACTTGGGCAATGGCAGATTGATGTTTATGAATTGTGATAATTTTACCTTTCTGATATTAGATTCCCAGAATGAGCTTTAACCCCTGCTATAGTTTACCACATCTATCCTGTATCTCTCCAAACCAGCTGTGAGACTTCTGTTAACTTGGCCTGATCAACTATGCTCTATTTTGATTAGAAGAGTCCTAAAAGTATCCTGGTCCTTAGCCGTGTTCCCACCACACCCTAGTATATTGTGCCTAAAAAAGTAGTGGTAGTACCTTTGGGCTGATCAGGCCATTATGGTGAATGAATGGGATGGAGGAGTGATGGGGAGAAGGGAGGAAGTGGAGCAGAGAATGAAAACCTACAGGAGAGAAAGTGAAAGGACGGGAGAAAACGACTCACTTTATTACATGGCAGAAATAAAAACTGAGATGTACTGGCATAAGCCTCTTACACTCACTTTATACAGTATTTGACTTACAGTGAAGCATATTCACATTTGTGGAGAATGCCTACATGCGAAGGAATAGAGGAACCTGTAGAAATTTTGGAACCATATCAACATAATTTAACAATATTGATATAATTTAAAGAAAGCTGGTAGTAATGGAAAGTCAAGTTCATTTGGATGTTAAGAAACAGAAACTAAATGGCAACTATTTTATAAGTTTTAAAATTTTTGTTTTTTTAGGCATGCAGTCTTCAGTAATTTTGGCTGTGGTGATTTTAAGTGGCAGTGAGATAAAAGGGTAGTAGCCAGTTTTGCAAATGGGCATGTCCAAACCCAGGAAAAGTTTTCTATTAAATTGGGCAGAAACTTTGGTCATTTGAAAATAGGCATCTCTTGTTTCTATGCATGGATTGTTCACTTTATATAAAATTCTGTGTAAACTACTTTTTATATAGAATAGGAATAATAATACATAATATTCTATAGGAAAAATAATACATAATTTATAAATGCATACAAGGCAATTTTATCAATGGCTCAGTAATTAGTCTTTCATCCAAAGTATATGGGTATAAGATACTTTTCTCTCTTTAGAGTTCTTACTTTTAGAACTTATTATTTATAAGTCAGAAATTTTATGTCCCTGGATTTCCTAAAATAATATTGTAATATAAAAATGTTGTAATGTAAAAAGTAAGTATTCCTTATTCTTAGAAGTAAAAGCTGACATTTTTTTGAAGGCCTATCATATGCCAGGTACTTTGAACACATAATCTCATTTAATCTTTACAACAGCATTAAGGGTGTGGGGAATATTATCATCATTATTTACAGTTAAAGAAAATGTGACACTAAAAAAGTAAGTAACTTTCCCAGTGTCCCTGAGAAATGCTAAAAAGCAGGAAGGAGTTAGGGTTTGAACTAGAGACTGACTTTTTTTTACTGCCTTATATCACCCAGATAGTTGATATAGATTTGTTCAAGTGATAAATAAATCTCTATACATCAAATAAATTTATATCCAAAATGAACAATCATAGCTGTGCTTGTTCATAAGTAAGCATATATTTTGTATCATAAAAATGGAACATAACAAAGGAATGTTTCAAAAAAGTGAACCCAGCAGTATATATTAAAAAATCTACATGCTTATATTAAAATTTAAAGGTATATTAACTCTACATTACTTCCAGTTTGAGTAATTTTTGCTATATAATTTCAAACTCTTTAATTTACAGAAAGAGAATGAAGAACACCATCGTTTACTTAAAGGGACACCTTTCAAATTAAATCTTTACCCAAGGGAATATTTTGATACCAATCCTTATTTGTTTGAGAAACCTTTACCACCAATTAAAAAAGCAGAGAAGAAAGAAGCACTTGCAAACCCTTTTAAGCCCTCTTCTCCTGGTAAAAAGGTAAGTTAAAAATTTTAGAATGAAAAACTATTAAGCATTATAAAGAAACATTGCCTCTTGCTGTCATATTATTTTATTACCCATGTAAATAATAAACTTTTGTTTATATTCATGCCATGAATCATGAAACTTGTTTTTATGAAATTATGAAAAGTCATAAAACTGAATAGCATAGGGAATAATGAAGCTCTTATAATGAAATAATTATTAACCATTTCATAACCATTTCAAAAGTATTTTACTTTACAATGAATTTTCTAAGTGCCTCTCTAGATTTAGGCATAGTTTTTCTCAAAACCATAAAAAGTCAGATAATCTTTAGTTTTTGAAGTGGTGATTAAAATGAACTGTCTCCCTTCTGCTGAGGTTTACAACAAGTGTGAATAAAAATGAAAATGCTTCTAACAGTAAACCTTAGTTTATACTTTCGTTTTTCTTCTGTGAATTGTCTGTTAATTTTCCTTGCGAATGTTCTATTAGGATATTTGTCTTTTTGATACTGATTTGTCAGATCTTTTCATATATTAAGGATATTGTTTTATCATTTGTGTTGAAAATAATTTTTCTAGTCTGGTGAATCTTTGACTTTGGTTATAGTATTTTGTGCTATTCAGAAATTTAATAATTTGATGTAGTCAAATTTATCAGTCCTTTGTGCTGAGTTTATGTCATTCTCAGAATGACTTTCCTTCCCAGCAGTATTAGAAAAATATGCATTCCTGATTTCTTTTACTGAAATGTATTTTGATGTAAAGAGCAAGGTAAGGATCCAGCTTTTATCTTTTTCAAAATTCAGTTTTAAGGGCAGAAGGAAGCTTTGTGGGGAGGACACTTTCTGTGCCTTGACTGTCATTGTGGTTTCAAGCGTGTATACATCTGTCAAAGCTCATAGAATTGTAAACTTAAAATGGGTGCAGTTTATTATACTTAAATTAGATTTATGTAAAACTGATTGTGAAAAAATTCAGTTGTTCCTGATCTCACCAATAGGATAATTAGCACCCCTACTTTGAAATGCCACCCTTATCAAATCAAAATTCCCATTTTTTAGTTTTTTTTTTTCCCTGAATTTTCATGCAATTTGATTGATGTTTATTTCTACCAGTACCAAACTACTTTTAATTATTTTTGCATTTTAATATTGGGTGGGTCTAGTCTCTTCTTACTCTTTAAAAAAGTTATATGGCTGTTTTCCAATATTTATTATTTAGAACTTTGGAATTATTTTGTAAAGTGCTGGGGGAAAAAAGACCTTAGGTATTTTGCTCTAAAATTAAATCTTTAGATTTTTGCTTGTATTAGCATATTTATATTTTGAATCTTCTGACCTAGAATTAACCTACTTACAAAAACCTTTATTTGTCTTGTAGATTTTAATATTTTACTTCACGTAGATTTTTCTATCTTATATTTATTCCTACTTACTTTAAGGTCCTGGTCAATGCTTTTTTCTCCCATCAATCCCCTTATATTATTTGTTCTTATTAAAACATTTGATTTTTTAAAATAACTGGCCACTTCATTAAAGTTTCTTATGTTCTAATGGGTATTCTGTTGATTCTCTTTGGATCTTTAGACATATGATTATATATCTGCAAATAATTTTGGTCTTTCCTTTCTAATATTTATATCTCTTATGTCATGCTCATTCCAATATTTGGATATGATATGGGGATCATGGGAACTCCTCCAGTGTTCATTTTTATAGATGCCAAAAATAAGACTAACTCAAGAATGTATGTAGAATTATACTGAATATTTTGGTGTAATCTGTTTAGACCATCTTTTTTTTCTCCATTGACTTGTTATGAGTAACAGTAATAGATTTCTTGGAATGATTCCCACTTGACTGTGTTGTATTAATCTTTAAGTGTAACACTGTGTTTTATTTGTTAACATTAAGTATTTTCACATCAATAATTTTAAGGGTTGTGACTGGTCTGTACTTTTATTTTTATATGCCTTGTTCTATTTTGGTATAAGTAGATGCTAGCATCTTAAAATAATCGGGAGATTTCCTTCTTTTTCTATGTTCTGTAAGAGTTTAATAGCACCAGAAATATCTGTTCCTTGAAAGCCAGAAAGAATTCTCATAGGAAATGTTCTGAGCTTAATTTCTTGCATGATGCCCATCTGTTTTCTGTAGGTGGTCTCTCTCTTTTTGAGTCACTTTTGACAATATTTTCTTTGAAAACCATTCATTTCATTCATATTTTCAAATTTATTAACATAGAGGTGTACAAAAATACTATCTTACAGTTTTTGCTATTCCATATATGTACAGGTTTCTTCCACCCATTTCTCAATCTTAATTATAATATAGACTTACCTATTTATTTTTTAAGTATCATCTGGTGGATTGGTTTATTTACCATGTATATTTTTACATTTTCAATTCATCTGTTTTGCTTTTACATTAATTAATTAATTAATTTTATTTTCTTAAGATTCCTTATTATTTGTTGCTCTTAAAAATAATCCATGTGCCTCTATCTGGAAAACTTGAAAAATTACAACCATATCTTTCCAACGAATCAAGTTTTCATGTATATCTGACTTAGACACTGTCAGAGAAAGGATGCCTAATTAAATGGGTCATTGTGATTTTATAGAGTTTTCTTGGTGACCATATATAATATAATGATAAAAATCCCGTTAGTAAGTCAGTTTAAAAGGTCAAAGCAAATGTTTGTTTGTTTTGTGTATAGCTCAAAAAATATTTTGATTGACTTCTCTTAATAGATTACAAGAAAAGTACAGTATATGGTACAGTATCCATGGGGGATTGGTTTCAGGACACCCCTCCCCCACTCTCAGGATACCAAAATTTGAGGATGCTCAGGTCCCTTATATAAAATGGCGTAGTATTTGCATGTAACCTTTGCATATCCTCCTGTGTACTTTAAATCATCTTTAGATTACTTATAATATCTAATACAATGTAAATGCTATGTAAAGCACATGTCAAGTTCAAGTTTTTCTCTTTGGAACTTTCTGGAGTTCTTTTTCTTTAAATATTTTCGATCTGAGGTTGGTTGAATCTGAGGATGCAGAACTTGTGGATACGGAGGACTGACTGTGGATTACATTTTCCTCTCTTTTTTTCTATGTGCTCTTCCTTTATTTTTATCAAAAAAAAATTTTTTATTTTTAGTATCTTCCCCATCATTTACTGACATTTAGTGAACTCATGTCGTGCCAGGCTCCCTGTTGGACAAACCTTACCCTTGGCCTCTTCTCTCATCTTCTGGTTCTGAGCCCTAACTCCTTTCTCTATCAGAATACGTTGGACCTAGGTCTCATTCCCTCAGTAATGGGCTCACCTCCTGTGTAGATGATAGCCTGATCTGATAAATTCTCCCTAAAATATTAACTGTTGGCAACAGTTTAGAATATTACCTTCTTATAAATATTTGCATTTTAATAGAGAACTTTTGGAATTACAGCGTCTTAACCCCATAGAATTGGTGGTAGGGAGACGCTTTGGTGGTATTTGAATTAAACAGTACAGACAATTTTCTTTAAATGTAAAACCAACTCCATGTACAATACACAAATATGTATGAACTTCTTCAAATCTAATTTTGTTAGAAGCATTTTTACAAAACCACATTAAATTGTCTCATTTTTATTTGTAGGCTGGTGGAATGAAGGCAGGAACATTTGATTCTTACCCTTCACATTCTGCTGACCCTTATGGGGTTAAATTGACAAGCCATATTTCCAGAAAAGGTGCTAAGGTTTTCCATCCACCAGGTGGACCAAAAAGCAGACCAACTGAAAGTATAATAACTTTGAATGTCAAAAGGTAGTAATGTTACATTTAGCCCATAAACCGAGACAAATTATTTTCAGCTTTTAGATTTCTTCAAAATAATATCTTTTATTTATACATACTTTAAAAAATGACAAATTTGGGTGACTTTAGAAATCTCAGCTTCGTTCTTATACCTGCCCTCTCCTGTAGAAGTTCTTTCCCATCTTCTGAAATTCCCAATTCAAAAAGCTTAATTTTTCTGTAACAAACTATTCTGTTAATAATTTTTAAAGCAAATCTATATAGCACCTTATTTCGAGTCATTTGAGACTTTAGATATATACAGTTCAGTTAGCAGTACATGTTAACATTGTCTGTTTCTCAGTCTTTTGACCCTTGCTAAATTATTATCTCTATGTGGGCCCCAGGCTCTCAGTAATTGTTTGGAATCCTAATGACACTTATTCTGTTCTTAACTTTCAAATAACCTATGAAAGCAGGAAATATTCCGATTAATTAAAAATGCTTCGAGGAAAAGTATATGTATATTATTAACATATCATGGAACTTCAGTTTTACCTAGATTTTGAGCACTCTCAAAACTGAAAAGAAGTTCTTAGAAGTTCAGAGTGTAATTTAGAATAGGACAATCCATCATTCTTTTGGTGTGTGCGCAAGATCATAAATAACTGAAGAATTGATTTGATTACCTTTCCACCTATTCATTGGAAAACTTTTAATGCCAATTTAACTAACTTACATATTTCTGACTTCAGTGTAATCATACAATGGATTAGGTAAAGGACATCAAATTCACATTCTTTCCTTTTGTAAAAACAGTAGTACATCTTCATCACTTGTGGACAGTGATTGTAATGCCAACATCATTATTATATCACCAAAGTGAGACTTGCCCTTCATGATTTGTGTAATTTGACTGTTGTCTATAGGAATAATATTCTTTGAGGGCTAGTTGGTAGATGATCAGTCTGGGAAACAAAGATATGGAGCCTTTTTTCCATGTGTTTGGACCTTTATCCTTTGGCAAGTTACCTATCAGTACTCTGGCCAACTTTAGTTATACAATAGAACTGACAGTAAAATTGGAATTTTCCTCACAACACTCACCCTCAAATAGATGGAATTTTTTTGGTGCAGGGTGGTTTCAGATTTTCTGGCTATCCAGAGGACAGATCCAAGAAAGCTCTATGATGCCCTAGCATATATGTTTAGAGCAGAGTAAAGAAAAAAGTAACTGTTCTTCTGGAAAATCAGAAGTTTATCTTCTGTTGAGTAATTTTGAGTTTATTCAATCCCTCTTTTTTTACATGATCACAAATATTATCCTAAATCAAGTTTTAGCTTCTTCTATCCTAATTTTAAAACTAATAAACCTTTGGGCAATAGCATTTAAAATTGGTATCATAAACCAGTTATTCCCTCTTAAATTACATTTTAAAAGTATATCTGACATATAAAGTGAAGCTTTTTATTTGGTGAGAAAATTTGGTTTCGGATTGGTAATTTTTTATTGCAAAATGTTTTTACAAGAATAAACAGATATATTACCTGCACCTATAAAATTAAATGTGCATTTATTTTCCAATTTTAGGGCACTAAATATGAAGAACTACAAGACTGCTTCAGTACAGTCCTATTAGCATCTGGAAGACAAATAGCCGTATAGGTCCCGACTACCAAAAATTCATTATCAAGTGCTCATTATTTGAAAAAATATAAGATACTGTGGAACAAATAGCTCAAGCATTTAAAAGAAATTTAGGGCTGTGACTCTAATACTCTTCCATCTTTTAGTACTATTACATAATAAATAAATAGTATTTGTTAATAATTTAACATATGCTTACTGATCTGTGTTTAGATCTGTGTTTCTGAGGAGATGTTTAGGAATGTTTAGAAATGTTATAAAATCTTGAAGTGTAGTCTGTCATTTGAAATATTTTGCTCCTAATGTTAAAAAATTGCAGGGTTGGAGGGTAGGGGTGGAAATGGGGACTGGAGGGGTAGAACATGCACAGTGAATTCTTAATTTGCTCTTCCTTCTTGGAGGTATTTGAAGGTTGAGTTGATAGTTATCCCAGTGTCACAGCCCGTTAAAGCATTCTTAACATCAAAGAGAAGTATTGATCCAGTCATATTGCATAGATTCATGTATACACACATGATATAGTGAGGCAGATAGCTCAATTTATGTGGTATCGTGCCTTCTATTTGTGGCCTATGTACAGCATCAGATCAGCCAATGGCACCCTCAGGATGAGGAGGGGGAAGGGAGAGTGGGGATGTACTTTAAGTTCAGTATATTACGAACAATGGCCAGGTTTCAAGACAGGTGCAGTTGGCCTTTGGTGTCCTCTCATGCTCCTCGGTAGCTGCTCAGAGCTGCCTCTCTCGTACCTGCCTCTCTAGGTCTTACCCTCTCCTTCCCAAGTTCTCTCTTCACTCGTCCTACCACTTAAAAAATATCTGTTCTTAAAAGATATGATTTAAATACATTACTGTAATTCATAGTGAGGTCTCTCTCAATAGTCGTCATTCAGTTGGGGCGGGGTGGCGGTGGTATTTAAAAAGAGAAATTTACAATATCTATTAATATAATGTATTGCGGGAATTATTTTTGATCCGTGGTTTTTTCTTAGTACTTGTCTCTCTGCCACTCTAGACCTGTCAGAGCTGAAAACCAGAATATATAGGGGTGGCAGTAGTCTCCTGCTGGACCCACTTTTTTTTTCAGTGGGGGGAAACCATGTCAATCCAGATCCACATCTGGCTTTTAAAGGGATTGCAGATGGTACAGAGAATTTTTAATGTTGTCAAAAATCTATTTTTATTTCCATGCCTCATAACTGTTTACTTTTTTCTAAAAGAAAATATTTTTTTAAAAGATTTTTAAAAAAGACTTAAAAAGTTTTCTAAAATATTTAAAAATGTTGTTTCCTATCCAAAGGACAGTGTAGAATGAAGATCTTGAAGACATTGTTAGGGGTATAATGAGACTCAAAGGGGAATACATTTGTCTTCAGAATAGCAAAGGTTTTGCCAGGTGGACAAAACTGAATAAAAACTCATTTAGTTGCATATAGATAAATGTTACCAAACAAGCCTTATAAGTATATGCATTATTTTGAGGAAGAGGTTTATATATTCAGATTTTATTAAAATCTAAATAATTGCTCATTTTCACCTCTGCCTTTTGTTATCTATTTATTTTATTAATGTGCCTCTCATAACAATGCACACTTCATATAATTAATACATAGATGCGAATACTCATCTAATGCCTCCTGAAGGGTGTAAGAAGCAGTGTGACAGTTGACAGAGCTTATCTAGAATTTACATAAATATATTGTGTCAAATAGAGAAACCAGTAATAGGAATAGCGAAGCCTATAGAAAAGTTAAGATTTTTGAAATGATCAGAAATAGAGGAACACACACATACAAATTTGATTTGAGGGGCACAAACTATTTACGATGCCCATTGTTTTCTTACAACTAGTGTCTCTCTCTCCTTTTAGTTTTGAAAATATAACAATACAACATTAGGTGGTTTCCTGTGAAACAACTTTTTCCCCCAGAGTCAGTTGTGAAGAGTTAACGTTAATGGACACTGGTGTCCTGTCTCTTGACAACTCAGGCATCTAGTTATCTACTGCCCATTAGGATGCCTGTATGACTTGAGTGGTTTTCTGCATCCACCATTAGAGAATAATGGAAGCAATAATATGCTTGCTTAGTAGTTGTTAATCTCTGTTATGAACCATCCAACCACACCTATTTAAGGCTCAAAGTTGAAACGAAGATTAAGGATGTTAACCTGATCATGGAAGAAATGCTTAACTTTGAGAGAGACTTAGATCAATAAGAAGCTCCAACAGGAACTGGAGGGAATGTTAAGCAGTAGCATAGTGTATTTTTGGAAACCTTACCCTGCTTCTTCAGAGATTGCTTGCTCTTTTTGTATGTTAATATTGTGGACTGTGTATTAATAATAAGCCAGGCTCAACCTATGACTAGCTGGGTAAATTGGAGCAATTTAATTAAGCTTTAAACCATATCTCCAGCTTACAACATTATCCTGAATCAGAGTTCTATTTATAACTGCCTACAAGACATCTTTTTTCTTTTTAAAATGATCTCCTAGAGAGCTCAAATGTAATGCTTCCAAAATGAAATCTATCATTTTTACCTCTTAAATTAGCTCCTCATTAATTATTCCCTCTCTCGGTAAATTGTGCTTCCAAATATCATGTAACTTAAAACAAATCTTGAAATTATTCAGAAATCATCTCCCTTTACCATCCAATCCACTACTTCACTAAGTTAAAAACCCTTTAGTGGATTCCCATTATCCTTAAGATAAAGGCAAAATCTATATCAGGGTTAAAAGGCTCTTCGAGACTTGACTCATTTCTTTTCCTTTATTTCTTGTTACTCTTTGCTCTTTTCATTCTACCTAGGGTAGATTTATTTCACTTTTTATAATGACAGACATGCTGTCCCTTGCCTGGGAGGGATTTATCCACTTTCTATAGCTTGGAACTTTTCCCACCATCCATCATCTTCTTACCTTACTAACTCCAATTTGTAGACTTTCAGATCTCTTCTAAAAATGTTTCTTCCTTATGTAAGGCCTTCCTGATGTTTGAGATGAGGTTAGGTCCCCTTGTTAAGTATTCAAATAACACCTTCTAACTTCATGTTTATAATATTTATTAGCCTGTATCTTCTGTGATATCATAAGTACTGTAAAACCATATCTATTTTGTTTATGGTTATTAGCACCTAGCATAGCGCTTGACACTTTTTGTAGGCAGTCAGTAAATATTTGTTGATTGAATGAATGAATATACTATGGTGGCCATATTTAATCATCTTTCCCCTTCACCTTGAATTATTTGTAATTCCTTGCAAGTGACATGTTGTTCTGAGCTATTATGATGGCTCACATGATTTTCCTTTCCTGGAATACCCTATGCCTTTCATTGTCTTGCTAACTTCCCAATTATTACTCAAAACTGAGATTAATACGTAATAAAAAACCAAAGCTACATAAACAAGACGAGAAGACAACCCTCAGAATGGGAGAAAATACTTGCAAATGAAGCAACTGACAAAGAATTCATCTCCAAAATTTACAAGCAGCTCATGCAGCTCAATAGCAAAAAAACAAACAACCCAATCCAAAAATGGGCAGAAGACCTAAATAGACATTTCTCCAAAGAAGATATACAGATTGCCAACAAACACATGAAAGAATGCTCAGCATCATTAATCATTAGAGAAATGCAAATCAAAACTACAATGAGATATCATCTCACACTGTTCAGAATGGCCATCACCAAAAAATCTACAAACAATAAATGCTGGAGAGGGTGTGGTGAAAAGGGAACCCTCTTGCACTGTTGGTGGGAATGTAAACTGATACAGCCACTATGGAGAACAGTATGGAGGTTCCTTAAAAAACTAAAAATAGAACTACCATGCGACCCATCAATCCCACTACTGGGCATATACCGTGAGAGAACCATCATTCAAAAAGTGTCATGTACCAAAATGTTCATTGCAACTCTATTTACAATAGCCAGGACATGGAAGCAACCTAAGTGTCCATCAACAGATGAATGGATAAAGAAGATGTGGCACATATATACAATGGAATATTACTCAGCCATAAAAAGAAATGAAACTGAGTTATTTGTAGTGAGGTGGGTGGACCTAGAGTCTGTCATATAGAGTGAAGTAAGTCAGAAAGAGAAAAACAAATACCGTATGCTAACACATATATATGGAATCTAAAAAAAAAAAAAAAAGGTCATGAAGAACCTAGGGGCAAGACGGGAATAAGACACAGACCTACTTACTAGAGAATGGACTTGAGGATATGGGGAGGGGGAAGGGTAAGCTGGGACAAAGTGAGAGAGTGGCATGGACATATATACACTACCAAACGTAAAATAGATAGCTAGTGGGAAGCAGCTGCATAGCACAGGGAGATCAGCTGGGTGCTTTGTGACCACCTAGAGGGGTGGGATAGGGAGGGTGGGAGGGAGGGAGACGCAAGAGGGAAGAGATATGGGGATATATGTATATGTATAGCTGATTCACTTTGTTATAAAGCAGAAAACTAACACACCATTGTAAAGCAATTATACTCCAATAAGGATGTTTAAAAAAAGAAAAACAAACACCAAAGCTAAAGAATTAATCAGACGGAAAATTGACAGGTTTACATGCTGATGTTAATATTTGAAAAAGATTGAAAATCAAATAAAATAATTCAAAGAGAGAGAAAAACAACCAATTGAAAAGTAGATCTGAAAAACTTAAAATTGTTTTTTTGAAAAGCAGCCTAGAAAAAAAAGAGAGGTGAGAGAGAATACAAACTATACTCTGAGTAAGGAATAGATTTAACCACAGATGTAGCAACAGTTAAAACATGTACAATTCCATGTCAAATACATTTGAAAATGAAATGTTACCAGAAGTAATTCAACAAGAACTGAAAACATGAATGGACCAATAAGGGTAGAAAAAATGGAAATAATAGTTAAACTTAGTAGCCAAAAGGTACTGTGTCTAGATTATTAAGGAGCTAAATCCTATCAAATCTTCAAAACAGAGAAATCTTTTGTTATTTAAATTGTTTTGATCATAGAAAAATATGAAAAGAGTTTTGATTTATTTTATGAGGATAGCATTACTGGACAAGGATAACATAAATAGGAAAATAATATTTCTAACTCATTAAAAAAAATCCTAAATCAAATACAAGCCAATGGAATCCACATTTTAAATGAACATAAAATGATTTATTATTCTATGACTGCTAAAATAGCTTGACATGAGTGAATCTATTATTATAATAAAGTTCTTCAATATATTAAAATGAAAAAAATACATGTTCCCCTAATAGATGCTAAAAAGCCATTTGATAAAATTAAATACTCTTTCCACTTAAAACCTCTTAGGATGTGATGATTAGGAAGAACCTTCCTTACTTTCTAAAGTATATCTATCACAATCATAACAGACATTAAGCTTGAGCCATAAACAAGACAAACACTGCCCTGGAAAATATATTAATATAAATATATTAATGCAGGAAGACAAGAAAAAATCCCAAGAGGAAATAAATATTAGAAAAAGACAATATTATTGCTTGCAGGTGATATATAGTTATTTACCTACAATGTAAAAAGAATCTATTGAAAGATATTTGAACTAATAAAATTGTACAATAAACAGATGTATATAATGATCTGCAAAAAAGATAGTTTTTTTCCATATGTCCATTAGGAAATGTGAAAACTATTCTATTTACAATAGGAAAAAAACTATGGAAACTTAGAATTAAAATGAAGATATAAAAGGAGGCCGGAGCAATAGACCATGTTCCATGGAGACTAAATATTGTAAACTTGCTGTTTATCTTTAATATATCAATAAATTTAATGCAATTTAATAAAAATCCCTACAGAATAAAAACAATAAAACTTGACTAGCTAATTTTAAATTTTATTTTGAAGACAAAACATTAAAATATGTCGTGAAAATTTGAAAGAGGATGTTTGTTCTAAGCAAAAATATACTAAGAAGCTATTTATACTATAATCAAAAACAGTAATGTATTAGGGGCTTCCAATTAAAACTGGCAGGCAGAACACACTTATTTGCTGGCTCTCCTCTGACCCTAATAACACAACAGTAAAATAATGAGTCCAGAAAAATGACTCATAAGGGGATCATCAGAGAATAAGGAGTTTCAAAAAAATTCTGTAGACAAAAAAAGTAAGAATAGAGCCAAAAATGTTTAATTAAAAGTGTGTTCAGGAAAGACTTTTTCAGTCAGTTTCTTTTTTTCCTCCTACCTCCTTCCCATCCTCAGTGCTTTCCCAGTTCAGGCAACCCAGAATTTTACCCCCAGATGAAAAACTAAGCATCTTGCCTCTGAACATTCTGAAGAGCTACCTAAGGAGAATTGGGACTACGAGAGTAAGGTTCTTGTTCTGGCATTATTACTCCAATAAGAATAATTCTGTTTCCATTCTGGTCAATAGCCCTGTACACACATACTCATAGTTACAGGCATCTTCTTTATAGTTGGGGGAGATCTGGTGGAAAAACATACCTGCATATACCAGCTACCTAGAAAAGTCAACACTGTGTTCTGTCTGTTCATAGGACTTGATTTTCCAAACTTCCCAAACTTGACTACCCAGAAATGGCTTCTAGCCAAGATAGAGTATCAGGAACCAGATTTATGCTGCTTCTTTAGGCAATTAAAAACTGTACAAAACATACATAACAACTCTTTTTAGATACTGAACACAGACAGTGCAGGATTGTGATCTGTGAGGAAAAGGAAACAATTGAGGTGAGCCCTGCAATTGCTTTTTGTCTGGAGGCACTTTTGGACTGAAGAGGATGGAGGACTTGGAATCTCAAAGTATAGTAGCCTTGCTGAGTTGAGACAGAAATTGGAACCAAGGACTCTAAAGTGGCTCGAATTTGTGGGGTTGAGTTCTAGAGAGGAAAGATCTACACAGGAAAAGAGTTCAGAAATCTGCATAGGAATCCCCTTAACCCTGCTGACATCTAAGACAGGCATGCGTAAGGTTAAATTCCATGAGGCAGAACAAAGAACAACATGAGGCAGGACAAAGAACAACATGGACCTGTCATGGCTCCCACAGCTAACAGAAGGCCAGGAACCATTCAAGGCTGGGACATTCTCACCTCTCTGCATTCAGTGGTGGTTCCAGAGGATCTCGAGTAGACTAGAGGCTACTCTACACCCACCCTAATAAAAGTTTAAAAAACAAGCCTTGAAAGCACCAAATTGAAGCAGAAGTAATGTAATGCCTAACACAACCAATTCCAACAATCTGTAAAGGAAACAACAACATTCGGACAATCAACAATGTAAAATTCACAAAAACCCATCTTCCAGGTGGATTTTTGGCATACTAGATATGCCAGGAAGCCAGAAAATATGACCCATAACTGGGAGAAAAATCAGTCCATAGAAATAAACCCCCAAACAGTAGAAAAGATGGAATTAGCAAATAAAGACATTAAAATAGCTACTTGAACCATGTTAATGTATTTAAAGGAAAATATGAACATAATGGAAAGAAAAATGAAAGTTATAAACAAGAACCAAATGGAAAATCTAGAGATGAAAAATAAGATAACTGAAATGAAAAACTCAGTAAGTGGGAATAGTAGAAAATTAGGCATGGCAAAAGAAAAAACTAGTGAACTTGAAGATATAGTAATAGAAAGTATCCAAAGTGAAACACGGAAAAAGACTGAAAAGCAAATGAAAATAATACCAGTGAGCTCTAGGGCAATATCAAACAGTCTAACATATGTGTTATTGCATCTCAGAAAGGAGCAGTGAGAAAAAGATTTAAAGAAATAATGGTTGAAAATTTCCAAGTGTGATGAAAATTATAAATCCACATCCAAGATGCCCAAAGAATCACAAGAACCCCAAATTATCAATGTCAGAAGTGAAAGATGGGACATCACAGGTCCTCTAGACATTAAAAAGATAATAAGGAATATTATAAACAACTTTATGCCAATACACTTGAGAACTTACGTAAAATGTACAAATTCTTCAGAACGACAAATGATCAAACCTGATTCAAGAAGAAATAGAAAATCTGAATAGTTCTGTATCTATTAATGGGGTTGATTTTGCAGTGTAAAACCCTTTCCATTTAGAAAACTCCAGGCTCTCTGGTGAATTAGATTATGTATTTAGAAAGGAATAATATCAATAATACCAATTCTACACTAATCCTTTCAGAAAATAGAGGAGGAGGGAACACTTTCCTATTGGAAAACCTGACCTTATATTTTATGAGGCCAGGATTTTCCTGACACCAAAATCAGATAAAGACATAAAAAGAAAATAATATAGATACCAATATCCTGAACATAGAAGCAGAAATCTTTAACAAAATATTGTCAAACTGAATCCAGAAGTATGTTAAAAGGATAATACATGATATCTGATGAAGTTTATCTCAGCAACTCAAGGTTGGTGTAATGTTTCAAAATTAATCAATGTAGTCACCATATTTACAGATTAAAGGGGGAAAACACAGGATCACCTCAATAAAATGCAGAAAAAGCATTTGACAAAATTCAATAAGTTTATTTGTATAACAAGAAGTCTTGAAAGCTAGAGATAGTGTCTCTGCTGGAGCAAGGACAGGTATTCTAACTGTCCTGTATAATAAAGGTAACGTTTCCATCTAGAGCAAAGGGCAGGCATGCTTACTGCACTCAGAAAAGTAATGGTTCCCTAAGCTCAGAGTTTTCTCTTGTAACACAACCACTGTGTGACCCTTTTCATGTTGCCTATAGGAACTGGGGCTTGGAGAACCCATGCGAAAGTGCTGTTACTCTGGCTCCTGCTATTGCTGTGAGCAACAAACTGTCCTTTATCTCTGACCCAGGAGTCTCATGTCTTCCACTAGAACCCATGAAACTGTCAGGCTAACATATTAGCTTACAAGTTGGATAAAGTCTCAGAATGTTGACAGTTCTTGACAACATAAAAATATATACCTAATTCCAATTTCAAATTTAAAAAAACTAGTCTAATCAATTATAAGGTAATTGTAATCACATGTAAAAGTGAATTTAAAATTTTTTGTTGAAAAAAGTACTTGGACAAAGGATTTTGAAACATTGATTTTAGAAATTTATTTACATGGCTTGGATGGAAGCAATTGATATGGTTTACTTGGAATTCCTGGAAAAAAAGAAGAATTTTTTAAAAGGTTGGACTTCTAAGTGTATTGCAGAAAAATAATAATTAAAAAAAATCCCTGTTTGCTGCCGAAGTTGCTTTGGTCATATACAACGTATAGAAGTAGTATAAATAAAATAACATGAATTTTATCAAAAGAGCAAAATCTCTAAATAATTCCACTATATAATAAATTGGATACAAATCTTACAAAACTGAATTGTACTTACCTTCTTATTACTGTCCTCTGGCTAATGCCCGATAGGCTAAAAGAATCTTAAACATATTTCTTCTAATCCACCACGATATACATACCTGTCAAATCAGGGGCTAAAGGCCTACTCCTAGGACTAGAGGTGTCTTCATAAATATCATAGATGTCAAGATGGAATTTCTCTCTTCTTGAAATGTAGCCCATTGTTGATAGGTCAATACGATGATTATAGATTTTTTCACTTAGATTTAAATATTCTCTTTGAAGATTCCGCATCTCAAATTCCAAGGTATCCCTTTCATTCTCTATACTTCTTACATAGTTTTCTAAAAGTATTTTGTCTTCCTCAAGTCTACTGATGCTGTTTTCAAATTTTATACTTTCTTGACTATGGTTTTTTAGTTCTTCTTTTAGAATCTGATTATCAGTTTTAATTTCCATTAACATTTTTGATAACATTTCACATTTGTTGCCCATTTCTGACAAACTATTCTTATAAATACTTGCTTCTGATTTTGCATTTTTTATTTCTTGCAGAAAATTCTCTTCGGTGGTAGATTGGTATGTTTGAATATCCTCAATTTCTCTTTCCATCATTTCTCTTGCAGCAGTAGATTCTTGTAAGGTTGTTTCAAGATTAAGCTTTTCATTTTTAACTGTTTCTATTATTTGAAGAAGTGTCTCTTGTTCAGTTTTTGCCAATCTTTCTTTCTCTTTTAGCTGCATTATCTCTAGCTGGTTTTCTTTTTGTTCATTTTCAAGTGAGCCTTTTTCCGTTAGAAGCTGGTATGTTTTTTCCTCTAACATTTCTTTTTCCTCTTGTATCAATAGAATATTTGTTTTCATTGATTCCATTTCTGTGATCAGTAGTTTATTTTCATTATTGACAATGGCCATGTCACTTTGAGTTTGGTGTTCCTTACTTTTTAGTTGTTCTAATGTTTCTATCATTTGTTGCTTCTCCAAAGAAAGTTGACTATTTTTTTCCTCTAGGGTTTTATTTTGTCCTTGGAGAACATTATAGTTACTAATTATTTCTTTCAATTCTTTAAGACATTCTTTGCCATCTTCTTCTGTTTTAATTAACTTGGACTGAATAGTGTTCTTTTCTTCAACCAATGTCTTAAGTTGTTTTTCATACATTTCAATTTTCTGTATCAGAGATTGTGTGATAAAGACAAGAGGTTTAATTTTTGTTTTAAGGGTTAGGTTTTCATTCTCCAGTTTCATTACTTTTTTCTGTATCTGCGTAGATTCTTTCAGGTAATTCTGTAAGTACTGAATTTTTGCTACACACTGCTCAGTAACAGAATTGACTTTGGATGTCTTCTCATTTTCAACTATTATTGATCCTTGTTTTACTGCAAATGGTTGTCTTTCTTTGTCTTTCATTGCATATTTTGTTGGGTCAAAGAATGCCAGTGTATGTCTTGGAACTCTGGAATGGAGTTTTAAATCTGCAATATTCTTGTCAGTAATAGGAATTTCTTTATTATTTTTCTCATTCTTTTCCCCCCTGTGTATTTCACTCTTAGATAGTTTTTTACATTTCCTACAAAAACTCACATGGAATTTTGACACTGTTTCCCTGAGTGGGAGTAATTTGTTTACTAGTGCCTCTAATTCCAAAATTCTCTTTGATTTTATATCTTCATTTAAGTTACTTTCAATATTTTCTTCCTTAATAAAGTTAATTTTTTCCTTGTGAGTGGGGGGCAGGTCATAGTTACCATTCCTTGGAATAGCTTTTAAAGTTTGCAGTTCATTTGTAAGTGCCAGTTCCCTATCATGTGACTTTTGAAGCTCTTCCTTCATTTGTTTGATAGAATGGCAAATATCATCTAAATTTTCACAAAATCCATGCTTGAGAAAAGGCACAGTAATTCTGGACTTATCCACAATTACCATATCAGCTTGAGACATCCCGTTTTGAGGTACATTAGGTAGGAAATTATAAAGGTTATTATCATTCTTCAAGTCAGAATTTTCTGAAGCTGAGTTATCTGTCAAAGTTAATATGTCCTTGAAATGTATCTGGCATGGGATATTTATACCTTGAGAGAGACTGTTAACACTATCACTACTGAATATTTCTTCTACTGAATGAAGAGTCCTAGGATCCTCAAAATGCTGAATTTTCTCCATAGAAAGGGTTTCTTCTTGATTCTCTATAGGCTAGTAACAATAAAAATCACACTATGAATGTACTATCATTTGCTACATGACCAACAAATTAAGATAATATTTTGTGGAGGAATTATTTTTATTACAACCAGAATGAACATTTTATCCATTTCTGCAGCAAAGAGGCTGACAAGTATGATTCATTTTCTCCAGAAAATCTACCATTATTTTGAGATCTGTAACTCTGGTCTTCACAATTTGCTTAGAAATTGCACTTATTTTCTTAGGGGGTGAGATAGAAGGGCCAACCCCTCAATTCCAGAAATACAAATTCAACATTTCTCAAGAGACCATCATAGATAGGTGGGGAAGAGAGAAGCAATAGTTCAAAGGGAAGTTTAAGGAAAATGAAAATTTCTACTTCTGGGCTATTTGTCAACCTTAGCTTGTCTTCCTAGTTTCAAATGGATCTAGGGCTGTGACTCTTCACAGAGAAAGTGTGAAGTTCTGATAAGTATGGACACAGTGACTCTAGTTTGGACCTGTTTTAGAGAACTCACTCTAGTTGTAAGTCAGTCCTAAAAGTAGAAAAACTCAAAGTGGACAGAAAAACTGCCATGTATTTCAGTTTACTTGGGAATCTTTAGGTATATGGACTAAGTCAAATGCCCCTCACACGCTCTCCTAAGAGAAACAAGAAAATTGCAGAAGTACAGAGGTAAACGCACATCTTTTAGGGTTTTCAGGACAGGAGTTTCCTTATTTTCATCTTTGACAATCCAGTCGCCCTGTGAAGAAGGGGAGAATGTAAAGGTGAAGGTAAACTGGTTGTAGTAACATTTCTGAAGTACCTAAATGTAGGAATGATTTTGTACTGAAACACATACCAAAGCTTTTTCATTGCGTGTGCTGAATACTAGATTTTTTTCTGAGCTAAATTGTGGGTTTTCTACTTCAGTAATACTTTTGTTCAATATTTCACTGATTTCAGACTGCACCTTTAAAAGAGAAATTAAGAATGTCGGACTTTGATTTCACATTTATTAAGTTATGAATGCACAAGGATAATAGATATTATACTTGAAAGATACCTTTAAATTTCCTATGCATATTCTTTTCCATCATATAAAATAAAAATGAAATTTAATTTATTGTAATCTCTCTCATTGAAGGAATCTTTAAGAAAAGTATGTCTTTACTACATGACTATAAAATCAGAAAGACTTAATTTAGGAAAGCAATAAAATCTTATGAATTAAAATAATTTTCGATGTTTGATTTTTACATTGTTGAATAAGTCAGAGGTCTTTGATCTCTGTCATCAGAATGGAATCTATTCTGTCAGCCTCAGGAGGATTTTATCTTCTCTTCCCATTTCCCTGCAGTTGCTTTTAGTACAAGAATTTCAGGTTGAAGTTTATATTGGGTCTTTAGCGACTATGCGTTGTGTTATGTACCCCCAGGAGCCATGCTCTATCCTTCTGTTAACACTACCCCGTACTTCTGGATAAAGTCCATGTGCCTTTGGTGATACAGATCCCTCCTTCAGCTCCAAGGGGTGGGCATGTGACCCAGAGCTAACCAGTCAGAGCGTTGCCTCCCTCTGAACAGTGATTGCTTCAAGCACTGCACGTGGGGCTGTCAGAATCAGGCCAAGAACTCAGTACACACTGTTGAGAGAGAAAAGCACAGTCTCATCTCTGTCTAACTGGAATTTGGAAGGATAAGGGCCGGAACTTCTAGCAACCCTTTTGCTACCACATGGAGTCTGAGAATACGTTACTGTCAAAAGCAGAACCAAGATAAGGAGTGAGGCTGGTTCCCTGATGACGAGGGTCCTGAACCTATGGATGAAGCCATCCCCAAGTGAGCTATTCCTAGGGCTTGCGTTACTAGAGCTAACAAAGTACACTTTTCCCTTAGTCAGTTTGACTTAGATTTTATATCACTTATAATGAGAGTCCCTATTTGTAGACTATATATAGGTAGCACTTTAAACATATGTTTTTTAAAAAAAAATCAGTGTTATTTCTTTTGGCTCATATCCAAATGCAAGTATAACAGAATGTAGTTTCCTGCCAATTTTGTGTCTAGAATAGGTTGTGGCCTTATTACATTCAATATCAACTAATCAGTTGGCTAGTGATCATCAGCTCAGAAATGTGTGATGGTATTCTGTTTGGATATTTTCTATGTAAATTAGAAGAAACATACCATGCTAACATTCTGCAAAGTCTGTATTCGGAGAGCCTGAAATGATTCCAGCTGATGCTGAAGGGCCTATAACAAAATTACACAAGGTATGAAATTGAACATTTTTAGGTGAACATACATTTTGTTACAATTAAAAAAAAAAAAATCCCCCAAAGTTGCCTATTACAAGGATCATGTGAGGGTCAGGTGACTCACATTCTTCATCATTCTTGCTCACTCTCCAGTGCATTTTGATGAAGACTTTTGTGGAAAACCCGTATATATTTAGGAAGTATTCTGAGAAAGATCAGACTTTACACAGATTTTCTGAGAAAATAAAATGAAATATACTCACTTTCAGCGCTGAATGTGGTTGGATTTGATTTTCTGATTCTGTTATGCAGCCGTATTCTAAAAAGTAAAATTGAAAAACTATGTGATTTAATTCTTAAGTGTTATTTTTAAACAATGTTAATGGAAAGCAGTCTCCTAGCTTTCCTGGATGGTGAGGCAAAGAGATAGTGAGACTGATGTTCACATTAAGACAAACCCGATGCTAGCTGCATAGTGAGTTTAAGAGATAATTCTCATCTGACTTACAATACTGCACCTACTTAAGGTTGTAATAGTGGTATTACTTTTATAATAAACCTTTAACTTGTAACATCAAACTGAGAACTCTCAGGAACTCAGATATCTTTGTTTGTTTCTGGGATATAAACTATATTTTTTGGTAAAAAAATTCACAATTCTTATGTTAAGGGAGACGCTTGGCAAAGTCCTATATAGGTCTCAGTACCTATGCAACAGCCATGTGATGTTTTTCTTCCTTAACATGGAAAACAATTTGGATTAATAGAACATAATTTTTGTTATGCCCTTAAGCAAAGTGCTATAAGGATCCGTGTGTTCCTTCCTAGAAAATAGATTTTAGATCTGCAATAGGGGAGAGACTATATAACGTTTGCAAATTTCCTGACATACATTCCTCTTTTTTCCCAAATGTTAGGCTACTTGCTTTGCAAATTTTTATTTAAAAAATTAAAAAACATGTCCTGAATGAAATGAGAGTTATGTTAGAATTTGCCCCAGGCTGACAATTTCTGCTGTAAGAGAAGGTTTTTAAAGAAGTCAGTGCATCTCCTTTGGAATGGCAGTCTGCCAGATGTTATAGAATCTGGTTGCAAAGTATACTTCCTTCCACCCAGTCCCAGTGTGGCCCTCATCACTGAGAGAGCTGCTGTGGTTCAGAGCCTGGAGCCATTTGGCCAGTTGAAGAATCCCACCTTCATCACAGGGGCAGGGATGGACTGTGTGTGGGGGCTGGGCAGGGGTGCATTAATGAGTATCTTCAGGATTCTGGCTTTCTTTATCGCCTCTGAAAGTCAGAGGGAGTTATGAGCCATGCTATAGATAGCCTTGCCAGAATCATCTCTTTTCATCTTTGGCCCCCACTCTCCAATTTTATGTCCTGAGGGGGTGCCCCCTTCCTTCTCCAGGTACTGCTGGTGAAGTTTTTGCTGGTGTTCTGGCGGGGTTTTTTTGTTCATGTCCTTTTGTAGTGGGGGAGGAATGTCTGGGATCTTCTTTAGCTCTAAAATCTCTACCTGAAAGTCTAGAATAATTTTGATAAGTTCATGATTTGGCCTTAAATATTGTTTCATGTTCAAGTGGTTCATTCCTTCAATAATATCACACATTCAGATTTTGAGTGTCTACTACTTGGTGTGCCCCACTGTAGTTACTATAGACACAGCAATGAATAAATCAGCCGGAGCTCCTGTTCTCACTATGCCTACCTTCTAAAAAAAGTAAACAGAAAAATAGCAAACAAAGATATAAACAGGATACTTCCAAATAATGATAAATAACACAAAGAAAATAGGCTACTGTGACAGTGAGGGGGGGTGAGGACAGCATTGGGGAGGGTGGTTAGAAAAGGCCTATCTGGCATTCTGTGGCTTCAGCCAAGACTGCTACGTGATAAGAAGGGGCCAGCCATGGGGACATCTGTAGGAAGAGATTCAGAGCAGAGGAAACCGCAAGGCCCTGAAGCAGAGCACGTGTCACCTGTGTTTGGAACAGAAAGAAAGCCCATGTGGATGCAGCTTCCTGAGCAGATGGGAGCACGGTGTGCTAAGAGTTCAGGGGGAGACGGGGGGGTGAGGTTAGAGAGAATCTGGCAGGCCATCCTGAGGGATTTGGCTTTTATTTTAAGAGAAATGAGAAGCTTTGGGGGGTTTCAATCACGAGAATGATTTGATTTGACTAAAAACATTATAGGACACTCTCCTGCATGATAATGGATTACAAGGTAGCAGTTGCAGGACTGTTGGAATAATCCAAGGGAGAGACAAAGGTATCTTGGACTAGAATGGCAGTGGGGGAAATGGAGAAAAATAGGTGGATTCAAAATATGTTTTGGAGATGAAGCATTGCTGGAGGATTAGATGTGGCCAGTGTCGAGGAAGGAAAGGTGACTCCTAGGTTTTTAGTGAGAGCAGGTGGACGAATGATGATGCCATTTACTGAAATGGAAAAGAGTGGGGGAGGAACATATTTTAGGGAAAACTCGTTTAGGTCTGTTAAAGTTAAGTTTTCTGTTGGACATCAAAGTGGAGATGTCAACAGGCAGTTGGATAATCCAGGCTCTGGGTCAGGGGAGTGGTTATGAGCACTGCATTGGGAAATATGGACCCTGCTGCTGGCCTAGACAGGGGCACTTTCTGTGCAGCGAGCAGCTCAGAACCCCAGATGAAGTGGCTCGAGGGGAGATGGAACGTGAAGGTTCGTGGGCAATGCTTTCTGGTTTTACTGTGGCAGGGGATAAGGTGCCTGGTGGGGATAGGGGTTTTGGGAAGAGATGTGAAGGTTAAGAAGAATTTTTTTTAAACCATGAGAGAGTCTAATATGCCTGCTTACTGCGGGAATCATATAGTGGAAATGGAGGAGAAGAATAATACTGGAGAATGAGGAAGGCTGATGGCCAAAGTTGAGTACTTGAGAATTCCAGGAGAGATACGATCTGGAGGAAATGACCTGTGATTGAGCAGGGACAGTCCTTCCATTGAAGTGGGGGACAGCAGAGAATATGGGACACAGGCGGTAGGTTAGCAGAGTTTAAGGTTGAAGGTCAGGGAGTTTGGGTCTGATTGCTTCTATTTTTTTCATATAGTTTAGGTCATGTTACATGTTGGGAGGTAGCGGTGAGAGGTGTTGGAGATTTGAGGAAACCAGAAGAGTGGAATAGTTATCTTGGACAGGGCTTGCAAAAGCATTTACTGGGGAAATAAAGTAACTTTTCCAAATAGCATTGAGATCCATGGTATGACTCAGAAGTGAGTGTTTTTCTCCTGCAAAGTTCATATGATTCAGTGAAGATACAGAGTAGGCAGAGAGTTGGATTCATCTATTTTTAAAAGCTATGAAAATAACTTTTTGTTTTTCTTATTAGATTCAGAGACATTGGCTACTAATTCCCAAAGGGAAGATAATTTTAAAATTCGTCAATACTTAAAGAAACACATAGGATTATGTGATTCTAGAATTGGAAGGGAAATTATCAGTGAAGCACAGGAGAGGGAACACAGTCACAGGTCACCATTTATCAAGTCCTTGCTGAATGTACACTATTGGGAAGTATTTAGTAGAGGATGTGGTGCCAGCCCTGAAGAAGCTTATACTCTATTCAGATTGCAAGAAATATTCAGATTATATTCAATTTAAGTTCTGTAGCTGTTTCATATTTAGTGTCAAAATTTAAAAACAAGATATCAGCAGGATGACTTTTGAGGTAATTAAGGTAAAGATATAGGGAATTTATTCTGAAGTCTGCAGAAGATTATGTCATATTCAATGTATAGAGAAAGTTTTAAGGGCATACCTGTAGCTAACAGAGCAGGGAGAACAAACGAGTTTTAAAAATGCAACGTGGTAATGATTCTATATACGATGGTAGACACTCTGTAGTCAACGCCTTTTAATTCTCAGGTTCAAATACTGAGTTTTGCTGTGACAATTCACACTCACTCCTAGAAGTAACTGTTTTATTGAAGCCTTGTGAGCTGTTCTACCCAAGCCTTCATTCATTCATCTAACAACTATTTTTAAGCACCTGCTATGTATCAAGTACTGTCCAAGGTGCCGGGGATCCTACAGTGAACCAAATATGCAAAACCCCTGCCCACGTGAGGGGAACGAAGGATCTTGCGTGTAAGACGGCAGTGAACCCTATGGAGACTAGTACAGCGCAGAGCAGGGGAGTGAGCACATCTGCACGAGGCTTTGTTACGGGAGCTCTGGGGCCAGGCTGCCTCAGCTTGAATCCTGGCTTTGCCGCACGCTCACTGCGAGGGCTCAGTGTCTCGTTTGTAGGTAAAGCCTTACACAGTGCACGGCACACGGTAAATGCTCAAGAAAAATTTACTCTCTTACTGTAGCAACAAGGGTATTATCAATATGATGATGATTTGGTAAATTTAAACTTTCTAATAGAGATGGGAGGGAGGGATGACTGCCCAAATTCTCCAGTGCTTCCCATTTTGCTCAGCATAAAACCCCACATCCTTAGGTGGAATTACAAGGCCCAGTGTCCTCTGTGAACCCTTCTCCTGTCCTCCTCCGTGCTCATTCTGCTCCCGTCACCAGCCGGTCCTCAAACATGCCAGGCATCCTCCCACCTAGGGACCTTTGCAGCTGCTGTTCTCTCTGCCTGGAATGTTCTTTCCCCGGAATTCTGCACTGACTACTCCTTTACCTCCTTCAGGTCTTTGCTCAGATGTCATCTGCTAAGGGAGGTCTCCTACCACCCTATTTGAAATAAAACTGCACACTCCCCACCCACCTCTGACACTCCATATATATACTTCACGCCATATACTAACTCCTTGTTCTTTTAAAATCAGAGACCTGAGAAATATATACGACCTTGTAATTCGGCATTACTTATGCAAATCACGTCAGTGTTCTGTTGGTCAGTACCCAGCGAATGGATCACTTGGTGACCATGAAGTGTAGCTAAGAGAACAGAAAGTGGGGAGGGCACAAGGTCACACCTCCTAGTTTTGCCTTGAGCTGTAAGCACGAAGTCCCTGCCATCTTTGGTGGCGCCTAACTTAGAATATCTCTCACCGATTGAGTCCCTGGCCTTATACCCGCCATGCTCTAGCAAGAAAGACTGTAACTCTCACACAAGCATATGTGCTATTTTGTATGTAACTGCATTTTCTGTGAACGCTGGCATTTTTCTCCAGAGCCTTCCATCTCACTCACATTAGAGAACACACGGTCTTGCCACATTAAGCTCCCTCAGTCTCTTCTGACCTTAAACACTGTCTCTTGGTATGGAGCTGTCTCCGTGTCTAATCTCTCTGTGAGGGCTTTCTGCCCCACTCAGGGCTTCCCATCACCCCTCCCGTTGCACAGGGAGGCCTGCCTGGCCTCATGCAGGTGGGAGGGGCACAGAAGAGCAGAGAGAGGGCAGGTCAGTGCACTGCCCTGCGGCCTCTACTGAGGTGTGGCTTATCCTGGTGGTCACTGGGCATCCAGTTGTCTTGCGTCTTTTGTCTGCCGGGTGTGGCTGCTCCAGCCCTTTTTTTAGAGCCCTTGACAAGGCCGTTGTGAAGGTCCCCGGTTTATGGAGGTGGACAAACCCCAACCTGACCTCAGGTCTCCGGCTCACCACTTGTCGCAGCACCTCTGCGTCTGGATTGCCCATGTGTCCCGCGTGGCTTATGGGCAACTGTAGGATCCCAACGTGGCCCCTCAGTTTAGATACCGCCTTCCGCCCACGGCGCTCTGCTCCTTCGCTGGTGTCTCACGTGAACACCAGGCCCCTCTGAGAGCTGTGTAGCCTCCTTCAGCTTCTCTCAAGGAAGCGAGACTCCAGCTCCAGTGTTCTCAGATCCTCCCTGCATCTTATTCATGGTTTATATGGAACTTGAAAACTGCAGCTTTTTAATGATTTCAAACATCCTCCCTATACAGTATCCTGTAGTCCACAAATATTTACTATAAAAGTATTTCTCTTGGAAAAAAATAGGTAACTTTTTAGTGACTGTCCAAAAAATCAGCAGTTCTTATTTGGTATTCAGAGAAGCAGTAAGTACAGTGTAGCATGGAGGTTAAGGCCTGGACCCTGGAGCTACCCTCCTGAACACTGGCTCTGTCCGTTGCTGCCTGTGCGACCTTGGGGAGTTAGTTAACCTCTCTGTGCCTCAGTTTCCTCACTTGTAATATGAGGAGAATGGTAGTGCCTACTTCATAGGGTTGTCGTGAGGATTAAATGAGTTGATACATTTAAGTGCTCAGAACAACATCTGGCACAAAGTAAATGTCCCGTGTTAGTTATTATTAGTATCTTACGAGTAGTTACCGGAAGCACACCAGTTGGGCCAGTGGATTTAGGTAACGTACTGGTTGCCTATAGTAAAAGGCAGAAACATCACTGCCATCGGAGCCTTGGCCTGGGAGGTTTTACCTGTTTCACTGCCACCATTTTCCTTTACCCCCTCAGAGGAATTTAGGATCTTGGGTGCTGAAAGGAGAACGCAGTCAACCTCCTCCTCTTCCTCAGGATGCTTTTCTGTAACAGAACAGTACACGGCTTTTGGTTTTGCTGGGAGAAAGGAGGCGAGGCGTGGGGATTCGGGACGCGGGCGCGCTGAGCGGCCACAGGAGGGCGCGCTGGGGCCACGCCGCGGCGGCGGGCCGGGCTGCTCCGAGGCTGGAAGCAGGGCAGGCGCGGGGACGCAGGCGGTGCTTTCCTCCCGGGGCGGGCGGAGGTGTGCGGCTCGTCTAGGAGATCCGCACTCCAGACGGGACCCGCCCCGCGGGGGAAGGAGCCGGGGCCGGGTGAGGCGGCGCTGCCCACCACGCGTCCGCTTCCCAGGGCGCCCCCTCCCAGGGCAGCCCCCGGCCCGGCTCTTACCCGGGCTCATTTCTGCTGCTGAAGCTCTCTTTCCAACCGCCTTCCCCTCTCCCAGGCAGTCTGCTCGGTTGCTTCCCGCCCGGGCAGCTCGTTGCTTGGTAACGGGGTGGCCGGGACACAGCGAGCGGCAGTAGGGCGCGCGCGAGGGTGGGGGTGGGGAGGAGGAAGGTGCGCGCCGGGGGCCGGGGTGCAGTACGCCCGCCCCGCCGGAGCGGCGCCCGCGACAGCTGCGTGCTACCTTTGCTGTGCCTCCCAGGCCCAGCGACAGTCTCACTAGGGTGTGTCCGCGCCCCACGCCCACCCCCGCCGCTGCCCTGCTGACCCAGAACTTGATCTCGATCAGACTCTGATTTAACACAGTACCTGTTGGACCCAAGCTGTGTGGAGAAAGGGGAATGTTTGGAGACACGCAGACACCTAGGAACTCCCCCCCCCCCCCTTTCTGATCGCCATTTCATTGTTTTATTCTGTTCTATTCCTCTTGTTTCAACCCATCGGTCGAATTAGTTTCAGCGTTTGGGGATTTGAACGGTCCTAGACCATTTTTGTGAAAGGACGTCTGTTTGCTGTGGTTAAAAGAAGACCCCTGTTTCCGATAATGAACTTTCAGTAACCGTGTATGGAAATGTACACATTAGAGCTGTCGCAGAGGCGCCGGTCTTCATCTGTAGAGCATGCTCATTTCCTGTGCACCTGGGCAAACCGCTTGCACAAGATGAATGTTGCGTTGGAAGCTGGGGCTTGTTCAGCTGAGGACTGGTTGGCGTGGCCGCAGTCAGTCCCTGTGCCCATCAGGAAGTGGAGCTCTTTAAATAAAAGTTTTAAATGAGTGTATATTATTATTTTGCGATAACAACCGTTACAGATAGAATATAAAATAATTGAAAATTCAAATTTTAAGTCACAATAAGGAATTTAAAGTCATGATGACATAACTTATTATATAATTATGTGGCTTGCTTTCATGGAAATGAAATTCTTTATCAGAGGTTCAATGTTTACTTGCTGTAATTTCTTGTTTTTTAGCCTATAGGAATGGTGTCTAGAAGATTCGACAGTCTTGTGGTGGTGTAGACAATTTCAACAAATTGTAATTTTGAGAACTTAGGTTCTCCATTGATGATTGATATTGACAAAGTTAATTTTTTCCGAAGAGCTACAAAAATTTTCATCAATGTGTCTGTTAAATTACTATTCTGAATAAATTACAGTATTTTGAAGGGAGAATGTAGATAAAAAAGCATTACATTTTAGTAAGTTAACTTCCATACTAATGAAATTTCCATAACAAATAAGAAATTACTATAAAATATTCTACTTTATGTAACATTATATTTTAATATCTAGTAACCTGATAATTAACATAATATAATATTCTATAATAACTAATTTGTCTATGTAATATTCGTGGATTATGATGGCAAATGTATACAGAGAAGTTACTTGTGGATTTAAATGAGAGGATTCAGCCACACCATTTAGCACAGAATAGAAAAAGCAGATGATAAGAGCTATAATATCAAAAACTCAAACTTAGCCAGTGTGCTAATTTCAATAGAGATCTACTCTAATTTTAAGATACTTCCCAATCAGTTCATCAGTTAGAGAAGCAGTTCTTTACTTAGAAGATCAGTTGATTTTAGGTGTTAGGTCAACAAGATCATTTGATTATCAAACTCATTTCTCTTTAGTAAACTAAATCACGTATGTGTATTCTCAGTTAGAATAGGAATAATTTATTTGTCAGAAAATTATTGTAATTAATATATAAAAAGCCCATCTTTGGAGCCAACAAAGATAATAAATTTAAAAAACATCTTCAGTAATTACAGTGTCTATGACATGAATGGCATCCCCTCAGAAAAGGCCCCATGTTAGGGCCTCACATCAACAGTTGCACATGGAGACCCTGTTCTTTGGTGAGAGAGAACCTGGAAGGGTAAGAAGAGAACATGAACCCCCAGAATGGGGGTGGATGGTGGACGCATCATTTTGGGGTTGTTCACTGCATTTGTGAATGTATGTCAAGGGAAGTCTTTTCTGATTACTCATGGCCACTTAAAACCGTGTCACCAATCACAACCTGCTTGAAACTCCCTCCATTCTGAACTTTGCAGGTAATGGTGACTCGGTGACTTGCTATCTCTGAGCATGAGTTTACTTATCTCCACAACAGGCCAGGATTGCTGTAAAGGGTCCTACTACAGTAGGTTCAGTAGTTACATAGGAGGCTGCCAGTGATGGCAGCTCTAGACCCCAGAGTCTCAGGTGAGATTCCATTAAGAGTGCTGACATTTTTTCCTGTGATTCATCCTTGTTTTAAAAAAATTGACACTTCAATTGAAAAAGATTCAACTACTTTAGCTCAAATACCGGAACACGTATATATTTTAAAGAGATAGTTTGTGTTGTCTAATTTGTATTGTGCATCCACTTTGTGATGAACTTGCCAAAGTTCAAAAAATAAAAAATTTTATAAGTTTCTCAGTCAATGCACATTTATATGGCCTATAAAATGTAAAGTCCTCATTACGTTTTATTTATTAAATTATTTTTTGAGAAATTTTAAAATGATGGAATATGCAAAGAATGCTATAATTAACCCTTTGCTTCCATCTCCCAGAATTAACAGTTATAATTATATTGGCATATTTGATTTTTATTTAGAAACAATAAAGAATCACATAGAATGGAACTCCCCACCACTTCCTTTTCTGTTCCTTCTTCCCTACACTCCTCCCATAAGAAACCATTGTCATGAATTTAGGGTACAATCTTACAGTCCATTCTTATATTTTTATACTAATTATAATGAGTAATAGAGATGATTGCCCTTGTTTGTTTTAAAGTTTTTCATAAATGGTATCATAGTTTACATTTTATTCTGCAGCTTGCTCTTTTTCTTCAACAAATATGTTTTTTAGGTCTATGCATTTTTAAAGAATAGATCTTTAATTCAATTGTAAAAATGGACTTGAGATACCTTTCAGTTCTTCCAGTGCTTTTGCCCTTTTGGTCTCCATTATGTTTTAAATTTTGAAATGAGATCACCAACTTATAATAAAGTTGGAAGTATAGTCTGATACATATTTCATTTTCTCCTGAGCCATTAAGAGTGAGTTGTTGACATGTTGTCCCGTCACTTCCGAATACTTTGATGTGTATCTTGTAAGGACACTCCAACATGAGCACAATACAGCCATTAAAGTCTGGAAATGAGCATTGATACATTACTGGCATCTAATCCTCAGACCCCACTAAAGTTTGACCAGTTCTTCCAATAATGTCCTTTACAGCAAAGGGATCCAGTCCAACATCTTGCTTTACATGTAGTTGTCATGACATGCCTCTTTACTCAGAGTCTCATGGACCCAGAGTTGCCTGTTTTATTCAGTGGGTTAGAATGGATTATCTTCTGTTGCTGACATGATTTATACTGTTGCTTAAATTTCCCTAATTGGGTCAGTGCGAGTGTCTCTAGCAGGCCTCTGCATACTTTTGACACATCTCCTTCATTACTAGAGCACTTTTTAATTTGCTTGACACAGTCAGATGTTTCATGCTTATCCTGTATTTTCCCTGCCCTAGCCCTGAAATCAGCCATTTCTCCGAGGAGTCTTGGTTTCTTTTAGAGGAGAATGGTATTTAGAAGCCAGGATGTGAGCGCTGAGTTGCTATCTAGGTGTAGCTGCTCCCAGGCCCTCTTAGTAGATAGAGCAAGGGAATGTCTGCCTGGGTACGTATACACATATACACAAGCACACACACACATTCGCATCCACGTTTATTTATCTGTATCGAGAACCATGAGTTCACAATGCCTCCAGTTCCAATGCAACATCACAGTGCTCTTTCTAGTTTTCTCCCTTTCCAGATGAGAAAGTTGACTTCCATTATCCCTTATATATTTCCTTATATGCTCTCTCATGCCAGTCTTTCACCATCAGCCCCACATGGATGCCCTCGTTATCCCACTTAGGTTCCAGGACTCTGTATCGCCCCTTCCCGACTCCGCTGAGACCCTGAACCCTATGCCGGGCCTCCTCTCCACCTAGAGACACTCCTCATCCCTTTGGGCTCCGTCACTGCAGGCTGGGCCTCCTCTCTGTGGAGGAGACCTTCACGTCCTCCCTGCCTGTGACACCATGCACGCCCAGGCCCGTGCAGGGCCACCCTCCCCACCCTGCTTGAGCTCCGACTGCTGATGCCAGTGTTCCCACCCACGCGGATGCTTTCTTTTCCCACCTTGGGATGGGACACCCAAAGCCTGCTTTTGCAAAGTCATGAGATGATTCTTCCATGCTTTTTTTTTTCTAAAAGCTTTATTGTTTTACCTTTCATTTTTAGACTTGCTATTCATCTGGAATTGATTTTTATACAGAGTGTGAGGTAGGTGTCAATATCCATTTTTTATATGCCTATCCAATTGACCCATCATTTATTGTAAAGAATGTGATTTTCCATACCAGCTATATATTTTAATATATTTTACAATGTGTTTTTCTTTTGTGTGCTCATATTCTACTAATCTTGAACCTAAAGTTCCTCATTGCCAAGTTGCTAAAGTCAGGTAAAGTGATTATTTGCTTACCCAGCATATAGATTAGAATTAGATAAAAGGCATAGTATAGTGAAATTTCCTTTAGACTGCAGAAATGGGGAAAACCCCATTCTCCTGAGTGAGACCAGGAGAACCCTGGGTCTCTGAGATTCTCTGTTGAGCACCCAGTGTTTTCTGTAGCACTCAGGTTTTCAGTACATAGAAATGAAGGCTCAGTGATATTCAGAAGAATCTGGCAAAAATTTGCATTACACTTGCCCGGCCCTACCTATCATTGTTCCTGCTCCTGTGACACTGAATGGGTTCATTATCCCATTTGAAATTGGTAACCAAATTTGAGAATTAAAACACTTACTCTGGTGGACTTTCAATTTTCTCCCTCCCTAATGTAATTATCCCCCCCCCCCGCCCCCAAATTAAGCTTTTGGTGAAATATTCTTTTTTTTTTTTTAAAGATTGATTGATTGATTGATCGATCGCTATGTTGGGTCTTCGTTTCTGTGCGAGGGCTTTCTCTAGTTGCGGCAAGCGGGGGCCACTCTTCATCGCGGTGCGCGGGCCTCTCACTATCGTGGCCTCTCTTGTTGCGGAGCACAGGCTCCAGACGCGCAGGCTCAGTAATTGTGGCTCATGGGCCTAGTTGCTCTGCGGCATGTGGGATCTTCCCAGACCAGGGCTCGAACCCGTGTCCCCTGCATTAGCAGGCAGATTCTCAACCACTGCACCACCAGGGAAGCCCTTGGTGAAATATTCTTGCTTTTACTTAATGGTGTTGAGAATTGTGGAATTTTATGGAAAAAAGTTATTTTCCAGATTTGTGTGGGGAAAACTGAAACATGGGGAGGTTTAGGAACTTTTCAAAAACTCTCTTAACTGGTCGGTGCTAGACTCCTGATTCTGAGACCCTGGTTTTGCCCAAATCAGTTTATTTTGATGTTTTGTCCCCCATAACAAGTTATAATTTTATGAGATAGGACAATATTTCATCTAAATTTTCCAAAAGTATAAAGGTGGTATAAATATTAATGCTAGAAACTGAGTTCCTATTTCCTGATACGGTGTCACACGTCACCTGTACTACCTTCTCAGTGTGGTGAGATTGTTTCTATTTCCTTCGACCTCATATCAGATAGACAGTGGAGCATTTTCTGTCACGGGGTATGCTTTCTCTGGCCACACATGTCAGTCAGTCCAGCAACTGCCCTGAAAAAATCTGATTTATTTTTTTATTGTGAAGCTCATTGCTAAAGGTTGGAATTAAAATCTGTACTGCCAATCGTTTTAAAAAAAACTGTGAGTCACAATATTTCAGAGTCTTCAAAGAGTAGCTCTTCTTAGAGAATCCATTTTCACCTGTTGACTAACAGCTGCAGATTCAAGAATCTGGAACAAATTCAAGAGCTTGAACAAAAACAAGCTAGTCAAATCTATTCTTAGCAATTTATGACCAGACTAAAATACTTCCGGGTTTTTTAGCTTCAGGAGATCTTTTTTAAAACCTGAGATCACAAGACTATCATTAATCATAGCTGAGATCTATAGTAGTGTGAAAAAGTGACCAAACCACTCCTAAAACATAACAAATTTGGGCAACTGTCATAAGGTTAGTGCTTTGGTCAGAGAGGGGACTTCTGTGCTGGTGACTTAGGACTCTTGGATGGGTAGCGGGCCTTCAACAGCTTAAAGGCTTGATGCCACAGCCAGCTTTAAGTTTCTTTCAGAGTTAATTTTAACCTGATTTCATCTATATAGGAGAATGAACCCCACAACTCACTAAGAATAACCACAAGCTCTGGCTCTTAGGAAGTTGACTGCAGCCTTAAGGGGACTTATTAATATGGTGTACTGTAGTGGGGGTACTAAGAAAGTGGAGTCCATCTACCTGTGTGAAGTTTGGTGTGCTCAGCGATAGGCAGAGTGAAGTTTGGTGTGCTCAGGGGTAGGCAGAGTGAAGTTTGGTGTGCTCAGGGGTAGGCAGAGTGAAGTTTGGTGTGCTCAGGGATAGGCAGAGTGAAGTTTGGTGTGCTCAGGGATAGGCAGAGTGAAATTTGGTGTGCTCAGGGATAGGCAGAGTGAAGTTTGGTGTGCTCAGGGATAGGCAGAGTGAAGTTTGGTGTGCTCAGGGATAGGCAGAGTGAAGTTTGGTGTGCTCAGGGATAGGCAGAGGAACATCAAGGGAGCTTGAGAAGGAACAGATGTTAGGGAAAGAGAGATTTCTGGGCTGGTGTAGAGTACTTGAGCATGCTTGCAGGCTGAGAAGAGTCAGTGACACAGAAAGACTGAGCGGGAAAAATAAGTTGGAAAGAGAACTTGAGGAATAGAGTGATGGAGATGAATTGGACCAAGAAGAAAGAGGGACGAACAGTCTCTTTGAACATGGGAAGGTTTGGCCGTTCTACAGAGATGATAATATAGAGCTTTCCTCCCTCTGACCAAGGCAGAAGCGATGGGGAATGCACTTTCTCTGGACTGAGGCATGTAGGTCAGATAAGTGCTCTGTTTGTGAAGCTTATCGAGGCTACGTAGGTGTTTATTGGTTTGAATAAATATAGCGGTCGGAGTCTCTGTAGCTTCTTGTAGACTTTAATTCAGCTCGCAGTATGTGACCTTCTTCTTCCTAATGCTAAGCTGCTTTATGCTTTTTAGATACCGAAGGAGTTGCACTAACTCAGGTCACTTGATCACACATTAATAAAAGGAGTTCATTTCCCTTGCTGTATAAAGATACCTAGAATGTGTGCTTCCAGTGGAGCTAATGAATTTGCAATGATAAATTCATATTCCTTGTTTGGTTTCAACTGTGAGCTATGACATGAGTCAGAGGTGGTATCCGTGACCATGGAACAGAATGAAACTTCTAAATTGAACCAAGAGCCTGGCCACATTGACAGCATGCCTTCACTAAACTGAATGTCTAGCCAGTTAACACCAATAAAGACAATGTCAAGAACAGATCAGTGACTTTTTGAGCTGGTAGAAGTCTCAGGGGTCATCCAGTCTGTTTCCCTCATTCTGCAGAAAAGAAGTCGAAGCCCAGTGAGTCCAGTCTTCATCCAGAGCTATTTTCATGACAGTCTTCTTACTTACGCCTTACTTAATCATATCATGACTTAATATTTTTATTATTCCACACTACCTTTTTCTAGCACTCACGGAAGAAATGATTTTTATTATAAAGAGAACAAACATAGACTGTAAGTAAACGTCGCTGTAAATAAAATAATACAATAGAGAATTATAACAATGTCTAGGATTCATAGGTTTAAAGATTTCCAAGCCATATGACTTATTACTGGGGAATATTAGTGAGGTTAAATGCTGTTTTTTCCCCTACTTGTTTGGTCCTGTACCAAAGTTAAAACTCTCTGAAACTTTTCCTCATCTATAAAATATTTAGTTGGCAAAGTTGTAAGGAAAAAATTACATTTGAATGTGACCAATATTATGTCAAGAATTTTGTAAGCATTCAATTAAAAATATATATACTGGACTTCCCTGGTGGTGCAGTGGTTAAGAATCTGCCTGCCAATGCAGGGCACATGGGTTCGAGCCCTGGTCTTGGAAGATTCCACATGCCGCGGAGCAACTAAGCCCGCGAGCCACAACTACTGAGCCCATGTGCCACAAGTAGTGAAGCCCATGCGCTTAGAGCCTGTGCTCTGCAATAAGAGAAGCCGCTGCAATGAGAAGCCTGTGCACCGCAACGAAGAGTAGCCCCCGCTCACTGCAGCTAGAGAAAGCCCATGCCTGGCCACGAAGACCCAGTGCAGCCGAAAATAAATAATAATAAATAAAATAAATATTAAAAAATCTTAAAAAAAAATCTCTAAAAAAAAAATGTATATATATATATACTAAATAAAATAGATGTAGGCAATTGAGGGACCTTAGTTTTCTTTCTAGCTATAAGATTATAACGTAGAATATTGCCAGTGAGTCTTTGGTGGGGACAGGTTGCTTGTGAACTCAGGCTTTTAAAATTGTCCTCCTCAAATGAAGAAAAGTTCCAGTGGACTTCCTGAACCTGATCTGTCTTAGTGTGAAATGTCACTTCTCCTGGGATCACCAAGGATAGGAGTCTAGTTCTGTGACTCTTCCAATTTGACACAGTTGTGCTCATTGTAATTGGACCCGGATTTCCAACACCAAAGAACAATTAGAAGGAATAAAGCCACCATTTTGAATCTATGATTAAACCGTGAAAAGTATACATAATAATAGTTAGGTGCTTACTTACGTATTACTTGCTAGGAAATTTGTTAGATCTTTTGATACGAATTATCTTGATTTAATCCTTATAACAAACCTGTAGAGTAGGGATATTGTCCTAATTTTATGGTTGATGAAACTGAGGTCTGGAGAGATTTCATGATTTCCCCTATACCTTACAGCTAGGAGATTGTAGAGCTTGGTTTCAACTCAGCTCTGCCCGTGTCCAAAGCTCATTTTTGTAACCACCAAGCTCTAATACCTGGAGTAAGTTATACTGAAATGGAATCTAGGTGATAATTTTTACAAAGCGTACTGAGGGCTTTGTTGTCCCATGAAAGCCTTATAATCATCTTAAACTAAAAGCTACTAAATCTCTTGTGCAGAGATAATGTGAGGTGGTCTAGAGCATGGATTTGGAAGCCAGGCCACCTGCGGTCAAATTCTGGCTCCGCCTTTTACTACAGGAGAAACCTTGGATAACCTCTTTGTGTTTCAGTTTCCTCAACTGTAAAATGGGAAGAAAAAGAGGACCCACCTCACAGGGCTGCTGTGAAGATTGGATGAATTAGTATCGTTAAAGCACTTAGGACACTGCTTGGTACATAGTAAGAGCGATGTAAGTGCTGGCTTATTGCTATTGTATCAGCAATGATCAAGCATTTTCCGGTAAAGGAAAATGAAGCATCTAAATAAGAACGAACATTCCTACCCATGTTGTTTCTTTTGCTACTGTGCATTTCTAATCTTAGGACTCTATCTAACAGATTAGTGACAAATACATATTTTTATTAATAGTGTTCTTTTAAAAAATAACAGCATTGTTGAGATATAATTCACATACCACATAATTCACTCATTTGAAGTGTGATTCTATGATATGTAGCATATTCACAGAATCGTGCAAACTGAGTTGAAGACTCTTCAGTCTAGAAGAGGCTACGAGACCCCCAGTGCTAAATTTACTCAAACCAGTAAACACCTACGCACCCTCAGTGAGATTCACAAACGCAGCACTTATCTGACCTAAGTGCCTTGTTTCAGAGAAACTGCGTTCCCCATTGCTTTGGCCTTGGTCAGAGGGAGGGAAAGCTCTATATCACCTCTACAGATCGGCCAAACCTTCCCAAGGTCCAAGAGACTGTTAGTCCCTCTGTCTTCTTCTTGGTCCAGATCATGCCCATCACTCTATTCCTCAAGTTCTCTTTCTCACTTTTTTTTTTTCTATATCTAGAATTCCTACCCTTGAAGGCATTCCTTTAGATGAAAGGGCTGTCTCCAGAACAAAACACAAGTATTAGACATAAAAGGGGCAGTAGAAAATTATTAGTACTTGTTAGCAGGAATTAGCCTTTTGCATTGGCTGGCAGAGCAAGCATTAATCTGAGGATTGGGATCAAGGACAGTCTTCATGAGGAGGAATGAGAAGGTTTGCAGCATGAAGCAGTGTTCTGCAAGGGTCATGGTTGGGAGCTTTGGGAACTTGGACAGCAGCATCTGGAGCCCAGATGTGTGAAGGGGCAGGCAGGGCAGCATGTGCAGCTGTGTGTGGCATAATGGTACACAACGCAGGCTCTTGCATGTGACGTTGGTAGCATAACCCTGGTATTTTAGTGAACCACAGATATATGTGCACTTTGGCATTTATACACGTGATAAGTAATTCACACACCTGTGTTTTTCAACCCCCTCTACTTCAGAAAAGGAGATGGAATGGGAATTTGGTCTCATGAGAGGTAGTTCTGAAACTCACAACATAATTTTGCTCTTGGTACAGAAATAATGACTTGTATGTACTCCTTCGCCAGATGAATAGTTGAATAAATAAATGAATGGAGTAATTTTCAACCCAAACAAATATTTGGCATTTTATATCTTAATTTTAAATCTATATCCTTAATATTTATGATAGGGGTAGCAATTAGGTTTTAAGAGCAGCTATTGTATTATTCTTTGGATAATGGAATTGTGCTTTGGGTTTTTCATAAGTTGAGGTGTGCTGACATGCCTTATTCTTAGAGGAAGGAAAACATGTTGTTAGACATTCTCTGCATACTTGGACAAACTTTTGAGCTAATTCAGAAGATAATGTTAATATCTCATTTTATGTTCTTCTGATGTGAGCAGTGATGAATAATAGTATTACAGAATTTGAAAGAAAGAAATTATGATAAAGCAACCACTTCTTCTAGGTGCTTTGTTTTAAACTTAATTGCATGAAGCATTCTAATTAGCTTGAAAATGTCAATTTGTAAATATAGCCAACACATTCAAAAATCCATTTTGTTGTTGTGCCTAGTATTCAACATCTCTTACTTGGTAGGTGCTCAACTAAATATTTATTGAGTACTCTACAACATGAATAGAAGCTTAATACGATTATCTTGAAATAGTCATGTAGATCAGGTAAATGGTTTATTTACTTCAATTATCTGAATACCCTCAATCTGTCTCCAATTTTCTTTTTTTTATGCTTAAGATTCAGATGGCACAGCATTTTAAAAAAAACATTAGGCCATGATGACAGGATAATATAGAATAATGGTTGTAAGTAGTAGTTTCCAAGTACTGAAATAAATCTGTTCAAAGGACAACTTGACAAACTTTTGCAACTCAAGTTGTTAGTAGAAGAACCCCAAAGCTCCATTCTGCCTATCTTGGGATATTCCTGTGATGGACAAACTTTAGATTAGCTTATGTAGAGATAATCTAAACTGTTTGCATGTCACATTAGCCATTAGCTTTACCTTTGCTTACACAGGTGCAAGTGTATGTGATAACTAGAACTGTTTTTCACTCAAACAGTCGTCCTATTGGTAGAGAGTGTAGCAACTCTATTCTGCATTTACTCTGAAAAAACAGCAATTTAGTTAATCATAAGTCCAAAGTTTATAGATGCCCAGTTCTGTCATGGATCATTTCATTGCTCATTGCTAGCTTTAATAAGCTTATAAATATAAAAACAGTGACTACTCTGCTTTCTAAGAAGACATGGTATTCTGAGAGCTAAATAAAAACTAGTTGGCATCCTTTGTTCATGGCATGAATTCCTATATAAGACCTGGTGTGAATTCATTATTGAAGGACAAAATGCTAGTATGGGGGAAATACTGTTATTTGTTTGCTTTTTAAACAAAGTTTTAATTCCTTTCCATTTTAACATTGCTATTTTCACCCTGTACGTTACGTATTTTAAAACGATTTTTATATTGCATTCATTTCTATTGATTAGTTCTGTCATAAATTCCTCTATATGTTTAAATTTCTAGATTTAATCGTCAAAAGAATAAAAATAATGAACATGCAATTTTAGAGTATGCTTCACAAGCCTTAGTCACAGAGACTGAATTATCAGCTTTAAGCCCTATCTTTCCTGAATTTCAGATTAGAACTATACTACTACTTTTTTTCAAACTGTACTACTTTTTTTTCTCATTATTGAACATCTGAACTTAAGAAGTTCATTATGTACTCTACTACATATAAAATATGTAAAATATAATTTTAAGGAAAATATTGTCTGATATCCAACATAAAATGTACATTAATGTACAATATAATGTCTAATCTACACTTTCCTTCTCATCAGTCTTTCATTCTTATTTAACTTCTTTTTAATGTGGTACACATACCTTCAACGGCACTTCCTGACTCCAGAGATGCTGTTTTACCTTCTCCAGATAACACCAGGCACACTTCCGCTGACAAGTGCCTTGGGTGTGTGAGGGGGAGGGGCAGAGAGGGGACACAGTGGGGATTAAGTGCTTTTCAAACAGCTTGTATGTGATCCTCCTTATCGTAACTCCACCTTTATCCCCTAGTCCAGAAATGCCTGGTGCTGTCAATTCCCATGCTGTTTCAAGATGCTGGAGAGTAAATTGGGTTGGTTTTCAGTTTTCTCCGTTGCTGCTTTGGATTTTAACTTTCTCAGGTTTCCTAAGTCAGTTACCATGCATTTGCCCTCTAGCTTCCAAACTTTTAAGATTATATCCTTACCAGAAAAAATATTTTAAAATAACATCTGAACAAAAAAAGTAATGTATTTGAATATATTCATTTCTTTGATTGCAGAATTTTCTAGTTTATTTGAACAGCTCTGTGAATGAATTTGTGTTTTGGTTCAGGGGTTCCAGTTTTGATCTCAAATGCCCATAGGGGCCAGGCAGGTGTTCTGGCTCCTCTCACTGGTTCAAAACCTCAGACAGGTCAGGGTCAGAAATAATTAGTTAAGTTTGGGAGAATCCCAGAGCAATACAACCCAGGCCCTATTTTCCATCTGGGACAATAGGAGAATCCTTGCTCCAGGCCCAGAGGCAGCAGCTGCAGTAGGGTAGAGATGACTTTGTGACACAGTGGTGAGACTGAGGGCTTGAGACAGTCCCCACCGCCCCAGCCTGCTGGTTCCCATGTTTGTACTTGGAGAGGACAGTTTCACAAGCTCCGCTGTGTCCCCAGTGAGGAGCATGGGAAGTAGGTAAGACATGCAAGTAACAGGGCATTGCCGTGGAGACACCATAGTGAGAGGCAAGGTGACAAAGCAGAGCCAGGGGCCAGATGGGGTTCATGTCTGAGATGCAAAGGATCCATGAATCCAGGGAAGGCTGAACTGAGACTTTTGGAGGTGGTGGTAGAGGTGGGCTTGTTGCCTGGTCCCAACTATGTTGAGAAAACAGAGCACAAGTGGAATCATGGATTTCAGCAGAGAATACAAGCAGGACCCCAGGAGACCAGCAGCCCCTCCCTTCCTCAGGGGGTCCCCTAAATGTCTCCTCTTGGAGGTGCCATCTTGGGAAGGAAAAGGTGGTGGTGGTCAGCCTTGAATAAAGAACTAGCCTTGATAGAGCCTGAACCTTGACTTTGAATATTTATCTGAAAGAGACATTTAAAATGAAAGAGACTATTTCAAAGCAGCAGAAACTGTTTTAATCTGAGAGAGACTGCATCACCTTTAACTAGCAAATTTAAAATTTCCCCTCCTATCAGCAGAAATTGTGGGCTCAGAAGAGTGAATGAGTTAATGAAAACTAAAGAAGCCACATTCTTCTTAAAATACCTGAGTTGTTAGTGTACATGACGAGATATGACTGGGCCCTCTCATTGGAATGTTGATTTTATCTGAATTCATTGAGTGCCACTTCGTTAGGTATTTTAAAAATGTTTTATGTATTTATCATGTATGTTGCATCCAGTAGTATAACTGTTTGAATATGAAACTAGAGAGATCTAGGGAATTTCTCCCTGACATGCACTATTATAGTTAAAACAGATAACAGACACCTGCAGGCTGTCTTAGAATACAGGATTGTCATTTGTCGTAAGTACTGCAATTGCAAAATCAACTGGTTAAGGAAGGGCAATTAGACTCCCCCTAAAATCTTGATGTTTACGTGTTTGATGGTCATATTATAAATGTAAAATATAGAGTGTGACATAAAAATGATTGCTCTAAATTTCATTAAGTTATTGCAAGCGCCAAAGAGAAATACAGTTGAATGTATGTTTCTGTTATAGCAGGCATCTGCCTCCCATTCCTTCTCCTGAGGATACAATAAGTGTCTAAAAGCTTGGTTCTACATTTGGAGTCAGCTCTTTGCTCTACTTCTGCCCCAAGCCGTTAACGTCTGCCTTTGAGGCTGCGCCTGGGTGAGTGCATGTTCCGTCTGACGGAGACTTAAGCTTTGGGATAAAGAGTGACGGTGTCGTAGCCCTCTGGGGGCCTCATGCGGGCCCGCGCGTGGATTTCGCAGTACAGCTCCCCCTCCACGAAGAAGTAGCCCTTTTGTTTGAGGTTGAGGTTACAGTCAGCACACACGAAGCACTCTGGATGCCGATGCTTGTCCCTCGCCTTCACAACCGCACCACTGTTGGGGGAAAAGGAGGCCTCGTGAAAAAAAACCCCACAAAGCCAGAAACATGATACAAAGGCAGACAGCACTACAGATAAGGCAGGTGTTATCTGTTTCACGGTCAGGAAACAATAGCTGCAAACCTGGGCACAGCTGTGGAACTGATGTAGTTGTCAGGGAGAGCCAAGACAACCATAGTAAAGCTTCGCATGTGTCTCTCTGTTGTTGACGTGTGAATATTTTTCAGATTTTTTTCAAACAGATTTTTTTTTTTTTTAGAAAAATGATAGGATCCTTACTTCATGATCATTCCCTGTTGTTTCTTTGAAAGAGGGAGAGATGATACAGATAAAACAGACACCTCTGCAAAGGATTCTGATTTTGGCCAAGGTTGTTGTCTACACAACTAAAAGTCCCTCTGATTACTGTCTAGCTTGGTGGTCCAGCCTCTATTCTATGGAATACAGAGAGAACAGGTCAAAGGGCAGAGATGGAATTTCCACTGGTGGGTGGACTTGGCCTCTACCATCAAAACAGTTTACTCCGACTTGGGAGCAATAATTGCTTTGGGTAACATCACAACCTGTTGTGTGTTATGAGGTCCTGTCTGCTCCCAGCTCCCTGTCCTGCTTGTTTCTCTGTCTCACAGCCCCTTCTGTGCTGTAACCAGGCTTATCTCCCACTGCCCTCCTGGGATGAGTCCTGGGTAGGTGGACAGATGGTGCCTCAGTGTGTGAGCTAATGACAGAGGAACAGAAAAAAGGGATGGAAGAGGTGGCCACATGGGGCATGAGGTGGAGAGACTGAAACGCTCTGGTTCACTTGAAGATTTGAACTAGCAAGTGTGGCTATTCACACATGAAGTCCCTTGAAATGGAAGCTGACTCTATGTCTAAAAATCATATTTCAATATTTGTGCAACTTAAGAAACCACGTAAAGATAATGTGTTTTAATTAATAACTGGGTGACCCCCATATTTGTTTTCCTGGGTTTATACAGAAAAGGAAGTGTTCAAAGACTATATACATTAACAAAGGGAGGGCTTTTTGAAGTGAAGTTATTCTTGGAAATGACTTTTTAAATATACTTCTGGGGCGGTTTCTTTTCACCAGAATATATCTGAAATTATACGTCAAGATATCCGACTCACATTCTATGCTAATTTTGGGGTACATCGAAGGAATTCTGGTCAAAATGTGCCAAATGTGTGGACATTATGTTTCAAGTTGATGAATAGAAATTTGTTTTTCATAAAACTTAAAGGCTTTTCTATATACGGAGTCTTAAAGTACAAGAAATAGAGAGCTGACAGCAAGATTTATGATGAATTTTGGGGTTGACAATGAAACTTACACAATGCCACTCCCACATTTGTCACAGAGTGGCATCTTCTGTGTGCTGCCAGCACCGCCGTGCACTTTTGTAACTGGAGCTCTCACACTCCGAGTTCCAGCAGGACGGTCATCTGAAAAACAAAGTGTTTCCATTTATGGCAAGGGAACAGCTGGCAACAGTTTATACTTTACTTCTATTTTAAGGTGTGCACTTTAACCTGAGGAATTCTTAGTTGCGCCCACGATATCATTTAGGAAGAAGCAGGACTGGTTCAGGAATAATTTGTTCTGAAACGGGACCTTACAAAACAAAATTAGTTAAAAATTGTTGTAGTTGTTGTCGTAGGGCGCTGTTACAAAATGCCCAGAGGGGCAGAGAGCATTTTGCATTCTTCTTTTTTTAATTGTGGTAAAATATACATAAAATCAACCATCTTATCGATTTTTAAGTGTGTAATTCAGTAGCATTAAGTATATTCCCAATGTTGTGCAACCGTCACCAATATCTATTTCGAGAACTTTTTCATCATCCAAAACAGAAACTCTGTACCCAGGAAACATTAATTCCATATTCCCCCCTCCCTCCAGACCCTGGTGACCTCTATTCTGCTTTCTGTGTCTATGACTTGCCTATTCTAGGGTCCTCATATAAATGGAATCGTACAACATTTGTCCTTATGTCTCTGGCTTATTTCACTTAGCAGAATGTTTTCAAGGTTCATCCATGTTGCAGCATGTATCAGAATTTTCATTCCTTTTTAAGGCTGAATAATACTCTACTTTATGGATATAGCACATTATGTTTATCCATTCGCATGTGGATAGACGTTTAGGTTCTTTCCACCTTCTGGCTGTTGTGCATAATGCTTCTGTGAACGCTGCTGTACGAGTATGGGTTTGAGTCCCTGCTTTCAGTTCTCCTGAGTATACACGTAGCAGTGGGATTGTGGATCCTATGGCAATTCTATGTTTAACTTTTTGAGGAACCACCTTACTGTTTCTCACAGTGGCTGCACCATGTTACATTCCCCATCAGCAATGCACAAGGGTCCCCATTTCTCCATACCCTCACCAACACTCATTTTCCTTTTTTTTTTGATAGTGGCTCTATTAATGGGGTATTTTGCATTTTTGTGCAACTTCTGAAGGACAGTATATCTTTTGGAAGTGGAAAAACATTGGTAAGGGTATGAACTCTGAAGACAGCAGGAGTGGGCTGGAGACCCAACTCTGTTTCTTACTTGCTGTGTGACTTTGTACAAATCCACCCTCTCTATGCCTCATTTTCTCTTTTGTTAAATAGGGAAAATAATAGCTCCTACCTCACTGAGTTATTGTGAGCATTAAATGACCATGTGTGCAAAGCACTCAGCACAGGATTTGGAACACAGTAAGGGTTCATTCCAGTGTTATTTAAAGATTTTGATGATCATGATACCCTGGAATATGGGGGAGGCTGAGAAATTTTGCAACATTTTATGATCTATAACGTGAGCTAGCCCTTGACTACTGTGGATGGGATTTATCTTCAGCACCCTTTAATCACCAAGTTGGTGGCTACCTGGATATGTCTGGAAGCTCCTTTCCTTAACCAAGCACCACCCAAGTCCTTTTCAGCAAAGAATCATTTGATGACTGATTAAAATCGGTTTTTAGACTCTCGTTCCCATTATGCTTGCTGCCCTCCCCCACCCTGATCCTTCCAGTAGCCTCTATCAATAACATTTCAGCAGATGTTCACGACTGCTCACCGTCGTTCACTAGTTCCTGGAGCACCCTGAAGGAGCCTGACTGGCGAGGCTGAGTAGGTTCATTCCGATTGTCGTGCAGCATCCGGTACACATCCGACTGGGGGGGCACTGGGGGGGCCGCGGGTTCACTGAAACACAACGTGGTGGGCGAAGCAGCTTCAGGAGTGTGTGTATGTGCAAGAAGCCACAAGATATCAACAAGCAGTGATCACTATATTTACAGCAACTCCTGAACAGAGATTCAGTATTTTCAAGGTAATCTCTATTATATCAATAGCTAAAAATATAATGTGAATTCACACGGGTTGCCTTAAAACTATCAGTAATTAACCTGGGGGTCACATCAGCATTTCTCCATGTGGCAAAATCCTTTGGAGGGCAACTAAAATGTGATTGTTAGGAAATAGTAATTTAAAAAATAATGCTTGTGTCTGATGGATATATAATTATAATGTGAACAAAATTAACCTTTCTCAGAAAAAAAAAGACAACATACACGTGATAGAAAGTGCACGAGTGAGCCCGGTTTGATTATTCTCAGTCATAAAGATGTCAGTAAAATTCAGATTCGTTTCTGATATTAAACCAACAGTGTATGGTTTAGTTTTGTTAACTCCTGTAGACAGCAAAGGTATCGTTTTTCTTGTAAATTGAAGAAATTCAACTTGTCAGTGTTTGAAAGTGCATAATGTAGCAACTTTCACAGAGAAGTCAGCTTTGTTGGCTACTAAATAGCCACATTATAATTCATTTACAAAAATGATAGAAGCTTTATTTTAATAAACTGTCTACAGATATATTCATGGTGAACAATAAAAATACATGTCAGGCACTGAGATGCTTTATTATTTTATGTCATTTAATTGCATTATCTAGAAAAGGTAGTTGCTATTTGCACATATTTTTATTACCAGTATCATATTTGGAAATAATCATCTTATATATCTGAAACTCCTTGCAAACGGCTTTGAAATACATTATGGTATTATTATCACATTGTATTCATCCCAAGAGTTATCTTTGGGATCTTGCTACATAGCACTCATAAGCATTATCATACTTTATAATGGCTCTATAATATCGAAAGAAGTAACAAGATTTCATCTTTAATAAATATTTTTAACTGAAAATGCTTGATAGCAAAAGTACTTTGAACAAATATGCATAATAAAGAAGAAATTAGTCAAAATAGAGATCAGTGGAAATTAAATATCTATAGCAGTAGCTTGAGATATTCACGTATAAACCCTTATTCATGGCAAAAATTTTAAATGAGAAATAATTAACTCTCCACAAGATGCCATTAGAAGAGAAAAGAGGTATCACCTCTTTTAAAACTTCTCTGAACCTCCCATCCCTTTCCCAGTTTTTGACCCCCCAAGGAGAAACATAGATTATCCCAGATTATAAATCACTTTTGAGAAGTATTGTACCAGACATTCGTAAACTACACTGTAGTTTTTCAAAAGACATATACGTTTGGTCCTTCCATGATTTCAGTTTATTGTGATCTGTCACATAAAACTCTACTTGGTTAATTTTTCAAATCGCCCTTATCCTTAGGCCTAGATATCTGCAATAAATCCTTAGATTTATTTATTTATACGGAAAAAAATCCATATTTCTTTTCTTGAAAGCTTTTCACAAAGCTTTCTTTCAATGATAAGACAGTGTTACAAGACACCAGTAAAGCTGACATTGCCCATGTGTTTAGTTAATATGCCGATGGTTCAAAAAGACTCATATTACCTCATTGAGGGTGTTTCACCTAGAGCTGTTGAAACCTGACCCTGAAGTGTTTCCATAATATTGTCATCTGAGTACAACTGCATAGGTGTATTAAACTGAGCATGTATAATCTTCACACCAGGAAGTTCCATTTCCAAAGGAATGTTAGGGGCCATCTTAGCAGCAACTTTCAAGTCACCTGGGCAAATAGTACTAAGAGTACTGACAGAAGAAGGGGTGCTACGTCCACTGCCACCGTCAATACCGGACGGAGTACTGCATCCACTGTGTTAATGACCACGTTACACAGAGATGACACAGGAACCAGAAAATCCAGACAGGAGAACACAGAGAACAAGTACAGAGAGGTTAAAAGTAAGAAGTGAATTAAATCAAATGAAAAAGAAATATTTATTTCTGGCTAGAAGTTATTTTCAAAAGGGAAGACATTTAAAAATTCATGATTGAAAAACGTTTAACAAAATTAAAAGGTACAGGTGATATTGCATTGTTTGGCTCTGTTCTACTAGACAATATGTTCTACGAGGCGAAGGTTTCATGTAAAAAGAGCTGTGCATAAAGGAAGTGGCTCAGGGAAATTACATTAGCAGGACATCCTTTTACATTTCTGAGCTGCAGTTTTTAAAACTAAAATATCAATGAATGATCCTTCACAAATAGTAATATGAATATGCAGCATGAAGATCCAATCAGATATTTAGGTTAAACATTTCAAAATAAGAAGTATTTTCAGAAATGCAGTTGGGCCTTAATTGAATAGTAATTGGCAACTTGTAGGTTATGTGATAGAGATTATGTTTTAAGACTATTTTGTAAATATTTTACTGTTACTATTTTAACTTTTTCTACTTTCATTCTTTCATTTTGTGAAGACTACACTTTAAAAAATTGTTCGGTGATTTGATATAGGCTCTGGAAACAGCCAATAAATGCCTGTCACCTTGAAATGAATGATTAGAGGGGAAATAAGGTGATCTCAAACTCTGTGAATGCTACTTAGAGCTAAGATATATATATTTCCTTCATACATAGCTATTTCTTTTAAAATTTTGGAAGCACACATATATTTCCATGCATAGTTCTCATTTCCTTTTAAAGACAAATTAAGGCAGCTCATTATTAAAACATCAGAAAGGCCAGTCATGCAATTTTAAGGACAACTACAGAAATTTCTTATTCTCTATGAGTAGAATTTTCTATGGATAGGAGGTTAGTCATAACTGATGCCAATGACTAAAAAGCCATTTTTCTACATGCATTTTAAGTGCAGCATGAGAAATGCATTTTTTGAGAAAATGGAATATATTGTTTTTTTTAAGCACAGTCATTTAAGACAAAGCTAAAAGAAATAGTAATATTAATGTGAACTTCAGTCATGCCTGCAGGTTAGTGTTGCTGTAAACTGAAGGCAGAGAACAATTTATATGGTGTGTTTACCTGAAAATCAGTGTTCTCTGAGGGCTCAAGTATGGCCGCATACCTGCATTTACTCTCTAGGGCTACTAATGCCAACCTCAGCCCCATTCAGAGAGCAAAAACCAAAAGCATATATTGGGCATTGATTTTATTGGCTTCATCAATGCTGCAGCCTTGTTAGTCTGGGCAACCCATGTCACTAGATGAATTAAAATTTTTTTTTGTGTTGTGTTATCCAGGTCAACCACCTGCAAAGACTGAATGGGGCAGGTATATATGAACTTGCTCCTTCACTTCCCAACTACTGAGAACTTGTTTGAATCTCAATCAGTAAATTCGTTGATCACATACAAAAATGTCAAATGGTTTATTCACCATTTTCATAGGCTCAACACTATGCTGAAATTGACTTCAGTTGGTAAAAGAATAGAAATAACATTTCAGTTACAGTGCAGTTTAGTCAGGATCGTATTGATTTGACCTCAGTATAATGAAGTTTATTAAATTGTAATTTAGGGATTTGAAACACTGAGTTTCAATATTGGGAGACTTGGGCTCAAAATAGTGAACCTTTTCAACAAGCATTTATAACTACTCGACCTTACTGTGTGCCAGGCATGTTGCTAGATTGTGGAGAGGTAAACTGTGGTCAACTCAGAACTTACAGATATACCTTATTTTACAGTTGTAATTAGTATTACATTTGTTTCTGTTATTAGTGTTCTTATATACATGCATGCTTGTGTATATAACTTTATTTAAGCAGAGATTGTGTCTTCTATTTCCTAGTTTCTTTATCATTCTATTTAAGGGCCTATGTCTATTGAATAGATAGGAAATAAACCCTAAGCAAAAAAACAATTATCTTTTTATAAATTTCTGGGACAATTTTAAAAGAGCTCTTGAACTGATGCTTTAAATAAAATAGTTTTCATGGACTCTAGTCACTGTGGAGATCATCACGGGTCACCATGACCTATTCCTGTGACCTGGAAAGGTAGATGCTATTGAGATTTCTTGACATTGACTTACTGGCTTGGCAACCTGTAAGGCTGATGATACACTCAATTACTATCATACACCTGGGTAGATCATTAGACAGAGAACTAATTTCCCTGGTGTGTATATAGACCTTTGGGGACATGCTTCTGGAAGTGACTTGTCCAAAAACCACTCACCAGATTGTATTTTATCATTTGGATCTAGCCTTGTATGTATTTTTAATGATAGCTGTGGCTTTAAACATTTACATATTTTCATATGAAAATACTGGTCTTTTAATATGCTTCAGTTATGATGAAATCATTGAAAGAACCCTAACTAATAGTAAGACCCAGGGAAATGAATATATTAGCATCTCCAACTTACTTCTGATTCAAAAGTTGTTTATTAATGGTGTAGTTATTGCTTGGTAAGTAGCCACTCAAAATTCCACCTTGATGAAGAATCATTTGGTAAGAACAAGAAATTGAGAAGCTAGAGCAAATAGTGAGGGGGCACAGGAAGAAAGGAAGGATAATAGAAGCATTTTTATAATTTTTTTAAGGTTTGTGTACTGGTACCTGTTTTTTAAGCAGATCCTCTCATCTCTGTTTTGCCACTCCCCTCTTCCAAATTTAGCTAGATTGAAAGGCACCAGCTTACAATGACAAAATTATGAGTGGCTTATTATTATCACCATGTTTGAATTAAATGAAAATGTAAAAGAAGGGCATCACAAACCTGAATCTCCTTGACTTTCCCTGAATTTTTATAAAATTAAATGTTATTGGTCTTCAGCAAAAGCAAGATCTGTGTTACTCTAATGTATCATTTTATTTGAGCCTCGTGGAGTCCTATAGCTCAAGTTAGTGAGCTTACCATTATGCTAAGCTCAAAAGAATGCAAGTATATCCATTTTACTCTGCTTCTCTGGGAAGATGTATATATTATGTATATATTTATTCAATAGTAAAAGAGCATTTTAACTTTTAATCCAGTTATTTTAATGTTATTTAAAGTGGGGTTGGGAAGCTGTTGAATGTGGAGAAATAGAGAAAAGATACAGAGGAAAATGGAATATGAAGGAGGGAAAAACTAAGAGAAGCAAAAAAAGGATTGTTCAGAGTTGCCAGTATGAGGGAAGGGCAACAGCTCCTGATTCTTCTTGCTACTCAGGAAGTCTGATTAGGTACTCTTAGGCTTTTGTTCCTTTATCTAATGAACACTTGTTGAGCATGTACTCTGTCCCAGCCCCTTTTCCAGGTGCTGGGGATATAATATGTAGTGGGGGCAGATGTATTTGGTAGTCATTGCCTTTTTAGCATCTTTCTCCTGCTCTTTTGCTCCACTCCTTCTTTCTGAGTCTGATACCACAAAATTGTCTGACTTATTTTGAGGTAATCCTCTGGCCCTGACTGTAGCTTATAGAAAGGTCTGCACACAGAAATCATATATCAAGTGATGACTGACCATCCACAGCAGGCATCATAAACTCAGATGTCTCCAGGGGCCAGGAGGGTCACACATATATGAAACTGGGCCAGGTATCATATGCTTAGGCGTGATGGGCATTTTGGCAAGATAGAGAGTAGATGTTCCATCTTAAACTTAAATTCAGTATTTTTAAAAATGGGAGGGTTAAATAAAACATTGTGAATTGACTCCACCCGTGGACCCCTATTAGTGACACCTGATGTAGATCATTATTCAATGATCCTAACCTGTTAGGATTGATCCAGCCTAACCCCCAACTTCCTTCCTCTGGGCTGATTGATGTAGCTGAGGTCAGAGGAATGGGTTTGAGGTTTCCCGAAGTCACTATTTCCTGATGTGGCAAGACAAGGCATTAATTTCTTTCCTCGTAGGTTGGAATTCAGTTTCTAGAGAAGATTTGAGAAGGATCATCTGAAGATGATCTGTTTCTCTAACTGACAGACAAGAAGAGATCTTGCTCATTTTTATTCCAGTGTGTGCACAGTTACCCATGAGGGTAACCCAGTAAATCTCTCTGCCTCCAGCTCTTTCTTTCTTTATACTTATTTTCCCCAAGTGGAAAAGTTCCTTTTCTAGTGGCTTCTCTTCCTTTGCAAGTATCCATAAGAACGCAAATTTATTTTTATGTAAGAGCTAGAATGAGTGCGATTACCCACTGGGCTCTGATGGTGCAATGAGAATTAGGTGCTGAGATGGGATGATCAGAGACAAACATGGAAAGCTACAGCAGCCTTTCCACATTTGCCTCACCTGCTTCCTTACTCCTGACCGGGGGCTGGTTTTCATTTTTGTTCCTGCTGACTGGGCCTTCCTGCCCTGGGATAGGGTATGTCTGCCTGCCTCAAAAGGTCACTGTGTTCTGGACGTGATCCTCAGAACAGCAGGGGTATCAGTTATAAATACACACAGCGATTGCATAATATTTCACAGCTCTGTAATCTGGTCAATATTTACTCTCTTCTCTGCTAAGTGAATTTGTTTCTTTTGCTTTTGAAATAAGCTTCAAAATGAGAAAAGTCACTCCAAACACCTAAGAGTTATGTGTCTTGGTGATTAGTAGGATTTATTAAAGATGCATGCACTCCAAACTTCACAATCTTAAAGCTTTATGACCTGCTTCGGCCTGGGATTATGAAAGGTTTGGGCCGAATATTGTGCTTGTGTTCAAAGTAGTTCACATCCTGTAAAAACAAAGGATTAAAAAAGTCCCTCAGTGGAAGACTAATATATATATATATATATATTTAGATAAAATTAAGTGAACAATAATCGTACAGAAAGGATTATTTACCACCAAATATTGACATGACTAAGAAGGGTGATGATGGAACCAGAGCGATTTCTTCCTTTTAACCATCTATTCACTAAATGTTCGGGAACGGGCAGATTGGACTCCAGAACATTAGAACCATGTTCTAGATGCTTGTCTTTAAGATAAAAATCTGATCGTGCCTTCAGGAAAGTAAAAATAAAACAGCAAGAGCTGGACTTTTGAAAGGAAGAGAAGCCGTACTATCACCATTAAGAACATGGTGGGCAGAAACCAAGTGGAGTACTTACTTTTGAGGTGAGCTAGGAATGAGCCCCCGCAGCTGCCCGTGAAGCGCATCTTGTATATTGCTGGTTGAATAGAGCCCAATGGGTGAGTTATAGGAAGCGCTCACTACCTGTCTTTTGTCATCAATGTTTGCTGCTGCAACAAAAGGCTGGGCCCTTCTGTTGTACCCGGCACCAATGGGTTTGAACTCCTGTACAATGGCAGACAAAATACACAGAGCCACAGAATGCACAACAAAGCCGTTAACGCGCAAATCAACAGCATCGCTCTTGTTAATCAAGGTTTCTTTACCACTGCGAGATTAATGGCCAGGTTAAAGGAGGACTGCATTCGCCGTGAACTTTACATGTGCTGTAATCACCCACCAAATGTTCAGGTGCAATGGAACTGACCGTATTTGAAATATTATAAAATAATTCGAATATTATACCTCTTGTCTGCTCCCTACTGACTTCTACGTCTAGAGCTTTTTTTTTTTTTTAAAGAATACATTATTCCACATTAGGTGCCTGTCTTATCCTTTTTTTTTTTTTTTTTAAGTATTTATTTATTTATTTATGGCTGTGTTGGGTCTTCGTTTCTGTGCGAGGGCTTTCTCTAGTTGTGGCAAGCGGGGGCCACTCTTCATCGCGGTGCGCGGGCCTCTCACTATCCCATCCTCTCTTGTTGCGGAGCACAGGCTCCAGATGCGCAGGCTCAGCAATTGTGGCTCACGGGCCCAGCTGCTCCACGGCACGTGGGACCCTCCCAGACCAGGGCTCGAACCCGTGTCCCCTGCATTGGCAGGCAGACTCTCAACCACTGCGCCACCAGGGAAGGCCCCACATCTAGAACTTTTAAGACATTCTCATAAGACTCATTTGAATCCAGAAATTATGCGTCGGAAGTGAGATTTTTGGCTTAGAAAAATTATTCTACTTAACATTTTCTTAAGTAGAACTTACATACGCTTTCTCTTCTAGTAATATCTTAAAATCTCCCGCATTTTAGAAAATGGGAGAATAAAACAATCAGAAAGGGAGTGAGCATTTATGAATAACTGTACTGAATCATAACTAATCCAACTTTTTTTTTCCTGTTTTTTTCTTAATTACTACAACAAACAAAATTCTTAATTTGCATTAAGATATAACCTTAAATTTAGAAAAAATAATAGGAATTAAAAGACTTTGCTGGGCTTCCCTGGTGGCGCAGTGGTTGAGAATCTGCCTGCCAATGCAGGGGACACGGGTTCGAGCCCTGGTCTGGGAAGATCCCACATGCCGCGGAGCAACTGGGCCCGTGAGCCACAACTACTGAGCCTGAGCGTCTGGAGCCTCTGCTCCGCAACAAGAGAGGCCGCGATAGTGACAGGCCCGCGCACCGCGATGAAGAGTGGCCCCCACTCGCCGCAACTGGAGAAAGCCCTCGCACAGAAACGAAGACCCAACACAGCCAAAAATAAACATAATAAATAAATAATAAAAATTTAAAAAAAAAAAAAAAAAAAAAAGACTTTGCTTATGAAAGCAGGAATAACATTTATAGAAAACCCTCCCTTTCTATTGTGATGATTTCATGTTGTGGGTTCATGTTTACTCTAGTTCCAGAAAGACTTAAGTCAGCAATTTAGAGATAGCTAATTTATATGATTCACAAAAGGATTTTCACTTCATTGCTTTGGGAAAAGAACCAAACTTCAGTCCTAAACTCTGGGTGTGAAACATGCCTGAATGATCTGAAACTCTGTATTACTGTCTTCTAATGTAGGAATCACGTTTTCCAATTTTTATACAGATTTATAATTTTGTAAAGTTCATTAAACTTTTTTTTTCTTCTAAGCAACAGAAGAAAACCAAAAGGGAATGCTGAAATACACACAAGCTGATTCTCTTTCCAAATCTTTTCATTTGGCAGAAGTAGTAAGATCAGTCTTTACAATATTTTTGCTCACACATTCACATCAACTTCCTTTACTTTTGACTGTGCCACCAGTGTTTCACACAGATCTCAAACAGTACAAACATTTATGATTATTTGAAATGGTTAATGGAGACTGTTTTGATTAAAAGAATAAAAAGGTCTTGTAATATTCGTGTCATTTTTTTTTCTTGTCATTGTAGGTGAGTAAGGTGTGGGATGGTGCTTTTAAGAAAAGAGATTGTATTCCTTTCTTAGGGGTGGAACCACAGTTTTGCGTGGTGATTCCAGAAAACACCAATGACTTCCTTTAGAGACCCAAGCAGCACACCACTTCCTTTTGGGTCTCCTGAGCAGGCAGTTGTCACACACACTCCCTATTCCCCCATCTAGGCCTGTTGGCAAAGCCCACTTAAAAAATAGTTATGACAAGGCAAATGGGGTGCAGCTTCAAATACTAGCCCTGCAGAGTCTTTGACTCCAGCTGCCCCAAATCTCATGGTACCTGAAAATCTGTGATGTGGTAAAGAGGAGCTTTTCTCTCATCAACATTGGGCAGCAAAATTTAACAGCCTCCTGAACTTGAAAAGAAGGTCTGAGTTGAATACAAAGCCTGTGATTCTATAGTGTGATTGAATTGACTAATATCTTATTGATTCAGTTTTTTTATCTCCAGAATAATGACTCACTGCCTAGAAGTTGGTTCGGTGACAATGTAGCTGCTGATATTAGATAGCAGAATGACTGAAACAACCAAATATGGCTTTAGAAAAATGCTGAATCCCAGAACATGTGAAAATGTGTGTGAACATTTATATACTGGTACAATCTGATTGCTTTGGCTGATTTAATAATGAACTTGGAGTGGCTGTGTTTTATGATTAACCATTATGATTAGCTGTTATTATGGCATGAAAAAAGTGAATGGCAAATAATCGTAAGTAATGACAATGGCCATGATTCAAGCCTTTGCTCCTCTTTTAGATATGAAAGAAGACAGAAGGCTAATTGCCTAATTTAGCTTCGGTGGACTATAAATCACTCAGGTTAATTAAAAGAGTGAATCAGGAAGTACTGAAGGAATCAAGCTTTGTGGAATTTAGCGTTTGTTTTTTTTTAAACTGAGAGTGATATGCCTTAAAGATCTTGTTATATAGAATTGAATTTACAAAAATTAGGTAAAATAATGTGATGGCTTTATGGGGGAAAAAAATCTCTCCCCTTATTTCTTCTGTCTTAAAATTATAAATAAACATGGTTGGCAACTGTCCTATAAATGAGGCATCTTCTCTGAAAATATTTGTGCAATAATAGTCTCTAGTAGTACTTCCAAAAAGCAGCACATAAGTTAATTAGCTCCAAGCTTTTTCTTTGCCATTTTCTGTTTTAGTTACATATCGCAAAAGTCACAAAAGTGTAATTTGTAAAAATAAAACAGTAAAACTCTATTTTCCACTCAGATCATAAAAGGAAGTGTTTCTAATACAGGCTTCAAACATTTGTATTTAGGTTTTGCAAAGCATTAGTTTATGGGCTGCTGGAGTCATTCCAAAAAAAGCACAATGAAGTGTATACACTAAAGGTAAACAAAACATTTAAATACAGCACAGAGAAGCAACATTCTATCCAAGTCTTACATCATTGTTGATGGTCACACAGAATCAAAAGACAAAACCAACGGGAAGTTTGCTATTCCACTTTAATTCCTTTTTATATTTTCCTGGAAAATCATTAGTAATGGAAAATACTAGTAAAAAAAATTATGTAGCAGTTAATAGAGTCCAGCTCTTGTGTTTATTCTACTCAGACAAAAGCATCTAAATGATTCTTATGTCTTAAGAATTCAACAAGTAATCATTGCAGTTAATTAGATTTTTAAATATTATTTTTAAATGTTAGGAGCTCATATTAAGGAGTAATATTCTGAATTAATGGAATGCTAGAGCTGCCAGAATCAAAGCTAAGTAACTTGACAGAGATCCGCTGCCATTGGGAGAATATGCACCTCTTGACAGCAATCTCTCATGTCCTTGAAATGACCTCAGCAATGATGTCATTCAAAGACAGTTCACCTTTCAGTTTCTTACTTGGATAAACATTCGGTCTGAGAACTGAGACAATAACCAGCTCCAACAGATACAACATGTTTGATACATGTGTGATGATATACAGATCTATTTATTTATAAGAAAAAAATGCCTGTGAAATGAGGGAAGCTATGTCAAGGGATCATATATTTGATCAAGCCACACTGAGTAAATGATGATATTTTATCATGTTTGGAATTTATGAACAACCCCTGCCCCCCTCCTCATGCTCACCCCTTAACTGAAAAATAAAGCCACCCTTATAATTATTTTCTCTTCAGTGATCTGTTTCAAGTGTTCCCCATATCTCATTGGGGAAGAGTTTGGGGAAATGGGGATTTTATGAAAATTTGTGTAGGCTGCCATCCAGTTATGAAAACATTGTAGAATAAAGTTATTTCATGAAAATATGACAATTTCAACCCATACCCCACTTGATTGTGCATATAGTATGTCTTTATTATCAAATCTTTTATGGAAAGGATGCAATCCTTTCTCATTTAGAAAACAGCATTTTTATTTCTGAAAAGCATCTTTCCTGCCTTGTGGTAACTGCATTATAAGTTTGAATTGTTCAGCGAATATTAAACAGAAATGAGGGCAATGTTTTATTGGAGAATATAAGCTTTGAAGAAGGACAGAGAACTCTAGCATATACCTTTTCTCTAGAGCAATGCGTTGTATAGAAAAATGCACCTGCTCATAGGCCATGTTCAGGACTGTCTGGAAGGAGTTTATCCAATGGCCGGGGGTCGATCTAAACAACCTCTAAAGTTTCTTTTAAGCCTAAGATTCGAGTCTGAATTCATAAAACCAAAATTTAGCTATTTAATAATAGCACGGAAACATGAAAAAATCTAGATATTAAAATTTTGTATCATTATTACTATAACTGTGTCAGAAAACGTCCCCAAAGCCTAAACCTATTCCTAGGGGAAAAAAAACTGGAAAAAATACACTAACATTTTATTATTTGTGGCTGTACTCGGATGGTAGGATGTAATGGGTTTTTTTCCCCAATGACTATATATTGCTTTTAAAATGAAAAATAGTATTTAAGTCCAATAGCAAAGGTCGGATAACTTACAATAGAAGTTCGACTTGGGTTGAGAAACAAGAGCTCAAATATTGTATCGCTCAACAGCATTTTACTATTCATATAAGATGACATTTTATTTTATTTTACTTTATTTTATTTATTTATTTTTTTGGCTGCACCGCGTGGCTTGTGGGGTCCTAGTTTCCCAACCAGGGATTGAACGTGGGCCCTCGGCTGTGAGAGCGCGGAGTCCTAACCACTGGAGTGCCAGGGAATCCCCTCATATACGATGGCATTTTAAAGATTTAACGGTATTTGTTTTTCAGACTGACACATCTTTGTTGTCCAGAAGGGGTTGCTTTATTTGTAGAAAGAAAAGACATCTCTTTGCGTAGCTTTGTATTAATTAAAAAAAAAAAAAAAAAAGAATACAAACATAACCACAGTTTAGCCTTTCTCCAGTCTCAGTCTACAAGTTAAATTCACTGTTTGATATTTATCAGTGCATTTTGTTCTAGTTTGTGCTATAGGATTTTCAGATAGGAGAGGTTATGCTGAAATTTAGCTATATTTTGTGGGGAAGGTCCTAAAGTGCCAAGTTATGTGAACTGGTCATGCATAAATCTGGCCTGAGGTTCGTGAGGAGTAGGAATATTTTGGTCCTTTAGGGGAAGAACTGAAATGGTCCTTATCTCTGAGCCCTTCAAACACCCACCTCTTGGAGAGGGTGCAAGTAAGAAATTAGTCATGACTCAAACTAATGGAATGTTCAAAAGCTCCATCTGACTGACTTCTGTAGCCCTTAACCCAATCTTCACCTTTTTGTTTTTTAAACCTATCTCATTCTTTATCTTTTCCCCCTTTGCAGTATCATAAATATCCATACTGTCTGACCCCAAAATTCAGGACACATGGGCTAATAAATGATTGACAAGAGGCCAGAGTATTTAAAATTTGGATTATCTTTTAAAATTAATTCTTAGAATAACCATAGCCATAAATTAATACTCCTAGATCTGCAAAAGGGGCCTCTTCTAGAGTAAAGCTCAGACAATTGCCTTGAAAACTCCAATTCTGGAGAGATGTTAGCAAAGCACAGGCTCCAATCGCGTGCTCTAAGCTCACCCCGTGCTTAATAAAATACATACTTGCTGAGTCACCCACATGCTAGAGAGGGCGCTGCAACATGATCAGGGATCACTGGAGATTTGGTACTTTGGTCAAACATGTGTAGTTGGTCCCACATCTTAGCATCTCGTATTGATGAAAGCGGGTTTCAAAAATTAGGAGAAATTGTGAATGGAAATGTGCAAAAGGGTGCAGTACAATTTTGGATGTGCACTCTACATCAGGGGTCCCCAGTCCCCAGGCCGCCGACCAGTACCTACCTGTCTGCGGCACAGCAGGAGGTGAGCGGCGGACGTGCGAGCAAAGCTCCATCTGCCGCTCCCCATCGCTCGCATTACCCCCTCAACCTCCCCCGCCTCTGCCGTCCGTGGAAAAATTGTCTTCCACGAAACTGATCCCTGGTGCCAAAAAGGTTGGGGACCGCTGCTCTCTATGGAAAAAGGAAACTCAGAATTCTGTGCGGTTTGTCCTAGTGATGATGAGAGATTGGGGAGGTCAATATATGCGTGTACGTGAGCCTTAAATTTCCCTTTTCTGTTTTTTAAAGCACCACGTGATCTCTTTCTCATGTGTTGCCTCTAAGTGATGAGTTGATGAGGGCTGCAGGAGGCAGGTAGGCTCGGGCATTCCTGCCAAGGGCTGTCGACAGGGGCAGCTCTGCCTGGAGAACTTTGTTCTTATTCCTTCTTGCAGCCTTTCTTCTATCAGGAAGATGTCGATTAGAGACATTATTCGCCCCCCCACCTTGGATGCTGGGGTAAGCCACCGTCAGCATGCAGAGCGCTTCTCACCACATGGATCACCTGTCTCGTCCATTTTACCTTTTACTCACCTACCCTGAAGAGCGGCACTCTTACCTGACCTAAACATCCCCCTCAGCTTTCATGATTTCTTTGCCTCGCGTGCAGCCCCTGGGGGTGGCAGTAGAACACCAGTCTGAGAGTTGGTTCCCAGGACTGCGGTGTTCGAATGAAGTTTATCTTTAGGGCCTCCAGTTCCTTTCATTCACTTGTCAGCTATTTAGTGAGCGCCTGCTGTGTGCCATGCCTGGGGGACTCAGAGTAAGGAGAACAGACACACCGGTTCCGCCTTCATGAATATTCCATATCCTGCTCACTCCCTTTGGGGCCTGTTTTCTCCTCCTTTTGCTTTTAGTGATTTTTAGGCTCAGGCTCTACCTTCCCTCCAATCAAAAGTCTAGGACAAGGATCTAATAAACTCATTCCCTCTAAAAGTTAAATTACTTAGTATGTTTTTTTCTCCTGGGGTTGGGGTGGGGGTTTTATTTTAACTGAAAATAAGGTTTTAATGCAAAGTAATTTGTAATGACCCTTGGATAGTGATGAGGAAGACATTCCTGGTCTCCAGGAAGCTCTGTGCCGCCTTCTATCTGTCAAGAAAGGCCAGGAGGCCTTCTGATCACAGGCTGGTGGGAGGGGTGCCATGCCCAACGATAATGAGAGCATACACTTAACATCTCTGAGAGCACTTCACTGTGCCAAGTTCTTTTTCTATATTATTTTATTTAAATCTTTAGAAGCTCTATGAGACACATGTACATATGGACTCTCCATGTTTTTACCAAGAGTAAAATGAATGGGGGCCTTTGGGGGTAAATGGAAAACTTGAAGGACAAATTCAGGAGTTGATGGTCCTGAAAGGGGATATCTTGCTGAAGCATAGATTATAAATATACTTTCAGTTCGTTTTCATTAGATATATAGAAAAACTACACTTTGGGAATATCTAATCAGTTTAGTAGGGATACTTGTTTAAAAAGGGATATTCGATTTATATGTCTGTTTCATTAAACTTGGGGAGCTTCTGACCAAGCAGAGGTTCTAAAATCCTTTTCTTGATGACATTTCCCATATAGCACAATTGAGGGTTGGTTTAATTGCAGTTTTTTGGGGGTTTTGAAAGTAGACATAGTCAGATAAGCATCAGATTATTAGATTAATTTAGCTCATTATATAGAGTTGCCTGAAGGGAAAATCCTTTATCTTTTGTAATTCAGCAGCCCAGGCAGCATATCATCATGATTACATAATGCAAAACTTTTCTCCTAGAGTAAACTTAATTATAGAATGCCAGAACTGATAATTAAAGAAGGATGTAACATAAGAGCTGGGTGAAGACCTTGAGGAATTGAAGTTCACAGTAACTATTAGATTAGAGACACCTGTTTCAAATGGTTGACCCTATTTTTGTTTTGCTTTGTGTTAACATCTTAAATTTCTTGGATTACCTCATGGTCATTTGGCAGATGTCCATCATAAAAAATGAAAAAATAAGTGGACTATACATAGATATAGCTGACTTTTTCCTGATGAGAACATGTTTGTCTTTTAACAAGGTGTTTGCCTAGGCATACTTCTCTTTTTTTCTTGATGTAAGAAGACACAGTTAATATAAATTAATCTCAGAGAGTAAAGACAACCACTTCATCAGGTGGCTTATTCCAGTTTTTTCAATATTTGCCACTTTTCCCTCTTGGAACGTATCCACATCATTTAAAAGGAAACATAATGTGAACATTATTTACTCCAAAATTCATACCTGTGGTTCTGATTCTAAGTTGATTTTGAAAGGATGAGCCTTTCCATCTTCAGTTACCTGTGGAGACCATAAACGAGTTTCCGCCCTGTAAATAAAACAACGTTTGTAAACCCCAAATTCTAATGGTACTTTTAGTTTTAGTATACTTTAATTTCCTATGTTTCTGAAAATACTAACAACCCTTGGTACTTTGAGCAAAAGCAATATTCCTTGCTCATTATCCTGTATTGTCTTATTGAATTAGTCTTATGTTTTTAGTGTACTTCTGGGAAGACTTGAATGGATCAAAATTGCTTGGAGGACTGCTACGGACTGAATGTTTGTGTCCTCGCCCCACACCCCAGGTTCAAATGTTGAAATCCTAATCCCCAGTGTGATGGCCTTTGGAGGTGGGGTCTTTGGGAGGTATTAGGGTTGGATTAAATCATTAGAGTAGGGCTCTCATGGTGGGATTAATGACCTTATGAAAAGAAGAGGCATGAGATCTCTTCCCTCTCTGTGTGAATGCACCAAAGAAGGCCATGTGAGGACATGACCAGGAAGCGGGCTCTCACCGAGAACCCGACCATGCTGGCTCCCTGACCTTGGACTTCCAGCCTCCATAACTGTGAGAAGGAAATGTTTGTTGCTTAAGCCACCCAGCCTATGGGATTTGCTTGTAGCAACCTGAACTAAGGCGAGGACATTGTACAGGGTCTGGAGAAAGTGGGTCTCCAGTGCATGTGGGAAGCAGTACAGGACAGGGAGATTCTGGAGGCATACCCTGCAGATGACCACAGGACAGACTAGATCCCTAGACCTCCTCAACTTCCTTCCTGTCCTACCTGGGGCACCACAGGAGGCCGTGAATGATTTGTCAGGTGGATTTGCTGTTGGCATCAAGGAAATGTGCTTTGTCCAACGCTTCTCACGTATCTACTTGGGATCATGTGGCTCCTATGGGACTATGTGCTTGGCAGGAACACAGGTTATGCATAGATAGGGAAAGAGTCCATTTCACCTTGTGAAATGGCAGATTGGCGACTGATTTTGCCTTTTGGACCACAGCAGGGAAAATTGTGAATACAACAGCAAGAGGATAAACACACATGCTAACAACCACTATAACAAATCATTATTTTCACAATTCAGTTTCAGATCACGAGTCTGATGGCAATAGATCAATTTCCTAATGTTGTTTTTGGTCAGAAATATCTCATTGTCTAAAACCTTCATGTACACGTACCCTCTCATACCTTGTGGGATTCTTCTGGGCTGAATTCAGTACAAAACAGCCAATAGCATACAGGATATTAGCAACCAAATTTTAACATGATCACATCTTGGCAAGCACGAGATTCTTTTAGGAGCATCTCTAAATTCCACTCCATGTTCTCTACCATGTTTAGAACAGCAGTATAACTAGACATGCTGTTCAGTGTTTATGCGGCCAATACCTTAAATGGTTCTATTTTCATGGTCAACTAACTGTGTTAGTACAGGAAAAAAGTTCTTTTAGCCTCTTTCATTATTCTCACATTCCAGAGGATTCTTTTTAGAAATCCTTTGTAAACAGCTACTAGACTGACTGACTTCAGTGAAGAACAGACCAAAGTGGCTGATACATTAAAAAAAAGCCAGTCAAAATTCTGTGTCCTGATATACTCCTTCTCACTGGGAAGATGAAATCATTTATAGTTCTGGTTCAGGTTCTTCTGCAAAACAGATCAAATTTTAACACCATTAATTAAAGAGCACCTGTCAATTTTGAGACACAGCTGGTGTGCTGCTGCTTTAATCCTGTCCTGTGCATCAGCATGAGTCATGGACTCAGTACCGAAGCCATCAATAGCCAGGATGACATCTCCGGGACACAGGTTGGCAGCTGCCGCCTTGCTTCCTGGAGTAATCTGGAAGAAATCATCGCACATTTAAAATCAACACCCTGCAGCATCTTGAGTTTTGTGCCCGACGTTTACATTGCACCTTGGTAACATTTTAAATGCTTCACTGGGCAGGACGTATTAAATCTCACTTAAAATAACTCTTAACTGATCAGTTGTGCTATCTCTATTTTCCCATTATGTGAAATAATTTTGTTTCTTACTAACCACATTTCCTCCATCATGACATCTCTGATTCTCTTTTAAAACATCTTCCATAACTCCCTGTTTGGATCATATTTTCTTTGCTTTAAAGAAAATAATTTGTTTCTTAGGATTTTTTTGTCACCCAGAACTCTCTATTTGGGAATAGAACGTTACTACATCTGGGGAGCCTTAATATTTGAACTGAAACTACTTTAGCATCCCTATAATGCACCTGGGATATAGAAAGCTGGAAAGAGAATCACTCTTGTATGAACAAGAAGAAGCCAGATAATATGCAAAATTATGACTTTTTGTGGACTCTTCAGAGAGCTGAAGTTGCAGGGCAACCAACTAGCTTGGAATCTAAGGAAAGACGGGAGTCTCCAAGGAAAGACAAGCATGGGCTCACCTGTACCAGAGCATGGAGGAAGATGGGGCCAAATGTACTAGTTGTTAAGAAGAGTTTAGCTAAAATTATGAACAAATTGCTAAAGGCCAAGTATGAGTTAAGCATTGAGAGTCTGGAACCCGTCGGAACCACAGACACAAGAGAAGTTTGTATCTACTCACAGTCTCTTCTCCATGAATGAAGAATAGATGGAACAAATAGGAAACAACTAACAAGATGGTAGCTTTTAATTAAACCATACCAGTAATTACATTATATATAAATGGCCTAAAAACACATCACGTTCTGTTTTTTAACAGAGTTTGTCAAACTAGGTTAAAAAAAAAAAAGCAAGATCTAACCTTATGCTGTCTACGAGAAATCCACATGGGTTTCTTTTTTGGAGGAGAGGCAGGGAATGATATGGGGGGAAATGATATGAGAAAAATATGGTTGTTAAATGTTTAGAAAGTGGCAAATCTGAAATTATTTCAGATATTTCAAATTATTTCAACAAAAACATGTTGAGTATACAGTTAAAGGCGATGATTGTTTTGATGGCTATACCTACTCCCAGTTTTTCTGGGTAAATCCCAACTATTTACAACTGCCTAATAGTCCTCACCCGGTCTCACCCTGCCTACTTCTCTAACATCATCTCACACCATTCTCACTCCCCCGCCCCTCCCAATCCACTGCTCTACAGCTAGTCCGATTTCCTTTTAATTCCTCAAATAGGCCAAGCTTGCACCCTCTTCTGGGCTTTGTGCACACTGTTAACTTGCTCCTGAAATGCTTCCCCCGACTCTTCACCCGGTTGCTTCTTCTCCTCCTTTTAGTTTAGGCTTAAATGTCATGTTCTCAGAGAGACCTCCCCAGACATCTGACGTAGTTTCTCCAGCCCCCTCCCCATCATTCTCCACTGTTACACCCTGTTGTTTTCCTTTATGAAGACAGTTTGTACTTTCATGTTTGTTATTTACTTGTGTAGTGTCTGTTTTCCCAACTGGAAGTTCTTGAGGATGTCTATAATATTATGTATATTCCTAATGCTTCACAGTGTATACTCAGTGTTTGGAATTGATGAATAATTACTTGAAACATGAATGAAATGGACATTTAAATCAGAACTTGTGAAACAAAAATAACTAGTCCTTATATACCCAAAGATTATGGCTATTAATGTCAACCTATCATTGTTCCTTTTGCAAGTTCCCACTGTTTAGATCAGAATAATATGTAGAACTTGACTTAAAGCTCAAACTGCTCCAGGAATAAACTAGATCATTCCTAACGTTTAACTTGAGGATCAGTCATTAATTCATTTTTTGTCTCTTTGCTTCATCTAGTCATCGATTCGATTTAACTTTGTGGCTCTAAGAGAGATCCAAGATTCATATAAATGAATAAAATTGCTAAAATGACAAATTCTCATGGGTCCTAGATCTTCAGTCTCATCACTAAAATGTTTATTGTACTCATTTCATGTCTGTGATCACCTCACTGTAGCAATCATGATAATTTCTAGAAGGGACAGATGATGGGGGCTGAGTGAGGACAACTGGAGATTATTACATCTCAGCTTTTTGGAGGCATTTCATAGATGTTTTTCCATTTAGAAATTCTCCCACACTCAGAACTGTTAGAAGAATAAAAGTTTCCATCCCCAGTGTGACTTGTAGGACTAAAAATAACCTCAAACTTTTAATTTTCTCCAGCTATAGTTCATCAAAATCAGTACCATCTATTTTTAAACTTCTAAGACCAAAATGCTTTTCTTTGAGTTAAAACATGAGAAAGCATGGCTCAGTGTGTTTGCTTTTAAAACCTCACCTAGCTTTTCTAATATACTTTAATTTGGTTTATATATAATACTCGATCTAGGTTTAGAAGAGCCTAACATTATTTCTTAGCTCTGGTTCAGATGAGTGGAAGGTAGGGTTGTGTGTATCTGTCTATATAAATTTTAAACGGAGATATCTGGGGTGCTGAACTTAGATACTGAATATTACTAAATGTTATTAACAACGTTAATATGGAAGTTAATAACTATTTTATATTTATGCAAAATATTACATTTGCAAAGCTCTTTCTAATAACTCTCACCATTACAACTCTAAGATAGGCTGGACAAAGAAGGCTGCTTCTCTTTTTCAGAGAACCTGTGGCTTCTCACTAAGGTGGGAGCAGTTGTACAGCTATGTCACCAGCGGTTTCATTAGTTAAATAGGAAAAGTGGTCGATAGTGATGCCAGAACCAACTTCTGACTTTGCGTTCAACCTGGCGATTGATGTCCTGGGACCTCCACGTTAGGAGTTGATAAGAAAGAAAAGAATCTGTAGAGAAATGGATGAGAGGCAAGGAGAAAACACGATCCTTCACTTCTTAGTTCTCAAGTTCAGCGACGCTAGTGATCAGCAAATGGCCACTAAACTGGCCTGGTTTTAGTAAGTTAAACTATCTGTTTAATCATAAGAATGTATTATTTTCCAGCATGACTTTATATTATTTCTTTGCAGTTTATTTATATTACTTTGTATTATTGCTCACAGTTTATTTTTAACATTTTCCCAAATGATGAGAAGAGAGAGCTAAAATGAGGCAAAGAGTTTTTCAGTGGATTCTTTATTTTTCAGTTTCATTAGGGTCTCAAATGTCAAAAGCATTCGAGAGATCCTTGGACATAGTACTGCTGGCAGTCACTTAGCACATGTTTTCTAACTTGTCTGATTAGAAGGATCATCGAGCGTCTTTGCTTAACACAAATATTCCAGTCCAATCCAGATGCCTGGAATCACGAAACAGAAGCTGTAGCAGAGGAACTAGGGAATTTGTGTTTTTAACAAGTCCCTTAGATGATTTCTGTTTTTCACATCAACCTATTACTTGGGTTTATTTGGAAAAAACTAACTTAAATCACAGGTCAAGCATCTATCAATGTCCTATTAACTGTGGGAAACATGAGGGAAGTCCAGAATATCGCCCTGGTGGGATTTCTGTATTAAGAATAAAAATGGTTGAAATAGTTATGGAGCAAGACAAGTGTATACGGAAGGGCTGTCCTGTGGGGCGTGGATCTAAATAATGAGAAATCCCATTGTTCAGTTGTTCTCCATTGCCTACAAATAAACTTCAGTACCTCACCTGGCATCAAAAGCCCTCCAGCACCTGGCTGCAGTCTACATTTCTAGTTCAATCAGAATCTCTGCAAGTAGCACCTGGGCATGGGTATTTTCCACTTACCTGGGTGAGGCTAATGTGAAGCCACAGGTGAGAACTATTATGGTGTTGTTATACTGTTGGTATCTTTTAAGATGAGAAAACTGTTGCTCAGAAAGTAGAAGGAACTTGCTTAGGGTCACACATCCAGTGAAAATTTGAAATTCCTTGTGGGTCTGTCTAACTCTTTAGCTCAAGCTCCTCCACTATCCCCAAATGCCACCCCTGCAGGTACTCTCTCTCCCCTGGCTCCGCCCATCTCTTTGGCCATACTTTTTTCATGGAATCCTGGACAAGTTGTATCACGGTTGTTTGCGTTCATGTCTCTTCTGCTGATACATGAACTTCTCAGGGGAGTAGAAGCCCATTAAGCGATGACTGTATCCCGCCCAGTGCCTTCCACATACAATACCTCCTGCGCTTAGTAGGTGCTTGTGGGATGTATGAATGCTGGGAACAGATGAACCAGTGCTTCCATGCAGACACGTCTTCGTCAAAACACAATTAAGTACAGTCGCCCCTCTGAATCCGTGGGTTCCGCATCCAGGATTCAACCAACCGAGGGTTGAAAATATTTGAAAAAAAATTCCAGAAAGTTCCAAAAAGCAAAACTTGAATTTGCCACATGCTGGCAACTATATTTACATAGCACTTACATTGTGTTAGGTATTAGAAATAATCTAGAGATGATTTAAAGTATAGGGGAGGATGTACCTAGGTTATATGCAAATACCATTTTATATAAGAGACTTGAGCATCCTGGGGTTTTGGTATCATTGGGGGGGGGTTGGGGGCATAGAGGAGTGGGCGTCCTGGAACCAATCCCTCAAGGATACCGAGGGCTACCTGGAAAAAGACTGTATTCAACTGTAAACATTTCTTTCTAAAAGTTCAAATTTCAAATATAGTTTATATTAAAGTACTATTCAGTGTTAAAGCCTACAAAACTTAAGAATACACTAACATTTTCTATGTTGGTACCCAAGTCCATATATAGCATTCTCAGTTACAGAGATCTTGATCCGGGGTGTGGTCTGTATAGAAAGGAGGGAAGAGGAACTGAGTGGGAAGGGACATAGTGGCATGAGATGTGTACAGTAGTTTTACATTGTGTACACAAAAGAAGCTTGTGCTTTATTCCAAACTGGACCATTTATGAAAACAAACTATCTGTAACTTCGCTGTGATAGTAGATCCACCTTCTGGGTGATCCAAACATTTAAGAAAGAAAGAGACTCCTTAAAACCTTCTTGCCAGAAAAAAAAACAGCTGCTCGCTTAGAGATGTGAACCTTAAACTTTATTCTGTGAAATGTCTAGGTCAGTTGTATATGGTGTTTGCAATAGCAACTCCCTGCCGCATGCTGAACATCCAAAACTTAAATTCATATTGCACGAAGTAGAGCACACCCTTGCCTAGAAACTGCTTTCCTACAAATCGTATCATAACCAATGGCTCAAAAAATTTTTTGAGATTGTCTGGTGTTTGATTTACCTTACTTCTAATGTTTTTTATGATACAAAGTTTCACCCAGCTGATTAATTGGATGGTAAACAATTGTAGGGTGGGGACCCTTTGTCCTAATTTTGTGAATTGTAATTTCAGCTGATGGAGAGAATTACTTTGTAAACCCTGCCCCCAGCAGAGGGTGGAGCAGAGGACCACTGTCGAAGGAGCATTTCTATAATCTGATTTTGCAGAGTGTGAGGAAGGGAGGGGAGGGCACTGCTTGTAGGACAAAAAGTGATTTAATTGACTTGAGGACTATATCTCATTCATGGGACTTTTTGTGGTGTTAAGTGCAGGCATTGGCATTTTCCTTCTTTGTATGCTTAAGAACTTATGTAAAACAGACAAATCAATTAACAATAAAACAGTTCTCCTTTTTCTTTATTGTGGAATACTTCTGAGGACACAGTTTACACCTATTATGAAAATAAATTTATGTCAAAAGTGAACAATGTATTCACTCATATTGTGTCTATTTGTATTCTGTGACCTGTATGAGGTACTAGACACTGTGCTTGGCACTGAACAGCTGCCAAATTTGCCAGTTGTTGCCCTGAGGGGGGAGCATTCAATCTGTGGGATACAGATGTACTCAACCATCTGTGGTACAAGGCATGTTATAAGGAGAGGTTGTAGGTCAGGAGCTACAGTAATTAAATGGATGAAATGATGACTACTGGAAGAAGGCTGGAGGAGTGGTATTTGAATGGGTTTCCACAGGCACAGAGGACAGTGGAGTGGGTGGGGAAGGGAATTCTGGAGAAAAATGATAGCAGGAGCAAAGCCATGTTACAGAAATCATAAGTGCTCCAGAGTATGGGCACCACTACCTATTTATGGAGTGAGAGGAGGAAAGGAGAGAGGAGGAAGAGAGGGAGGAAATGAACTTGAAAACTTGAGCTGGGAGAGAGGGTGAAAGCCGTGAATTTCGTGCTGAAGACCACACATTTTATTCTCTATAAACTGTGGATGCCACTGAAGGATTTTTAAGAATGGGGAAGATAGGAGCAACCAGCAACCATCTCAAAGATGGCTGGTAAGAATATGCAGGGTGAATTGGAGAGGGGAGACAACAGCTAGGTGTGAAATTAGGAAATCTTGCCTGGGGACAGTGGTAGAAAAAAAGGAAAGTGGTAGATCTTAAAGGTGTAGCATCAGTAGGACCAGGTGATGAGTTGCATGGCACAAAACACCTGTTTGGAAATATCTGTACAATAAGCAGAATCTTTCACGTGTGTGGGCTTCAGGATGCAGGCTTTGGAGGCAGGTCGACCTGCATCAAATTCTGTCCTGCCACTTGTGGTCATCGACAGGTTAATGAATCTCTTGAAGCCTCACTCTCCTCATCTGCAGAAAGGGATATTACTACTACTACTCCGATAGGATTATTGTGAGATTTAAGTGAGTGCATATATAGGGCTTAGAAGAGTGCACAGCAGGCAAAAGAGTATACTAACACACACACAGTCTCATTCACTACCTTTTAACACAGTATAAAAATATTAATAGGATTATTCTACTACCTAATTACAACACTGAAAATTATGTTTGTGTAATATTTTTTAGTCTTTTTTCCAAATGATTTTTAATATTCTTATAATTTCAGTGGAAATACTCTCAATTAGGTGTTCACTAAGGCAAAAAAGTTCATGTGAATATGTTTTCATTTATTCAACAAGAATCTATTTATGTGAATGGCTTTGGGTACACTTGGAATACAAAACAGTTTAGTTCACCTGCTCTCCTTGAGTTAAATTAATTAAAGAGAAAAGCCGTAGTCAAATGAAATAATCATATGTGTTCGTGCACTGTCATTGAACCAAGTGTCAATATGAGTGATACAAATTAGTTATGAGTTAAAAATTCAAACGGAATTGGCTTCCCAAACAATAACTGTCATCAGATCAAATATATTTACCGATAGCTCCTGCAGTCAACTGCAAAATGTTAAGTTCTGCTTTGAAATAAACACTCAACATATCAAACAACTCAACATATCAAACATAAGATTAATCATATTGACATGTTCCACAGTAATAGCGAGATATTTCTTTTATAAATCACTGACAGGATTTTTGTGACAAAATTATTCCTTTAAGGTTTAATATAAATATGGTTTATCCTTTGTAAGGATTCAAAAGCTTATTTCATTTAATATAAAAAAATGAACACTATACTCCAGAAACTTTAAAAATATTTCTTCGTAGAGAAAATGGAGACTGTTTCCTTTGGTAAATCCATAAAAGGCATTGCTTGGCCCAGGTCACTGAACCATTTTCTGCCTAATTTACTTAGGAACATTTTTGGGGTATGTTAAGTTTTCATGTCTCATATGAAAACACATGTCAGATATGTTTATATGTTTTCAAAAAATGGAAAACAAAGCTTGAAATGTTCCATGGTATGCATCTGTTCCATGGATACATGTTTTGAGATATTTTAAAAAGCCATTCGTTCTTAGAACTCGTAAGTAGAACAGAATTTAAAAAGTATTATCTTGTTCAAAGCCTATGTGAGGATATCAGATTATAAAGTATACATTTATAAAATGTAGTATAAGCAGTAAGGAACAAAATAAAGCATAGTAAAGGTATAAATATTTTGAAAGTTTATGTTTTAAAATTAGGTTTAATGGGCTTTATATGTGAAAATTGAAATAATAATAATTTTCTGTCAAGACAAACACATGTTGGAAAAAAAATCAACTAGACCAACTAGAAATTTACTGACGACAGATCCTGAAGTATCCATTTTCTTTCTTCTTAATTAGACAATACTTTAGAGAATACTAAGTAAGGAAAGCTTGACTTTGATGGTCAAGTATTCAGAGTTATTAGGCTGAGGATGGTTCTCCATCAGGTAAACGAAACTATCTGACACATTTTCTTTGTAGTTTGAGTTGTAGATGATGATTTCTAAGCCAAGCTCCAGCTTTGGAAAATATTTATTCAAAATGCCTGGAAACCTAGGAATCCAGATTAGTGATATTGTCCCTGTCTGCGCTGATATGAGCGCCTCCAGCTTGGTCTTGCCCTGAGAACAGCGCCCTGCTGAAGTTTTCCTCCAGACAGGGAAAGTGCTCAGTTGCCTGTCTCTCTCCAACTAACAACCGCCACTGTCTCTCCTTCTCTGGACCCCATCTCATTTGTTACTGAAAGGAGACCCGGAGTGGAGGGCGAGAAGGCAGCCCACCTCGCAGCCTCGCCTTCTCTGAGCGCAGGGAAACCACGCCGTCCGTTCGTCTCTCCTCGGAAAGTTGCTGGAGGCCAACAGGCTGCAGACAGAGACCACTGGAACTGACTTGATTAATTCTCTAAGCTGCTCTGCGTCCTCCAGACCTAGTTTGCCAAGGTGCTGCCCTCCCTCGAACCGTGAATCAGAAGCCGAGGCCCCACCCAGCGCACCCCAGTACCTCGCTGGCCACTCTTCTCTCCAGGGGGGCCCGCGGCACGCCAGAGTCCCCGACTTGCAGCAGAAGAACGGAAAACACCTACCCTGGTGATGATCAAAGGCTGGTTGAAGTCTATGCCCCCCGAGAGTCTGAAGCCCCAGGGCGCAGGGCCCGGCAGGACCACGTTTTGGGGCATGGTGCCTCCTGGCACGGCCTTCCTGGGGCGGGGGCGCAGCGAGTGTCCCCGAGCTGAACAGCCCACTCTGCTCCTGGGGCAGTGTCCTTGGCGGACCGCGGCCTTGGAGCTTTATCCCCGCTCCCGAGTGACGTCACTGGCCTCCCCTCCTCCCCGCCTCCTCCCACCAAGGAGAGCTCCAACTTTGGAAGAAAGAGACGCGCCAGACCCGCGGGAGTTTACAGACGCGCACCGGGCCGGCGCAGCCTCCCAGACCTCTGGGGCAGAAGCTGAAGGAGGCTTCGGGTTACAACTCCCATCACTCTCTCTCTTTTTAACATCTTTATTGGAGTATAATTGCTTTACAAGGGTGTGTTAGTTTCTGCTGTATAACAAAGTGAGTCAGCTATACACATGCATATATCCCCATATCTCCTCCCTCTTGCGTCTCCCTCCCTTCCACCCTCCCGATCCCACCCCTCTAGGTGGTCACAAAGCACCGAGCTGATCTCCCTGTGCTATGCGGCTGCTTCCCACTCACTATCTGTTTTACATTTGGTAGTGTCTATATGTCCATGCCATTCTCTCACTTCGTCCCAGCTTACCCTTCCCCCTCCCCGTGTCCTCAAGTCCATTCTCTACGTCTGCGTCTTTATTCCTGTCCTGCCCCTAGGTTCTTCAGAACCATTTTTTTTTATAGATTCCATATTATGTGTTAGCATATGGTATTTGTTTCTCTATTTCTGACTTACTTCACTCTGTATGACAGACTCTAGGTCCATCCACCTCACTACAAATAACTCAGTTTTGTTTCTTTTTATGGCTGAGTAATATTCCATTATATATATGTGCCACATCTTCTTTATCCATTCATCTGTCGATGGACACTTAGGTTGCTTCCATGTCCTGGCGATTGTAAATAGAGCTGCAATGGACATTGTGGTACATGACTCTTTTTGAATGATGGTTTTCTCAGGGTATATATGCCCAGTAGTGGGATTGCTGGGTCGTATGGTAGTTCTATTTTTAGTTTTTTAAGGAACCTCCATACTGTTCTCCATAGTGGCTGTATCAATTTACATTCCCACCAACAGTGCAAGAGGGTTGCCTTTTCTCCACACCCTCTCCAGCATTTATTGTTTGTAGATTTTTTGATGATGGCCATTCTGACTGGTGTGAGGTGATACCTCATTGTAGTTTGGACTTGCATTTCTCTAATGATTAGTGATGTTGAGCATCCTTTCATGTTTTTGTTGGCAATCTGTATATCTTCTTTGGAGAAATGTCTGTTTAGGTCTTCTGCCCATTTTTGGATTGGGTTGTTTGTTTTTTTGATATATAGCTGCATGAACTGCTTGTAAATTTTGGAGATGAATCCTTTGTCACTTGCTTCATTTGCAAATATTTTCTCCCATTCTGAGGGTTGTCTTTTCGTCTTGTTTATGTTTTCCTTTGCTGCTCAAAAGCTTTTAAGTTTCATTAGGTACCATTTGTTTATTTTTGTTTTTATTTCCATTTCTCTAGGAGGTGGGTCAAAAAGATCTTTTTTGACCCATCACTCTCTTAAAGTAATGCCTGTCCTCCTGTTTATCTTCTGCTTGGAGCTCAGCAGTGAGCTTCGTTCGAAGTTAGCACAGGGAACTCTACCTAATGCACTGTGGTAACCTAAATGGGAGGGAAGTCCAAAAGGGAGGGAATATCTGTATGTGCATGACTGATTCATTTTGTTGTGCATTGGAGGCTAACACAACATTGTAAGGCAACCATACTCCAATAAAAATTTAAAAAAAATGTCTATCTCTACCAGAAAAAAAAAAAAAGCAGTTAAACCATGGCCTCTGTACTTTCAATTAAAACACAAGTATCAGGAATGCAATTGGTTATTTAGCAATTTTGAGTGTGCTAATGTTTACTTACTAGCTGTGTGGTTAAATTACTTAACATTCTTAAGCCTCAGTTTCCTCATCTGTAAAATAGGGGTAATAATGGTACTTCTCTGGTAGGGTCACTCTGAGAATTAAATGAGCTATCTCTGCACAGTGCCTGGCACAGCACGAGGGCTCAGTAAATAGTAAGCATTTCTGCAATTAAGTACATATAGTTATATATATTTGTGGGTATATGTAATATATGTGAATACAAACATATTAAGATTTTATTTTTTAAAAATGAAGAAATCTACAAGTGAAAATGTCATGCAAAGGTACCCTATCCAATGAGCCATCTAAAAGTATATATGAGAAGACAATTCATCAGTATACTCAAAGTATAGTTTAATTTTGATTGGAGTAATTGTCACCTCCCTCAAATTCAGTCTCTAAACCTATGTTTTTGACACATGGGTGGCAAGTATTAACAGAAACCTAGGAGTTGAGACTGTCCTGTGTGGACGGTGCAAGAGGAGCCCCAAACAGGATGGAACTGCATGGAGGAAAAGGAGGGAGGGTGGGTATTCACTGAGCATCTTCATGGTCCAGGGCTGTGGTGATTGCTTTACCCGTGTCGTCTTCATCCTCACGGCAAGACCATCAGATTGCTATTATTATTCCCTTTTTTTTTTTTTTTTTTTTGGTAAAGAAGTAATTTCTTAGAAGTTGAGTTACTTGCATAGAATCACACAGCTAATAAGTGATACAATTTAGATCACAAACCCAGGTCTGCCTGACTCTAATGTGTGCCTGGTATAGGTCTGAAGACCAGGAGAGTCTGGGGAGGGTCCTGTCATAGGCTCAGTGTGGAATCAGGTATTTCTGGTGTTATACTCCAGGATGGTCTGATTCCCAAGGAGAGGGGGGAGGGATGAGGGATGAGAAGTGTGAAGTGCTTTAAAAGCCCAAGAATGAGAGTCTTGGACTTCATGCCCAATATGATAGGGCTGTATCAGTCCAGGGGAGCAGAGCTGCAACACACTTTATTAACAGCATAGTCTGTTTGGATGTGGTTTTAAGACTGATAGAGAAGGGAGATTTAGGAAGCTGTAAGCAAAGTGGACTAGCCTGGTGATAGTGTAAATCACAAAACCTGGATTGGAACTACTTTGTCCACTGTGGTAGATTATATAAAAGTCCCAGGGGGATAGGTGTTTCCTAGTCCCAAACATTTTCCAGTGCCCCACCTATGTTGGGTTATCAAGGAAGTAATCATATATTCTTGTTGATTTTTGCCTATTTGGGCTGGCTATATTGTCACAAAGCACATTTCCTCTGTCAGTCACTGGCTGTGTCTGCATGGTAGACACACACACACACACACACACACACACACACACACACACACGCAGAGGTCAATTCAGGAAAAAAAATCAGATAAGTTATTTAGTATTGTGTAATTGTAACAATCAGTTGTTTATACCTTATCTCATGAGCTGGCTTATATAACAAGTTGATTGTATGTTTTTATTTTTTGTCAGTTTTGTTTTATTTTTCTGCCTTTTTACCGGTCGTTTTGGCATCATGTAGATGTAAGCAACATCTGTACAATATTAATATAATACCTGATGAGTTCGTAAGGCTTTGCAGAGAACATGGAAATCAGGGACCTGAAATAGACAGTTTTCCTATATCCTACTGTTCACTGACGTCACCAGAAAGGTGTTCAGAGGTGACTGTCAAGGTGGAGGTGAGAATAGCCGTGAGGCAGTGTTCTAAGGAAGAAACAGTGACCCAGTCCTAACTAGTCCTAGAGGTTCCTGCTTTTGGTTTGGGTACTGTCCTAAGAAGGAGTTCTTTCTGGATGAGCCTTTCATTTATTTTCTTTTTTATATTTGCCTTTTGAAAGGATAATGATAAACTATGATTCCATTAAATATTACTTTTGTGATTATTATTTGAAACCATGTTTAGGAAGCCCTTTAAGGTTTTCCTTTTAGAGTAAGTTTAATAAAATTGTTCATTCTACTCTTGTATAATTGGAAAACTTTTCTGTTCGTTATAATAATCATCTCATCTATTTTAATCCTCAAATCTATAATCTTAACCTTGAACTTTCATTTATTTTCTGATCCTGTTTTTCTAACCACCTCCTGGTACAAATACAGTTCAACCTGTGAAAAATCAAATCCATCCTTTTCTTTAATCACCTCAAACTGAATTCCTGGCCTCCATGCCTTTTAATTTTCTCATTTCTGTTCATTTTTCTACTACTCTTCCAGGTTTCTAGGATAGATGTTGTAAATTTTCCCTCTTCTTTATTTCGTATATATCAAATATCACTATGTATTGTGACTTCTTTTATTCATTCATTCAACAAACATTTATTGAACATCTGTGACATACCAGGCACTGGGAATGCAAAGATAAGATGAACTTTCTGTCCTCTAGGAGCCAGTAATAAAATAAGGGAGATGGAGATGTAAAACGTGATCACATTATGTGTTGAGTGCTGGGACAGGATTTTGTACAGTGATGGAACAAGAGTAAGTAATCAACTCTCCTTGAGGAAAGTATCCATGAAGGGATGCTGGATCTTGATGGGTAAGAGTTTTCCAGGTGATTGGGGATTGGAAAGGGAACAGGAAGGAGGATGTTCAAGGCAGAAGGAGCTGTAGAGGATGTGTGGTGGCAGGGAAGCAAGAAACAGGTGGCAAATTAGGAAATAGCAAGTGACTGGTATGGACAGAGTTTAGCCCATTAGGTAGGAACAGGAGGCCAGGGTCATAGCAGTCAGAAGCCAGATCAGAGGGAATTTTGTGTGTTACACTAGCATTTTGACTTTATTCTATTGGGAGCTTTGGAAGAGTTTTAAGCAACATGTATAATAATCAAATTTGCATTTTATTATCATCGTTCTGGGAGGTGGGAGGGATGAATCACAATTGCAGGAGATAGGAAGCAAGGAATCCAGTTAAAACTTAACGGCAATAATCCAGGGGAAGATGTCGATTTGGGTAGTGGGGATGAAGAAGAGTGGCAGCTATGAGGCCCTTAAGTAGGTTCATTGACACAGTCTGGGGACAGTTCTCACATGGGGGATTAGGGAGAGGCTAGGCAATGGCTCCCAGACTTCATTGCGTGTTACATGAATGGTGGAATTATTAACAAGGAGAAAATATACAAGAAGGACAGAAAGGCATTTTTGTTTTAATGAGGGAGTGGTGGATTGAAGCACAGTTTTTGTCATGCTGGGTTTGAAATACCTGTAGAATATGTGTGCTGTTTAGTGTACTGGTTATAAGACTACAATTTGGAGCCAGACTGCCTTAGTTCCATTGTACTTGTTATGTGAGCTTAGGCAAGATTAACATTTTTGTTAAAATGATGATAATAATAGTACTTGCCTCCTAGAGTTCTTGTGAGGTTTATATGAGTTAATAAGTACAAAATTCTCAGAACTGTGTCTGGCACATGCTATGTGTGTATAATCCTTTGCCATTATTAGTGCTAGTAGTGTAGTAAGCAACTGGATATATAAATTTAGAGCAATTAGATATATTAATCTAGAGATCTGAACTTGAATATTTTGGAACTATAGTAGAATCTGTACCTATGAGTGCTAGAGGTTTTTTAAAAAAAATTGGTTGCAGTTTCTTTGACATTCCTCATTTTGAGAGATGGAGTTGTTGTTCCCTCCTCTTGAACTTGGGTAGTTGTATGTGACTCATGTTACCAGTAAAATGTGGTTGAAGTGACATTGTGTGACTTCTGAGGCTAGGTCAGAAAGGGTGATCTAACTGCTGCCTTGTTGACTGTAATACTTGTGCCTGAAGCCCTCAGCTCCCATGTAAGAGGTCTGAGGTTCCATGCTGTAAGGAAGCCCAAGCGCATGGAGAGGTCACATGTCAGTACTACTATCCGTAGCCCCAAACCAGACCCCAGACATGTGAGTAAAGATTCCTCCTTCCAGTCCCTAGCCCTTAAGTCACTCAAGCTTCCAAGTCCCCTCAGCTCAGGCTTCAGACATCGGCAGCTGAGGAGAGTCCTCCGCACTGGACCCTTTCCAAGCTGTTGGCCAGCACAGTCTGTGAACGTAATAAAATGGTTGCTTTAAGCTTCTAAATTTTAAAATAATTTGTGACATAGCAATAGTAACAGGATGAAATCACGCAAGGAGATTAGGTGATCAAGGCAACAAAAGAAGATGATTAATGATTACGCTCTGAGGAACAGCAGAAACAGGGGCATTTAATGGGCAGGAGAATAGGAGGATCATAGGAGAAGAAGATGCTCTTCCTCTTACAAAGTGTTTAAAGGAAACTGTGAAAGTGGTGGCATGGAAGACAAATGAGAAGAGTTCAAGGAGAGAAGGCAAATATTATTGGGAGGTGAAATGAAAGTTGTCAGAGTGCCTATTAGATTTGGTAATTGAGATGTTCTAGGTCTGAGAACAGTGAATCACTTTGCTGTACACCTGAAGCTATAAAACAACACTGTTAATCAATTATACTCCAATATAAAATGAAAACTAGAAATAAAAATTTAAAAAATGGTGAGGACAGAAGCAGACTGCTGTGGTTTGAAGAACAATGGGAGGACAGGTGAAGATGGACTATTTTTTAAGGAATTCGATAATGAAAGGAAAGGGGAGACTGAGGATGGTCAGCTGGGGGGTGGTGCAGGTCAAGAGAAAGAACTTTTTTTTAAAAAGATGGGAAGCTTAGCAATATTTGCTGAAGTCAGAGAAAAGTAGATGCTGAAGAACCACGTGGAATGTGGAGGAAGCAGCTTTGACACGAGAGGTGGAAGTAGAGGTCTTGAAGAGGACAGACCCTTTTCTTCTGAGGGTGGATGGACTTCCCCTAAATTGAGGTGTGTTAGCAGTAAAACAGACTACCTAGTTCTCTTCATCTAAAATTCTCCCTGCCTGTTTCAGGCACTCAGTGGTGGCTTCACCTTTTGACAGTGGCAAGAGTTCTGAGACTGCCTCCTTGCCAAAAAAAATCTCTCCTACTCTTTCTACCTCATGGTCTACTGCCAGATTGAAATCCTGTCTTTCTCTTGGATAGGAACCTACAATAGCACTTCCCTGCCCCTAGGACAGAGCCAAGCTCTGTTAACGAAGGCCTTTTATCATTTGACGCAAGCCGTGGATGCTGTTCAGACTCGGTCCCTGATCACACACAGTCACTGTGGCGCCTGCCTGGTGGGCTGACTCCCCTTCCCAAGCTGTTTTCTATAGTCAAAAATGTTTTTCTCCCTCCCTCCCTTCCTACCTTCATCTCTTCTTCCTCCCCTACTTCCCTTCCTTTCTGTCTTTACAGGAGGAGTGTGTGTTTGTTTAAGTCTGAGATCCCTTAGCCAGTGGTTCCGAATTTTGATGCGCATTAGGAGAGCCTAGGTGCTTATTAGAGATGCAAATTGCTGGGCTCCACTCTCCAGAGATATGAATTCAGTTGCTGGGGCCAAAATCTGTTGTGGGTGGTCTGTGGACCACACATTAAGAAAATGTAATTCAAATCAACACATAGGATTATAATTTCTTATACTGTGTCTTTATATGTGTGGTTCATCCTTTCTGGAACGTTCTCTTTTGTGTATCGCATCCCACTCTCTTTCCACATTTTCTGGGAAGACTCGATTGGCCACCAGTATCTACATCACACTTTTTCTCTACTTAACTCTTATTTCTTGTCAATATATCTCAAGTTTGAATTTAGCTGTTCTCCAGTATAATCAAGCACCTGGCAATGGGATGGGTGCTGGGGCTAAACAGTGACAAGGCATGGATCTGGATTTTGAGAGGCACATAATCTTACAAGGATGACTTTTTCTTGAGAGCTGTTTTTGCGTTTCCAACCAGACAATAGGCTCCGCCAGGTAAGGGGTCTTATTTCTTTGGAATTTACCATAACTACCATCCAGTGCTGGGCCCTGAGGAGGTGGTCAGTAATTACTGATAGGTTGAAACAGGTTTTGGTCTTGATTGGAGTTGGTTGGGTGGGGGAAGCTCATTCCTCCTTCTCAGTTCTTCCTTCTACAATTGTCCTGCCAAGAAGCACCTTCATTGACAGTCGCTGTTACGCCCGTTGTTTTCGGTTGCAGCTTCCCCAAGTCTACCTTGCTGTTGCTGTCTTTGCAGGTCCTTGCTGGTTTGGCTTCACAGACCAACTTTTCCAGGGCCCCGGGCAGCCAGCCAGAGCTCCCAAGCCCTTCCATGCATTGTGCCCGACTTCCTCTTCGGTAAGAGCCTGTGTGATTTTCATGCTTTGGAGGATTTGGGCCCTTGTGAAATGCCTTCTGGGGAATTAGCCACACTGAATTCCATGCTTTGTGTCTGCCCTCAGTGCTGTCAGGAGCCTATATTGTTTCATTCCCACGTCGTCACACTCCTTGGGACAATGCGATGGTTCAGCTCAAGTTCATTTGTATTCCCCTCTGAAATGTCACTTTTTCCCACCGTTTTTACTGAATTAACTAATAGCAATCAAGGGACTCATCAGTATGCTGGAAACATAAACTGAGGCCTTGGAGAATGAGCAGCAAATAGGGGTGTCTCTTCTGTTACTGCTGATGGCTGCCATTTTAGTGCTAGTGCCTTTGCAAATTGCAGGGTCAGAGAGAGAGAGAGAGAGAGAGAGAGTTGGTCAGAGTAGGGGAGATTTTAACATGTTTTCCCATTGAAGCAGCTCATCTGGGGCATTTCTATCCTTACTAGATTGTCTTCTGGGTGGACTTCAAGCTGAGTGAAGGCAGGTTGCTTCCTGCCACTGGCAGGTTGAGAAAGGTGCTTCTTTCTCTGTGGACTACTTACCTGTTTCTGATTCTGCTAAAGTGATCTTGATCAGGAGAACTACTATGGGGTGTCAGGCATTGTGCTAAGCATTTAACATGCTAGTTATTTCTAATTCTTAAGACAACCCTGCAGAATAGATATTACTATCCTAGGATACAGGGCCTGTGAGAAGATAAGGAATCTGCCCAAGATCTTACACCTGGTAAGTGGCAGAGCTGGATTCAAACCTAGATCTGCCCCTTTCTGCCACTTCCTGATTCTTCTGCTATTTCATGTTGCCTCAGTGCACATTTGCTAAGGTTTATTGACCCCAGAGCCCTTCTAACAACCTCTACAGACTGTTTGGTGCCATAGTTTGAGGTCTTCGAAGAGCCAGCAGGTCATTTTCCCTGGGGACCAAGGTGGCGTCACAAATCCCAGTGGAAAAGGACTCCTCAGAAAGTTGGAGTTGCCCTCACTCACTGCAGCCTGTTATTGCTGTTCTCAGGATCCTAGAAATTCCTACCTAAACGTGTCTTGGAAAATCAAAGACCTAATCTTCAGTCGAATGGTATTTTACTTGGTAGGGTTAATTGCCCTCAGGTTCTATCTAGATGTACCTTCACATTTTCCACAACATTTGCAAGCGATCAGAAGAGCCAGGATGCGTAGTGATAATAGAAACACGTCGGAACCCATTCTTCGGTAACAGAGACCATGTGTTTTAGGGCTTTTCTGTTTGGAGTCGGTTTATCATCACTATAAAAACATTTCAGATGAGAACGGAGTGTGTGGAATCCCTGGGGAAACGTACAGGGAGCTCTAGATTTGGATGGCTGGATGCCTGGCCTGGGTTTAGTCACTCAGAAGGTTTAAAGCGAAGCACTAATGCTAAAATTTAATCTATCACAGACGCCTTGGCCATGTCCCTGAGCGTTTCCACCTGCTTCACTGCTGGGCTCTATGGCTGGTATCCTAATAAATAAAATGTGTGTGTTCTGTACTTAGTATATCAGTTTAGTCAAGAGAGCACTGGGTCCCATATATAGTCATCTTAGTGGGCCCTCGTTTTCTTTTTTTAAATTCTTTAAAACTTAAGATGAAAAATGGGGATAATAACTAATGAGTAATTACTTTATATAGTCCATGTTTATATTATCTGGAAAATGTTATTCCTATTCTAGAATACTGGGCTCAGCCTCCTCTTGTGTGGGAGACACATTCAGGAGTGGAGGCAAATTAGTACTTCTGCTCTGTTTTTCCCAGTTTTCTGGTGACACTGGGAAGGAAATGAGCATTTTAGGTTCCAAGTCCTGGCAAGTGGTAGCAGTTGGAGGAAAGCCTTCTCTCTACTGGAAAGGCATCTGCAAAGAACATACATTTGCTGCTCCCCTAGAATAATGAATTCACTAAGTTTTAGACATAGAATTGGATGCTCGAGGTACAAATGAAAACCAAACTCAACAAAGACTCTGGGCCGAGGTGTCCAGACCCTGTCATACCAGAATCTTCTGGATATTCTCTGACATACATCACTGGAAGCCCCTTAGTTCCTTCAAAGGCCTCTTCGATAATTGCCTCTTAAATGTCAATGATTCCCAGGCTCATCCCGTGTTCTGGAATTTCACTGGGTGGTTTCGTGAAAACCCATGGCTTTTTTACTTAAAAATTAAAGCCTGTCTTCCCAGTCAAATATATATCCCATTATTCCTTTTTTTTTTTTTTTTTTTACTGGATGCAAGATCCATATATTGAAATATTGAAATGTCTCTTAACTTTTTCCCTCAGAGAAACTCAGGCTCGACTTTACCAAAATTCGAATCTTTTGCTTCTTTCCCTTCCTCTCCCTTCTGTTCTGGTGAAGAGCTCCCCCGGGATTGTTATTCAAGGCTCAGACCTGAGTGTTGTCTTCCCCTCCTCCCCTCAGCCACCCTGAATAATGAGCGCTCCCCACATGTTGTTTGATTCCATGGATATGAATATTCAGAATAGGCAAGTCCATAGAGACAGAAAGCAGATTAGTTATTGCTGGGGCTGGAGAGTGTGGGAAATGGGGAGCGACTATTTCATGGGTGCAGGATTTCCTTTTGGGGGTGATGAAAAGATTCTGGAAGTAGACAGCGGTGATGGTTGTACAACATTGAGAATGAGCTTAATGCCACTGAATTGCATACTTTAAAATGGTTAAAGTGGTAAGTTTTATGCTGTGTGTGTTAGCTTGGGCCGCCATATCAGAATACCACAGACTGGGTGGTTTAAGCAACAGAAATTAATTTTCTCATGATTCTGGAGGCTGGGAAATTTAAGATCAAGGTTCCAACAGGGTTGATGTCTGGTGCTGTCCCCTTGAGTTGCAGATGGCTGCCTTGCTACTGTGAGCTCGCATGGCCTTCACGCCCTGCGCTTGGAGAGAGGGTGAGCAGGCTGCTCTCTGGTGTTTCCTCTTATAAGGACGCTAATCCTATCAGATTAGGTTCCCACCCTTATGACCTCATTTAACCTTAATTACCCCCTCACTCCACATACAGTCACATTAGGGGTTAGAGTTTCAACGTGTAAATTCTGGGGGGACACAATTCATTATGTGACACATAGCATTCTGTGTATTTTACCACAATAAAAAATATTATTTGAACTACTGTGTGGAGCATGGATTATAGTGAAAGGAGGGAGACTAGTTAAGAAACTAATACATGAATCTAAGTGAGAGATGATGGCGGTGGTGGAGAGGAGCATTTAGTTTCTACCCTTCTTATTTTCACTTGGAGAGATTCTCTACTTGGCTTCTCACCCCACCCCTTCCTCTTCCTGTTTCCTAACTGGTATTTGAAAGCCGTTGGTCCACATTTCTTAATTGGGTGGAGTTACTCTAAGGATGGGGGATTCTGTGCCTTTTCTTCCCTCTGCTTTCCAGTGTGAGGTAGTAGTCCTGTTCTGCAGACCCCAAATTCCCCCTGGAGCACTGGCAGTGCCCAGAACGGGGTGGGATGGGGTGGGGGGCAGACAGTATCAGCAGGCTCACTTGACTACAAACCCAATCTCTGACTCTAATCAGCTTCATCATAACACAGGTGATATCGTGGTTTCCATCTTCACGGCCCATTTAGCCTGCTCCACAGAGCCTTCGAATCGCAGCTCCAGTGTTACTTTCTCTGAGCAGTATTCCCTGGCCACCCTCCAGCCCCAGTCTCCGGTATGGTTTCTGTGCATAGGCCCATGTGCATTCCCCTAGCGTAGCACATAACAAACCATACTGCAGTCACTTATTAGTGTCCTCTCTGGGAGAGATAAAGCCACTGCTTTCCACATACACATCATACTTCATACTATTGCAATGCAGGGGTCTAAAGACATTAAGCTTCTTAAGGGTGAGGTCAGTCTTACTCACTTTCCATTTCCTGTACCTGATATAATGTCTGACAGAACATAAGTGCTCAATAAATGTTTGTTGAATACACAGCTCCAATAGCACAGTTAGTGTTCCTACTTCACCTTTTTTAAATAACAGAGAGAACATAAGAAAGCCTTTAAATCTTTATAACTTACTATCAAAAGTTGACTTACTATCAAATAGTTGACTGTTATCAAAAAACCAAAAGATAACAAACGTTGGAGAGAATGTGGAGAAATTGGAACCCTTGAGCACTGTTGGTGGGAATGGAAAATGCTGCAGCCACTATGAAAAATAGTATGCTGGTTCCTCAAAAATTTTTAAATAGAATTACCATGTGATCCAGCAATCTGACTTCTGGGTATGTAGCCCAAATAATTGAAATCAGGGTCTTACAGAGATATATGCACTTCCATGATTACTGCAGCATTATTCACAATAGCTGAGATATGGAAACAACCTAAATGTTCATTGACAGGTGAATGGATAAAGAAAATGTGGTATATACATACAGTAGAATATTATTCAGCCTTGAAAAATAAGGAAATCCTGCCATATGTGACAACCTGGATGAACTTGGAGGACATTATGTTAAGTGAAATGAGCCAGTCACGAAAGGACAAATACTTCATAATGTCACTTAGATGAGGTATCTAAAATAGTCAAACTCATAGAAACTCAGAAACAGAAACAGGGGCCTGGGGGGAGGAGGAAATGAGGAACTGCTGTTCAGTGGGTATAAAATTTCAGTTATGCAAGGTGAATAAGTTCTAGATCTGCTGTACAACACTGTGCCTGTAGCTAGCAATACTGTACTGTACACTTAAAAATTTGCTAAGAGGGTAGATCTCATATTAAGTGTTCTTACCACACAAAAAAGTTAACTTGAATCTTCGAAGAGACTGGATCCATAATTCACATGTAAATTAGTCAGCTAACAAAAGATGGTCAGCGAGGCAACTGGAGTTCTTTCATGCTTTTGATAAATCTCCACTGTGATACTCAGCTGGAGTTGGTAGTCTTCTTTGAAGGTTTTCTGAATTCCTACAGTTAAGGAGTGCTATTATCTTCTTGGAGCTGATTGCCTGAAAGTTAATCAGCACATGAAACTGGTTTATGTTTTCTGTTCTCAGGACAGTGAAAGGTAGCAACATTCTTGGGGCCATCTATATTCTCAGAAAATTGAAAGGTGTAGATACAAATTATGCATTTCTTTAGGTGCAAAAATGAATTCCTTTCAAGAAGTCATGGGCTTTGGGGAGTTTTCTACCAACAGTTATGAGTTTTTGCTGTTCTGTATGTACGTTCTCATCTAATTTCCCTATAACTAGGGTCCTGCATACTTTAGGTGGTTGGCTGGGCTCATGGCTGTGGTCTGAGGGCGTGACATGGGTTGAAGCCAGCTTGCTAATATGACAGCTGAATCCTTTGATTTGTATATCCTTAAGTTCCATTCTCCAACTAGCAAATTGACCTACCACGGATTACAAACTTCCTGAAAATGAAACCATGAAATGATTTAAAAGCTATTTTGAGATGTGTCAAAAATTGAAAAATGTTAGTTGATTATGTATTTCTTAAGATAGTGTGCTGCCTAAAAATATCAGTGAAATACTTTGAACATTATGCTAGTCTGCAAGTGAAACATAAATAATGAATTGTACATTTACCTGGCATCATGGCATTTAAAAGAAGCCAACATGAAAATGAAAAAGTTGCATCTGTGGGTATCACAGAGAAACTACTGAAAGACTGCCTGCCATTCATATGCTACGTGTTCATCTATTTAGTGGAGACATGCTCCTTTGTCCTAGGAAAATGCCCTGTTTTCTCTCTCACTCTTTCATGGGTTAAATGTAGCACACCCTCAGCCCCAGTTTTACAGTGTACTTTTAAATAACACAGGACCTCATTGGAAGCAATATATCCTTTTAGCTAAATATTTTTTGAAGGTGGATGGGATGGTGATTGACTTGAGAGGTTGGTAGGAGGCTTAGCAGGCATTCCTAGAATTGCAGGCACGTCTGATTTCATTTTACAAAGCAGTTTAAAATAGATGACACAGAATTAGTCTGTCTGAGAGCTTTCATATTTCCTGGTCATCCAGCTGTGATGGGGAGGCCAGAGCAGTAGCAGCCAGGGCATTCAGAACCCTCAGAAGTAGGTTTTCTTCTGGGTCTTTCACTGGGGTCCTCAAGTTAGAAAAGCTCTCTTTATCACAGAGTTGTCAAAGGGAGTCTTAAGATCCTTACATTGTGATACCAGTTATGAAATGCAAATTCAGTTGATTACTGCAGTTTTAAATGAATTGTTAGGAACTCGGAACTTCTTTTCTTGATATTAAGTATTTTACCATCTCCTGTTAACGTTTTGAGGGGTTCTCTTAGAATTAGGACACAGATTTTCACTTATTTAAAGAAGGTAATGAGGTTACTTCTAGAGACACAACAAAAGAAAACAAAGAAAAACAAAACTACCAAGTACTCAAAATTGAGCTGATAGCAACTTAAGTTTTGAACTTCTAGGTTTGTCCACCACTTGGTATAAACAAAGGTAAGACCATTTCTTATTGTCTTTGACGTAAATACTCTCAATAAAAGAAAATACATATTTGCAGCAGGCAGGTCCTGGAATTCAAGATTATCTGGGCATATGTTAAGGACTTGTGAGCTGACCGGGTACTAAGTGGATTTTTAAATGAAGAGTAGTTGCATGAGTAACCCCTTCTGAAGAATCTGATCCCAGGGAAGAGAGAATAAGAGGTTGATAAATACTCAGAGGTTGGTGCAAGTCCATAGACTGGTTTAAAAGGGCAGGGGTGTTGTACCCAGTAGTTATCATTCCAGATCAGCCACATCACTGTTTCAAAGCCCTAAGGCAAGAAGTTATAAGAACGAGAAAGAGCGGTTTCATGAAAATATCGATGTGATTTAAGCACACATACTGCCAGTTACACTAGTGCCACCAAAATGGTAGCTTCAGAGGTCAACTTCCTTAGCCAGTAGCACCCTCAGCACTGGGCATGGCCAGCTGCTGGGGATTGGTGGCCCAAGAACATAAGTAGACGTTAGCAGCAATATCATTGCCTCTGGGAGGGAGCATATTGCAGACTTGGTGCAGCCTTATTGCCCACTTTCCTTGGAACTGTTATGGGGATCAGTGACTTCAGTGGGCATAGGCAGGAGTGATGGCAGCTTTTCTGGGCACTGGCGATTTTGACTTCGTCATGTTACAGGAGCAGAAGCTGTCATTTTTGGTGTAAATAGTTCTAGGAACTAGACTATGAAAGATGGCATCGTGGAGGATATGTGAGCTACTACTCCTGGGAAGAACAGGGAAATTGGCATTACTACACAATTGTGGGGACAAGAGCCAGGTTGTAGTCTTCTGCCATTGATTGTGACCTTCTTTTTATCTCGGGTTAAAGCAACCTGAGAGCGAGATTTGACCAGTTTGGGCCAGATAATCAGTTTACATTTTGATGTTTTGAAGTTTTAGACATTTAGAGGGAACCAATGAATAATTGAGAAAGGAGAATTGTAAAGCATTCCTTTCCTTTCTGTTTTCTTTCCATCTTCTTTCTATTTGTGTTAAAACTGTCTAAAATTTCCTTAATTCCAAGATTTTCAACTTAATTTTGTTAAAAGAAGCTTTTGTAAATATTCCGTTTACATTCTTTCCACAAATGTAAAAAGAATATAAACGAAGATAAGTTTTACTGAAGCCCTACAGACCAGAGTTAACTAGATAGATCCTTTAAAAATATATTATGGCAGTTGCTCTGGAAATTGAGCATCATTATTTTCCATTCTGTCATTTTCTCCTCAGTGGCTCGGCTCCATATTGATCGTTAGAATCAAGCGTCATCTCTGAGTTTGGCGAACAGCTGCCCTAACTTGGTTTAGGGCTAAAGCCTATTCTGGCAAAGAAGATGGGGCTGCTCTTTCCAGATGAGATTTGGATGGAAACGGTGTGGCTGTCTGCCAGAGCTTCAGGGGTCAGAGTGAGGGCTGAAGCACACGTACGTTGTGAGCTGGACCCAGGAGTGCGGATCAAATCTACAGGCTCTGGAGCCTGTTTGCTAAAGGAGCAGACGTCGAGTCCTCCAACCAGCAAGATCCGACCATGGAACAGTTGCGTAGTCTTGAATCTAGGTATGTTACATCATATCCCCTGAAAATACTTACACGTGGCAAAGGTCAGTTATATTTCAGTTCTCGTAGCAGAGGAGAATTAGCCTGGTTCCTCATAAAATTCCCTGTCCATGTATCATACTTAATGATAATAGAAATAATGATTTATTATTCCTACTAGAAATATTTTTGGATAGTACTGTGTTAGATTAGCCATTAAGTAGCCATTCTGAATCTACCAGCTTCTCGCTTATTCATTTATTTAAAAAACTTCTATATGTCTAGCATTGGGTAATGACAGAAAAAAATGTGACAAGAAATGACACTCCCTGGCTTTGAGAAGACAAATACGCTTGTACAAAATAACTTCAGGGTGATAAACGGGTCGAAGGAGTGTTAGAGGTTTCAAAAGTTAAAGAAAATTCTGAAAAACAATCTTAGGGATGGGAAATAGGGAAGGATACCTGAATGTTTTGCACATCGTGAGGAAAATGTTTGATCTTAGTTGGCAGAGAAGAGAGGATTCGGCTTTGCAGGCTGGTAAAGATTAGCAAAACTGTGTAGGTGGAAAAAAGCATCTTGTATGATTGAAGGTAAAGGAAGAGGCAGTGGGGAGCTTGGATAATGGTTAGAGTGGTAGGGGAAAGACTGAGTAACAAGAAGACCAGCCTAAAATTTGTCTTGTTAAGGTTATTGGAAGGGAATATTGGATAGGATGGGTGGATCCATCAGATGCAGGTTCTTAAGTGTCTGGCAAGGGCCTTTGTGTTATCATTCATTTATGCATTTGTTCATTTATTTATCAAATGTTTATGTGTTAGGCCCTGGACTAGACATTGGAGATGAACAGACCTGTTGCTTGCTCTAAGGAATTCACTTGAGGGAAAAGAGGCACATAGACAGTCATTACAACATAATAATGGTTCTAAGAGAGGTCTGTAGGAAATAGCCTAGTAACAATGCAGAAGATTCATTTTGCCTGGAATGGAGTCAGGGCTGAAAAATCTTGGGAAAATATATGTTCTCAAGCAGATGGAACTGATGAAGCAGCTCTAGAAGCTGTTGCAGAACGATCGAGACACAATGAGAGGAGTAAATGCTGTAACATAAATTGAGGTGGGGGCCAGCAGCCAAGGAGGACAGCAGAAATACCTCAAAGATGCGCGCAGCTTAGGTAGGCCTGTGTTTGGGCTGCTGGGAAGAGGCAGTGACGCAAAGCAGTTTAGCACTTACAGTTAGAAACTGCTGATGTTGTAAGCAGAGATGAATTCCTGGCATCACTGCAAGTAGCAACACGCTGTGTGGGATGACTGTTGGACTATCACCCAAGTTCCCATTCACGGAGACAGCATTCTTGATCATTTTCTTTGCTGGTCCTCCAATACTTCAGACATTTTTTTGTGCCTCTCAGTCTGTGGATATTTTACTCCTTTCCCCTTCCACCCCCCAAATGCCCTTCTTCTGGAGAAATCTTATTCATCTTTCAAATGTCATTTCTCTGACACCCCAAGGAATTCCTCATTCCTCTAGGTAAATATCTCTACTTTGTATATATATATTCTTCAAGGACAGGGATATGTCTTATCTATAGCAAAAGCAGGATTGAACCTAGTCTTGGCTTCGAATCCCTGTTTTACCACTTACGAACTCTGTGACCTTAAGAAACATGGTTAATCTCTCCTTACCTGTGTTCCTCACTTAAAAAACAGGGCAAATAATATCTACCTAATAAGGTTACTAATTAAAAACTAATTAGGATAATGTATGTGAAACACCTATCAGAGTGATTTATTCATGAAAACTCAATAAACATTAATTTTTTTCTTCTTCCTTTCTTGTCATTTGTATTCACAGTGCTCGGCACAGTGCCTGGTATATAGTAGAAATTCAATAAATTTCGGTTGAATTTACAAACATTAAAGTTGACTGATAGTTTACCACATCCAGGCACTGTTCTAAACCCTACAGATATATACTAACTCATTTAATACTCTCCGTAACACCATGAAGGAAACATTTAATATCCTCCTTTTATTTATGAGGAATCCAAGACACAGAGAAGTTAACTACTTACTGAGGCAAGCCCAGAGAATAAGTGGCAGAGGCAAGATTTGAATCCAGGTAGATGCCACTCTGAAGCCCATGCTCTTATCTTAACCTTAATTCTACAGGTTGATTCTACATAGTTTACATATGATGTTGAACCTTCTGGAAATTTTCTGATGGTGATGATCTGGCCCACTCAGAGAGTTCCAAAAGTAGGATTGGCCTGTGCCTTGAACAAATCTATTCCTAGTATACTTCTACAGGGACTTCTGACTGCTCTTAAATTCTTGAGAAATTATTTCCCAAATAAAAAAGAGCCAATTCTTTCTTTCATGGGAACTCCAGATAGTATGGACATCCACGGAACTTATTCACGTGAGCCGTACTTAGAGGTTGCTTAATTGTTGTTAAGCCATAGAGGAGTTAGACGTGGCAGTTGCCCTTGATGAATAACCACCACCGACAGCAACAACTACCATTTCCTGGGCTTCTATACGGAAACACTACAGAGTAAGTCTTGCTATAGCTTCATTTTGCAGCTGAGAAAGCTGAAGCTCACAGAGGTAACTAATTCGCCCATGGTCGTAGAGCCAACAAATGTTTATACCTATGTCTTCCTGACTCAGGCACTATTGGGGAAGCAAGAGCAGCAAAATTAGAGAAGCTGAATGATGGCTCCATAGTGGCTTGTCCCTGGTTTGTCTCAAGAGGAAAGAATGCAGTATATGTTATCAGTACTCTCCTGGGTAGAGTTTTCACTATCTGTGTGGCCTTCATGAGACTCTCCTGTTATTTTAAGTTAGTAGCAGCACAGAAGAGGAGCAAAAGACATAGTGCAGGACGTCTTGGGTTTGAGGCTGGTTCCCCACTTAAGTCACCTAACGCCTCGATTTCTTACAAAAATGAGAATAATAATGGTACTCGGACTTCCCTGGCCTTCCAGTGGTTAAGACTCCTTGCTTTCACTGCTGAGGGCCCGGGTTCAATCCCTGGTCGGGGAACTAAGATTCTGAAAGACACTCGGCCCGGCCAAAAATTAAAAAAAAAAAAAAGGTACTCACCTCAAAGGGTTGTTGTGAGGATTAGTTGACATTACAAATGTGCTTCAGTAAGGCAAGGCGTTTTGAGGACATCTATTGTTTTGTCTGCCCAGCTTCTACGAGACAGAGAGAGACATTCACTTATGAGTGGGAGCATAAATAGAGAAGACACATAGACATGAAGCAGGAGAGTCCTGAAGAAACCATGAGGGAGCCATGAGTATGAGGAGCCAAAAGGCAGAGAAGCAAGGATGTGGGCTGTTTATCACACACAGATTGGTAGCATTGTCACATTTATATCCCTGAGGGGCAAGAAGGTAACCCAGTGCATTAATTTTCTATTGCTGAATAACAGGTGACCACAAACTCAGAAGCTTAAGACATATAAATTTATTATACCACAATTTCTGTGGATCAGGAGTTCAGGCACAACTTAGCTGGGTCCTGTGCTCAGGCTCTCACAGGCTGAAATCAAGGTGTCAGTCAGGGCTGTGGTCAGATGAGGCTCAGGGTCTTCTTCCAAGCTCATTGCTTGTTGGCAGAATTCAGTTCCTGTGATTGTAGGACTGAGGCTCTCAGCTCCCAGAGGCTGCCTGTCATTCCCTGCTGCATGGCCCTCTCCACACATGGTAGTTTTCTTCTTCAAGGCCAACATGGGGCTCTCACTCCAGTCTTTTACTTAGGTGTCTTATGTAGCAATGTAATCAAGGAGTGACTATCTTACCATACTCACAGTTCTCTCCACATTCAAGAGGAGGGGGCTTTACAGGGAGTGGGAATCTTTGCGGCCATCGTAGAATTCTGCCTACCACACCTAGTCTAGTCCCAGGGTGTCCCTAGAATCTTTCAGTTCTTGATCTGTATTCCAGCTTCCTGGCTTCCCACACAATTCCTGTGCCTCTCATTGCTAAATATTATAATTCCTTGAGTGAATCAAAAGACCCTATTTAACACATGTAAGAAGGAAGCATAAGAAAAACTTTCTCTCTTGTGATCTGAGAAATGAGCATTTCTAGTGAAAAAGGGTACACATCAGACATTTTAATTACTCCTGATTTAAATATTAGTTTAATATGAATTTTGATTTCAGCAAAATAGTGATTACATGACCTAAAACTATAGTTCCTCTAAAGTCAGACTTTTTCGTCAAGAAAAATAGAATGCTTCAAAATCAATCCATTTTCTGACTATTTAGATGGAAGAATATTTTTCTATGATAAATTTCACTTTAAAATTAGCCAATGGGACTACAATAGTTTTCTCTTTTTTCCTAACTCACTATGTAATTTTTCAATTTATGGGGAAGCCAGAAGATGAATTTCTTTGTAGAAAGTGAAACATAACATAAATATTTTCTCAGAACAGGCCTGCACAGACAATATTAATTATAAGTGATGAAATGGTATAACCTCATGACATCTAATTTTGGCTGTGTTTTAGTGTATTGATTGATGGAATTCAATTTCCTTTTTACTTTATTTAAACCCATTTTATAGTTCCTGAGCAAAAGCCTGAAAGCGAGCAAACATGATAAGACTAATGTGCACAAAGTACACATTCCTTTCCAAACTGGAAAGTACATACATTCCTTCTTTTTTTTTTCCTTTGGTTACTTGGCCAGATAAGCACAGACCGTACTTGTGAATAAGTCAAGAATAAAGTCATAACCTTCAGGAGTGTGATGTTGAAAATTAATTAATTTATGTGAATTTCCACGTAGATGAGATTCCATGGGAAGTCAGTACTGATGCACAGCACAGAGATGACTGTGCCTCTGACCCCTGGTTCGGGTCTCCTTGGGGCCCTTCCTTTCCTCCTGGCATTAGTGGGCTGCAGGAATCAGTGGATGGTGATGCCACCTCTGTCGCTGGGAGAACGTGGGGCAGACATGCTCCAAGTTTTCTAACGTTATTGTTTTTGCAGTGGATCTGGGTCTCTTTTCCTCAGATACTAACCCTCAACACGATAGGATCAATCTGCCCAATTTGCTCTTTCTTGTTCTCTTCCTTTCAATATGAAGGCAGCCCAGATACAGGTGGTGAGCAAACACTTGCTTCTGTTTTGCTCCGAGTCGTACTGGCACTTAAGTGATGGTATCTGTATCACGGGTAGACCCATGGGGTTCCCGGGAAGATGGAGCCTCTGAGCTGGATGCCAGCACTTCTGGCCCTGTAAGGCTGACCCCCGCACCCTCAGGTCTCCCTGGTCACCAGCATCTCTGCTTCCCAAGGGGACTGAATGGACTTTTTACTTCTGGTGGTACCTCAAGCTTATGTTCAGCCAAGAATATCCCACACCAAAACTCCTTGAGTCCCAAGCCTTACAGCTCTTGGTGACACATCTCTTTCCATTACCGTGGGTAGCCATTTGCCTTTTAGCACATACACTGTGACAGCATGGCTGGAACATCAGCTGCACACTTGGCCCAGGATCCACAGTTTTTCTACCTAGGTCCCGCTGTTGTGTCTGGATCCGTCCTCCGGGCACCCTTCTCCCGTCGTTATGATAAATGTCTTTACAATCCTTTGCTGTTCTTGGGATTCACATAAGGTTATGCTAGTTCATCAGGCATATTTTGAAATCTTCGGCTTTTCAACAGAAAAGATCAGGACACTAATCAGTTTTCTTTTAGGTCCTCTGCCCCTTAGTAAGCTCATGGTTGCAAAATGGTACACAGGGAAAGGCAGCACCCAGTAACTTTAACAGCTGAAATGCAGATAGATATGTTGATGGGAGCTGACATCTGTCTCCTCAGCCAGTGGTGTCCAGGACTCAAGATCTTGCCACGCTCTGCAGGATGTGAGGATAAGGAAGGGATTTGAGTTGGATCCGTACGGTGATGACTGAGTGCTCACAACATTCTGGGTATAGCGCCACTTACTTGCAGGTAACAGTGTCTCTGCTGTCAATAGTCCTCTCTGACTAGATTCCATTTATTTCTCTTTATGTGTTGAAAAGTTCTGCAGTTGCCAAGAGGCTTTGTGTGACTTGTTTATCAAGTGGTGTGATGACAGAGGGATTTTTCTCCAAAGCATTGCCATTATAGGCAGGGTTCTGTCACTCTCTTGATTCCAGAGCAATACCTTCATGTTGAAGTGACATTTCTTCCTGGAACATTTACTAACTGTCTCCTTAGGCGTGGACCTGTTCCTCTGAGTGATAAAATTCAGGTTTGGGGGCCTTAACAGTATTTTCTTCAATGTTTCTTTCCTGTATTCCTGAAGCAAACCCCTTCTGGTTCTGAGGGAACCACACATCTCTCTGCATGCCAGAGGGTGTTGCCAGTGCCTGCTCCTTGGGACCAGAGGTGAGCTTCTGGAAAAATATAACCATCCTGGGGCCAGAGAGGAGCTAAGTCAGAAGTTGCCAGATAGCTTGAGGAAGGAAAAGTACATTTATCAAGGATAAAATTGTGTTAGCCTGTCAGTATCCCTCTCTCCCTCTTGTTTTTCTGTCTCTATAGATTTACTTTTTCTGGACATTTTACACAAATGCAATCATACAATATGTGGTCTCTTCCCCAGTTTTAGAGGAAAAAGCATTCAGTCTCTCACCAATAAGTATGATGCTAGCTGCAGGTTTTTCATAGAATCCCTTTATTAAGTGGAGGAAATTCTTTCCATCTCTAGTTTTTGAAACTTTTTATCATGAATGAGTGTTTGATATTGTCAAATGCTTTTTTTTTTTTTTTGGCATGTATTGACATGATCATGTGGTTTTCATCCTTTATTCATATTATTATATTAAAATGATTTTACATTGATTTTTAGATATTAAGTCAACTTGTATTCCTAGGGGAAATTCTACTTGGTCATAGTGTATCATCCTTTTTATATGTTGTTGGATTCGTTTTGCTAACGTTTTGTTGAGAATTTTTGCATCTAGACTCCTGAAGAATATTGGTCTGTAGTTTTCTTTTCTTGTGATGTCTTTGTCTGGTTTTAGTATTAGAGGAATACCAGCCTCATGAGATTAGTTGGGAAGTATTCTCTCTTATGTTTTGTGGAAGAGTTTTGAAGGAGTGGTGTTATTTGTCCTTTAAATATTTTATGGCACACACCTTTGAAGACCTCTGGGCCTAGTCTTTCTTTGAAGAAAGATTTTCAATTACTAATTCAAATTCTCTATTTGTTATGGGTCTATTCATGTTTTATCGTTTTCATTCAGTCAATTTCATTAATGTGCACCTTTCTATGAATCTTCCTATTTCATTTAAATTGCCTAATTTGTTAGCATAAAGTTATTCATAGCATGCCCTTATAATCCTTTTACTTTCTGTAGGATTGGTAGTGATGTCTCTCTCATCTGTCACTCCTGATTTTAGTAATTTGAGTCATCTCTCTTTTTGGTTGGTCAGACTAGCTCAGGTTTCTCAACGTCAGCACTATTGATATTTGGGCCCAATAATTTTTATTATGGGGGGGCTTTCACGCTATGTAAGATGTTTAGCAGCATCCTTCCCTGGCCTTGGACAACCACTCATCTGCTTGTTTGTCACTATGGACTTAGTTCACATTTTCTAGAATTTTATATAAATGGTATCATGCAGTATGGACTCTTTAGTGTCTGGCTTCTTTCATTCAGCGTTAATGATTTTAAGATTCACCTATGTTGTTGTATCAGTTGTCCAACCCGCCTCCTCCCCTGGCTTTTTTTTTTCCTAAGTAGTATTCTGTAGGATGGATATTCCACAGTTTGTTTATCTTTACCTGTTGATGAAGAATTGAGCTGTTTCCAATTTTGGGTTATTATGAATAATGCTGCTTTGAACATTTATATATAACTCTTTGTGTGGACTTATGGTTTCATTCCTTTTGGGTGAATTCCTAGGAGTGGACTGACTGGATCCTATGGAAGGTGTATATTTAACATTTTAGGAGACTGACAAATAGTTTTTCTATGTGGTTGTACCATTTTGCCTACCAGCAGTGTATGGGAATTCCAGTTTCTCCACATCCTTGACAACATTTGGTATTGTCAGTATATATCAAATTTCCTTAAAGTGTAAATTCATGTAAATAAATGGTTGCAAATATAAACAATTATGTATATTACAGGTAATCCTGAAGAATTATTGTGTTTTAGTAACTGTAGTAGTTTTTAGATCTCCCCCTTCTTTTCTTCTCTTATGTTGTATTAAATTGGACACTTAGGAAAGAAAATTCATATTCTAGTCACTAGTGGACAATTTAACCCATTATAGCTGAGGTTAACAAAAGGCACAACTGTTAGTATCCTAACAGTTTAAAAAAATTTATTTCTCAAATCTCTAATTACAATTGGGGAAGAATGGAGAAGAAAAAAAAAGTGATTAAAAAATTGTATGTGGAGGAGAGGGACTAGGTTGGAATATGGTGATTTCCACAATAGTTCTAATCATATATGGTCACATTGCTGTCCTCAGACCAGAGCTCCACCTTTAGATTTCAAAGGCTGGGCAGCCAAATTGTGCCAGACCATATCTATTAACCTCGAGTATGCTTTCCACTCAGTTTTCCATTTTCCACCATCACTCTCTGGCCATGTTAAGAGGACCTCCTAGGAGATCAGAGGTCATGAGAAGTTGGCAGTAGCTGTAACTGATTCTCCAGTTTTCTCTGTAGGCCTTGATGCTGCCCATTGCTGCCTTTACTATTAAGTTATCAGCAAACAAAGCAGCTGGAGTCGGGCTGGGTGAGTCGGAGGTTGTGGGTGGGGTGATCACTACCGGCCACAGCGAGTGCCCTGGGAAGTCTTGAGTTCACGCGAGCTCCCCTGTATATGGTGAGGGTGTAGAAGAGCGCATGGGGCGCCAATGTAAGATGAGTGTGTAAAAGTGGAGAGAAAAAGTAGAAAAGAGGAAGAGGTGGAGGAAGAGAAAATAGAAGGAAAAATTTTGTGACCAAAGAAAAGAGCTTTTAAAAAATACAAACAATATACAACAAAGTTTCCCATTTTTACAGTAAAAATACTCACTATGATGTCTGCCTGCTCGTGCAATGGCATTTTTTTGGTGGTTGGGGGGGGGACCAGCACCATAGGAGGCACCTGTTATACCCACATGTGTCAATGCAGCCTTACCTAAATCACAGCACGTGCAGGATGGAGGCTGGATGAAGAGGAGAAGCAGTCCTGACTTAGATCGGAAACCTAGCTCTGCTGCTTACCGACCTCAATTCCTCTGGGCCTCAGTTTTCTCATCTGTAATGCAGTGGAGATAATATCCTTATCAAAGGGCTATTGTGAAGATCCAAATGAGACAGCATGAAAGTTGGCACTCGATGTAAAGGCTTTCTGTTTACCATATTTTTGCATTTTCCAGTTTTGAAACATTATTCATGAGGGTTCAGTTTTGAATAATCTCTTAATTGTCATATGTCTTCGAAGACATAGTGAGAAGATAGGATTAAAATAATTTCTTCTGGGTGTCTTTTACTTTAATTGCTTTGATTATTAGTAACCCTGATACTTGCAGACAGGCAGCACTTGAAGGATCATGGCTCACAAAGGTTTAATTCTTTCCACTCGATTACTGAAGCTTAGCATATTTTAGTTACCCTCATTTTAGATTTCATACTATCTGGCCTTGCAGAATTGCACCAAACTGTCCTTCCCTCTTGAGGATTCTCTCCAGTTTTTCTCCATTAAACCCTGTAATGAGTTTTGTTACCAAGATGCCTGCTGTTTCCATGCCTACAAGTCCTGTTTTCCAAACTGGCTGTTCTCAGGCTGGCAAGAGTGAACTGATTTAACTCCAGAAACATTTTAAACTTCCTGAAAACTTCAGTAGCCAGGGGTGCTCCCACAGATCCTCTACAGTATTCTTTTTTTTTAAAAAACATCTTTATTGGAGTATAATTGCTTTACAATGTGCGTTAGTTTCTGCTTTATAACAAAGTGAATCAGCTATACATATACATATATGCCCCCACATCTCCTCCCTCTTGCGTCTCCCTTCCACCCTCCCTATCCCACCCCTCTAGGTGGTCACAAAGCACCGAGCTGATCTCCCTGTGCTATGTGGCTGCTCCCCACTCACTATCTGTTTTACATTTGGTAGTGTATATATGTCAATGTCACTCTCTCACTTTGTCCCAGCTTACCCTTCCCCCTCCCCGTGTCCTCAAGTCCATTCTCTATGCCCTCGTCTTTATTCCTGTCCTGCCCCTAGGTTCTTCAGAACCTTTTTTTTTTTTTATAGATTCCATATTATGTGTTAGCATATGGTGTTTGTTTTTCTCTTTTTGACTTACTTCACTCTGTATGGCAGACTCTAGGTCCATTACCTCACTACAAATAACTCAATTTCGTTTCTTTTTATGGCTGAGTAATATTCCATTGTATATATGTGCCACATCTTCTTTAGCCATTCATCTGTCGATGGACACTTAGGTTGCTTCCATGTTCTGGCGATTGTAAATAGTGCTGCAATGGACATTGTGGTACATGACTCTTTTTGAATTATGGTTTTCTCAGGGTGTATGCCCAGTAGTGGGATTGCTGGGTCGTATGGTAGTTCTATTTTTAGCTTTTTAAGGAACCTCTATACTGTTCTCCATAGTGGCTGTATCGATTTACATTCCCACCAACAGTGCAAGAGGGTTCCCTTTTCTCCACACCCTCTCTAGTATTTATTGTTTGTAGATTTTTTGATGATGGCCATTCTGACTGGTGTGAGGTGATACCCCATTGTAGTTTTGACTTGCATTTCTCTAATGATTAGTGATGTTGAGCATCCTTTCATGTGTTTGTTGGCAATCTGTATATCTTCTTTGGAGAAATGTCTATTTAGGTCTTCTGCCCATTTTTGGACTGGGTTGTTTGTTTTTTTGATATTGAGCTGCATGAGCTGCTTGTAAATTTTGGAGATGAATCCTTTGTCAATTGCTTCATTTGCAAATATTTTCTCCCATTCTGAGGGTTGTCTTTTCGTCTTGTTTATGTTTTCCTTTGCTGTGCAAAAGCTTTTAAATTTCATTAGGTCCCTATTCTTTTCTTTTTCAAAGTCAAAGTTTCTGCTCTCTTTACAGATATGACGTTTTTCTGTCTATAATGTAGCATCCATCCAGGCTGTTTTGCAGTTGTCAACAAAAAACCCTGTCTTCCCACTCCTCCTCCTTTCCAGAATCTCTTGAATGCTTTGATCTCCAGCTGCTTTTTCAGTGATTTTGGTTTCCAGAACTTTTACCTGTTCTGGATGAACATGTAATCCTTGAACTGCCTTGGCGATGACTTCCCATGGTGTCTGACACTGAAGACTAAAAATAGCAAGCTGAAGCCCAAAGCATTCTCCAAGGAAATAAGGTCGAATAACGTAACTGGATTATTCTTGGTTATCTTGCAGATATCCGTGTGACCAGACGTCTGCAAATGGCGGTGAGATCATTTCTAGTCGCCTTTTAATCTGTTGGCAGCTGGCTTCTGAAAGCTTCTTGAGAGTTTTTTCTTTTATTTCCCCAAGCCAAAGGCAGCCAGCAGTTTTGAAACTTTCCATACTGGATTATCATTTTGACTTTCACATGTAACTTTGTAAGGTTCCTTTTCCTTTCTTTCCTCATATCAGGCTTGTTTTGGGGGGGGAGGGGAAGGTAGCATTCTACTTTTTCACAGTGGTTGCTATGAAAGCATCTTCTCTTTTTATAGGTCCCTAACAAATAGTGACAGCTGAGAGACAAATATGGTGTGGTGTTTGCAGGAGGAGGATGGAAGGCGGCCAGCAATTAGCAGCCTCTGAGCACCAACGCTCTCAATGAGGCTTCTGAGAGGGGGTGCTGGCATCATGCTTCCACAGATTGCTTGCAATAATTTAAAAAGGGGCTTGCCTCATGCCTTCAACGGCAAATGTATTTCCAGAAATCAGCCAGGGTTGTATAACTTGATAGGATTGTAAAATGACATAATCTTTTCTTTTTCAAAGAAGCCTTTGCTTATGAACAGGAGCCAAATCTCCATATGGTCTATATCTATTTTTAGAACAGGGTTCTAGGACCTTCGGGTCAGAGGCTGGAGTGTCATCAACCAATAAAGGGAAGCCAGGAGTAGTTTCATTCATGTTCACCCTTTGTTTGGGGACCTTTAGTCCATTCTGCTGGTGTTGCCCTAGAGCAGGATGGTGTCGATTGGGCTGGAGTTTGGAAAAGCATTATGCAAAGAAAAGAGAAAATGAAGTTGTCTTTCTGTCTACTACTAATATCTCTGTGGGTATTTGGATTCTTCATTTCCTAATTACAGTATAAAAGAAGTGGTTACCTGGGATAAAACAGAAGGCCCTGAAACGATGCTTATTGCAAAGGAGGCCAAGTGGAAGGGGGATGAGCATCTAGTCTTCTGTCAAGGAAAACAGAGAGCGATGGGTGACGGCGGCGGTGGTGACAGTGAGGACCTCTTCTAATGCCCTTCACACGCGTATCCACTCATTCAGTGCCCGCCACAGCCCTAACGGGTAGGCCCTGTAATGACTGCAGTTTACAAGGGAACAGAGGGCATATGTAACTTGTCCAGGATACGCAGTAAATGGTGGAGCTGTGGTCTGAATCCAGGCAGCTTGGTTCAGAACCAGTGCTCAGAACCATGGCACTCTGTTGCTTCTATTGGGAGGCCTCGGTTCTCAAAACCTCAACTCATGTTCTCCATCTTTTAATTTGACCAACAGCACTTCTGGTTCGGGGGAGACTGCCCTGAAAAAACCTTTCCACCGATTTAGTGGGGAGAATGCCTTGCTTGCCTCTCTTTTTTTCCCTAAACATCCTCTAAGGGGACACTGTGTGTGTAAAATCCTGAAATGACTGTGGAGGAAACACATGAAACTTTGATGTGCTAAGAATGGTAAAAGATTTAATGTTAATTTTTTCCCCAACTCTGTACAGAGTACACAATGTGAGCTTCTCAGTTCAGTACCACTGTCTCCGGATTTTCTTGAACCCAGGAGTGCCTGGATTTGTGTTTTCTGGGGTCTAAATTATGTCAGAAACCATCCATAGGCACGTGGTATCAGGTCATCAGTGGAGAAAAATTCGAGTTCCTATTGGAGAGACTTCAATCCCACTGGAGAGACTTCAATCCCACTGGAGAGCTGAGATACATATATGTCAATAGAAAACTGATTAAGCAGGGTTTGTCCTTGGCTCAGGATGAAATTCAAATTCCTAGTCATCAAGGTCCCTACTTGCCTTTTCATCCTCTTGTCGATGATTCTGCAAATGTGATTCTCTCTGCCTTTAATCCCTTCTTGTCCTTCTTCGCTTCGGAACCTCTAGTGTCAATTTTCTCCTTTACTAGCTCAGATGATTATACAATACTTTAAATACTTATTTAAAAATAAACTGAAGAGCAAAATACTGGGAACAACATAAATTCCCATAGACAGGAGCCTACTTGAAACTGTTTGGGGCTGAACGGAGACTTCTTTTTATTTTATACTCATGTGATTATTTTGTAAAATTTGCATGTTATTTTTGAAAAGAAATCTAGCTAATTAAAAATGACAAGGCTTCAATTACTTTTAATGTTTATTGAGCATACCTGTTATGTGGCAAGGATATGAGGGAGGCCTTGGGAAGCTTCTCCCCGGGCAGTGAGGGACAGGTGAGATTTATAACGTATGAGAGATGATACACATACAGTGGCTTATAATACAGCCTGAAAATGCTCCATTGGCAGCAAGACTCACTTGTCATGGGAGCACAGAACAAGCAGTGGAGGGTGAGGAGGGGTGGGAGCATTAAAGAAAGGTTTACAGAGGAGATAATATTTTAGCTGAACTTTGAAGGATTTATTCACCCATTCAAAAAATATTGTTGAGTGCCTACTATATGCTAGACTCTATGACAGGCGCAGGGTGGACAGTGGGGGAAGAAAGGCCCAGGCCCACCGCCACTGTGGACACAGAGGATCGTGAGCTGGCAGAGGCCAGGAGTTGGCAAGAGGAGGCTGCCGTGGGCAGTGATCTGGGTGGCTGAAGGCAGTGTCGGGCTCAGATGTCAGCGGCAAGGGAAGCCGTCGTCTGCCAAGAGTCCAGTTGGGACCAGTTGTGCCGAGCGGCACAGATCCAGAGGCCAGCGTTGTCAGGCCACTACTGTGCTGAGGCCAGCAGAGGAGGACAGCTCCCCCTCCCACCAGTGCTAGTAGGACTCCTCAGGTTTCTGCTGTACCCAGATCAACGTGCGAAGGAAGAAGGAAGGGGAGAAGCAATCCGTTACTGAGTGTACTTTAAGCTTAATGAGTCTTTACCAAAATTAAGTTCTCTTAAACTGGAAACATCTGAGATATTAATTGCTAAATTTGAGCTAAAGTAAATTTTTACTGCCACCCAATGGGGTAAGAGTTCATAGGGGAAGTTTGGTTGGTTACACAGTATATGATCCAACTGGTACGAAATAGCTAAAATAGGCAAATGCATAGAAACAGAAAGTAGATTAGAGGTTACCAGGGACTCGGGGGAGGGGAGAGTGGGGAGTGACTGCTAATGGGTGAAGGTTTCATTGTTTTTTTATTTTATTTTTTTTATTTTTTAACATCTTTATTGGAGTATAATTGCTTTACAATGGTGTGTTATTTGCTGCTTTATAACAAAAGCAGCAACTTTGCGTCTCCCTCCCACCCTCCCTATCCCACCCCTCTAGGTGGTCACAAAGCACCGAGGTGATCTCCCTGTGCTATGCGGCAGCTTCCCACTAGCTATCTATTTTACATTTGGTAGTGTATATATGTCCATGCCACTCTCTCACTTCGTCCCAGCTGACCCATCCCCCTCCCTGTGTCCTCAAGTCCATTCTCTAGAGAAAACCATAATTCAAAAAGAGTCATGTACCAAAATGTTCATTGCAGCTCTATTTACAATAGCCAGGACATGGAAGCAACCTAAGTGTCCATCAATAGATGAATGGATAAAGAAGATGTGGCACATATATACAATGGAATATTACTCAGCCATAAAAAGAAACGAAATTGAGTTATTTGTAGTGAGGTGGATGGACCTAGAGTCTGTCATACAGAGTGAAGTAAGTCAGAAAGAGAAAAACAAATACCGTATGCTAACACATATATATGGAATCTAAGAAAAAAAAAAAAGGTCATGAAGAACCTAGGAGCAAGACGGGAATAAAGGTTTCATTTTGGAGTGACAAAAATGTTCTGGAATCAGACAGCGGTGATGGCTGCCGAACTTTGTGAATATACTAAAAACCACTCAATTGGACACTTAAAAGGGACACGGTATGTGAATTATGTCTCAATAAAAAAATACATGCAAAAGATTAGATCAGTTAAAGAACATAGGGCTTCCCTGGTGGCGCAGTGGTTGAGAATCTGCCTGCCAATGCAGGGGACACGGGTTCGAGCCCTGGTCTGGGAAGATCCCACATGCCATGGAGCAACTGGGCCCGTGAGCCACAATTACTGAGCCTGCGCGTCTGGAGCCTGTGCTCCGCAACAAGAGAGGCCGCGATGGTGAGAGGCCCGCGCACCGCGATGAAGAGTGGTCCCCACTTGCCGCAACTAGAGAAAGCCATCGCACAGAAACGAAGACTCAACACAGTCATTAATAAATAAATAAATAAATAAAAGCACGTGAATTTCTTTAAAAAAAAAAAAAAAAAGAACATAAGGAAGCTACGACTTTCTTTATACATCTGAGTAGTTATATGAGTAAAGTCCCCTCCAGATGATAATTGTTAATCAAACATTGATTTTCCAAACATCCTAGTCTGGTACCATGTTGGATAACAGTCTACATATAGCTTTTACATTATTTCTACCAAAAGAATAAACTTCAAGAAAACCCAAAAAACTCAACTACTAATCAGAATTCAACTCAACTACCACTTGGAGCAAAAAGTACTTAGATAACTATGCAAGAGTAAAGCAATCCACAAGGTGTATAAACTCAATGTGAAATGACACTTGTAAATTCAAAAACTTTTGGTTAAGTCAGTGTTTTATCTTTCTGATTTCTTTTATCCTTTGAAGATAAGAAATGACAAACATGTTCTAAATTAGAGTCCTTCTTACTGCTATTCAATGTACTGATTCAGAACAAATTTTTGAATTTTTAAAATTTTCCTTCTTTACTCTACGTCTATTGATACTGCTATCACAGAAAACTTGTATGTGGAAAATAAATTACCATCATTCTGCTTGAAGAGCAAGACTGGAAGTGGGCCATTTCTCATATTGTTTTTATCATTCCTGCAGTTGGCTTGGCTTGGAGCCTCATAGTTGTCATGGACCCCACCATTTCCTTCTATCCTTAATCCAATCATTGGCCAAGTCTTGCTTATTTTATTTTTGTAACCCCTCTCACGTGTATTCCACTGCTGCTGCCTTAATTTAGACTATCCTGGGGACTTCTCTCGTGGCGCAGTGGTTAAGAATGCTCCTACCAATGCAGGGGACACAGGTTCGAGCCCTGGTCCGGGAAGATCCCACAGGCCGCGGAGCAACTAAGCCCGTGCGCCACAACTACTGAGCCTGCGCTCTAGAGCCCGTGAGCCACGACTACTCAGCCCACACACCCACAACTACTGAAGCCCGCGCGCATAGAGCCTGTGCTCCGCAACAAGAGAAGCCACTGCAATGAGAAACCTGTGCACCGCAACGAAGAGTAGCCCCCGCTCGCCACAACTAGAGAAAGCCCGCATGCAGCAACGAAGACCCAACACAGCCAAAAAAAAAAAAAAAAATTTAGACTATCTTTTCCCCCACCTGGACCAGCATGGCTGCTGGCTTCTTGGCTTCCATCTTGCTCCCTCTAAAGCCTCCAGGGTCGTCTTCTTAAAGCTTTGTGCCACCCAGCTCACTTCCTACACACTCTTTTTTGAATTGTTCTATTTTATTTAATTTTTTATTGAAGTAGAGTTGATTTACAATGTGTGCCAACCTCTGCTGTACAGAAAAGTGACTCAGTTTTACACACACATATATTCTTTTTTTAATATTCTTTTCCATTATGGTTTATCCCAGGTGATTGGATATAGTTCCCTGTGCTGTACAGTAGGACCTTGTTGTTTATCCATCCTAAATGTAATAGTTTGCATGTACCATCCCCAAATTTCCATTCTATCCCTCTCCCTCCCCCCATCCCTTGGCAACCACAAGTCTGATCTCTATGTCTGTCCCATACACTCTTACACCACGCTTTCCTTGATTAAATCATCACTTTCTTCCATACCTCGGTTTATCTTCTTTACAAAGCTATATTATTTTCAACATTTCTTTCCTTTCTTAATTCTTCTTCTGTGTGAACTAGAGAGTTTACACCTTTAAATGCTTCTAAAATGAAGAAACAGTCTTTTCTTTTTTGAAGCTCCTTAATCATATACCATTCATTTTTCCTGTAGGGTGAGAGTTACCCCTGTCAGCTGCTTGGAACCCTTTCTGGAGCAAGGCGGTAGAGAAATAAACTACAGACATTGGTGTCTTGATTATTTATCTTGGTTTCCAGGAAATTTTATGCCCGTAGCAGGAAGACTGTGTGTGTGTGTAGCACAATTATTTCTCTCTGAAGAAACTCGAGTATGTAGAGAAATATCATATTATAAGTACACAGGACATTTTAGTTCTTATCTCTCAAATTTTGTCTATATTTTGCACTGGTTTCTAATTACCTTCATTAACTTTTAGCGTCCTCCAACTCTCAGTTCACCTTTTCCTGGTGTCTGTTTTATCTAGGTACGTACTTAGGCCGACTCTTTTTCTTAAATAACTTTATAATGGAGATACAGTTTAAAAATATTTAATTTTTTCCTTTCTTGAGTCAAAAACCTTTGCCACTTCTGCCCTCAGTATTCATTTACATATGATTTTTATAGGAGAAATGCCAAGAGAAAGACCATAAAATCATATAATATTATTAATATTATATGATTGAAAAACAGAAGGATATAAACTATTGTTTTTGCAAGCTATCTCTTGAGAAAGGCTTCCTACTTCCCATTATCAGATTAATAACTGAGCATAGATGCCTCTGTTCAGAGAGTTTTTTTAATAGTGCAGAGAGAGAGCGCGGCATATTTAGCGGAGTAGGTGTGGGGAGGGGCTGGGTATAGTGGAAGTAAAAGCAAAGCTGGGCCATATTCTGTCCTGGGAAATGGAGGAAAGATGGAGAAGGAGAGGAAGAATGAAGAGAGTCAGGTGTCTCTTGATTTCCCCCCCAGAGGCCTATGATTTCAGGTGAATTAACTTCAAGAGAGTCTGGCACATCAAAGTAAGCTGGGCGCAAAGCAGTGTGATCAGGCAGAGAGGGGGCCCTGGGGTTTAGTTTTGCCAAGCTACTGTCATTCTTTGTCCGATGGGGATGCAGAATTGAGAAGTGAGGAATCTACAGTAGCGCACATGATGGTAGGGTGAGGTGACCCCACAGCAGAGGCTGGAGGAAGGGCACGACAGATGTTCAGGAGTCTGCAGCCTGCAGAAGCTAACATGAGGCTGAGTCAGCCAGGAAGTGACCATCCTGAGCAAACCAAGGGCGATCAGGTCGCCAGTTACACCATCCTCAGATTTCAGCCCTGAAGGCCAGGAGACCCCCAGGGGACAAGGGACACAGCCCTGGAGACCAGAAGAGGTAGAGGACATCCTGCCCAAGACCCCAGGTCTTTCCCACTAACATGAGGACATTAAACCCTCCTTCTTCGCATTCATCTGGGAGCTGTCTTGGGAAGGAAGCATAGGAGGGGAGGCTGTTCAGAAGGGCTAAGCATTTTCATCCTGATGAGTGATTCTTTCCTAATATGAGTGCCTAAATCTTTGCAACAGATTGCACTCAAACAGGGTTAGACATTTGATTAATTTTACATATGTATTTACATAATACATAAATATATATTATGTTATAAATATATATACACAGATTATGTGTATGTATGTATGTATATATATATATATATATATATATATATATATATATATATATATATATATATATATTTCTATTAACCAGAAGGTGGCGATTTGAAAGCCACAGTAGTTAAGAAATTACATATTTTAGGCTTTTTTAACTTGGGTGTAAATTAAATCTTTGACTTCATTACAACTTTTTCCTTATATCAAAAGAAATATATCTTAATTATAAAAAGTTAAAAAAATAAAAGTAATCACTGAAGATATGGCCACAGTCAACATTTTTGTGAATATTTTTCTAGTCTTATTTCGGTGTCTATACAGTCATGTGTTAGGTTGAACCCTATGAAATGACTGGTATTTGACTGTTTTTGTCTCATAAAATTGTGATTTCATAGGACAAACCTAATACATTTGTTTTAGGTACACACACACCCCTCTATTATCTAGGCATATGTAAAAATATACATTCTTACACAAATGGGATCACATTGTTTTGTAGCATTTTTTCACTTAACAATTAATTGTGAACATGTTTATACATCATTAAATATTGTTCCATGAGGCTTTTTAAAATGATTACATGGTATTCTATAGTAAAAAGTGCCACAATTTAACAATTCCCCTATTGTTAGATATTTAGGTTTTTTATAATTATTTGATGTCAGAAATAACATCACAATCATATTTGTAGCTAAAAATTTGAACTCATTCATAATTTGTGGTGACTAAATATATATAGAATAAATCTATAGAAATAATAAAGATATATTAGAAATATATGTATTTATATTTATTATTATATATTATTAAATATATTATTAAATATATATATGTAGAATAAATACAGTGAAATGGCATTATTAGCAATGAATATATGGTACTTACAAGTTTTTGTTATGAATTGTCAAATTGTCATTGAAAAATTTTATCTAAATTGATAAAATGTAAATTTATTCCCACAAACATGATAAGGAAATGAACTTTTGCATGGTTGCCAATTTGCTAGATAAAAAATAATAACATTTTATTTTTGATTCCTGAGATTGAATAATTATTTATATGCTTAATAGTTCCATGTTTATTTTGTCTTTATCTTTTAAAAAAAACTGTCTCCTCCTGCCCTTTGTTTTGTGCTGTATGAATCTGCCCACAAAGGAGACTGAGCTCATTGTCTGGCCTCAAGTCACTAATTCCTGTTCCCTCCCCAAGGGCAGAATTTCTCTGCCCCAGAACCAATGTTTTTGAATTTCCATTTCTTTGAGATCCATATCCAGTTGCCACTCAGTCTGCTGGTATTTCAGGAAAACATTTCCCCTAAAGATTTCATGGACAGTTTAGAAATGGAAGGAACTTGATGATTCAATTGATTTTCTTCATTTTACCAATGAGGATATTGACCTTTTGGCCATTTCAGTAACTTTCAATGTCACAGATCACATGAGGAAAATTCAGGGCCCTATAATGGCGCTCTAGGCTTCTAGTCTGGTTGTATAATGTATCCATCACCCCCAGTCCCACTATGGTTTCTGCAGATAGACTAGATCTCTGTGTTGGAACCGTCAAAATAGCTCATGGCTGGTAGCACTTTATCCACATTTCCTGCTCTGTTCTTTTTCTATTTCTAGCTTCTAACTCTGTTTTTATGTCACTTCCTTCTTAAGAACAATTAGCTTATATGAAAAATTACAATACCTCCTGTTTTATATGGTACAATATATGCTTTAAAAATCTTATTAATTAAAAACAGTTTTTAACGCTCTATTCTGACTGTCCTCTTCAAACATCTAGACTCTAAAACTTGGTAGTGCAGCCAAGAGGAGCATTTACAAGTAAATCCAAATGTTTAAGGCTAATTAAATCAGTGAAAATGGTGACTTCAAAAGGAAAAGAAGGGCAGGGAACTAGCTTTTATTTAGTGCCAACTATGTGTTCAATTCTGCTTTTATATTTTTATCTCCTTTACTCCTCAAACATTATGTGATTTTTAAAATTGTATCCATTTGCAAGCTAACTGAAGTTGTCACCAGTTCAGGGCCACTTCCTTAGAAACCTGAGTCTGAATTTGAACAATATGCTTTTCATACTGTTTTACTGATTTGTGTTGGCAAAGCAAGGCATTCGTTCTATTATACTTTTTCTTTTGGTAAATTCTGAATTCCAGAGCGATCCTCAAATAATATGTCATTATCAACACCCACACACAGTCAAAAAGGAGGCTTAGCTACATTTGGATTTGAAGTTTACACTGTGGTCTTTGTTGTTTCTTTAAATCTTTTCTTGCCGGGAAAAATAGCTCCTGAGGTAGGAATATTATTCACGACCCCATTTAGAAAATAGGTCATTTCATCTATGCATCATCAGTGTTGAGAAGTATGCTGTGGTTTTCAATACAGCTGTCTAGCAATTTATCTTTAATAGTGAAAGAAATACCAAGCCCGTTAATCCCGGGGCAGATGTCTGCTAAGCATGTTGTCATATCATCTGACAACTGACCAAAGGCATAGCGGTGTGTGTTGAGGGATGTTGGGTGGATGGGAAGAGTAGATAGCACTAGCTCAGAGTTCATAAGCATTTTGAGATTCTTTCATTAGAAGAGAGAAGGAGAGAAAGAGAATGAGGGAGAGGGAGAGAAGATTATATGTTAGGGGCCTCATTACAAATACTTTGAACAAGTAGTACAGTGTTTTTCCTAGGGAGTAGGTCAAAGATCAGCTTGCTAATTCTAACTCATTTCTGTCTGCCAATAACTATCTTTCTTAGTGAAGAGTTGGGGAGAAAATGCCAGTAATTCTAGGCAGAAACCTACACTATCAGTAACTCTGATAAGCTATCTAACAACTGCTTTGTTTGTACAGGAGCAGCCTTTGAAGGGGGTATTCTTACTAAAAAAGTAAGCCTACAGATGGCCAACAGACACATGCAAAGATGCTCACCATCTTTGAATTAAACATCTTCTATCGATATTGAGTCACCAAAATGAGCTCAGTGGAATGATCAAAAAATGTCTTGCTGTGTCAGAGCTCTGTGTCTCAGGCCCCAGGGGTGCTTAGTTGAGAAGTCGGCAGCATTCAGTCAGGAATCTTCAAGCCAGGATGCCTTGAATGTGTGGCCTTGATATCCTATTCCTTGTATCAAAACTCATCTGCAGAAAAGCCCAGGGGTACTGGCTCAAATACAGGCTAGAGTTTTTTGAGCAACAAAAGTAAAAAAGTGCTACGGGTTGGCATTGCATTAGAGACCCAATAAAATCAATGTTTATGCCAATCTAATTCTGAGACCAATTTTAGTTGATATAGTTAAAGAATAGTGAGTGAGTTTTTAGAAAAGGTATGCTGATTCCTTGCCATTTTTTGTCCAAGGGAATTTTTCCAGGATAAGTATTATCTATAAATTCTTGAGCCTATACCTCATCATGACCTTATCAATACTTACACCCTTAGGAAAAACATTGATATTTCATGAGTATCCAGTCAACAACTTCTGATACCATTAGCTTTCATTTTCTACCTTTTTGTATTTTAACTGTCCGTATGTATCATAGTGCATATCTCTCTCTTTCTCTCTCTCTCTATATATATATCTAAATATCTATAGATAGATAGATAAATAGATACTTACTCACTGGCAAACAGAGTTGATTGAGTGTTTCAGTACTATCTTCTGTCCCTTGTGGGAAGAAAACTAGCAGCCTGCTGACACTTCCTTTGAAGGGTCTCTTGAGTGTGTATTTGAGATTACTTCTTGAAGAAGATCATTGAGAACATACGGTGAAACAAAGTAGATCAAATAGTCTGGTCTTGTGGAATTAGGTGCCAACTAGAAATCTCAAAGGAGCCTGAGAGCCCGAGGCATCATCTGAAGAGACATCGGTATCTGTGTCCTTTCTCTTTTTTGTCTCCTCAGCTCACCCTTTCCACGTTGTACAATTATAATTTAGAAATGTTCTGTGCTTCTCATTGAGGGTGTAGCCATCATGGAAGCAGCCTTTGCAAAACTTGGGAACCCAGGGTTTTGAAAGGTTAACAAGAGAATAATCCAGAAATCCCTGGAGCCTATGGAGACCTAAAAGTCTTTGAATATCTTCTCAATAGACCCCATACAGAGAGCTTCAGCCACTCAGATGAGTTCAGCCAATTTGTCAGAAGGAGGTGGTGCGTCAATACCTAGTCTTATCTTCTAAAGGTTCAGCAAAATGTTGTTTAATGACTCCGTAAAGTATTTTATTACTGAACTCACTGGAGGTACTGACTGGGCTCTGATTAATGTGCAGTCATGTAAAAGGCAATGGAGACAGTTAAGATCAGAGATAAGGACTCATCTCCCTATGAAGGATACTCCTGTAGACTCAGAGCCTCTGCTGTAGGATGGCCTGATGGTGAGTTTCCTAGTCTGTGCAAGTTTGTGTGTAATTAACAGCGAGTAAGAAGATCTTGGTAAAATTTTACCTGTCGGGAGCTAGAATTTTTTTCTGCATTACTGAATATACCACTGGTTATTTTTTATTGGGGTGTCTCTTTATGTGCATGAGTGTGTGCGTGTGTGCGTGTGTGTGTGTGTGTGTGGTATGTGTAGGGGAGAGGGTTCTCTTCTCTGTGAAGGCATAAGCTGAACTATTTAACAGTTATCCTCTGTTATATCTTGTTTTTATATGCAAATTTCAAATTGAGGATGGGGGTGGGAGGATGGGGAATTTCCGTGTTGTCACCCTCTGGGGCAAGATATTTTTTCTGTATTTATCACCCATCAACAACTGGGGAGAAGAGAAGGACTGTACTGTTTTCCTAGGGCTGCCATAACAACATACCACAGAATGAGTGACTTAAAGAAATTTGTTTTCTCACAGTGTCTGGAGGCCAGAAGTCCTAGATCAAGGTATCAGCAGGGTTGGTTTCTTCTGAAGGCCTCTCTCCGTGGCTTGTAGATGGCCATCTTCTCCCTGAGTCTTTACATGGTCTTCTCTCTGTGCTTATCTGTGTCCTAATCTCCTCTTCATGTGAGGACACCAGTCATATTGGATTAGAGCCCATCCAATGATCTTATTTTAACTTAATTACCTCTTTAAAGCCCCATCTCCAAACATAGTCACATTCTAAGGTACTGGGGGTTAGGACTTCCACATGAATTTGGGGAGATACAATTCAGCCCATAACAAGGACTAAGCTCCTCGTTTTGTATTTAAACACAGTCACTATTACTAAAAATGTTGACTAGAGATGAGAATATTCCCACCCTTTTATTCACCAGGAACATAGGTGTGACTCTCATATTGTAGATGGTGTGAATAATTAGAGGGGCACAGTTGGATGCCTCAAGGGAAGCCTAAGGAGGTGGCACTGTCACTTCTCACTCAGAGCTCAGGCTAGTCTTGTCATAAGTTCCCTACCGTCTGTGTGTCTTTGGGAAGGAGGTGAAGTCTCTCCTTACCATCCATGGGACCTCTGATCAGGTGACCGATTTCTGAACTTAATCTACCCTCCCATGCCCAGCCCTTGACTCCACCGTAGGAGAGATCAGCCTCTCTGCCCTGGATGGGCTTCAGTATCAGACTTAGATGCTTTCACAGAGGCCCCATTTTGCTCAAGGAGATTTTCCACAGTTTAATGTTTATCTGTAAGCACTTGTTTAGTTGGTACCTTGTCCAACCTCACCGACAGTCTTACTCCTGGCATCCCTGGCCTTTATGCACTAGATGCCAAGAGCACCTACATTTGTGACAACCAAAAATGTCTCCCTACATTGCCTTATGTCCACTAAGAGAGGGACAAAATCACCCTGGGTGAGAAGCACTGTGTTATACATTATGAAAATATTTTAGATCTAACTTTTCTGGAATGTATCTACTTTCAAAATAAATTATTATCTGTTCTCTCAGTTTTGATTCAACACTTGTACACTTAGCTAACTCCCAGGATGGTTTGGACGCTGTATCCAACTGCTCTGCAGTTTATACATTTCTCATTTTAATATCTCTCTTCCTTTAGCTACCCCTTAGCTATAAAAATGCCTAATGCATGTGATGGCTTATGGAAAGGAGATAATAAATACTATTTTCTTCTCTCTTTATCTTTTCTTCTCTTCCTCTACCAATTCCTCAGATTGCAACAGATTTTCTAGCTTAGTGGTAATTCTGTAGTTCTTGCCTCTTGGCTTTGTATTAATTGCATTTTCATGAATCCTGGAGATTGGCTTTGGCTTTTTCTCACTATTTTTATAAACCTTGGTAATGTTGAAATGACTTGAAACATGATTTATTCACTTTATCTCAGAGTCCTGTTCAATGTTAAATGTAGGTTGTAAAATAATATGTTCAGTATGATTCTACTTTTGTTCACATACTAAACACACACACACACACACACACACACACCCCACACTAATACACATGTGCAGAAAACACTCTGGAGGTATATGTTCCAAATGGTAATCTTTACCCTAAATGAGACTCTTAGTGATTACATGTTTTTTCTTTTTGCTCATTTATATTTTCTAATTTTTCTTACAATATACGTCTGTTGCTGGTATAATTAAAAAGACAAAAATGCTTTACAAAGTCATTCTCAAGCTTTCTGTATGATCAGTGCAAGATTTGACACTCATCCACGTGTGTTGTTAATGGTAACAAGAGTTTTGTTTGGAATGGCACTTATTTTTGGAAGACACCAGGACAACTGAGTCACCCGTTATATTTTAGGGAAAAGGGTGAAACAAGAAACCCCAAAGGAACAGGTGAAGATTCACTAGGCAGATTTCTGTCTTGTACTGAAAGTTTTTTGGGTCAAGATATATGTATGTGCATGAGCTCAGATGGAACTTTCCTGAGCTACGGAGGGGCTGAATTTAGCAGTGAGCTAAAGCTCTCAGTCACTTAGCGCATCATCCAGCAGAGAATGGCTAGTGTGTCCTGGGGATTTGTATACTGAAAAGAGGTCCAGTAAGCACATCATGTTCTTAGATCATGTTGGCCTTGCCTGTCTCCAAATGGCTCCACAATAGCAAGCATTTCCCAAAGCACCACCAGCTGCCAATGTGACTCATAGGCAACAGCCTCTAGGATCTTCATGAATCACAGCTCATGGGCAGGCTCCTGCTCCGCTGAGACATGTCAATAATTGAAATTATATCCTCACTGGTTACTGTGTACTTTTAGAAACCCAAATTAGCTTTCCTCAGGGAAACACTGTTGTGCTGGGCAAGGCATACACCTGTTTCTCATCATCTTGTGCACAGCTCGATACTGTTGCAAGTGCCTGGCCATTCATGATGGCAGAATTTGCGAGAGGGAAGTGGTGGAGAGGGAGGGAGGTGGATGGATGTAGTTGTTTGACTCGGAGTGCACAATCTGATCAAAAGTGTTTAGCACCGGGCTTGGCTGGCTTAGAAGGAAGAGTACAAGCTTGGTAGATAGATACCAGGTTTTGAATCCAATTTCCATCACATAGTTAGTAATAACATCTTAGAGCCTCAGCTTCCTCATCTATAAAATGGGCACAGAGCAGATTTCCTCTTAGATTTGTTGTGAGGGTAAAGACATGGAATACTCGTAAATAACACATATAGCAGACAGATATAGCAGACATTCAGTGTTCCTTTCCCTCTAGTCACTTTCTAGGTTTGTTGCTGACAATTGGAACAGATCAGGGGTTCACAGGTTTTTTTTTCTATAAAGGGACATATAGCAAGTGTTTTAGGTTTTGTGGGCCAGGAGGCAAGATTGAGGATATTATGTACATACATTACAGAGAGAAAACTACTTTCCACCCATTTTTAATTGATGAAATTCAAAATATAATAATAATAGGATAAAGTTTTTCTAATATAGACCGACCAGTGAAAAGAAAGGGATTCTTTTTCTGGGGAGACAGCATTTCACTTAATTGGGGCTCAAAGTTATCATCAAATTTATTGCCCATGTTCATCTGTACAAACCATTCTTAACTTGCAGACCAAGTAAAAGCAGGCAGCAGGCTGAATTTGGTCCACAGGCTGTAGTTTGCCAGTTCTTGGTGTAGTCCGTTTACTGCTAATGCCAGTCTCTGCTTGTGCTCTAAACCAATCATCCACGATGAGTAAATAATTTGAAATCATAATTGCTACACAAACAACTATTGGAGGGCTACAATCTGGAAAGGAAGATGAAATAATTCAACCTTTAAATACACAGGCTTTTAGACGCTGACCAAGTGCTTATTCTATTTGATTAATTTGTGGCTGCAATCTGGAAAACAGTGGGAAGAAATGATCAGGCCACACAAAGTGACCACCTACGCACAGAGATCAAGCAGTGGACCATCATGGAAATAGTTACTCAAACAGGTTCTTTCTGCTTCCTGTCAAATAAGAAATGGACGTGCCCGTTTGTAGTAATCCCTCTAAAGGGGGGATTAAAATTTGGCACATAAAATAATGAGGGTCCCTTCCTGCTGCCCTTCCGCTGACCTGGCTGGCCAGTTAGTGGACAGATGTGAGTCCACAGCAGATTGAGGCTGGTGAGTAGAGACGGTGCTTTACGGGGCTCGTTGTATTGGATTCACAACGATGGATCCTACTCCACCTACCAAGGTGGCCATCAGTGGCATAAATGAGATGCACTAAGGAATTTTTGGTGTGTATTGATGATCGTGCATTGACATAAAATCAAGTAAAACAGGTCACTAAGCATCAATTTTTGCAGCAGAAATAAATCCATTCTACCCAGAATCCTGGCATTCACAGTGAGGAAGCACAGCAGGAGGGTCGAACTGTGGCTGTAGCTGTTCTGGACCCTACAGCAGTGCCTGGCTGGCTGTGACAGAAGTCTAGGCAAAATGAAAAGCTGTTTAGGGATTCTGGAGCTCGGGGCTTTGACAAAGTTTCTGTTGCATCTCAGCAGACTCTACAGAGAAGCAGATGATAAATTCTCAGGTGGGACAAGGGAATCTAGATTTTGATGCATGTGGTTTTAAAATCCCAGATTTATATTTTTAGCGTGCTGAACACTTGGCAAGAGCTTCTCTTGAAGAGGGTAATGACAAGCAACCTCTGAGTACACCAACAGCATCCTTCATTTGATCAGATTCAGATTCACCTAGTTAAATTTCCCATAAATGTTCTCATGAAAACAGGGCCAAAATAATTATATGGGTCATGTTCTTCCTACAAAGGGAACATGTTTTTGTGGAAAGCTAATACATAGTGGAAACTATCCAGTGGAACAGAGGGGATCAGGGTGGGTATTAGGATGAAGCAACATGATAAGACATTGTTGATAACTGAATTGCCAACAGAGGAACGTACGTGTTTCTGAATACGTGAGTGATAGATGTGGAAGAGGGCTGAAGCACATAGAGCAGAAAGGACTACGCTTTATTAGAAAGGATCCAACTAGAAGAGCTAGTTACTTACTATCTATGTGAGATAAAGGAATGACACCCAATGGCAATACATAGTTTGAGATTCACTGAGAGCTTGTGAGTATTAACAGAGTCTGCCATGCCAATGGTGATAAAGCTTTTTAGGGCAACTGAAGAAAGGTGAATTTGGAAAGTGCTTACAACTTCTTGTAATTAACTTCTTCTTAGAAAAATAGCTATTTTTGAGGCAGAAATATTTTAAAATGTGTTGTTTTAGCTGAAGAGCAATGTTTAGCCAAGGAGTATTTAGCAAATGAGCTTTGGTGATGGTTTTAAAACATATTTCTTCTCTGAGCTGATGCAAATGCATCTTTTCTCCATTTGTGTGTCAAGAGAACACAGAGCAAATGCATTTCCTATGAGGTTTATCTAACAGATTGGGATAAAATACACAATTCATGTAAGGATAAATGTCAAGAAGAAAAACTGAAGTATACTTCCAAGCAAAATTTATTAGATGTCTATTCAAGAAAAACACAATGACCTTTGCTTGTAAGAATTCAAAGTCAATTACCTAAAAGCTAGGTATGAATATTTTTCCTTTTAAAATCAGATACAGAGAATAGAAACATTAATTTTTCTTAAATATGACAGGCAACAGATATTGAATTTTTTCTCATAAATGGCATCAAAGGTAATTATTCATTTATCAGCAAAGCTGCATGCAGTTGACCTAATTTCAAACCCAAAGCCTTTAAAATATAAAGCTGGCTGTGAACTTGACAGTAATCAAGGTAGTAATCAAGGCTACTCAAAGATGTTTCTTTACCTTCTTTCTAATGGAATTCCTCTCTAATCGGTATTTATATACATTTCAGTTTGGCTGCTAAGATGTTTTATGTTCATAAACTTTTGCAGAAGTACTGTCTTACAGAATTGCACTGTCAAGGCATAATGATGATTTGTGGGAGATGTAAAGGGTAATCTGTTGAAAGTGTTTTAGCTTAGTTTAAAGGAAGGATAAAGACCAAATTAGGAAATTCCCCTGTTTTCTCAACAACTAAATAGTCCATACAAAAAATGAGCAAACATATGTACAAAATTCTAGAGTCTACATGCATTGTGAAAAGATCAACCACTGTTCACAGAAGAAATGCCATAAAAAGTTTTGTCTATAAGATGCTCAAGATCCAAATATGAATAGTTCTTATGCAAAGTCATAAGAAATACAAAGCTAGTTCTCGGGGTATGTGTAATTCAGGCACTGTTAACCACATTAAATCTTTCAGGTCCCAATATCATCTTCAAGGTTTCTACTTCAGGGCAGAAAATTTAACCTGAATGATTTAACATTGCCTCTAAAAAGTGCCTCATGTATTCTGAGGAAATATTTTACACACACTAGGAAAATCAGGCTCAACATATTCCTGTCCTCAAATGTAGCCAGGATTCTGAGTTCCAGAGAAGAAAAATAATTATCATAGTAAAAATAATTGTACTGATCATAATCCTTGCTAAAACCAGCCTTAATACTTGTGATGCTTCTGAAGTACTCTATTTCTATAAAATAATATGTGAGATTCTTTTACATTTCCATAAAATGTACATATCTTATGGATTGTCTGTTCTCATACAATCTCAAATGTGTATGTGTACACGCAGTGAAATCTTACCTATGAATATTGCTTACAGATGCTTTCAAGTGTCTATGTTAGAATGATTCTTTGCACCTCTCACTAACACTGCTTTTATTTAACTTTTATCAGATAAATAAAACACTAAGAGCTCATTGTTCATGATGCTGATTATTACATTTTAATATAAAATAGCAATGCAACTTTACAACACAATAGTTTTCTGTAATCTAGCTAAACCTCTTGTATTCTCCTGATTATTACCAAAGGCTCTTATTCACTTATTGTTTGCACTTCTAAAAAGTACAAAAAAAAAAAAAATCCTGCAGGAGAAGACTCCTATTTGAAACTCACGTTCAATTCAACAAAATCACACTCATTCGAATTAACTTTCCTACTCTCGCTTTAGATTTTGTAATCACTGTGCATATTACAACATATAAGTGCAGGCAAACAATAGCTGAAGTACAGTTGTCATATCGTGTAAACCAGGACACTAGGCAAACTCGTGAAAGGAAAATATACTGCCAAGCTAAGAAGGTGAAAATGCAAACCCCAGCAAGTAGTAATAAACAATCTTCTGGTTGCCTGAGGGGAGAACATCTTTCAAAGTGGACAAGAGAGCCTCCTTGAGACACTTACTTTTTTGCCTCAACTACTCAACCCTTATTAAGTATAATGATTTTCTTTCTGATGCCGCATATTGACTTTTCAAAGTTTAGAGCGGACGGCAGGAATATGCACTTTCACACGGAAGCAAATCCTCCAATCTCCCCACTGCAGCGGCAGTTCCATTGCTGGTGGTTTGGTGGCAGATGGAGATGGTGATGGTGGGTGACTTCTATTGGAAACCAGAAGGCATAACAGCAGGAGGCCTGTGGAGATCTTTCAGGCAAGGTTATGCAGATGTGGTGCTGAAATGCAGCATAAATAATGGGGAGAGTGATTCACAGCCTCTTGACATAGTTCCCGGGAAAAGTACCAAAGAATTTGGTTCTTCTTGAGGTCCCTGAAAATAGAAGTGATAAATGAAAGAGGGGTAACAGCCATGAAATGTCAGTTCATATATGTGGGCTTGAAAACTCACTAAGAGAGCAAGCCCTCAGGGTTTGGAAAAGAGAGAAAACTCACTTGAAGAGATAGGAAGACAAAGTAAGCAGTTTTATCTGTATTGCCTGATGCCTCTGTTGCCCCTTGAGCTTAAATGCTGTGCTTCCATCACACTGGGCTGAACAGAAAAGCTCAGCCTCTCAGTCTGAGGGGAGAGACAGCCTTGCTGAGGAGGTGGGCTTTTAAGTACAATGACACTCAAGTCTGATGAGGCTCTGTCACCGAGGCTGCCAGACAGGAGTGAGGAGTGGAGTAGGAAGCGCATCTGGGAAGTGACATTTTCAAATACAATCTTCTCAATTAGGATACGGCTGGCCATGGGATAAGGCAGCCTGGAAAAGCACCACAGCAAGGCTTGGTTCTGTGAGCAGGAGGTCTGTCACAGCTCCTCAGCACGGTGTAACGTGAAGGCTTTATTGGGGATGCCATCACCATCCAGTTTTATTATCTCATGGAAGATCATGCTGAACGCCACAGCATTCATTTACAAATAGCGCTGCCAGGGTCCTTAATACGATATAGAAAATTTGAACTATTTACCAAGTCACTAAAGAAAAAACAGATAGACCACTACTAGTGGGCGGGGGTTCTATTACTGGGCATGTTTCTAATATGAGGAGTAAAACCAAATGCATAAACGGCCATCATTATGATCGCCTTTGGATTCGAATAACATGATTTCTTTGAAACTGTTTGGAAGAGCTAGTGCTTAGACTAAATTCTTCCTTATGATTTCCAGCTCACGTAGAGCGAACAGGGTCTCTACACTTCCCTTTTGCATTTACCCTCTGGAACTTACTGTCCTGGTTTGATGACTGATTTTCTTTATCCCTGTGTAGGTAAGCCATTTTACCGTCTTCTGAATGGGGGATTAATATAAACAGAGGCAGAGGCTTGTGGCCGCTAATGTGGCCTTTGCTCTTATATTTCCCCACTGTTGGCCTGTCTACAGAAAGCCCTTATTCCCTCATCTTTTGTCTCCTCCATCCTCCTATGCCTCTGTTTCCTCTTTACCTCTTTCCTCTGTGACTTAGTATATGATACTCTTGTCTACAAAATTTTTCTCAGAAAACCTCTAGTTTTCTTTTAAGACGGTAAGAATGGGATTGTTTTTTAAGTGGTAAGAATGGAACTTCTACTTGGACCACACATTAAAGCTAAGGTGAATCACTGGTGTTTTAGGGCACCTACAGCAGACCTAGTCATGGGTGAGTTGTTCATTTCATCTTGTTTTCTCAGATTAGATCCTCACCGCTGACGACTAACATTTACCACTCAACGGAGTATTTGTATTTTGCATCTAGGGAGCAGTTTCGTTGTTTTTGTTCTTAGATCTCAGTCTTTCCTGGTTGGTGCTATTTAAAGAAATTTTCTTCTCTCAGTTGAACTGGAAATAAAACCAGCAGAAAATTACATATACCTGAAGCAGTAAATACTAAACTATATTAAAAATGCAATTGCCTTGGGATTACATAGTGCATATGGATGTGTGAAAGATCAAAGGCATTATGAAATCAAAGAAAGCTTGACTATCACATCCAACCGTGCAAGGGAGCAAACATAAGCAAATTACGAAATGGCCAAATGTGTCTGAAAGGAAATGTACACATACCCACAAACCATCCATCATCACATTTTTCCATCACATCGATGACATCACTTTCTCTGAGCTCCAGCTCATCTTCATTCCTAGGAGTATAGTTATACAGAGCCTGAAACCTTAAATAGGACAAATGGATGTGTTAAACAAAATCTTTATGCCTCTGTGAAACTATAGAAGAGAGGATAATATTTATTTTACTTTTAACATTTCTATTCTTATTAGCATATTAATTAGGTAGTATAAGTCTTTGGTAAGCATGTAAAGTAAGTAGAAGTAGTTAGGCTTTCAGGGGAATTAGACCACTCTAATAGCATTTCAAAACTCATAATGAGGAAAATTTATGGAAGATTCTACTATCCATAGTTGGATTAAAACATTTATAAATTGGACCTGCATTTCAATTGTCCAGTCATAGATAGCTATCATTCGGACATTAAATGATAGTACAGAATATAAAAGAAGGGATATGTGCATTATTCAGCTATATAAAAACAAGAAGGAATTACGGTTTTAATTAGCCATAATCAGAAGCAAGTAATTGCAGCTTGCAAGTGGAATTTTCAAAAGATTCTAAATTGAGATGCACAAAATGTCTCAGATACAACTTCTAAATCACTGTATGGGAATTACTATAACAGAGAAGTGTGTGTTTTTTTTTTGTTTTTTTTATCAGGAGGAATTCTTTAAAGCAATTTAGTTTCATAGTTTGAATCAGTGTAAGTGGTGATCTCAAACAGTAGGTTAGGGACATACGTTCCTTTTTAAATGGGTGTCAGAGAAATTGTGTTTAATGTAGAAACTCTCAAAATAATCATATAAAAAAGAATTACTGATAGAATGCTGTCACTTTCTCTGTCTGAATTCTTTGAGAACACATATTTTGCTGACATTGATCAGTAGCAAACTCAGACATTGAATTTTTGGTAATAAAATAGCATGCATATTCATATGGACTGGCATTTTGGAAAGACACAAATTCTAGCAGCTCGGGGTCAGGAAGCATTTGATATGCAGTTAACATGAAAACTTCACATTACCACTAAAATATTACCAGTATGTGAGGGGGATTTTTTTAAAAAGTTAGTGAATTTGTTTCTGCCGTTCTTCATAACAGTTAATGTAATTCTGCCAATGTAAGAAAATAAGAACCACATTTCAGGGCACTTTGAATTTTTTCAAGCCAACTTTAAAAGGTTGATAATATTGGATACTGCTCAGGAACAAGAATGATTTATTTTGATTACTTCATTCAGTCAGAAAATCATACTTTGGTAGAACAAAACTATTCTATCATGTCATCTGAACTCAAACATCATGTGATAAACTGGGGCCTCGGCTGCATTGGCTTCTCTCCCTGTCCTTGAACTTTTTCGCATTGGGGGGTCTGGATAAAGTTGGATTGGGGGAGGGTGTATTGGAGAAAGAGCTGATAAGATGTGGTGCCTAACAGCCTCTCCTAGAAAACATTATCTTCCCTGGCCTGAGAGCAAAGCCTGAAATTCCAACATTAGAGATTTCTTCCCCTGTTAATATTTTGTCCTCCTAGTAAACCTTTTTAACTACTTGAGCTTTTGAGGTCTTCTATGGAAAAAGGATTCTGATTGTGGGGAAGGACAAAGAAAGGTAGCCTGAATCCCAGAGCCGTGGTGAAACAGACAGGAAGGTCTTGAATACGGACATTCCTTAATTTGGATGTTTGCATGGGCCAACCCTGGTTGGAGCAAATTATTCTGCTGTTTGATTTGAGGATGCTCAGGTGAAGGAATGGTATCTCTTGTCTATCCCTGGGGAAAGTTAATTTCACCATAGTTCCTTTTACAATCTCACATTTGAGGGAGATAGATAGGCATTCCTGGGCTGTTAATTCCATGGATATACATTGCATCTCTCACTTTGGGAAACACTGATTCTCCGAGCTTTTCAGGCTTCAGCCTTCACCCAGGCACATCTCCAGCCACTTACAGAGACAGGCCTATTTAAGGCCACAAACCCCAGCTGCTTGAAGAATCTCAAGGTCCCAAGAGATAAAAAAAAAAAACAAAATTGGCACGAACTCCTACTTCACTTTGATATGATGAAAGCCACTGTGCTTATCAGAGTTTACTTACCATTCTGGTTTAATTAGACCACCAAAAAAAAAAAAAAAAAAAATTTGGAAGTTTCATGGAAACATAAACAAACCTTCCGGAAATCCTCCTGCCTCTGCTGGCTTTCAGAATCAGTGTTGCACGACAGGAAATGCAGTCGAATTACAATAAAAAATGCTGTTTTGAAAGATGTGTTGGTGAGATGAATGATGGTGGTGGGGTCAGGATGCCTCAAAAAGAAATTTGTCTTTTAAATAGGAAATGCTCAACCAAACTTGAAGCTCTCTCTATAACTTGCAACTTCTTCTATAACATATTTTACCATACTTCTGAATTGCAGTGACATTATAACATTATGTTCCTATTTTCACTCAAAACCTATTACTTAAATGAAAGAGATTAAGTGATACCCATATAATTGGCATTGTGATCAAATAGAAATTTAATAAAGAATGTTTTATAATGTCCAAAGCAGGACACTGAAAATGTGCCTTCTTCTACCTGTGAGCTCATAAACTCGAGGAAGCATCAACTTCATGACATGAAACAGTGTGACATCACCTACATCTTAATTCATAAATTCATTAAAAGCTGCTGATATAATGGGTTGATAATGCAGTAAACCTAAGCAGCCTTGGGATTTATTTTTTGTGATGTGATCCCTTCATCATTTGTGTAAATAAGGAAACAAAACAAACCTTTAGAATTACAAGTTATATTTAACATTTTTCCAATTAAATGAAATTTTAAATTATTTGTACCTCCAACCTATTTTTTCATAGTCTTTTCCTTAACAAATAAAACCTTTCTGGCTGTACTCGGTGAGAGCCAGTTTCAGGTTAGAGATGGTTTCCGAGGAGCATGCTTTTAGCTAAGCACCAGGTCTGTGAGGAGTGAGGAGGTCACAGGCCACACACCAGGCCCCCCTGGTTTGCTCTGCTCCCGGGGAGCGGAGCTTGGGCAGTGGGCAGGAGGCACCCTGTGTGTGCTCAGGTCAGCCTGACGTGGTTTAGTCCTGTAAATGCTCCTTCCCAGGGTCTAGCTCCTCACTCAGAATAGGCAACAGCCAACAGGAAGTGGATAACCTCTGAATATCTCTCATGGGCAAAATGGAGCAGAAAGAGAATCTAAAAGACAATGTGTGACACCTTCAGATTGACTTGACTTAGAAAGGAGAGGGAATTTGAAAGAAAGTGTGAAAAGGCATTTTCCTGGTCCTCTGGGTAGTAAACATCCCGTAACTGAATGACAGTGCATGTTTTAATACTGCCATTTCCAAAAGAATGGAACTTTGGAATTATGCTACTAACTTATCACTGTAGGTCTACTCTGACGTTCTCCTGCTCTTCAAATATGTGTAAAAACAATGTTAGAACATTTTCAGTGTATCTTTAAGGCTGTAGTTACTAGAATCTACATGGTGAGTAGAACAGAGCGGGAGACAGATTCATGAATCTTAGGAATCACTGCAGCATTGGAAGGTTTTTTTCTTAGTGCATAAATCAAAGTCTTCTCCGCAAAATCAGGGATTTTTTTAAAAAAAATTAGCTTCTGTTCTCTGTTGTGAAAGATGGAGACTATTGCAATTTCTCTTAATCTGGGAGATGTCATCTCATGTTAGTTACTCTGATCTCTTTCACTTGCAAAGTTGTACCATCCTCGCTTATGGTACATCAATGGTCCATTTTGTGGGTCAAGGTTAGTCTCGAATTTAGAAGATAAGAAGAATACTTACGGTTCCCCCCCACCTTGAATGTTTTCATGAGTAAACACAGGACGCTGTGGCTGAAATGAAATGATTTTCAATGTAATCAATGCTTAAACTGGTACTAATTAAAAGATAATTTGGATAATGGCATGGCACTTTTCTTGACATTTAATATTTCCTGTTGTAAAAAACCAAGAGGAAGGAAAAAAAACCAAATAAAGGGTTTCTGCTGGATTAATAATTAAAATATTTTGAAAGGTGCTTTAAATTAAATCGAAATAACCAAGGTTCAAATGTTTTGAACATATCTGCAATCTTGTCTGCTCAAGCTTTATGGAAGAGTCAGGGTTTAGTCCCATTGATTTTTCAAAGGCCAGGAACATGGCAAGAACATAGACACCAAATCACTAGACTGGGAAGTATGGACACCTTCATACAACCTTATTCTTCAGCGTTTTCTCAAACAAGCAAAGAATAAACCACATTTAGTCTAACAGCAAAGTATCCACATTCATTCTAATATACTTTTCCTTCACAGACAACATTTTCACATACAGTACAGATAAACATGTCAAGAGGCAGACATGCCATGCTACATTTGAAGTTACACTCTCTGTTCTCAATGTGGTGGAAACACATGCATTTTTAAAAAGAGAAAACAGAGTTTGAAATAGCATGTAACAAACAATATCCAGGTAACATGTAACATTTTACCTTAGAAGAGAAATATTGGTAGAAATTCCCAGTGCACTGAACTCTCAAAAGAGTTTCCTTTCTTTTTAAACTAAGCATCAAGACCAGTATCTGTAATAGATACTTATAATATTGGAAATGACAAGCCTTTGCATCCCATATATCCACATAAATATTGCAATGAATGAAAGTTCACACGTTTCTTGAATATGTAAACTCAATGTAGTTTATACCGACTACCTAAACGTTACCTTTTAAGGGGGAAAAAAAGAATTTCAGTTCATTCATAACACACTTCAAAAGCATTCTCTTCTAAATGATGGCCGCATGGTAAAATGAGATAAACCAGAGTTTGCACGGCAAATTGCATGGCAATTGTAAGTGATTCTCTATTGGTGACTGCATTAGTTTTTAGATCCATGTCTTTAGACCTCAGGGCTAATTCCTGGATCCCGGAGTTAGGAAGGGATTACTGAGAGGCTGAGAATTCCCCCTGCAGACTGTCCATAGAAACCCCATTCGTCCAAGAACGGAGGGGGAATCCGTTAATTAATTGCTATTAATATTTTGTAATTATTTCCAGTCTCCTTTTCTCAGTCTTCTTTTTCATTTTAAATCACTGCAGAATATTATTCCCTCATATATATGTCTGTATCTTTTTTGGTTGTCTTAACCATTTCTCTCTCTTCTTTGTTTTTGAAATTCAGATTGATCTCGCCTTTTTCACTATCATAAATAACAATACTATATACATTTTTATACAAAGAGCTATTTTCTTGTTTTGAACTATCTCTTAGGACACATTTCCAGGAGTAAAATTTCGGGCCAAAGATTATGCGTTGAAGCCACATGATATTGAAAATGCTGGTGCTAGTTGCTCAAAAACACTATATTTAAAAATGCAATTTAAAAAAATCTAAAATGCCATGTTTTGAATCACACACCAAGATAGCAACTGTTTTCTCACAAAAACAATCATAGCGCAGTTTACAGTGCATAACAAAATTATAAATAAGGAAATATTATTTGTTCTTGTCGTAAGAGAAAATGTTTTGTAAAATATATTTCATTGTGCTCTAAAAATGGCATGCCTATTTCCACATATTTAAGCCATTCTAATATTTTTGAGTTGAGTAGAAGTTTCACTTTGATATCATGGCATCGAGTGCTTGGTAAAACTGGCTGGTCTAATTTCATTGCTCCCTTATGTTAAAATGTGAATGCAACTTTAAGGATTAGACTGTTCATTAACATAAAACAATCTACTTATAAAACCTGTATAGCACCTTTCCGTTATTGTGATTACAATTCCACTGGTTTAATTCCTTTAATTCAACTCATCTCATAAATCATTTAAATGAACTATCTCTGTGGCAATTATGAAAATTGGGCTATTGCCAAAAGTATGTGGCTCCCTTAATTCTACAGGCCTCTATGTCTTAAGAACTTGTGTTCCTGGGTGTGTCAGCCAGTAACATCCTTGTTTTTACTAATCTTTCTCAATGCTTCCTTCATATCCTTTAAAAGGATCCACCCCCATTTTTAAATTTTTTTTTCTGAATCACTGGTTTTCTATACTGTTCACATACTGAGGCCAGGATTTATCACAGCTTTTATTAGCAGAGAAGTTGTGTATCTATTATAATGGTGACTTTTAGAACTTTTCTGAGGTTACTTTTGATAGGAATCATCTCTATGTGAATATGGATAACTAGGAGCCAGTTTTGAGGAAAGATGACCAGTTACAGGAACTGAAATAATTTATTTTAAAAGTCTTTTGGGAATTCCATGGTGGCGCAGTGGTTAAGAATCCACCTGCCAATGCAGGGGACACGGGTTCAATCCCTGGTCCGGGAAGATCCCACGTGCCGCGGAGCAACTAAGCCCGTGTGCCACAACTACTGAGCCTGTGCTCTAGAGCCCGTGAGCTACAACTACTGAGCCCACGTGCCACAACTACTGAGCCCACGTTCCACAACTACTGAAGCCCACGCGCCTAGAGCCTGTGCTCTGTAACAAGAGAAGCCACCGCAATGAGAAGCCCACGCACTGCAAGGAAGAGTAGCCCCCGCTCGGCGCAACTAGAGAAAGCCCGCGCGCAGCAACGAAGACCCAACGCAGGCAAAAATAAATAAATTTATATTAAAAAAAAGTCTTTGGTCAATAGAGGAATAAGCAGCACAGATACTTATGAGGGCATGTTTGTGTCTTTCCAGTGTTGGCGATGACTAACTATATCACCTTGGATATGCACCTCAGCTTCCTTATCTCTAAAATCAAGGAGGTGGACAAGTTGATGGTTTAGATCTTTTCCCCCTCAGGGAATCCATAAAGGAATCCACGTTTTCACAGATATATTTCCTCTGATACTCCTTCAGTTGTCAGAGAGCTATGACAATTGGCATTGGTTAATTCCCAAGTGTCTCAGTCATGTAAAAACAATTAATTTTAAAACAATAATTAAACTTCATTTTTCAGATCGGTAAACCAAAACCCAAAGATAATTTCTTAATATCACAAATAGGCAAGAAGAAGGAACAGAATTATAATTCTGACTCTCACTCTTTATTGCATAAAAGCTTGCTATGATGGAATAGATAGTGCAGGCTTATTAAAATCAACACCTTAATTTTTTTCCTTTAGGCAAGTGTTTCTGTTCTGTATGGATACCCAAACAAATTGTCGTAGAAGGTTGTTTTTTGCCTTTCCCCCTCCTTATAACTGGGCACAAACCTTGGGGCAAAGACCTGTGAGGTATCTGCACTCTTTTGCCACCTACTGGTGAGTATTGGCAGCAACATGTTAAAAGCTGTTTTGCCTTTGGACAGCTCTCACCAAGTTCCTTCAGCCTGGATTCATTTTGAAAGGATATTTTAAAGACCACAGAGCGATGTGGAATATAGATAGTCATCTGTTTTTCTGACCATGTTCTTCTTATTCCACGTTTTAAATTCTTGAGAAAGGATCAGTCTTTAGCCACCAGTATTTTTGGTCTGTGTTCATTTGTATTTTCACTATCTGCTCAGGCATTTCTATTACTCATAGCTTCTTAGCGGTTTTGTGATAAATATAGAAGATACATTAGTGACATTCAAGAAGCTCATATGAGCTGTGAGTTTAAAAAGATGGTTTTGAAGTTAACAGATGACAGTCACTGTGCTGGAAATTTTAAGCGAGAATTATGTCATATTTACATTTCCTTAATGAGTCTTAAGAGCCCAATGAAAATTAGAAAACCCAATGAAACATGCTGCTTTTATAGAATCCTAAATATTTAGCTTTTTCCTTGGCAATGTTACAATCTTTTTTTTCTCTTTTAGTGTAGCTATTTTTTAGTGTTGTCAAAAGCAGATACAAATGAGACAGGTTTTAAACACATGCTAATTTTCAAAGCCAGAACCAATCACAAGCCACTGCTCATAAGAAAGTTGGTTTGAAATATCCTAGAACCTTAGGTATCAGTAAAATATACACTTTTCTAGCTCAGATAGTAAGGCACAGTCTGTCCTAAACCTGTCTTCTTATCTGTGCTTCTGAAGAGGCATCTGGAGGATTAGCTATATCTAGTATTAGGTAATTCTTAGGTAAGGATTGACCATTACTTTAAATACTAATGTGGGAAAATCTTTGAAAGGGCTCTAAGCAGTTCTAGAGTTCTTATTTTTTTTCCCAGAAAATGTTAGGTGTGGTACTTGCCAACCAGAATTAGATGAAATTCTCTTAATAACCGTACCATGTTTATGTTTCTAGGTGTATTTTTCTTTCTTACATTATACAATTATTTTAAATATTTAAATTATTTTTTAAATTGTGAAAACACAACTTTGCCTAAGTCTAAAGAATATAGAATATTTGTGTTCCACACAAACACATATAATAGAACATATAAGTACATAATGTAAAAATCTGACAAAGAAAAAAACTTATGGTGACCCAAAGCATACCATCTCATTGACCCATGGGAATTTATGGATGGGCCATATTAATTTTGGAAAAAGCTTTCTTTTTTTCTTTTTTTGGCTCTGGAAAGCCCTTCTGTGAGAATCTCTCCCAATCAACATTCCTCATTCTCTATGGCAACACAAATCTCTGCCTCAGAAACAAAATCAGGTCTTATTAGGCAAAGCAAAAAGCACAAAAATGGCCTAAATACAGAGAAGTATCTACATTTCTTAAAAACGGAAAAGGAAATCTGTCATCAAGCCCTTAAAAGCTTGCAGAACCATAATCATGTACTGGAGCACGTAAGATTAAACCAGGTCCATCAAAATAGAAATGGGAAAGGACCGATTCAGGCAGAGATGAAAATTCTCAAACTCCTCGGCTGCCGTCCTCAGAATTGATGGTACCAGTTAGAACCCATTCATTTTCAAGGGCTGTCGATGCCACAGAACTAAGTAGTCAAAGGGAAAATAATCTGACCTTTAAGTTCCATCAGAGCTGTCAAGAGACTGGGAGCCCCTGGAGTCCAGAGAAGCAGAGTTGGCTTGAAAGGGTCATGGAGTGAATACGGCACATGTCAGCAGAGCAACAAGATATTTTACAACAAGGGCCATGGATTAAAAGAAATCCAAATAAACTGAACGACGCAGAAGCAAGCATCCCTGGAAGGGTGTGAGTTCAGTATATGATTGGCAGCAGCTTTATTCTTTGCACTAGAAATAGTGATGGGAAAGCAGTGATTTACACAAGATGGATGTGGAAGACAACATATACCACACCCTTATTTGCACAGAGGAGAATTGGGGCATGTCTTTGTCGCTTTTGGAAAGCTTACACGCACACATAAAGGGGAAGCTCATTGACCAAAGACTCAGGATAGGATTTTCGTGTTGATCTGACTTCATAGCTGCTCATCATCATCAGAGAGGTCGTTTCCTTTCAAGGGTACCTCCAGCCCTACTTCATTGGCAAAGCACAGCAATGACAACTAAGGAAGAGCCAGCCCACTGATGGTGGAGGGGTGGCCAGGGTGCCTGGCTCAAGGTGGGGCATCTGATCCTACCCTGTGGGAACCGCTGAGCCCTCTGACAGGTGAGCTGCAGGATCTCCAGGACATCACTGGGCTACGCGGAGGCTTACCCAAGACAAGTAGATCGCTTTTTAAATCAGCCTGGAAAAGCCGTAAGAAGTTAATTAGTTCTCATCTTCATCACCCAGCCTTCAGAGGAGCTTTCCTGTTTTGTTTTTTTTCCATGCACACACAGCATGCCAAACTCCCAAATAAGAGCAGAGCAGGAAGGGTTAACAGTCTGAAGACAGCTCTTCTGGCGGCCCAGAGTTTTCACAGCACAGGTATCAGTCGCTGCTTTACTAGGGAACTCACAGGCAGAGCAGAGAGAGATTTATAGAGGGAAGTTGGCATAGGGAAGATGTTTGAATGCAGTGTAGATGGCTAAGAACACTTACAAGAAATTTTATGTCTTTAATAGAATGCTTAACAATTGGTTTCAAGATACTCTCAGATCTGACCTGTTTTCTTTGTGTTTATTTGAATAGATGCAAGGTAAGAGCCAGGGAAATTTTGCTTTATATCCATCAAATTTCATAGACAGTGTCAATCATTTGTCACGGGTAAATTTTCTAATAAAACACATACAAAGAAAATATGGGGAATTCTCCGGCGGTCCAGTGGTTAGGACTCTGCGCTTTCACTGCTGAGGGCCCAGGTTCAGACCCTGGTTGGGGAACTAAGATCCCACAAGCCTCGCAGCATGGCCAAAAAAAAAAAGGCTTTTCTGGGGGAAATTGTGAAATACTGTATAATTAAATACAGAATATTGTTCTAACTCCAAGCACCTTGTGACTATTTTGGTGTTCTTTCAAAGTAAGATTTTTAATATGACAGTGAGTAAACTAACCTTTCTTGTGTGTATGTTTTATTTTCTGTCCATTCATGGACAAGACCTAGCAATGTACTGTCTGGTATTTGATTTGGCTTATGGGAACTTTAGCAGGACTAAAGGACTTTTAAATAAAAGCATGTGGTTTCCTCAACTCTCATTTAGGAAAAAGTTCATAATAATTAGTAATGATTGACCTCATATCTTCAGTCTCTGGGGATGAAATGCATCAGGCATTTTTCTTTAAGGCTTGTGGCAGAGAATGCTTCATGTTCTCCAATATCCATTCTCTTCTTTGTCATCCCAGTAACAGAATCCCAAATGTTAGGTAGGCACACGGCCATTCTGAATAAGGTCTATTTTCCAAACTTCCTTGTATCTAGATATGTTCATGTGGTAAGTTCTGACAGATGGGATATGTGCGGTTTCTGGAAAATGCCCTTCAAGGAAGAAGACATAAGCTTCCCTCCGCTTTTTTCCTTCCTGCTGGCTGGAATGAGAAAGGGACTGCTGGAGCTGCTGCAGCCACTTTGGACCATGCAGCGGAAGCTTTTCATTGAGCATGGTGGTGTGCCAAAATAAAATGGAATCTCCTGGGATCCTTGATGACTGTATAGCCACATACCAACCCTGGATGCCCTACATTTATGCATAAGAAATATATATTTCTACCTTGTTTAAGCTCTAATTATTTTGAGCCTTCTGGCACTGCAGCTGCCCCAATCTTGACTAATACAAGGGTTCTATAAACATCAAGACTCATAGAGAAAAAAAGTAGCTGTTGGAATGATGTGGATAAACAACTGGAAAGATCATTTGAACATATTAGGAAGAATCAGGGCTTAATTTCATGTTGGAAACTGTGCTCAAGGGGATTACCTTCCAGTGGGATGGCTTTAGGGTGAGGAGACTTCCTTTTGGGACCATAATAACTGAGTTTCTTGGAAGAAACCCAAGAAAGAGTCTTTCTCTCTGTTCACAAAGTGCTTCCACTGCAGCTTGAGTCCACATTGCTGCAAGACTCTTTTACAGAATATTCTTAGATGGAATTGGAAGCTCAGCTTACAGCAAAGCTGAGGATTATAATAATTTATATTATGAAAACCCAATATTTAAAAGATGCTCAAAGACTAGAGAAAATATTGGATTCTGATTTATATATCAAACTCATAATTTATATGTACATTTCAGTCTTTCGTCATCTATAAAGTCGTGGTAAATTTTACTTCCATGGAAGATTTTGGATTGCATATGACAGACTTACATTATCTCAGAAAATACTTTAAAAGAACAAAATTGCATTAAATTAACATGAGTTAAGTAAAACAATGGCTGATAGGGGTTGATAACATTGTTGTAATGATTTCATGCATACCATACTATGCCTATTAAAACATTGTTAAAATTTTATTTTCTCTTTGCTTTTAGTGGTAGGTTACTCTCCTTCTTTGTAATGAGCAAAATTTCTAACATTCTTGAAATGAGAGAAATAGGAAGCCTTCTTAAAGGATTCACATCAATTTTTTTACTGTGTCAGTTGTAGATTAAACTATAATAATGGCCTAAAATTTGTAGTTGATTCAATTTGTATGTATACTTATAAGCATAACTTCAGTCAACTTATATTCTTTCTATGAGTAAAAAATAGATTTATAAGGTTTTCAGAAAAAGTGGGGGATTAAAATTAACATTTGCTCTCAAATATGAGATAAAAAAGAGAAAAAACTTCATTTTTCTGGAGTTAGTTATTTGATGTAGTTATTAAAGTATTCTTTTAAAACATGGTTACTGTGAATATCTCCATTCTCTCATACCATTCTGTGAACAACTGAAACATACAGAATGCATGAGATGAGCTTGGTTCTTGCAGGAGAATAAACCTGTTTAAATTCTGGTTTTGTCCTTGACACTACAGTGGTGAGTGTTCCATCTCTCTACATTAGAGAAGGCCGATGCTCAAGTTACTTGCCCACTTACTGACTGAGCATAAAGGCTGAAGAACAAGTAGGGAAAGGCAAGGAATAAATATTTTGGCCTTAAAAAGAGAACCACAGAGAGAGGAAAAAAGGCAAATTCTTAGTCTCAGACATTATCTAAAGAATTATTATTATTTAAAAAATTTCCTAATTATTTCCTGCCAGCTAAGATAAAAACCTCAAAGGGCAAAGAGCAATATGTCTTTAAAATATACTACATTTTTTCAAAGATTCCTTTTCTACGTAAGATAAAATTCACGTAGATGGACTATTTTGGTGGATAGATTTGGTGATGGGGGTTTGGAAGATTGCATAAATGGCATTTCTCAGGTGTTGGTGCTTCCTAGTTCAAAAACATGACTCTACCAGAGCCTTCGTTTTGTTTTGTTTTTGTACTTATCTGCAGAGGCTCTCATTTCAAGTTGAGAAGATTGAGTGTAAGGTTGAGTCATTATTTGAAGTCCTTTTGTCCAAAGGAAAAGGTTTCAGGATCATTCTGGACATAGAGAAGTAAAACTTTTCTGAGATGGATTGATTTCATGCTGTGGTTGTCACTGAATCTCTTTCCAAGGCCAGTCATTAACTTTGTTAAAAATCTTTCATCATGGTATCCTAAGAGGGAGTTAAATACCAGCAGAGCTGCCAGCCAGCCAGCAAGTCTCAGAGATGGATGCCTTGTTAACTGCTACAAAAGAAGCCTCCTTTCCACATCCTCATTAATTTACTTCAGTTTTGTGGAAGAACAAGGCTCAAGACAGTGCCAAAGATCATCCAGCCCTTAGGCTCTGCTGAACCTGCTGATTAGTTGGGAAACTTAGGAGGCAATGAGCCCACTAAGAAGTGACAGAGGATGACAGGCACACAGCTGACACCTTTGGATGGGATGGTTCTCCTGCTGACCCTCAACTTAAAAAAAAAGTCTAATAATCACTTTTTATTCTTATATGAAGTTTAGTTTTTCTCCTCAATCTACGTATAGCTGCTATGCAAATATATCTTTTAAATTTTTGGACAGAGGCCATGCTAATGATGTTAAAAGTTAGCAACCAATATTGAATGACTTTTTAGATCTTGTAAGATGGCACGAATCTAAAGACGTACATCTAATTAATTAAGTTCATTGAAAGACATGCAATAAACCACACTCAAGATGCAGTTACCTTTAATTTTGGTGAGCTTATCTCCTGTTGATAAGAGTATTTAGGGAGGAGCGGAGATGAGTAGGGCTGGGTAGGCTGAGAAAGTGTGGGGACCAGGTCAGAGACAGTGGCCAAGGAGGAATGAAAGGGAAGGGAGGAAAGCAGACAGCTGGGAAAGGATGTAGATGTTCGATCTCCCGAAGAAAATGAAGATGGCTTAGATATTGAGGAAAGACAAGATGCAATTATGCTTGTGTCCAGAATGAGGTTACATGCTTTTTAGAGAATACCCCCCGCACCTAAATAATTTTAAAGTTACTAAATACCCTGGGGTATGTGACATTTATGACAAATTCTTGCTTTGAAAGCACTAACTTTTTCTTCTGCATTTGATTCAAAATTCCCAATGGGTATGATCAGTTTCACTTTTTTCTGATATGAGTGGCTGGAGATAAGAACCCCCATAATCTACAATTGTATAATGTAATTTGTGGGATGGGTCCTTCTAAACATTGAGGAAGAAAGTGTAAAACCCTGCAATGACTCTTTGTAACTTGCTTGTGAAGTAGATCACAATTTATAGTCAGTTGGCTGCAAAGCTAGGGGAGTTACGACCTCTGCCTGTGCGTGTGCGTGCATGGCGGACACTGGCTGTGAAACCCACCCCCTGAGCACCACGCTGGGGGTGCTGCCTGCAGCCGGCAGTAGCGGTTCCTGCGAACCAAGCCACATGTCTAATCACATCTTAAACTTGATTAAATTGAAGGGGAAATTAGTTATTTAAGTAATTGACTTAGAAATCTGCTTGACTTACTGCAATGAATGAATGATCTCTATTACGAAGCAGTGTGTTTATTTTATGCAAATGCAGGCATGGCTACGTTCTTTGTCCAGATGACATTTTCTCACCCGGTTAGGGGACAGCCAAGACTCAGGGTTTTGTGGGTGTTCGGCAGCCTAATGGGCACTCACCATTATTTAATGCCAAGAATACCCCATAGAGACCAAATGCCTCTACATTTGTTATCGGTAAGATCTTAATTGGAAATTATGGGGTTTTAAAACTGATTTTCATTGTTAAAGATTTCTAAGTAGAGGAGCCATGGGGGAAAGTGACTTGCTTAGTGGCATAATATGAATCATTAATTTTGTTCCATAATTTCAATATTTGCCAGTAATCATATTTGCTTTCTAATTCGCAGATTAAATATTTGAGACATCAAGTTTTGTTTTTCTCTTTTTTGAAAGAGAGAAGCTTACAAGCTAAAGATTTAGAGCATTTCCCTCTTAACTGATTAAAATTATTGCCCAAGGTTCTTTGTTTGTAAGGTGAATATGTAGGACTCCACTCTTAGGTCGTCACCAACTTAAAGCCATTACCTCTTCAGAAAGAGTTGAAAGGGAACTGCAGTATATTTTTCTTTTTTGTTTTCTTTTCTTTCTCTTTCTTTCTTCCCTTCTTTTTCAAACTGCTACTATATCAAAGATATGGTGTATAGTTTTCTCACCCTGGAGGTGAACTAATCTCTCTGCGTAGCGATTTCCTCATCCCGAAAGTGGGAATAATAATATAACCCACCCTACTGAGCTTTGAAAAGTAAAGATGTAGCGTTCTTAGAATGCTGTCTGACACTCAGTAAGAGCTCAACTATCAGCTATTATTATGAATATTAAAATTAGAAAGACTTTAAATTACAAAAATGTTTAAATATGGATTTATAGTAATAAATAAATAATGGAATAATATCACATATTTACATCATCTTGTTAAAATTTGGTGTGTTTCTATCCATCCCTCCACCCCTACCTCATATAGTGCTGTGTTTCTTGCATGGAAACCTTCTAAGACAGTGTCAAAATTGATGTTTATTAATATGGTTAACTGTACTAGCTAACTGTAGTAAGACTGGTTAGTTCTTCAGGAATTAGGCAAAATTAGAGTACCTCTTCACTGGTTTTTGCTGCATCGCTGTCTTCCTTAGGGCTCCTAGGGTCTGTGGGGATTGCTATTGGAAATTTTAAGCGGTCAGCTTCCCTCTCCTCTTCCTCCTCTTCTATGTGCAGGAGTGGTGTCACCTCTGTGCCATCATGGCCACACCACAAGGCATCTGGTTCTTGAGATTCTGGCCCTCTTCGGATACCTGCCATGACCCCCTCATAGATTTCCTCATCTTCTTCTCCAATGACGGGGAGGGTTTGGGGCAAGGGACCCACACTAGCGTGTGCAGAGGTCACGAACTTATCACCTAGGACCTCAGGTACTTTTTCAGGGCCTGCAGAACCCTTTTTCATTGTTGTCAGATCTGCAAGCTGGTTTTGAGGTGTCTTTCTGGAATCCTGAAGCGGCGCTGCCTCAGGGGGCTGGGTTGCAGCTGAGGTCACACCCAAGTGGGGGAGAGGTAGCAGAGAGGAGGGTGGCTTGGCAGGTGCAGATGCTGGCGGCAATGGGAGGACAACAGAGGGGTCCTCCTTAATTTCAAGGGTGATCTCCTCTGGGGTATTTGGTTTGGCTTGGTCAGCAGGTAAAACTAAAGCACCAAGCTTCTCTAATTCGTCCAATATGTTGTCCAGAAAAGGAGGTAGTGTTGGGGCCAAAGGCTTTACCAGTGGACACTTGGCTGTCAGGGACAGCCACCCCGGGGTGATTCCCTGGAGAGCTCCTTTATCTGGGCCACATGAAGCTTTGTGCAAGGGAGGGGGGACTGGTTCGCTGGAAGCCAACTTAGAAATGAGCAGGATATATGAAGTTAAAAAAACATGAAAATAATAATAATGCATTAAAACACAGAGACAGAGAAATGCAGAAAGTTATGATGGTGAATATAAAAAATATTTTATGCTATGGTCTAGATTTGCTTATATTTTTTGAATTTAAATACATAAAATAATTAGTATGTTAATTAAAGATTTATCTGAATACTTTATACTAGTATTTGGAAAAGGTCTATTAAATGTCAAATGACAAGATAAAGCTGTCATAGAGATTATAAGAACAGACAGCAAAATCTTTAGAGATTTAGTTTAATAGACTACTTCTTTCAAAGCAGGTTTCCAGATATTGATTTAATATAAATGACTCTGAAATAATGTAGAATGAAAACCAATAATTAAACCTTTTTTATTCCCAGAATCTGTTTAGTGTTCTTTCTTCCTGTGCCAAATCTTTTGAACCTTCATCATTTTCTTACTTGGGTTTGCGAGGTGATTATAACATATGGCATAAAACATTTTTACATCATTATATGTTAACACATTTCTAAATGAATAAGTTCTGAGAGATATTTTTTAAGAACAGAAACCCACGATCAAAACGAGACTGAACTTACATAACTACTATTTCAAAGTTTTAAAAAATCCAAAGTAAATTTTGACATAGAAAGGGAGCATATGATGCAAACAGGAGTAAACTTCTGCTAGGACTTCCATTCTCTTTTTCAAAAGCTGGACATTTTATATAATCTAGTGGAGGTCTAATTTATGAAGCTTAATCTCCTGAAGTAAAAAAATACTTCTGTATGTCTTAATATTATCGCTATATTTTGGATACATTGAACAAAACAGAATTTTTTATGTAAATTCATTAAAAGTTGTTCTAGAAGTGTTGCCTAGAAACATTCTAATACATTTATGTATTGTTTTTGGACTAGGAAGAATGCTATATGCTACACATATGAAGGCCTTGAGAGAGGCTGGTGGAAGACATTTTGCTTTGGTTCTTTCCAGGTCGATGATTTGGGTTTGGAAAGAAAAAATCTTCAAGAAAGATTGCACTTGCTGGTTGATTGTTTAAGCTGACACGTCACTGGTGCACTCAGCACGCTTGGTCCTTGGGCCTTAGTATGGATCAGTGCACAGTGCACTCTCCACTTAACTTTTGACTTCTGTCCTATAATAGGAGTGGGGCTTTAATAGAATTTATTTAGTTTTTAAAAACGGAAATGTGATGTCGTGTCACCATGGGGTGGGATAAATGAGATTAAATGTCACAGAACACTTGTGAGCACCCTTACAGAAGATTCAAGACTAAAGGCTACATAGCACCTTTAGTGCTAGGAACATTATGTGGCTGAGGAGGAAAGGTCTTTAAATTCCATTATCGTCATGGCTACTGCTACGCCATGACTACCTGCTGCTACTACTACTCCAGCTCCATGACCGCCACAGTCACGAATATCCATGTTAATGGGTTCAAAGTGCTTAGCCTTACCGTGGACTTGCTTCTACTGAAAGTTAAATTAAGTATCCTGAGATACCTATATCACAAAAATATACCTATAATACAAACATCATGTAATTATCTTGTCTTCCAAAAGCATTAGAATTGGATTCTACTATATTAAAGGCAGAAATATCAGAAATAATATCAACTTACATTTGAGTCCCTCCTAAAATAAAGATAGTATGTCAAGAAATGTGATTTGAGTATGTCCAAGAGTGATTCATAAATCACAATGAATTCCCTCCTCTATTTATAAATATCAGTCAGAAAATAGTGTATTTAATGTTTAGTATGTTTTGGGTATCATGGTTTAAAAGTACATTACAGTTCTTTTTCTGAAAATGATTCAGTTCAAAACTACTGAGAAGTTCCCTTCATTTAGCCAATGACATCATAGTATACATTACCAGTTGGTAAAACCATTAAATATTTTTCAAAATTTATGAACGTAAGCTTTTCAACGTATTTTTCCCCAGCAGTGAGAATAAAACACTAATTAGTTTTTAGTGAAATTTGTACATTTCTCGATTTATAAAATGTAAAATCTGGTATTCTAAGAGAAAACTTAGGAAACTGAAAATACGTTTAAATCATATTCTCAGCAAAGATTAAAACATTGTGATCTAAAATATTACATTGCCAATATTATGACATCATGTAAGAATTTCTTAAATTTTAAATAAGCCTTTGTAGATACGTACTTATTCTTTCTTAGAAACATTTATTTGAAAGTACAGTCGCTTTGAAATTTATCTGATAGTTCTTTTAAGATGACTGAATGGTGGATAAGACAAAGATATGGATGAAGATTCTTTTCTTTCTAGCAGTAGAAACTACTAAAGGAAGGATGTTGCCCTCTAAATGCTGAGCTCTGCTAGTGAAGTAAATGTACTAAAGAAGATTCTGGAAAATTTTATAACCAATCAGACAAAATTGGAAAGTACCAAACTGTTCCATTATCCAATGATAAAGGATTGAGAGTAATTGCTCAGCAACCCAGTCTTCAAAGAAAAGTAGAATAAATAAAATGCCTAGCCTTAGCCCTTTAAAAGAAAATGCTTCTCTTAAGATAGTAGATTCTTTATGTAGTTTCCCTTTATGTAGCTTAAACCTTTATGCCAGCACCCATAGGAAAAATTAAATTATATTGATTTGACTTGGCACTTAGAAACATAACATGTAAATCTTTTGCTTTGCCATAGCTATGATGTTGTAATCTAATGTCCTAAAATCATGTACCGATTATGTTACTCTGAGCTCCCAAATATTATACTAATATGCTAGAATGTTTTCTTACCTTATTTGAACTTAAGCTGTGGATTCTATCACTAGAATAGCTGTGGGGTATTGGCGGGTCAGGGTAATCCTCAGCACCTTTGGTTGTATTCTTCTTGATGACTTCTACATAGGAAACAGGGAAGATGCCTTGTCTGTTGCTTCCTGGAATTTTACCTTCATACCAGTTTTGATCAACTCTTTTAAGAAGAATAATTCTATCTCCCTGTAATGAATATCAGGAAAATGCATTAGAAATAGAGATGTGATAACATAAAAATTATAATTGTCAATGTTTTCTAATAAACAATAGTTTTCCATCTGGGAAAGCCTTATACTTCCAGTGTTTTGTTTTCATTATGAGAATGCAACTAAAGCCTCAGAGCTTACTCCCAAATTATGGCTTATCAACATACATGCAGTTTAATCATCCATTCACAACATTAGAATCTTTCCTAAGGATATTTGGCCTTATACATGTTCATATTGGTACTGTGGGAAATGACATGTGTAAGTTATTTCAAAAAGCACAGTAGTTTAACCTGCAATGTGTCGATGACAGTACCATCATCTGATCACTGACAGATTCAGGGAATGAACTTATGTAGGAAGAGCTTCAGAAAGTGCATAGCTTGCTGTGATGGTGTATCTGAAATGGGTTATAGAAGTCAACCCCTGGAAGGGATGAAGTTGGATAGCACAGTGTTTTTCTTCTTTATCTACATGTTCTGAGTTGTAACAGAGTGAGGCTAACAGGATGGGGCAAAGCTAGCATCCTAGATAATGCATAGCTGTGGCCAGGGCTGACATCCACCCGGTCTGCATCAAGATGGTGTAGCACCAGCATCCATTCTGATTGGTGGGTGGCCATGCCATAGCGGTCAATAATATTTTTTATAAAACCCCTGGCTTTTGCAATGATAGAACTTTCTACAGTCACTATTCCTGCTGGCTGCAGGATCAAGCCAATGCCACAAAACCCAGTTTAAATTTTGAATTTGATATAATTTTTGAATAATAAGGCAGCAGAAGAACACTATTTTGAACTGTATTAAAGTGCTATTTTCTTTTGATGTTTCCACATGTACAGCTCCTGATATTTAGCCCGAGGCATCCCTTGGAGACAGTTTGGAGCCTCCCAGGCTAAACCACAGAGGGAAAGTCTCTCTGAGAAGCTTTGCATCCCACAGGGACCTCATCTGGAAGGACACAGGAGTGGCAGGTAACAGTGACTCAGGGCAGCCTGATGGAGTCCTTTGCGGAATATGAGGGGGACACAAAAATGTCTAAGGAGAAAGATGACCTATCTTAGTTTTGAAAATATACAGCCTTTCAAACGCACCAGTGAAGAAAGCAGGTTACCTTTCTCAGCGATAGCTCCACATTTGTGTCAGCGCTGAAATTGTATTTGGCTACAGCTTCTCCGATTTCTCCAGGCTGGGCTGGGGGAGGCGGTCTCGCAGGCTGTGCTTTTTCAGGAGGTGTGAGTTTCTATGAAGGAGAACAGTTATTTATGCTTGACCTGTGGTAACCCTGGAAACAGCAACCACGTAAGGAGGAAGGGGAAGGGACTTACCTCTATGTATGAGATTGGGAAAATGCCCACTCTCCCGTGGTGCTCTCCCTCATACCAGTTTTGATCAATTCTCCTGAGGATGTAGACAGTATCTCCTTTCTTAAATGACAGCTCCCTAGAAGAGATACATTTACATGGTTTTTTTTTTTCCTGATGTATGGCGATTATTCTTAAGATCAAGATTCTCACTAGATCTGTATGTGGCTGGGAAATATACTTCCAATATTGAAAAAAATCTGTTGAGTCCAGTTAGATGAGGATTTTCCTTGAAAATTTTTAGAGTTCCTTTGAAACGTTGTAACTTTAGAAATGATTTCAAAAAGAACAAATGTAAACATCACATCTGATTTAAATCACAGGCAGATTAATATGAAATTTAAAGGCGGGGACAGACTTGCTGTCTAGTCATTGGTTTATAGTAGAGGAGTCCTGAAGCTTGCCATAAGGCTGGATTTATTCCGCACCGATTTTTACTTGTCCTGAAGCTAGTTAGCTACTTACTTCTCTCTCTCTCTCTTTCTGTCTCCTTTTGATATGTTAAAGCTTACAGTAAGGAAACCAGTATCATTTAGCCTTAGCACAGAAGTGCCAACATGAGAAAAAATTTTACTTGTGGATCCTTGAAGCTGGTTGACAGGCATTTAAGTAGAATATCTTGATAATGAATTTATTTTGTGAAACAGAGATTTTATACTTTGATTTTTCAGTGAGGCACTAAGATAAACATTTTTAAAAAGTGGAGTATAATTGACCTGTAACATTATATTAGTTTCAGGTGTACAACATAATGATTCAGTATTTGTATATATTGCAAAATGACCACCACCGTAAGTTGAGTTAACGCTGGTCACCACATATGTTACAATGTTTTTTTTCTTGTGATGACAACCTTTCAGATTTACTCTCTTAGATGCAGTACAGTATTATTAACTATAGTCACAAAGATAAACATGTTTCAAGAGCAAAGACATGCACAGATTGCTTGTAACTGCCTTTATATCTTCTGTTTTTTAAATATAAAAATATTTTCAAGAAACTAACTATGCTTTTCCATTTGGACTGTTTCTAAGGAGACAGTAGGTAAATTGGAGTATTTAATTTTAAGTTATAAAGACATTAGTCATCATAAATAATTCACGCCTAAATTCTCACCCTCACTGCTTCAGGTTTTCATGGCTTCACCCCCCAGGTAATTGTGTCTCTGTGTTATTTTGCCTCCACAATTATGTCTCATTGGAGGGTACTTATTTCAGATCTTTTGCCAAGAGCCCCATTTTCACACACATCTGCCTTCCCACTCCCAAATCTTCTGCGTTGCTTTGTTCAGAATCTTGAGTTGGATCATTTATGTGTGCAGAATATATAATGGAGAGAGGTTTATATCAGATGTAGAATATTTCATGTTGATTAAAAGAATTAATTGAAAAAAAGTTGCATAGTAAAAAGAATTATTACACATTTAGAAGTGCTAGAACTTTCACATTGAATCTGTGTTAAATTTTCAGTAACCCTGAAAGCAAACAAGATTCACAGGGCCTTACATTCAAATACAGTACTTCCCTCTTTTATGCAAGTGCCTAATGTAGAAAATAAAACCCAAAGTGTTTAATGTTTACAATCCAACTGTTTTATTTACACCAGGTATGTTTTATTTCTGGAAATGAGAGTAGGAAGCTTAGCTTAAAAAAAAAAAGTAAATAAGAGACAACTAATTATTTTTCTTTTAAGTGTGAAAAGATATCTTTTCTATGTGTAAAGACTTGTATTTAAATTTTTGAACTCATCTAGAAAAAAGGACAGTGGTCTCACCCTCCAGTTTTCAAAATTATGTTCATCTCATCTCAGAACTAGAATTTCTAAGAGTCCCATTTTGACCAGTGTGCTCCAACCAGCGCCTACCACCTTTGACCAGTGGCCACTGACAACCTTTGAGAATAGCATTTTCTCTCATTTTCCTCCTTAACAGTTGAGACATTACATTTGGTGAGTTACTTGGGTGTCTTTTTGAAAATTAAACTTTCTTGTGTTAAGTAAAGAAAAACAGCTTTTAAAACAGATAATTATTTGAAACAGAGATATCTATCTCTTGTTTGTAAGATGTTAGGCACAAAAAGCACTCACATCTCTTGCAGGACATTTTGTCCTGCCCAAAATGTCCGTGAGACATTTGGTCCACATGAAAAGGTGCTTGATATCTGGTCCTGTCCCAAACAGTTTGGCATGAGCCAAATATGCTCATGGACATTTTGGATAGGACCAAATGTCTGCTAACCCTCACATCTAGCTAATGATTGAAATGACTTAACAATGTGGCTATAGTCCTCCTGAAACTTTCAGTGCTCTCTGGGTGTGTGAACCTTTTTTTAAAGCTGCATGAGTCATCCATAACCTTGATTTTTGTGTCAGGTACATAACTACGTTGGGGGTGACAGACAACCGCTCTTTACATCTCCTGAGAACAGAACAGGAGGAATGTGATTAAGCTGCAATCAGATAAATTTACTGATGGTATGGGGGAAACAGTTTTTTTCTTACTAAAATTATGGGATGGTTTCCATGGGTGATTGTTCAGTCCACTTCTCTGGAGGCTTATAATACAATTAGATTTCGTTGGTTGAGGAAGACCTTTGTGAAAGTGGGATGGTGCAAACAGCCCTTCGGAACAGCTGTGTCATTTACACTCCCATGGGCAGCGTGTGGGAGAGTGGGTTTCCCTGAACCTTTGCCAACGTCAGACATTGACAATGAGGATGTGGTCTTAGAGGAGGGTGAGGGGCTTGACACTTGGAGCAAAAGCAATCCAGTGACAGAGTCAACACCACAAACACCTTTCCTCTGCACTGTACCTCATCTTTCTTTCAATGCCTGTTTCTAATTAAGGTTTCTCAAAAAGCTTGTGAGCCCTGGGCATATTTTATATGCTCTGTTATTCCTCAGGACTTCATACATCTAAGGACACTTTTGATCGATTGTCACAAAGAAGAAATGAAATTTACATGTTTTATGTCATTATTTTATAAAAGTGACATGCCTTGTACAAATTATCACACCATATCCAAAGAACAGTAGCTAGGACCATAGTGTAGTAGAAACAGAGCAGATGTTACTTATCTCATCAAAAAAAGTTGTAAGCTTTCCTTCAGGATTTTTTTTAACCCCAGATTTAAGCCATGTTTGAAATCTTCACTTCTAAAGAGAATTTTCTTATTTAGTTAACTTAATTCCCAAATTCTGAGTGATTTTATTTTTTATGTCTTCTGCCAGAGATAGATTCCTTAACTATTAATTCATATAATATGCATTTTTATGAATAAATGCTTTGGTTATTGTATATATATTCAGCTGAACAGCACGGTATAATTTAATGCCAATATCTTGAATTCTAATGGAGACCAAAGTTTCTTAAGTAAGGTCTGTGACATGGGCCATAACAGAGCTGGAAAACTCACTCCTATTTAAGCCTCCTCATGTGCTTAGTACTAGCCTTCCCCAACCCCATGCTCACCTGATGAACAAATTCCTTAAAAAAAAAAGGTAAAAAATTACGACACAGGAGTATGAAAACACCAACATCAAAAGACCACAGGATAGAACTGTGCTCAGAGTCTCTAAGCTCTGAGTATTGAGAAATGGAGATTTTACTGCAGGAGTCTTCACACACAATTCTAGTCTTTAACCACAAACTATCCTTAATATAGTTGGATAAATAAATGATACAAAATTCTCCAGTTAAGTGTTACTCCCCAACAATTTATTTTTACTTCATTCTCCACATGAAAATTGTAGAAACAAAGATCCTTAATTTCGTTTTGTTTTTCCTATCCTTTTGAACTCATTGTGCTCTAACATGTTTGGTGTAATTTAAAACTCAATGTTTCTCAACTAAACTCAAAATGAAAATAAAATTACCCACATCCCAATCAATTCAGAAGGAACCATTTAGAGTAGATTGCTGAATTGGGAATTAGGTCTTATTTGTAACACATCCCAGTGCAATATTTGTCTTTTAAAGTATTATTAATGTATTTAAAGTCAACTTAAATCATATGATGAACACTTATCTTACTTACTTGGATGTCTGAGCCTTAAAATCGTAAACAGCTTTTGCAGGCAATTTCTGAAAATGAAGGAAATGGTTAGCGCTAACTTAAAATTATGGATTTCCTATAAAAAAGCAGTTTCACGTGAACTAAAGAGAAAAGAAACCTCAAGGAATGATTAAACGTATACAATTTAAATCGTTTATGCAATTTATAAATAAATCAATTAGTTCTTTATTTAGATATTTAAACTATAACAGGAATGTAACAGATGACTTATTCACCATAACTATTGAATATCATATTTCATCTTAGGAACTAAGGTAAATGAATGCCATAAAAGGGGAATAAAATGCCTGCAGAGGATTCAGTCCTAGGTATAATTTTGGCTTTTCCTGGGATAATTGTGGAAAGTCAATTGCTCTATGTCCTAAGTATTGACACAACTTCTGAATCATAATAAAAGGACTGGAAAAAGTCATGAGGGAAGTCATTACCCCTTTTACTAAACACTTATTGACATAATAGCAAAGAAATATTAGCCCACTTATCACTGAGAGGCTCGTTAGTAGCCAAAAGTGTAGGCTTGGTCATTTTATATTCCCTGGAGAGTTCAGGAATTCTTCAGCACACAGTAAACCAGCTGCTTATCTTTGAATTGTGACATGATGTGACTCGTGCCCACACTCAAGCTTCGGGGCCCGCAGATCTGCCTGGGCCACCTGTAGCTACTTCCTCTCTGATTCCAATAATCCCCTCACCTCACTCTCTTTCCCTGTGACTCTGGTGAACTTTGGGCAACCTGGATCATTTCTGACTTCTTTGGGGGTCCACAGGCCCTGGACTATGTCAGACACCTGTAGAGAACTTTCTGGAGTGGCTGCCAGTCCAAGACCAGCCTTCAGTTTCTATCAAACCTTCATGGCTCCAAGATAGTACAAGCCAGACCTCCAGCTCTGGCTCAGGACCATGGACAAGAGCCAGTAGGTAGGTGGTTCTCAGGGGCAGTGTTTTTTTTTCAGGGATCCTCTCTAACAAAAGCAGGCCAGCAAAAACTGTTTCTATGGAATTTGTTTTGATTGGCAGCACGGCTGACCTAGGGCTGTCCCCTGTATCACTGGGCCAGAAATTTGTACAGGGGAAACCTTCTTCCTGCAAGGGGCGGCCCAGCTCAAGACTCTTTAATTTATGGGTGTCAGGTCAAGACTCAGAGAGTCACTGTCAAAACTGGATTACAACTGGGGGAGACCTGCCGCTAGGGTCAGAATGCAGCTGGCTTCAAGTCCTTTGCTCGGGCTCCAGGGAAAACTGTTTCTAGTTTCTCTGCCATCACTTTTGTGTTTTTAATCTGGGTTCTTTACTGGTTTTGGACGTAACTTCGGCTGGCAAGTGCTTTATCAAGTATATTGGTGAAAAAGACTCAAATGATACTAAACAGACTACCTCTTTTTCTGGAGTTCCTCTTCTTTCCCTTGGTGCACTTCTCCCCAAATCAGTCAGTGTGGATGAGTAACTTCTAGGGGACTCACGGTCTATTGGAAAGGACAGGGCCAGAGTGAGTATCCACTTAATCAAAAGCAGACTGGTTTAGCCATTTTCCCTGGTGGCAACTATTTACCCTTCACATTTGGAGAGACACCACAATGGAAAACATGGGTCTAAAACTCATGGGTAATTATAAAGTTATGATATAAGACAAAAACAGAGCATTTTAAGAGGAAAAATGGATATTTTTCCATTTTTTCCTTTTTCCTTTTTCTGCAATACAAGATTACAGAAGTATTATAATCATAAATATAAATATAATTGTAACATTGCTGATATAATTATACTGTAGCACCTGGTATAGACAATTTGCAGTTACAGGGATTGTTTACTTCAAAGATTTAATACTTTCTATTCCTTTTTGCCACCAGTTTATAATTACTATGATAGGGCCTGGAGAAGATGGAGAAGGTAACAACGACTTATAAAAACTGAAACATGCTGTGGAACAATTTAAGAACATAGTAATGAAAAAGAGAGAAAAATAAAGTATGATGATGACAGAACTATGTCATGGCCATTCTCTTCCCTCTTTCTCTCTGTTTTTAATTACTTATTGAGTCTGAAGATGGCATCTTAAAGCTTAAGGCTTAAAAGGCCATTACCTGTTGCCTTCCTTTGTATTCAACTATCTTATTAGAAAGTGAATATCTATTCCAATAAACAAAGGGATAAAAATTTTCTAAACAGTGTGTTGCATTGGTTGCCAAATTACTTATGAACTATTGCATTGTTTTTGTTCACCTTAAAACAAAATATACATGATTAATTACATTATAAAATAATGATTGCAAGTATCTATTAATGGTATCTTATATCTCATGCATTATACGTGGAAATGTAACTGATATTGAATAACTGGAAAAGTAGCTAATTTACTAAAACATTAGGTTATGACATGTCTCAATCAGTGAAAATTTCAAACTGTTGGCATTGATTTAGAAAATTTGAATTTTCTGTTTTTGAAGCATGTCGTATAGTATAAATGAAAGCAAAGATAAATACTAATAAGATAAACAAATTTGTGCAATGGTAACTAACAATTGGGCTATATATATTACATTAATATGAAATCTGAATTATGTCTCTTTTTTGCCTATAGAGATTATATTCTGTGCTACAAATTCTGAATTACATGAGTTTGAATCTTGTTTCTGCTACCTACTGTCTGTGTGACTTTGGTCAGATTTCTTGTCCTCTTTGGGTATTGATTTCCTCAACTGTAAAACAGTATTTACAATAATATCTATCACCTAGGTTTATGCCGTGTTAAGTAGATAATGTATGTAAAGCACTTTGCAGTGTCTGGTGCATAGAAAACTCTCTTGACAATACAAGTTTCAGCCTGGAATATTCATTCCAGCTTCCTAAAATTTACACAGTAAACAGATGCACTTTAAGCATTAATGAAAAGAATTGGATATAAATATCAAAACATCCTGTTTTTCAGTACCGTAAACCTGAAAAAATGTCCTCTGTATTTGAATTGCTATTTGGCCTTGTGTTCCACTTTCAGGAATAATCCATCTATGAAAATGAAGTTGAGAGTCACTTTTATCCTAAATAGTCTAACTCAAATGTCAGTATAGGGTTGTTTTAGCAGAAATAGAAAATAAATTAATTAAATAATGGAAAGGAAGAGAAAATGAATACAATGAATGATGGAAATGAGACATATATAGAGAGCTTAAAGATATATTCACAAAAATTTTATCCCAATTGTATCTTTTAAATGGAGAAAGTTATTAAACAAGTCCTATTCTCTTTTAATCGCCAATCAATTACTATATTACATATTTTGGTTTTGCTTCCTGAGTGTTTTGATTTAGTATCTTCTATATAGAATGTCAGCAAATTATTTATTGAATGAATGACTATAAAGTTAATATAAGAACCAAGGAAAAGACTGTTAAACTATTGGTTTTGATTCGTTTTACAACAAAAAAAGAGCTAATGCAAAGTTGTCAGTTTCTTAAGGATACTGATATTCAATTATGATTTTTGCCTTGAAATTCTTTTAAATTGGTAAAATAAGTTTAATTGGTTGTTTCTATGTAACAGGTGGTTCAACCCTAACATCAAGCTACAAAATGGTTTTCCCTTTTGATTTTGAATGAGTAAATTTTTGTGAATTGATGATCACTTTAAGCCACACATCAAGTCCAAATATCCCATGAGCAAATGAGAACCATTCAGTAAGGCATATTTGCACAACAAGCATTTGCTTCACAATACATAATGAATCCAAGTGGTCTCACAGCTCAAGAATGATGAATGTAGGAATGGAAAATGAAAGAGCTGGAGGGTGGGCATCTGAACCACAAGGGAAAAGATAGAAAAGTTGATCCACCTTGGAGGCTCAGTGCACTGTCGTGGTCTTGGTGGTGGTAGTTGTTGTTGGTGTCGTCTTGGAAGGAGGCACTGTGAGGCATTCTCCCACAATCGTTCTGGTACAATGGACAATGAGTAGCACCTTCTTGAGATGGTGGGTGGAAAGGCTGGTGCATGGGGCTCCTTTCTAGAGCTTTGAGTGATGAATTCCTTTCAGGAATATCTGGCAGCAGTTCACTGATAAGACGGTGCAGTATACTGTTGTCTGGCAAACTTCCCCTTCTCTTTTCAGCCTTAATTTGGTCACAGATGTCTTTAAGGGCAGAGTCCAGAGCCTCAAATACAGATGTTTTACATTTTGCCTTTTCCACCTGTTTTTTGGGAGTTGAATTTTTTTTCCTCCGGAAAGGCACGGGACTGACTAGAAATGCCAGTTTAGAAAGGCCAGGGTCCGTTTCTTGTCTTCTGGGCTCTTCAGTATTTTCGTGTTTAGCTCTTTCATGTTTTAACATTGTTGTAAATCGAGTATAGGAGGCAGGGCATCTGCCTTTGCAGGAGCTGATGAGGTGCCGGTGATGGTGGTGGTGATGGTGGTGGTGATGGTGGCTGGATCCATAAAAACTTTCAGAGGATGTGAAAGAAAAGTGATCAAAATCACTCTCACTGCAAAAGGACGATCCTTCTACATGAATGTAATCACTGTGGTCAGACACAACTCCATCCTGGTCACTATCAGAAAACTCCATATGAGTTCTCGGCTGCTCGTCACTGGTGACTTCAATGTGGATCGGCACCAGGGTTTTAGACTTGTAGCTTCGTTGTACCTGAGAGGGGCGTCTACTTTGATTTTCTTCCTCCAGCAAAGACTCAATGGAAAATCGCCTTTGGGGACATAAACCATTTTGTTGTGGTTCTAGGGTTACAGGAGATAACATTTCATCTCCTAAATTTGGCATCGATTTTGACTTCTGAATCAACTTTTCAAATTCAGAAATGCGGGTGGGTACCATGTCCCTGGGCACCTCCTCAGTGGAGGACTGGCTGCATCCATGGAGCAGGCCCTTGTGTTGCTGCTCCTTTTCATACTGCATTATTCTTGACTTTACAGAGCAAATCACCTCTGAATTCATCAAATCCTTGCGGTTGATGCGGTGCATTTTCTTGTACAATTTCAGGAACCCTGGGGCGTCGTGGGCTGACCTGTGTCGGAGCCTTGATCTGCTATTACTGCGGCCCTCCTGGATGTAGGGGGAAGCCCATGTTACGGGGCAGCTCTCCTTGGAGTCCTCTTCACATAACAGAGAACCCATACTTTCTGACTTGGCTTTCGGGTCAGGAAAACTATCGCAGTCATCGTTTAAAAGGTCATCGCAACTACGGGATTTGATTTTGGGGGAAACCGTTTCTTCAGTGCTGCTCCAGACCTCTGCGTTTTGCCGGGCCATTTGCCAGCCGTTTTTGAAAGTAATGGCCCTCTGTGAGTCATGTGGGATGTCCAAATGCTGTCTGTAAGTGTTACAGTAATCTAACTCATGGGAGGGGTTGCCGTTGAGCCCTGAGTAACTGCAAAGGGATGGACATATTTTGCTATCGTCCCCACCTTTTAGTCCAGGGCAGCGTGGTGGAAGAGAGACGTTGGAGAAGTTAAAAGGCTCATAAAGAGGAGAGCATGTCAGTTAGCGTCAGATAGCACAGCAAAGAGAAAGCATTTAGTGGAGTTTCATCTAGACACTGATTGATATACGTGTAGCTTCAACTTTAGAGAAAAAAGCCTAATTCTAAAGCAAGGCAATACTTTGGCAATAAATGTAGCTTTGCAGATGATAGTTAACAAAACCATGTATAAAAAGTAACTGGTGTCGCTAATACGCCTATTTCTATTGCATATTTCATCCATCTTTCTGCAAATATGGTATTCAAAATCCAGTAGTGCCTTGTAAGCTAATAGCATGACCTGGTAGTGATTTAAAGGTTTTGTAATTAATACCAAAAATGCTATAGATTTAAACATCTTAATATGGTAAGGATTTGAATCTTATTTGATTTATAATAATAAAGAGGTAAAGAGTAACTTATAAATTTACATTTAATTAATACTCCCATAACCGTATCAAATAATTTTTCATGGGCATTAGATAGAAAAAGCTATAAGACAAAATATTTTCCCAAATTGCAAAATCAAGTTCAGTTGCTGTGAACTATTGCTGCTAATATTTTTCTAAGAAATAAACCCAACTAGCACCTCTTTAAACAAATGAATTTACCTCTTTAATTTCTCTACCTTCAACCTCTTATTAGGCAGTTTCCCATAAGGATAACTGGATATAATGTAAAACTTTCATCAGAGGTAAATGCACTTGCTTTTTTCCAGGAAGGGTCTTTTTAAAAAATCATTTGCAATATAATAATGTAGAGCTAACCCTGACATCAATTTCGAATATCTATGGAAATAGTCTTTTCTTTTGTGTTGCTGAGTTAATTAATAAATGAGAGGCCAAATTACATCTAATGGGACATTTTCTTCTTAGAAATAAGCCTAGTGGAGGAAAATAGCTCTATTGACAGCTCCTGCCTTCTCCAAATTCTTCAAAAGTAGATAAGCACATTAAGTAGCTATGTAGTACTTGAGAAAGGAAGTTGACTTAACACCCCCTAGGATAAAAACAAATATCTAAATTAATCAGAACCCTTTTAACTTTTGGGTGGTATCCAAGCATAATGAGTCAATGGCACTTCATGATTTATTGGTTTCCTTGGGATATTTGTTTATATAAATGAGTAGAATCTGATACGGGTACGTCTGTTAATTTGAGGAATGGTACAGTGAAAGGGGATCCCTCCCTGTGAATCTCCCAGTAAGTAGTCACAGCTCTACTAGGCCACGGACAAGAGCTAGCACCTCCTGCCTATCCAGAGCCCAATCATCAAAACCAAAAATCTTTTGCACACAGACCAGCTAACTCTTAGCTTTAATTTCATGTGGCAACACTTTCAGTGCCTACATTCAATATGTGTAGCTGAATCTCTGCTACTTTATGGAAACTTCAGTTACAGCTCTCTTTCTTCACACACTTCAAATTTCTTCTCTCTTATGTTTCAACCCCAGAGGATTGGAGGAGACCCTGAGTCCCCAAATCCTAGGTACCTATGGATACTGGTTCAATCCTAGGTCTCTATCTTGGGGATATTCCTGTTACAGCTGCAGTAATGTGTAACTAAACAGAGACTTGAAGGAGTGACATCTTCCTTTCAACACAAGTCACTAAATTTCCAGAGAGGAGACAGGCCATACAGAAAATTGGCTTGGTGATATCTAAACTTTACAGTTATGGCCTGAAACCAGTTAGTTCTTACTAGTGGACTGTTTGAATTGAACACTATGTTACATGCAGAACATGGATATTCTACTGTATGTATGAATATTGACCAAAATATAAAGCAAGTGATTAAAGAAACAACTTTCATAGGTTAGGCAAACTTTTGTCTAGAATTAAATAATTTTAAAAATCCAAAACCAATTTATGTTTTAGGCAGCAACGTTCTCTGTTGCTACTTCTAGTTTCTATTCTATAAATCTGATTAATTTTTCTAGTTGTAGTAACATTAGAAAATGTTGACAATATGCAAATGTTAGGAAATGTAATCTTTTAATAGCCTGACAATACAATATTTGATACTTTAAATTTGTTCCAGAAAACACACACAATATATTTGGAGAAAAGAAAGCATTAACAGATGATAAGAGTCCTTTAAGCCACTCAGATGGTTCACCATCCTGATTTAGTCTGTGTATAAAGAAAGCTATTGTTCTGAAACTATATTTTATTTAAGACACTATTTACATGCTAACTATTTCTGGGTAGTTATCATTGGACCAGCTCTCCCAAAGTTAAAACTTAAACTAGTAAATTGTTTATATGTCATTTATTGCTGCTCACCTTTTGCTCTTGATGGGGAAGAAGGAGAAGAACTAATGAAGGACTTTGTCAGGGTGGTGCTTGATCCTGGGAGGTCTGCTCGACCTGGGCTAGTTCTGCTTGCAGTTGGATCCCCCAAGCCCCTCGGCTGCCCCACCGCAGGCTCGCTCTTCCTCCTTTTCCTAAAGTCACTGGCCATGCTTGCAGAACTGAAAAAAGGAATCAGCTTCAGTTTGGTTGGTGTGGCAGGGGGTTCAACTTTGAATCAGAAAGACTAGTGGAAGGTGCTGGTGGCCATGGTATGCCTCTTATCCCCCATCCCCCAAACTGCATTCTTAGGAATTCATTCCTTGATATTAAAAACTATTTCTTTATAATCACCTCTTTGAAAATTAATAGACTCATCTGCAAACAGTGACAGTTTCACATCTTCCTTTTCAATTTGTATTTCTTTTATTTCTTTTTCTTGTTTGATTGCTGTGACTAGGACTTCCTAGACATTATTTTTTTAGAGCAGGTTTTTTTTTATCTTAAATTCTTTTAGAGCAGTTTTATGTTTACAGAAAAATTGATTGGAAAGTACAGAGAGTTCCCATATACTCCCTTTCCCTTGCACACATTTTCTCCTGTTACTGACATCTTCTATTAGTGTGGTACATTTCTTACAGTTGATGAATCACATCGATATATTATCATTAAATGTAATTAAAGTCCATTGTTCATATTAGGGTTCATGTTTTTTGTTGAACATCCTATGGGTTTGAAAAATGTATGATGACATGTGTCCCTCATTACTGTATCATATAGAGTAGTGTCATTGCCATAAAAGTCCCCTGCGATCTACCTCTTCATCCCTCCCTCCCTGTGAACACCTGGTGACCACTGATCTTTTTACTGTCTCTAGTTTTACCTTTCCCAGAAGGTCATATATTTGGAACCAACAGTATGTACCCTTTTTAGATTGGCTTCTTTCATTAGCAATGTGCTCTTAAGGTTCCTCCATGTCCTTTTGTCGCTGGATAGTGCATTTCTTTTTATTGTTGAATAATATTCCATTATATGGATGTACCACAGTTTGTTTATCCATTCACCTATTGAAGGACACCTTGGTTTGCTTCCAAGTTTTGGCAATTATGAATAAAGCTACTATAAACATTCATATACAGGTTTTTGTATGAACATAATCACCTTTTAAAGTAAAAATTCTCTATTAGTGTAATATTTTGTTACTGACAATTCAGCGTTAGGATTTTTACCATACATCTTTTCTCTATACAGAACAGTTGCAACAACATGAATACATCCGCAGGAGGGATGCCAAAATGGAGGAAAGGATTGGAAAAAAGGAGGAAATCTGGTAAGACCAATTTTTCTTACCTCGAGCTTTCCCTATGGCTTTTCCTAATAATCTTAGCTTTAAAAAACTTACACTGCAATTCCAACATTTTTCTGTTTAAATAATGAATGACCAATAATCTGGTCATCAAATAAACTATTAGAGTCCTTTTACCCGGTTGTATTAAAAGGTGTCGACAGTCTGTAAGGGCAGGGACTTTTTATCATGGTTCTGGATCTGAGTATAATATCATTTAAGACAAACATTAGTGAACGAATATATACCTCACATAGCATGCTGTCTGTCAAATTATTAGATAGAATTCCACCACCACCAGCAGCAACAGCACACCAGCTCCTATGAACCAGCAGTATGCTATTTGCTTCACTGTCATTATTGTCTTACACAGCATGCACAGTAACCGCTGAGCTGTGTGCTGTTGTCACTGTTTTACAAATGAATAAATGGAACCTGCAAGCTTTGCAAGTATAGAGGTGGAGCCAGACCTCAGAATTTGCCTGCATTCTTCTAAAGAGGACACCCATGTTCGCCTAGACCTCTTTTTGCTGTCATTATCCTGTCACATGAGTGTCTGTGTGTCTCTATGTAAATCCTTAGATCAGATTAGAACTAACTAAAATTCAAACATTTTAGGTGCATATATAATTGTAAAAGATATAAAAGAAGGGGTTCAGGGAGCTCCTTTCTCAGAGACATTAATGCTGTTTAATGGCACTCATGAAACCAATGTACAAAGGACCCAGTTTACTTTTCCATTTATGTTGATAGAAATCTGTAGAAGAGCAAATTATTGTTATATAAATATTTGTTGTTGATGATATGATATGGCTGGGAGTTTGCATTATTCATTATTGTCATTCTACTGTGTCTGAACTTCTGTAATATTTTAAAGTAAGAGTGATATTTAAAGCCTACGAACAGAACTTGCCTTGGTAGACTCTTAGGGCAGTTAGGACATACAAGTTATTTTGGTTCGATTCTACTTTGTCCTTTGCCAACTGTGTAAACTTCGTATGTTACGGAGCCCAAGTTTCAGTTTACTAGAGATAAAATCTTAGGGATTGAGTATGTTTCTGTACTTAGAATGCCAGGTATATAGTAAGTTCTCATTTATCAGTTGTAACAGCATTCCTGATTTGTGTGGTCAGAGTATAATGAACAAACATATGTAGAACATAATTTATAAAATTTTTTCTAACTTATTACAGTTTTTTCAAATATATCATCACATCATCTCACAATATTGAAAATTAGATGTTTATTATCCTTATCTAAGGAGAAGAAAACTGGATATGGAGGAGACAGGGAAGGCAAGAATTTCTCAGCCTGTAATGGAATCTAGAGTTATTTTACTTAATTTTTATACATTCTTGAATATGGTCATATAAAATGATGCAGAAACAAGTTAAAACAACTTCATGAATTATGGTGCTTAAAATAAAGATGAGGGATAAATAATTTTTCATTTCTATTTCACTGAAAAAGAAACCACTGGTATAGAATATCCTGGTTGCATAATAATGAGACTCTTACCTAGTGGGTCTTTCCAGGCTCCTGTCGATAGAGGATTGATACAAGGAGGCCTGTTAAGATAGAAAGATAGTTCCATGAAAATTTTTACCATAGCAAAATTTTGTTTGTCCCTGGACATTATATTAGGTATCCTAAAAAGAATACTGTCAAAATTGAGATTAAAAATACCATTTATTTTGGGCATAAAAATGTTTTCCCAAAGAGAAATCATGCAACCTAATTTCTACTTTCTTCTTATCTACTTCCTCTTCTCATATACAGTCATACCTTGGTATCTGATGGGAATTGGTTCCAGGACCTCCCCAAGGATACCAAAATCTGAGGATGCTCAAGTCCCTCATATACAATGGCGTACTATTTGCATATAACCTACCCACATCCTTCCGTAAATTATCTCTAGATTACTTATAATACCTAATACAATGTAAATGCTATGGAAATAGTTGCTGGCATGGAAAATTCAAGTTTTGGAAATTTTGGAAATTTTGGAAATTTTTGGAATTTTTTTGGGGGGAATATTTTTGTCCCTAAGTTGGTTGAATCTGTGAATGTGGAACCCACAGATATGGAGCGTCGACTGTACAGCACCGCTCTTCTCTGTATAACTCAAAATATTCATAAATCAAACATTGCCTGAGGGGGAAAAAGAAAAATCAATAACCACTCCTTCATGTAGAAATAGACTATAAATAGAAATTTCTTACATAAAGGAATGGTTTGATGTTTAAAGAAATATTTGTAGTCATCATTCAATCCTTATAAAACATAACCTTCTTTATAAATTTTTGTCATGTTGCCAGGTGTTATTTTTATGTAGACATAAAATGTAAGCAGAACTGCTTTCATCTGTCAACATAGACATGACTTTTTAATAAAAACCACAGAATTTGGTTTGAAATTAAACTAGACTACCTGGTCCTTAAATCAGAAATTAGTTATGTTCAGGGTTAGCTTAAAATAAATGATTTAATGAACCAAAATATAACCTTTTTTTAGGAAAGTGCACTTTTAACATTTTAGTCAGAAAATCAGCTCTCAGTTATCCATGGTTTTAGGGACAAAGAAAAATAGATGATACAAATTGATAAATAATTCCAAATGCTTATTGTACACTCCATTTTCATACTTCTTCATTCTGAACAATACAATGAAACAGATATTAAACAAAAATGTTAGATATGAATTTGAGATGAAAGTAGTTGTGGTATGATGCATGATGTCTAGGATGTATAGGGAAATGCCTACCAATTATATATACACACACACACACACACAAAATCCCCCTTATGCATAACTCTAAAATTGCTTCTATTAACTAATATTTTCATTTTTACTGAATGAGAATGGAATTGCCCAAAAACAAACAAAAGCATCTCTCTGCAAGAGAATATTACCCTCTCTTTTCTCTAGACAGAGAAAAGCATATTATAATACTTTTAGTTCCTGTAAAACATTTAGATTCTGAATTTCTCAATAAATATAAAGATAGAAAAAAATTGGTCTGCTAATCGGGTAAGTTTACATGACTATTTTAACTTGCTACTCTGAATTGGACACTGGAAAGGTGGAAAGATAAATACTAAATAAGAAGGATGGCAAACAAGTAAATAAATAAAACCAGACAATTATATTCTGATTTTGAAATATTAATTCTACATGTTTGCAGAAGAGCAACACCAAAGAGCCTCAGAGCACTGCCACCTGTGTGGCTCGCAGCTTTCATGGGACATCCAACCACAAACCACAGTTGGCCATCAAATAGTATCCATTGTGGAACACTCTTAGAATACCCCTAGAGTGATCAGAAATTTTGAATCACCAGCTAAATGATTTTGAATCATGACCCTAAACAATAATATGAAATAAAACATAGTGTAAAAAGTGAAGGCTCTATACTGATAAATTAATTGTGTTTTAGACTTAGGCTAAGAAACTACAATTACTCCTCCTTGTGCTGGTTTCCACAACCTAAAATAAACTGAAACCAGTATTGTGATGTGTGTTCAAAGGAAAGGTTCAGTATTAAATTATAAGGAAACAATAAAAAGTCTAGATAGATGACTAAGAGAAAACCTTGTATGATAAGTATAAAATAGTACTCATTCTGAAATGGAAATTGTCTCCAGAAAGGAGGTAGCTATTTTGCCTATTATGATCTACTGAGTATTTACATATTACCATTATTTTAATACACCTAAATGAAGGTCATTTTAATAAAATACAGACACTGAATTGCTCTTTCTGCTATGTGATCATGTGATTAAACTTTGCTTAAAAGTCCTTAATTGTTCCTTATTAATGCCAGCTTCTCACTTATATTTATGGATTAAAAAGTATGTTATTCATGGCATATACTAGGCAATTGATGAATGGTAGCTAAGATAATGTCTAATCAATTACAAATTTTACCAGAAATGTTTTACATAAGGTTATTAGAGACAGAATCCAGTACCTTATCAGAGGATTTTTTAACACTGAAAAACCATGATGTGAAGTTAATAATATAGTTAATATGCTCTCAGAACATACGACACCCCCTTCTCAATCCCTAAGAGATAATGCAAAATCAGTTTAACCATCAGCAAAGTGCTTCTTTATGTGATTTTTTTTTTGCCACTACCGTTAACATTACAGAATGCATAGAATTAAGTTTCTACTATTTTTATCCCAAGGATTATTGTGTAATGTTAATTATAGAAATGTATTTCACAGAAATTAATGGTTAATAAGAAATAGTATTAAGTAAATAATTTGTTTCTAAAAGATTTGAGCTCTAAATATATCTTTTGGAATTGCTAAGAAGTATGGTATAAAGGAAATAGCACTGAAGTGAAGGTTAAGAGATCTGTTTTTTACTTTTAATTTGCCACCATGTTATCATCTGATTTTGGACATATTTCTTAAAATAGTTGAACTCTACTTTTCTTGACTGAAAAATGAGTGAGTTAGACCTGGCGATCTCTAACTCCATTTCAGTTCTCAATGAACTAACTGTCTTAAAAATATCTTGGAAATATCTGACCAAGATATCTGAGAGAAATATCTGACCAAATTGAATTCCAAAGTAAATTCTTTGGCTGTTCATATGTTGAAATGATACCCTTTCTTCAGATCTAGAGGTAACATGACACACAGAATAGAACTGCTTGTTGTATTTGATTTTCTTCAGATTATACACCTATGTACAGCAAATAAGCCTTTAGAAATGATTGAATTCAATAACCCAGAATGTTTCTGGTTACTCTATTTTACTTTTTATTTAATATATAAATATTTCAACACTTCTCTGTTTTAACATACACTGTGATGCATACCTCAGGGGAAATAATTTGGAATTGCAAATTGGTCTAGAAAGTTGGGTATTTCCTCCTGAGACTGTGCCTGCAATTCCAGTTGTCACCATCGTGTGTCAGGAGTATATCCTGCAGCATAGGTATTCTACTAGTTTTGTTTTCTAGTTGCACATATTTAACTGAGTTAAGACTTTTCAATGAAAATATATATTTTTCATACTCTCTTTGACTAATTCAAATAACACTTTACATTGCCAGGCATAATTTTTTTTTTTTTTTTTTTACCTATCAGATTGTCATGAGCATTCCTATACAGAGATGGAAAATGCATTTCATCTCATGTGCCAGTGATAATCTATTAGAGTGGCTGCCTGGATTATAGCATTGAGAAGGATTAGTAATGTCTGCCAAGGGTGTCTGACTGGGAAGTTGTGACATGTGTGCCAGTTATTTGTCAGCCCTATTCTTGATTTTATCTGATGCTAAAGTCCACAAATTGTATTTAGGAAAATGAAAGAATTAAAATAAATTTTAGGAATATGTGAGGCATAAAAATCTGATTATCTAAGAATATAAACTGTCATTCTACACCTCCAACCATGATGATAAAATGGCTCTGAAGAGATTTCTAGCAGTATTTTACTCAGTCTAATCAAATATATGCACTAACACTACTACTTTTGCTTTTTGATTATCACACTGCTGGATATCAGGATGCATTGAATAGTTCACCTGAAAGTAATGATCGGAATGATTCTTCACCTATGTTTCAGAAAGAGCCAACACTTTTGGTATAATTAATGTCCAAGCAATGATACTGGATACAATCCAGTGATGCAAAGACAGATTTTCAAAAACAGCTTAGACACTTTAGCGAATTGTAAAACACGGATGTTCAGAATCACAGTAACAGGTCCTAAGAGAGAAATCTGAAAAAGAGAATAATTTGTTTTTACCTCATTGGAAACACCAGAAGAATGATCTTGAACATAGTCCAGAGCCTTTTTAGGAGGCTGGGTGTAGATGCACCACATAAGCAGAAGTGTAGAGATGGAATGGAGGAGAATCAATGGCAGCAAGGAATGAACATGTGGAAAAGGTGACAACAGTTAGAAATTGAGCGCTGACAGTATCAGATACACATATAGAGTGACATGAATGGAGCAAAATGGGGGTAGCCCAGGAGGAAGAGTGCGATGTTCGTAAATATTCTCAAGCACTGGGCAAAATTACTAGTGATTTGATTAGTATATTTATAAACTCATTTCATCAAATCAAAATTAGCACTCCTAGTCTCTAGCCACGGAGGAATGCAAGGTACATTAAAAAAACACCGAAGGAGCAGGTGGATAGCATGCTGGTGAGTTTCCATGTGTGGCCTGAAAATGATTGTAGAAAAATGCTGATAATTTAGGCTCAAAACAGAAATTGGTCCTATCCCTATAAACTGTCCAATCGACAATAACAACACATATAAATTAAAGCTAGGGAATTTTTTTTCTCTAAAGTAAAATGCATTTATGTGAATACTTGGATTCAAATTAGGAAAAATATTCTTCCTATCAGTTATAGAAATTCTAAAAATATTATTTGGTTTATACTCATTTACAGTCACTTTTGATCCAGTTCAATAAGATACAATGAATCTAACCAAGTCTCCTTTGCATTTTAGTGGACAAAAGGGACTAACTACTATAACCACCTAGTATATAATATATGGTCAGTATATGACTGTATAACTCAGTCTATGACATGATAAAAGAAAGATTGTACTCTCTGATCTTTAATAAAACTTCTGTGTGGTGTATTCGGTATGTTAAGTGTTTAAAATTCAGAAACACCAGTGAGAGTATAAAAACTATGTAACTGACAGACATCAAATGCACTGTGTCGGCAGCTGCAGTTCCCCAGTAAAACTCGAGTTAATAAAGGAAATTGTTATTTGAAGCTTGGGTTGATGCTTTATCCCAAACAGATTAAGCAGTTCTCGTAAGATCCACCTTTGGTGGAGGTCTGGGGACTAGAGGAGTCGTGGTGGTTTTCAGTAGCAGGAGGAGAAATCAAGGTCCACAGGGTTTCCTTGTTTTTCCTTTTCCTTATATCCCTAAGAGCAAATGAGACATTTTATGGTGGGGATATTCTGGCAGTATATTATAGTGGGGATTTGCCAGAAGTTTTTGTTTGTTTTTGTTTTTTTGATAGGTCTGAGTTTAACTTCTGACTCTGCCACTTAACTCTCTTGGGCAAATTACTTAACCCCTCTGGCCTCCGGCTTCTTACTGGAGAGACATTGTGAGGACTCAGATCATTAGTATGGAACCCAGCCCTCTCCAGGTGCTTGGTGATTCCTCAGCAAATAGGAGCTATCATAATAGTAATTTTTATTATTTTAAGTTTCACAGTGCTTTTCTGATTGAGCTAGATCCAAGTGGACTGTAAACAAATACAAATCTTCTATAAATCTGTAATAATTGTCTGACTATTCTAGGACAGATACTATCTCAACATTTTGAATCTGTAATCAATCAGATATTAAATAATCTAATGCATGATTTGGTGGGAAAGAAAAACTATATAGGAAGTGTCTGACATGTTTAAATGTTTGGTAGAGAAGTGAATGCGGGCTAAGCTGTACCAAATTTGTGTGTGTAGAATATACTTTTTTCAGAGTATTTTTGTTGTATATAGTATTCAGCTTTCATTCTCTAAATGACACCTATCTCTTCTGATAACGGTATGTTTTATAAATCAAACAACATTCTCCTAATCGTTTTATATTAACAGTCTAGCCTCACTTACCGGGCGTCCAAACTCCAGTTCTGAAAAGAATTTATACCAGGGCTCATTTTCTAAATCTATGTCATCTGGATTTATGCGATCAGTCTGGAGCAGATGTGAAGGAAAAGGGAAGGAAAAGTCACACTGAGCTAAGTGAGGGCAACGCTGTGAGGCATGAAAAACACACACATTCGCACACAAACATGCATCAACTCTCACCCAACAAATCTCAGCCAGAGAGAACAAAGGAAGTAAAGTAAAATGGGCAAAATTAGGATATGAAGATGAGCTTTGATGGCATCACTTAGGCCCCTAGTTATTTTCTCCGCCATCATTTCTAGTTTTCTCCTTAGCTTGATGCATAAACTATGACAAACTCTCTGTGACAGTGAGATTGAGCATTGATAGCACAGCAGGATATTAAAACAGGCTCAACTCAGTCACCAAGTAGCTCTTCTGGGCGAGTCACTCCATCGCCCCCGCCCTCATTGGTCCCAGCGTGTAAGCCTGGAGTCAGCAGACAGTTCGCTCAGGTGCAGGCACTTGGAGAGCCTGGGGAAGGCAAGGGGTAATGTGGGAAGAGATACAAGGTGGGGGAGGAGTGAGAAGCGCTGGGAGACTGTTAGCGGGTTGTTTGGCATGAAGAACCCGGGGTCTCGGTGAGAAAGAAAAGGGCAGCGAAGTGGGAGTGATTGTGAGTAGCCAGCCTCTGATCATCTTCTTAGCCTCTGAGGAGCCAGGGCTGTGCCTGACTTCCCGACGGCATGAGGTAAGTTAAAGAAGGAAGGAGCTCACCCAGATGGGAGAGAGAGCCGGGGTGCACGCGCTTGGTGTGGGAATGCTGGTCCTGGGCGGAGGGGAGGGGCTACCAGTTACTTCTCCATATGGTGACATAGAAATAGGCTTCCGGCCAGGGTCCCTTGGAACAGGTGTCGGAGTGGTTGGGAGAGGGGGCTGTAAGAAAAAGGGGTGAAGGAAAAACTGCTTCATTAGATGGAGGTTCTCGATGGGACCAAGAGGACACCAGCTAGCAGCACTTTGTGTCCTGCCTTAGGTGAGGCAGGAGGAAACGTTCAGGAAAAGTAAAATGTCCCCGGGGTCTCAGATAATTTAGGAATGGCCCGGATCACTGAAAAGGCGTGAAGACAAGGAACCTTCACAAAGTGAAGAAAGGCCACGTTTTATGAGATACCCTGAGTATCACCTTCTACCTGTCCCCCGTGAGCTAGAGAAATGGACCTGGGTGGGGTTAGGTTTTTCATATTACTGTGGTCGGTCAAGGTTGGGGAAGAGAGAGGGAGAAAATCCCACCCTGGTTTGGTTAAGACTTTAGAGAAAAATTTTAAAAAAAAATTTTTTTTTTTTTTTTTTTTTGTAATTGACTTACACCCCTCCACTGGTTTCTGAATGTCATATTTAAGATACAAAACCTAGGACTGTTAATGTAAGCAGGTTGAGAAAATATATACATATTATATATATGCTTTAATAATAGAAAAAAAGACAGAGCATTTATTTTACCCAGTGATATCCTTAATGCTTTTAAATAATACATGCCTGACCAGATTCATTCAGGCCATTGATTTTACATTAAAAAGGGATGCTTAAAGTACTACATATGGGTTATGACTTCTTTGAGAATTTATTACATGACACTAATTAAGCATGGAACAACTGGATAGTAATATTTTAAGTCAGGGGAAAAATAAAAAAACTCCAGTTCTCTAAAAGCCATTCACCTGGGCCAGGAGAGGACACATTCCAGGAGATATATGATGTGCTCATGGCCTCAAAGCAGATTCGTATCATTCCCTTCCAGTTTCTAAAGAACTCAAGGACCTCCATGGAGTAACTACATCTCAGTTCCAGGAGAAATGCTCTACAAACTTGTGATATTGGGTGCTTTGAGATATGCCATATTCAAACAAAAGCCATTATTTGACATTAGCTTGTCCGAGTGTTTTGTTGGCCTGTTGCATTCCCAATAGTTTTGTTAATAACACAGTCTGTATTTAATAATCAATTATATCCAAAGCCTTTTTAGAGATGTGCTTTTTATTTCAATATTTTATGAGATTATAATAGTAGTTACAGGCAGTGATAGAAAAGTTTGAGACATCATAACACAAGAGTGAAAGGGCCTATGGTATCCAGAATATGTGGTGACCATAATGATAAAGACCATGTAATAACCCTGTGACATGTTTACCGTGGAGTGCTAGGAGATTAAAAACAGACTATGATAACAGTTATGGTGGTGTCACAAAGCCTGTGTCTGGACAAGCACAGTATTGAGATTGTTCTGTTCTTTCTTTTAAAGTATTATTCTCCTTTACTGTTATAATGTTATGGAGAACATCGTATAATTACTATGAGAAATGTTGCAGAAATTTTGAGATATATTCTCTTACTTAGTCAACATTATATTTGGTTTACATTTCAGAAGTAACAGTGAAATTGATAGAAAATATTCTGGTAATTAATTTACCATTTTCTGTTTAATTAAAAAATTTGTTTCAATTTATCTCTGATTCAATAGTGCAAAAATAGTAATTGAGATTCTGATAGTACTGAAATACTGTTTTTCTCCAATTATCATTTAGATTATAGCTGCAGTATGTAGGTATTTTGTGGAATAGTTTGGCTGGAGCTGATATTTAAGGTAGTTGACACTAGAGAGAATTTTCCAGTAATTTTGTTCTGTCTGTAGAGACCCAGGACTGCTTCCACAGGAAAACTAATCTTTGGATTTTTCAAATCTCACTGTTTCTAATGTTATATCCTTAATAATATTATTAATTCTTGATTTTATAATCTCTGTTTTCATGTACAGTACTTTATTTTGCTAAGGGGAGATAGAAACTTCTCTTAGAGGAAACATTTGTTTAAAAAACATTTTGAACAGTAGAGGGCAGCAAATTTACTAGACAAATAAGTATATTTGGTTACAACTTTACTTTGATTTCCACCTTAAAAAATAGATACAACAAACAAATATACTAAATCCTGATTTATAGAAATCTATTTCTATGATAGACTATGGAAAAGGGAGCAGAATATCTACCATCTTGCACCCTACCTTGGAATGGCAACTTCCCATGAATTACGATTTTGTAGATTAAAACTTCAATTTATCATCTCAATGGGCAACTGTCTAGAATTCATGCCAATAGAAATTAGAAGAGAAAACCCCCGCAAGGATAATTGGTAATTATCCATAACTTTGGAATGTAATGAAAGGCACATGCTTGAGCAGAGCCTCGATCGATGGTAAAGAAATGGTTAAGTGGCAGAACTAGAATTTTCTCTATGCTGCAGTTGACCTTTTGAATCCCTTTAGTCAGGCAACAATTAAATGTATTATGTAGCAATCTTGAGTCACTCTAAGGTACACAGAGGCCTCACAAAAGTCAGTGATATACATTCAGATGGTCAGCCGACAGACAGACATACTAATGATCTCACTAAATCAGCACTTTCCATAAGTGACTTGAAAGATTTTTAGCCGTTCAACATGAATGTTAACATTCAGAAACTCATTTAGGAAGCATGATCATGCTCATAAAAGACAACAAAAGAGCAGAGATACTGCTGCGCCTCTTTCTACCCTCTTTTGATCTCTTTTCATTTTGAAAAACTCAGCACACATGGGCTTACAACGAACACTGGTCATGAGCTCAAGAGGAAGTAAGAAAACCTAAAATTATAAATCACACACAATTCTTATTTAAAGGTAACCTATTTTTGAAGTTTTGTTTTCTACAGTTTAAAAGCATTTTGTTGCTTTTCAGGTTACAAAAATTCTACTGTTCTCAGAATTCTTATTGCGGGCATGGGATTTCTATGTGCCGTTCGGAACAGAAAAATTGCCAACATCATTTGGTCCTTTATAACTTATGCTCATTAGATTTTTAAGCCTTAATGACATTGGCTACTATGTTTTATATTTATTGAGATACCACAGTAAGTGCTCTACACATTGTTAGTTGGGATAATTTTTTATGGTTCAAACCAACAGATGAAAGTCTCAGAATTTTTATAGCTTAAGCTTTAAGTGACAGTCTTCACTGCTAAAGAAGCTTAAGTTTACTGAGGCTTTAAATTGCATTTCAACTCTGCCCTGTGTTTTCAATGCTTTTTCTTTCACTTTTACCATTATGTGCAGGTTTAGTTATTGTAGAGAAAGATAACATCTCCCCCTTATTTTCTATTTTCAAGCATAAAGTTATCCTAAATAAGTGCTTAATTGAATTTATATTATTTTATTTTAATGTGGTTCACCTATAAACATATCCAACCCAGATGGGATGTAGAATTTTATTAATATAATCCAAGCAGAGAGTTTGCATGATTGTCTCATGGAATAAATTGCAGTTGAAATCAGTTTAAGATAAATTCCTGGTGATGGCAAAGTATTTTTCTAGATCAAACATTTGGCCCACTTAGTCATCATTTCTAAATTTATAGTCAAATGAGCATCTAGGCACTTCAAAAATTGTATTCATTTTTACTTTCCTGTTAAAGAATATAAATGCATATTCCATTGATTTCTAAGGAAGAGGAGGATCCTTTTGGCCAGGGTCGGGGGAGGACTTCTCTTCCTCTACCCCCTTTGTACGCTAGGGAATCATGGAATTCGGGAACCACAGTTACTAACAGCAGTGTGTGGAATCCCTCGTGTGTGCTTTGACGGAGACCCATGGTGCCTTTTGTCACTAGAAATGTACAGACTTCATAGATTAGCAACAGAACAAGGATTAGGTCCCACCAACTTTACCCACTAACTGCAAGGGTAAAACCTATACTCATTCCCTTACTATTAATTCAGTGTGTATTCACTGAACACCTACCATGTGCCAGGCATTGCACTAGGTGCTGGGGATGCGACTGGTGCACCAGACGGGGTCCCTGCCTTCAAGGAGCTTAAAGTCTAGTGAGGGACACAGACAAGTAAACAGGCCATTACAATTCAGGGTTGTGAGGGGTAATGCAGTGTGCTGTAGGGGGGCTCACAGCAGGAGAAGCTTGGCCCCTAGTGTCCAGTAGTCGGGATGGTGCGCTGGGGGAAGTGAGACAGGCCGAGGAGGAGATGGGATTTTCCACAGGAAGAAAGAGGCGGTGGAGAGAGCATTCCTGGCAGAGAGACAGCCTGTGCAAAGGTCCAGGGGGGGAAGATTGACAGCTCTCTGTAGAGCTGGAACATGGTGAGTGAAGCAGGAAGGGCAGGAAGATACTTGAGGCTGGAGAGGTCAGCGGGGGCCAAACCACAAGGTTTTTTGTATATTACATTAAGGAACTTGGATTTTGCTCTAAGGACACTTGAGAGCTGGGAGAAAGTTTTGAGCAGGAGGTTTTCTAAGATTGCCCTAGCTGTGGTGTGGAGACTAGATTGGAGAATTAGGGAAAAGAGTTAGTGGCTGTCATTCTAACATAGGCAATGGACAATTGTGGACCAGAAGAGAGGAGTGGCCGTGGCATTTCTCCTGGGAGGCAGGACTTTGAGATGGTTGGGGAGAGGCGAATCCAAGATGACACTTGGGAAAACTGGGCAGACAATGGCGTCAACTCGGAATTCAAAAGAACAACAGAGAATAACCCAGCTGTGGTGTATAATTTACAGACATTTAAGATGAAAAGAGTAAAGGAATGCTCACAAACCGTCTTGGAGGAAAAAGACATGAGAGTGCCTAAATCTTGCGGTCCTTACGTGTTGTCCACATGCTGTCCCATCACTCGTATTTAGCAAACCTGCTCTCTATCCTCTCTCTTGTGTGTGTCCAAGACACTCTCGAATCTTACGTAAACTCTATCAAGATATAGCCACTCTCTGCAAAAGCACCATGCCCTGAGCCCTTTGTTTTTGTTTTTCTGATTTAGAGAGGCACCTGGAATGGATTCAGGGTTGATGAAAAGAAAAAGGTAATAGTCGAGTCCTATAATAAAAACCTGGCCAAAATGATACAGATGATTAGCTCAAATCATTTTGCATAAGGCTGGCCCTCAGCAAAATTGTTTAGGAGGGATAAACATTTTGGTTCTTTCCATTTCTTCATAAAATATCCATTTTCATTTCCTTCCAAGTTTCTAGGTTCCTTCCACTGCTCCTTTCCTGTGGCAGCAGAGACCCATCCGTACCCAAATCTTCAGCCATACCCACATTCCAGATCTTTCCATTCTTCTTAGAGCTAGTTAAGTATACAGGTCTTGTGTCCTAACTACTCAGGGCCCAGGTTGCTGGTAAAATAAATCCAGTACACTAATTTATTATAAATGAACAAATTAACTTACACTGCAAAATAATTAAATAATCAAATACTCTAATTAAGGTGATAATGACTACCAGCTAAATGTGTTTCCGATTTAGCTAATCCGGGATGTGCAGCAGTATGGTGGTGATTAAGTGCACCAGGCATGAGTCTGCCTGGGCTCAACTTCCAGGTCCAGCACTCACCAGCCACGGGAACCTGAGCAAGGTTACTTAATATGTGCTCAGCCTCTCTATCTGTAAAACGGGAATTCCATACATCTACTTCATAGGGTTGTTGGGATCATTATATGATATAAGGCATAAATTACTAATTACAAGGCCTGATGCATAAGTAAGTGCTCAATAAGGAGCTACAACTACTGCTATTGCTGCTGTTATTATTATTGCTATTTTTAAACCGGGAGCCTTCAAAGCTTTAACCCAAAGACATGGGTAAAGTGGAAATTTCTGTCACAATGACAGGGCCTGTGAATAAGCTCCTGATGGGGCGAATTCATTTGGTGTGTCTCCGTTTTAACCATACAGGAGATGGTCTACTTCTCACAAATGTGGCGCTACTTTGCATATTGATTAAATGATAGACTCCAAGTTCCTTGAGGTAAAGACTATGTCTCGCTCACTGCCGTGTCCCTCACACGTAGTACGATGCCTGGCACATAGGTGGGGCTTCACAGGTTTTGCTGCATGAGTAAATACTAGAAATATCCTGACGGGATTGCTTCCAAAATCAATCCTGTTTCCTGACATCACAGCTACAAAAGCATTCCAGGACAGTTACAACCCCCAGCATCCTAAGAGTCTCAGACATTGTTAGAATGATCGTTAATGTTTCGTTATTTACATTTAAATCTGAGACTCATTATTTTGCATGATTATTTTGCTATTTTAAATTTTATGCAATGGCGATATCATGGTTCACTCAGTTCTTATCCTAGAAATTTCAAAGGTCATGATATTCAGTCATATAACTTAGTGAATGGGTTATATGTTTGCAATGGAACTTGCAGTTCGGTGGTGTTCCTTTTTTTTCTTTCAGTTTTTCTGGTAAAGTCCTGTTACTCTAAAAGATATGAGTTATTTGAAGAAAGGCAAAGAAGGCTTAGAAAAATATCCTGTATGAATTATGTGATTATAAGGTTTTTGAACATGTTTCTCAAGAACATAACCATAAATACAGGGTTTCAAAAACTAAATCAAGGACACTCATATTGGGTGTGGTGAGCAATGGTTTCTAATCAAATTTCAGGGCTGGCCTTATGTTATATATAATACTGTGGTTTCTTGGATACTCTTAAAGGCACTAACAAAGAAAACTCTCTTTTTCCTGTTCACTGACACCTAAAATTCTTTTAAGACAAAGACGAGCAAATTGCAACCAGAAGCAGGTTTTGATAGAGGGGATGCAGAGGAATTATAGAATTTCAAAGAGATCCTGAAGGCATTGATCTAGGAGGGAAAGCGAGGACTGGGGGAATCAAAACAAAAGAGGGCCAAGGAAGAGCCTATTTGTTCAATTGTACTTTGAGGAGGCAAGTGGTTATTTTCAACTTTTTATGTCTTTTCCTTTGCATGTAATTAAAATATATAAGTGGAAAAAATACTGCAAAGTTAAATATAATCTTGATCCATTAGATTGACAATCAGTCAGGAAACTTGAGGCTTGGTAACCTGAGGGAGATTTAATAAGAATCAATTAAAACAACTTGTTATAACAAAGGACATTTGGAAAATTTCCCTTTAAGCCAAAGAAATATTAAGAAACCAAAATGGAAACCAAGGGATGGAACTGCCTGGTCCATTTGTATCAGAGAGAATGAAGGATTGTTCTCATTAGCAATGGAGACTGGCAATTCAGTGTTGCATTTGAGAGTTGTGCTTTTTCTTTTTAAAAAAATTAAACTCAGGATCACGATTAGGCACATTTATAGTTACATGAGAATGAGTCCTATATTTGGTGAGTAGGGACAATATATTAGAGACTGTATCTTTAATTCTGAGATAAGATACACAAATCATGATACAAAATAAACATGATTTCTAAATAATGCCAAATAAATAAATTACCTTTGTGGTTAAAAAATTGCTAAACGGTATGAAATTCAGGTTTATTTGGGAACCCAGGAAACCTAGAGAACTGGCGTTCTGTTTAATGACAAATGCTTACTGGTCTTTCATGCTGCAGAATGGATGACTTCCCAGGTTCATATTCAAAAATACTCCTTGGCTCAGAACGAAATTTCCTTGTGTCCACTTTTCTGTCTGGAGGGTCCCAGTCATGCCTACAAATCAACAACAAATTACATATTAAAATAATTCTCTACGCTTAAAACCGTTGTATAAAACCACTGATTATCTGTTTTCAAAGCTAATTTTAGTATAGACTTTTTTTTAAAGCGTCTCAGGATAAAATGTTAATATGCAAAAAAATACCACATTTGTGTTCTGTTTTTCATAAATGATTTAAAGAAAGCCATTTCTTTGATTTCCTATTATATTTTCCTCTACTTTTTTTTCGTACAAGGACTATCCTCCTGCTGGCTCAATAACTCACACGAGGGGTTTGTATTGATAGAAATGCAGCCAGTTATCTGCTAGTGAACTCTGGGGTCACAAATGGCAGCTGTGTATTTTTGTGTTTAGAGGAAGCGGTGGTTATGCTCCATTAAGTTGTGTGAGTTTATCCCATCACTCTGTGACCTGGCGTCCTTGATCCGAAGTGACAAGGAGTAATGTACACGTCATGTTTGATCTTGTTTATCTTGCAAGTGGCATCATAGTTTGTCTGTGAAAAGTGCAAAAGTATCACTTGGGTTGCCATCCATAAGAGCAAGTTGTATGGCAGTGGAGACCCTCCATGGTTTTACCCTTGAAAAACCAGAGGCTGGCATCTATTCCATCGCATAGGAGACCCTGGAATCAGCTCTTTTTCCTGAACTAATATCCTTCAAGAGGCAGGCAAAGAGGGACTTCAAAAGTAAAGCTTTTCTAGGTAGCTGAGGCTGAAGAAGTCTTCCTTTGGGAGGATCACATTTGAGGAAGAAGGATTTTCTGACTGTAGATGGAGGCAATTCTTTTGTTTTTTTCCTTTTTTAAAAAAAAATATTTTTTTATTTATTTGGCTGCGTCGGGTCTTAGTTGTGGCATGCGGGATCTTTGTTACCTGTGAGGGATCTTTGTTGCAGCATGCAGGATCTTTAGTTGTGGCATGTGAACTTCTTAGCTACGCATGTGGGATCTAGTTCCCCGACCGGGGATTGAACCCGGGCCCCCTGCATTGGGAGCTCAGAGTCTTAGCCACTGGACCACCAGGAAAGTCCCATGGTGGGGGTAGTTCTGACCCATAGAGTGGGATGAAATTCTGACTCCATGCATGTTGGAAATAGAAGTTTCTACAAGACAGGAGAATTAGGGGCAGGCAGGTCCTGGCTTTCTAGTAAATTGATGAGTAATATTCAGCAGACGTACTTTGAGCGTCACATAAGACAATGTATATGAAAACATTCTAGAAAATTTTAAGGGATTATCATGTTTCTCAATGAAAGATTTATTTTTACTAGACATATAGGACAAAATACATTTAAATCTGAGTTCATTTTGGTTCTTTTTTTATGGCAGAGATAGCATTTTGTGTCTAGACAATTATTTCTCAAATTTAAGACATAAAACCTATAAACATATAATCATCATGAGGAGACAGGCATTAAAATGAGAACTCTACACACATAATGTATGTCTATCTTTGTGGTATCTTATACCCTATATGATCATCAGTTACTTTTAATGGTACAGTAGGGTGTTGAATATAATATTTCTGGGATGGGTATGATAGATGGATGCTTAATAACCATATTAATACTGAATAATTCTTATATTCTTATTTATTATTGCTGGTATAGCATGAGCTATGGCTTTAGTTAGAGCTGAGTGTGAATCCTGGCTTGGACATACTAGCTGCATGAGCTGAGCAACTTACTTTAATTTTCAAAACCACAGCTTTTTTTTTTTTTTTTTCCTCTCTCTAAAATGGGTTTAAAATAGAACATATCTCATTGGGTTGTTCTCAGAATTAAGTGATATAATACAGGAAAAGTGCTTAGATTAGTGGCTCATAGTGAGGTCTCAATGAAGGTTACCTATAAGTAGTACTATTAGTCATTATCCTAATAAAAATGGCCCAATAGAAGTGTGTTTATAAATTTTTATTTTTGTTTGAATAGTTTCTATAAAAATATTTCAGTGGGGAAATTAAAGTTAGTGTGTGGAAATGAGTCACAGCTAGACACATCAACTAATGCCTTACTTATGATTTACGAATAACCTTTTCTGTTTTCAAAAAGATACTTTTGTGATCAGAGGGGCAATTTTAAATCATTAATAGTCCTAACATTTCAAATCTGAGGAAACTGAAAATTAACTGCATAGTCTCTGACCTGCTGTGCCAAAGGGAGTGTGTGTCAATTATTTCTATTTATTTGTCTCATATGCATTTATTGATCAAAGAGTGGAGATGACGCTCAGTTACTTCAAGTCGAACTCAGGTGACCATGGTATTAGGAACCAATATTGTGAAAGTGTTCACTACACTCTTGATAGAGGAGGTGAACATGGCACCTTTATAAGACTATACATATACTATCTCAGAAAGGTAAGCACTGATTCTTCTGCTGAATGCCCTGTGGGCTTATTTTTATCCTAAGCTAAATACAGGACACTTCAGGGGAAAATGCCTTACTTTTCTGTTGAAGACCGATCTCTTGGTCGAAGTGGTGGGACTGGAGGAGGAACGTGCGGGGGAGGGACAGGCGAGGAAGCATCCTTAAAGGCATCAGTGCCGTTGTCGGAGTGGCTTTTGGAGAGGGGTCTGTAGGTCTGGGTCTTGGCAGCAGGATGTGACTGAGCACCGTAGGGTGAGTTGTACAGGCCTATCAGGAAACACAGCACAGCAAAACAAACACAGAACAGAAACAAATAACATGTTGAAAGTGCATTACATTACTTATACCCCACAAAAATATCCCATGATTTTACCAAGATTATTATCGGTAAACATATTCACAATGCATGCATTGGATGGTATGCTCTTGATTTATTAATATTATTAATTTATTAATCATTATTAATTCATTAATGGACTGAATACACGAGCATTGGTTACAGTGAATCCTCATCAGTTATTATGGAATTAGTAATAATTCCAACTGGTACTAGAAACAAACTTACAGATACTTAGCAAATTTTCTCGTGGATAATGTAAACTAATAACGTAGTTAAGATTTTAGAAGAAGATTAAGAATACTTAATAGAACTGTTTCCAAATATCTTCTATTACTTTAAAAGCTCTGATTTGCATATGATAATTGACATGTTAATTGCAATCAAACAAAATATTGAGCAAGTTAAATACATGCGGTGCAAGGCATAAGGAAACATCCACTCTCAATAAGCTTATAGCACATCTGGGGAAAAGAGACATGATTAGAATTATGATTGAAAATAATTGGTAGCATATGATAAAGGCCACATGAGGAAAACATATTTTAGGCATTAAAGATTTTAGAAGATGGTGATTGGTTGGAGAAGATATCACAGAACTGATGACACTAGAGTGAGCCCTGAAGGATTGGTTTGGGTGGGTCGGGGAAGAGGGCAGTGGAGATGGCAGAGGAAAAAAAGCAGCAGAAAGTGCAAGGCATAGAACAGCACGATGTAAGGTTAGTAGGAGGGGAAGAGACTAATCAGAGTTGCTTTGTCTACTGATTAAATGGTAAAACTCTAAAGGGCTCTGCAAGTTTATATGTAACTACCGTTCAATTTACTAATTCTAATGGATGCAAACTTCAATGTGAAAAATAATTATAAAAATTCTGAATTTCCTGCCACCTCAATCTTTTGAGCTAAGTGTATTTTCATTCATCTGCTTCTCCTGAAGGTCCATGCAAATTGGCTATGACAAATGAGACAGTGTCTGCAGTTTTGTTTTGCCTCAGTGCTACGGTCAGACTTCAACCTGAGCGCTTGTTAAGAACTAAACAACAGGCCCAAAATGGAGTTGCTCGTGCTAAGCCCCACAGCACCAAACCGAGACTTAACTTAGTTACAGTTTTGAGTCTCCCAGAAATGGAATCTAAAAGCTGTCCATCAGGAATGGCCTGGCCAGCACGAGTTAGATACTCTGCCTAACAGCCCCCTGCCCTCCCCTCGGGGAAAGTGACCTTGCAGTAACCCACCCGCTTTTTTTCTTAGTCTAACTTCCTTGTTCCTGCTCCCTTCTGCCTATTGAAAGTCTTTCATTTTGTTCAGCTCCTCAGAGCTCCTTTCTATCTGCTATATTGGATGCTGCCTGATTCATGAATCGTTTAATAAAGCCAAGAAGATCTTTAAAATCTTCTCAGTTGAATTTTGCATTTTAACAAGCTAAACACAGGAGAGGAGTTAGGAGAACCTGAGACCAGGAATAAAAGTTGAGGGAATCTTAGCAGGCCACCTGCTATCATCTGCAAGAGCGAGGACTGAAAACCAGATTCTTGCAGCTTGCTGAGCTTGTTCTGCTTGTTTTTTTCCCTCTACTTGTCGTCGGACACTAGTAGCAGAATCCTCAACAGGGAAAAGGCCTGAGTGCTGGCCTTCAGGCCTCACGGAGGGGACAACCTCATCCAGCTTGGGGGTGTGGCTGGCAAGGGGACCTTGATGGGAGGCTGCAGCTGCCGAACGGGATGTGGGCCTCGGAGACTGCTCTACAGAAGGGAATAGCAGGCACTGTGCAATCGTCCTGAGCCTGGGGCCGGGAAGTGACAGGCGGCCCCGTGTGGGGTCCCCTGATGTGACATTTAGGAGAAAGAGATGATGGAAACATTTTTTAGGGGTCCCTCACTCCAGCCCTTAACCACTTCACAAGATACCAACTTACTCAAGTACAAGTGGAAATGCCCAGAATTGAAGTTGTTCCATTATGACCGCTGGCAACTCTGAGTCAGAAAAGTGGTCCAGCAAAGTGGGATGTTTAAAAATCCTTCAATGAATGATTGCATTTGGAGCAAAAGCATGGACAGGGTCACAAAATACTTTGCTTGACTTGTTTTTGGTGAACTGTATCTGAAAGATCTTACGCAATTGTAATCATTCTCTCTACTGATAAAAGAAGATCTTTATCTTATTTTGTACCCCCTATTACAGTATGTTCTTTCCTGCTGTCCTTCACACTTTGGTTAAACATTCCTGAAGCCGAGAATAAACTAACAGTGGGGATGAAGGAGATAAAATAGTATTAGTTCTTATTTCCATGAGAAAAGATCAAATCTTTCGTTATACATGCTGAGAAAAGAAAAAAAGCATCTTCCTAATTGTAGAAACTGAAATCGTGCACTCAGAGTGGTAAAAAAAAGGTGACTGGGAAGTTCTTCCAAGCATGGGAGGGCACAGTGTATTCATGCCAAGCAAGGAAACCCATCCTACCTGCATTATATGTATAAGGAGTATTATACATGTCTGTGTCATCATCTAGAAAATGAAACATAAATATTATGGTAATACAGATTGGTCACCACATCCTAACAAGATAGCAGAACTTCAGAGAAACAACAGATTTGTTAGAAAACCAACACATTTTGCCTAGTTCATAAAACCATTTTTAAATTTTCAAATATTATGGGGGTTTTTTTTTTTCTGTTTTTTTTTTTTTTTGCTGGGCCTTTGCAAATTGACTTCTCTGGGCTGTAAAGGTTTGCTCTGCTGCCCACTTCACAGCATACAGATATCAGTCCCTCTTCCTCCTTTCCGCCTGTTCTGGATCATGAATTTCCTTTAGTAAGTGCTTTAAAGATCCCTTGTCAACTCAGTGAGACCCAGCTACAGTCACTGTCTTGATATGGGGCAGATACACGTGGACAGAGGAATAATGTGTCCGTTTAAGCAGATAATACGCCAGGCCAGTTTATACTGTGGATGGGGAAGGATGAAGGCATAAAGCCAGAGCCCCTGGCACTACTCCAAGGGTCACCTTCTAAGAGGCTTCCTGGCAGCTCAGGGGTGAAGCAGGAGCGCAGGTGTCTGGGAGTGGAGGGGTGATCTAAGAATAAGGAGGAGTGCTGAAAAGAAGGGAGGGCCATGAAGTTTGCTGGGGTCTTGACAGTCTGTGTGAACCGAAACTACACGAACGAGTATGCATCCTTCAGCCCACAAGGACCTGACCAGAAAACAGAACTACATACCTGGCTTGTGCACCATGTGGATTTGCTTAAACATGGTCTTGTACCAGTCCTTTGGCCTGTCAACTGTCTGTAAAAGAAAATGTCCAACAGTTACAAAACTGGTTCCAAATAAACATTGTTCCTCTTTGTATATTTTATCTTTTTAAATAGCAGATTTCTGTTCTGACTCTTTACTATGTCATGATGACATATCAGTAATTTATCCAGGGATACATGCAATTTGTAAATATATTACCCTTTGTTTGGGTGGAGGCTGAGTTGGAATGTTATACGCTATGGTTCTATTTCTTCCAGGTCACAGCTGTGCCCAGCCCTAGATAGTTGATATTTGTGCAAGCTTATTTATATAAAATTAACTGAATAAAAGTTATACTGTTGTAATTGTTTGCTTCGCTCCTTTTGGATATTATGGATATTATCATTATCCATAATAACTTGTTAGTATACTGTTCAAGACATTATTTTAAAAATTAACTAGGGAATATTTTGGACTCGAATTGTATTCTGATCATCGGCTTAGAATTAGAGAAATAAAAATTTGGTATTTACTAGTCTAAGTTACTAAAATACTGACTATAGTAAACAATCTAGTGTCCTAGAGCAAGTCACAAAATATAGATATTGTTTCAAAATTTCTTTAACGTGATAATAAAATGTTGGCAACATTTGCTGTGCTAAACTGTAAGTTCCTTAAAAGCAGAAGCTCCTTATCCACCCCGCTTTTGACATAATATAAACAGTAGGCTGCAGTGGAAAGCTGAGATTAATGTCAGATCAACCTAGATTCAAATCTTGGTTCCTTTCATTACTGTTTAATACTTCCAAGCAATAAGAATTTGGGCAAGTGAGGTAACCTTTTAGGGCCTCAGTTTTCTCTTCTCTAAGATGAAATAATTATATCCACATCGTAGAATTGTTATGGAAATTGAAAGAGACAGTGTATACAAAAAGACCTAGAACAATGCCTAGAAGATAAGAAATGCTCAATAAATCATAACAGTAGGGAACCTCAAATATGTACAGAATAAAACAATGAATGAATCCAGGTTATTGGATGGAAGTCTACCTAATCGTATACCTGTGAAAGTGGACATATGCCTTTATAATCATAATTCAAGATTTTGCTTGGAGTGTCTTCATTTTAACTCTTCCAGGGTTATTCTGGTAAGAAACTTGACCATTCTGTATATAGTGACTAAATATACAGATTTTTCGAGGCAGTTCTCTTCAAAGAAGATATTCTGTTAGGAAGGCCACAAAAATATTCTTGTATTTGTTAGACTGAGCTTTGGTGTAGATTTTATATCCTGATTTTTCTTTCCAATGTGGTCATCGTGTTTTCCATCTGGAAATTGAGGGTTTTGTGCTATATCTAGACTTATTTTGATCTCTAAGAATATATGATTCTGGTAATCACCACAAATACAGAGTAACATCAAGGGCTAATTGACTTTGTTGGGAATCACTTCTTCACTCATTCTAGGCTCTTTCTACAATGGAAATATTGAGTGGATCACTGGTGGACTTTATACTCAAATGGTGGGAGCTGGTGGGAGAGGCAGTGATAAAGCAAGAGTCTAGCTGTTATTTGCCGGGTTAAACAAAGTAGATGAACATGTATCTTTAAGGGACATTTATTTTCATAAAAGATGGATTTCTTTTTCATTAAGCTTTAATTCCTTTGCAGTCTTTAGCAATAAAAAATAAGACATAACTTTGTGTAAAAATGTTTCCCAGCCATACCTGGACACAACCAATGGCAACGAGGAGGCTGAATAAGTGAGTTATATCGCTGTATATGGCAATGCATCCTGACAGACAGGAGTTTTTCCTTCACTTGCTGGAGGGCACATATCCGGCGGGATCTCTGTTGTGCCATCTGCTAGCTTTATATGGTGAGCACAGAGATGCCAGGAAATGCCCAAGTTGGTTGGCAAAGAGGAGTGTGAGACTGGTAAATGGGAATACTAAAACTCTATGTCCCTTTCTAAAAGAAATCCTCTAAGCACTTAAAGTCCCTTTTATAAATGCCACCATGTAGGTTGTTACGGCAAACATTGAGATTAGGTAAACGGAAGTCTACTCAAATTTCAGGAAGCTTACTTGTGTATTTGTTCTTCACAATGATTTTGCATGGACAGTAGCTACTAGTAAATCACTATTTGGTTGTTTTCTATAACTTGGCTGAATATACCTGAAATTTTACACTCCTGTAGTTTACAAAACATCAGAACTCTACATTGATTTGTCGTGCAGAGATTTCCAAAAAGGGAAAAGACACATATTTTCTACATTTTTGGTGATAATTATCATTATCCATAATAACTTGTTAGTGAGTATAGTGTTCAAGACATTATTTTAAAAATTAACTAGGGAATATTTTGGACTCGAATTGTATTCTGATCATTGCCTTAGAATTAGAGAAATAAAAATTTGGTATTTACTAGTCTAAGTTACTAAAATACTGACTATAGTAAACAATCTAGTGTCCTAGAGCAAGTCACAAAATACAGATATTGTTTCAAAATTTCTTTAACGTGATAATAAAATGTTGGCAACATTTGCTGTGCTAAACTAAGTTCCTTAAAAGCAGAAGCTCCTTATCCACCCCACTTTTGACATAATATAAACAGTAGGCTGCAGTGGAAAGCTGAGATTAATGTCAGATCAACCTAGATTCAAATCTTGGTTCCTTTCATTACTGTTTAATACTTCCAAGCAATAAGAATGTACACCAGTATACATTATTCTATTCTATTTTCGCCCCTTTCCAGACTGGAAAAGACTCAAATGTTGTTATATTTGAACTTGAAGGAAAGAATCTTACATTTCACTTAACTACTCGCCTTAATTACACAGTCTCGTGGGATCTGAACCCTAGCGGGTTTTGTTGTTGTTGTTTTTAAGGATGGCAGTAAAAGGCTAACATTAGACGTCCCAGGTCGCATGAGAGAGGGCAGTCTGGGGAGCTGCTTCCCTTTCTTCAGATAACATTTGGTTAATTCTTGGCTTTCTAGAGTTTCCATGTTACTTTTTGAAATTCTGTTTCCTTGGTCTATGCTGGTTGTCTAAAATGAGACTCTGAGATGATACACTGGGACAGTACTGCCTTTGGTGTGTACACTGAGCAGAAAGTCCCTGTGAAGCAATGTAAGTCTGATAATTATTACTTTCTATGCGGATGAGAAAGAAAAACAGCCTTGGAGATTCTTGGCCTGCTGTGGCTCAGACATGGCGAGACTCCACATTTATAAACACAGCTATACTTGGGGATGTGCTCTGTGGGGCTGACAGATAAGAAATGTGAATGACTCTTCACACCTGTACCTTCTCTGTAAACTTTGAACAGTCTACATAAGAGCACAGCTGTACATAAAAATGCTGGTTCCTTATAAGGAACTTCTGAGTTGCTTATGTTTTTATTTTCTATTTTATAGAGGGGGAACTTGCATTGAATGTCTAGTATCTGCATTTGTTTATGCATATCTAAACATGCTTTTGATTTGGCAGTAGATTAAAAATATATAAATTTTTAATATTTCTTGCTTTTTCACTAACCATCTATAACATCTCAGTTTTTTCCTTTTAAAACGTAAAAAGCAAGGTCTTGCTATTTAAGAAAATTATATCTTACGAATAAAGACAGTTTCAGCTTTGCATGTCCATTTGTGTCTATCATATATTGACTTAAAAACACACCTAGAGGTCTCAGATAAAATCAGACAATCTATAACTACACAGAATCAGGGATCTCCTAATTTGTCAAGGGTCAGTTAAACAAAACCAGAGACACTGTACCTGTCTGACACTGTATCCCTACATTATTAGGAAAAAAAATTCAAATTAAACCATTTTGAGTCAGAAATCTTAAAAGAGAAACAAACAACAAAGTGCCACCACCGGAAACATGCAGTCACCATAAGATTAAGAATGTTAGTCACAATCCCTGAACTTTTCCTGTCACTTAAATATGACAATCATTGGTTCCAACAGAGATTTTTAGGACTTTATAATTAGTCACGTTCAACATCCCCAGAATCTAATGAGTCTAAAGCCCCAGCAACTGCTCTACAGATTTACTTTCTGGCTTCCAATTCTAATATAGATACTTGGAATAATCAATTTTCAACTCTCCTCTCCGAACACAGGATCCCCATATGATGAATGCAAATCCAAGAAGACAAGAGACCCCCAGTCTTTGTCTTTCGTTCTTTCTGAGCGATTCCAATCGTCCCTGATCTCTTTTTCTGATCTCTTGCCGGTTCTTTTCCTCTCTCCACCCTTGTCTTTGGCCCCCCAGGTTTGCCTTCCAGGCCAGTAGCTCTCGGCACCAGCCCAGCCGCGTACGTGGGTGTTGGAGACCGAGTGTATGCAGTCGGCGCTCCATTCTCTGACCACCCCCCAGTTTCACCTGCAGAGGTGCCGCCGCTCTCATCCTGGCGCCCCCAGTATTCCTTCGCGCAGGCCAGTACAGACCTCCTCTCCAAGTGGCCTGGATCAGCAAGCAGCTGCCTGCCCAAGCTCAGCCTCTGCTGCTGCTGAGCTTTGCCAGAAGGGGCTGCCCTGACACACCAAGCAATGTTCTGGCAGAGTTTAAAGACTTAAAAAAAAAAAAACCCAAACACTTTCACTTATCGCCCCGGAGAGCTCACAGCAGGCACAGCTGACGAGGGACACTAAAACTGGTGTGTATTTTCCTCAGACAGTTTTTCCTTTCCATGACATGAACTCCCTTCCCTCCAATCATCTCGCTGCCCAGCACCCAATTCACAGCTCCCAGTCTCCTGGTGGTAACACACATCCATCTCAAGAAACAAATCACTGGTTTATTCACAATGCACATGGGAATTCAGTGCAGCCAAAGAATTCACATTTTCTTCTTCCTTCCCTTTTCTCTCTCTATTGCCCCAACACTCCGTGGAAAAGGTAAAACCAAACAAAGCCTACTTTTATCGTTTAACAGAATCACAATTTTCGTGATTTTTTTTTTGTGATTTTTAATTGATATGGAAAAACAGGTTGGGTCATTATCTTCAATCGACAGTTCCCTTTCTCTGCCACACACAGCATAATATTCATGAGAACTCAGATGGCACGGAGGGCAATCCTCATTATATAAGAGCATAGGAATGCACAAAGCCATTGACAATCCATCCTTTGTGGAGCTTGTGCACAGCCCCGGAGCAAGGCGCGCTGGCATTTCCTACCGTTCTAATTGCCGTGGGGATTCCGGATTCATCCACCGGCCCGATCCCCGGGTAGTGCGGTGCTTTGATGACTGTCACTCTCTTCTCCTCCTCTGAGGATCTGTACAGCGGTATCGAGCTGCCCATGCTGCCGTCCAGAGACTGTGCATGCTGGGGGTATGTCTCTGAGGAATCTGTGGAGAAAATTTGGCGAAATATACTTGATGCATGAGGAGTCAAATTAATGGAGCCTCATGCCTACCGTAATATAATATATTTAATTACATGTAATTACGTATAATTGCATAGTTATATGTAAATATATAATACTATATTATAATATATTTATAAATAAATATAAAGTGTATTTCCATCACTATATCTTTTAACTCATTGACCTTAGATTTGAGCCACTCATTGTTAACGTGTAGGTATATATTGAATAGACCTCTAACAACAAGATCCTCATTATTCAGTGATGAGGGGAAGGGGAAGAATAATATTTGTTGAAAGACCATGCGGCCACGTGGCAGCCACTGTGTTAAGAAAGCATTGTACATGCATTATTTCATTTTATCCTTCTAGTAATCTTGGGTGAGGAGTCCATTTTATAAATGAGGGGACAGAAGCTGAGACAAGTTTAGTAATTTCCTTCAGGTCATCATTTACATTGCTATTATTTTGGTGAAACTGCTGACTACCATTATTTTAAAGTACGAAAGTGTACTTTTAGGATGAAAAATATGACTATTGAGTCTATGACAGTGATTTTATAAAAATAAAGTGAAAACAAAAATCACATAAGGAAATCTTCACATCCAAACATATACTTGGATGTGAAGGCTTATGGGTAGAGAAATGATCGTAAGCTATTAGTATTAACGTTTATTTAAGACTCCACGATGGCCACTAAAGTAAAGTAGCTTCACTTTTACTTTAAAGTAGCAAATACCATGACTTCTCACCCCTTGGATGTGAAAATTGCCCTAAGCATACATTGTGACTGAGATTTATCATGCTCTTCATGCCATCTTCGTTAAATTTTTGGTATACTTTCATAAGAAACAGAGAGGACATAGGTGTACTATATATTCCACTTAGAGTTTACAGGTATTTATGAACATCTACATTATCATTTATTTAGTACAATTGATAATATGACCTCCTGTTTTTCTACAATAAATTTCAAAATTTTGCTGGCCAAGAATGACTCTTGGCCATGGTTTGTCAGATCTGTTAGTCAGGTCTCTTTTTATGTGCTTATGGAAAAGTCCTTATGTCAGGGTGGCAGTCATTGATTATGTATAGGTATAGATATAAATATAGATATAGACATCTAAAAAGATATGACTGTGTTTTTGTAGCAAATTTATACAAAATTTCATAAGATTTTTAAAAAATTTAACTCATCATTGTAAGGATAAGTAGAGATAAGACCTTTGTAAACTAATATCTGTTATAATATTTGTAACTGCTGTTACTATGACTGTGTTTTAGTTTGCAACAGAAAAGCATTTTCAATCCATTTCTGATGAAGAATGAATAAAGCTAGGAATAAAACTGCTTTACGTGCCATTGTATGTAAAAGTAGTATCTTTCCAAGCAACTCTGAATTAAGACGCAAAGTGATATTTGACTCTGATTTTCCATTTAATTACAGAAAGGATTTGAGTGGGCAACCATGATGCTAGTATTTCTATCAAACACTTTGAGCACTGAGTATTTGCAAAGTCCTAGCCTAAACAAACAGTGTTAACTCTCTTCATATGTGGGTCATAAGATTCTATGAACTTATAGCTTACAAGTTAGCCTTTTATTTTATTATGCTCTTATATAGTCCACTAACTCTCATTTTTGCAGCTTTGTCCTCAACTTTATAAAGTTCCTCTAGGGCAGAATAGATTTGTATATCCTCCTCAGGACCTATCTCAGCACTGGCCAATTGGAATTTGTTCAGTATTTATCTACAGAATTTCTTTCTCTGTAGTATAGTTTATATGTAAAATCCACCCATTGATATGTTCTAATATAAAAGCCTGTCCATACTTAAGTATTTACATATTTTGTTTGTTGGGGTGGGAGGGACAAAACTGTGTTCATTAAGACAGGCAAAGGGGACAGAATCCAACTTTGATAATAATTATTTAGAAAAATATTATGGCTAGGATAATTTGTAGAGTTTTACTATAGATGTGTGATCATGCATAGCTCCATAAAGAATCTAGATATAACGGACTCCTATTATAAAACTACACCAGGGAGTGATTATATAAGGGCAGTATTTTTGGCACAAAGACATTCTACTCTCTTATACTGTAAAAGGACATCATTATAAGATTCACAGATGATCCCAGGAGCAGCCTTAGAGAAGGTGCAAGTATATTTAGACTTTTCTTTGAGTCTCGTGGCTACATGTAAGTCTTATAGTTAGAGAGGTTTTGCTGGGCATAGAAGTTGAGTTCCACAATCCATAGGCTGGGTGTTCCTGGGTAAACTAACAGCCTCATCTTCTTTCAATACACAGTGTCGGGGAAGAGAAGGCGCTGTCTGCTGTCAACGAGGACATGGGAGTTAAAGCCCTGTGTTCTAGTTTCTTTCTCTCTGCTGGTTGGTGGTGGCCAGAGGATCGGTCTCCTGCTTTTCTGAGAGGTATGTCGTGGTCACGTGGTCCTCCGCCGTCTTGCCTGTTTCTTGCTGCCCTGCAATCCTTCTAGTTGCTCAACATGGAACCTTTCTCAGCTTGAATTCAGATGATGGTTCGATTTGGTCTGTTTTTCAATGTTTGGTTGGTTTTTTTTTACATTTTTAAAAACTAAGAAATATTTATTACATTATTTTCTAAATTGTCCTAATATATTTTGCTGCATAAAAATGTTTCTAACATTATATAGCACAGCTTCTTTTCCAGGAAGCTTTAAAGAGTTCATGAGCCCCATGAAATCATATGTTTAAAAAGTTATATGAATGTCCTAATGTTCATTCTTTTTGGGGGGGAGGAGAGCTCTGTCTTTCATTTAGTTCTTAATTCCCAAAGGATTAAGAACTACCTTTCTATAAAATTCTGCATCATTATTTAAAGGAACTCACATCCCTGACTGGTGGTCTTCTGGTCTCAGTTTGAATAGTAGTTTACTACTTTGGGAGGCAGCCTATCCCCTTGTTAAACTGTTTTAACTGTTAAATAGTTCTTCTTTATATATATCAAAAGAATTTTCTACAATGAAAGTTTTTCCACAAAAGAAAGGGGCTGCCTCGAACATGGAGGGTATTTGCCACCCACGGAAATTCACTACATGAATGTTCTCCTGGTATATGTGCACACTCCTCTCCCCAACTGGCCATCTTTTTCTTTCTGCCCCATCACCCCAAATATCTAATAGCCTTCTCCAGACTCAGATATAGATGCAGTCATCATCTTGGAATAGCCGGGTCCCTATTTTCTCCAGTGTTAAATCCTCTGCCTTTAATTCCTCCCCTAGGAGAGGCTCATTAAATAGTGGAGTATTGAATGTTTCTGCTTCCTTTTCCAAAAATTACTTGATGCTTTATATTTTTCTCATTTGCTTTGTACCTGTTATATTGAAATTGTCATGAAAATCATGACTATCAGATGACTTACCAAGTGACCGGCCATGCTGCATGATAATGCTTGAATTGAGTGAGCCTGGTAGCGAGTAGGCAGAAGGGGAAAACGGCCTTTGGTAGTAACTCAGTGGACTCACAGTGCCTCCAGAGTTTCCATTCACTGTTATCTGGCTCTGAGAAAAGTGCAAAGACATCCTGTTAAAGCACACGGTCCCCTGTAAACGTCACTCCTTTAGATGGCAGTAATGGCTTCCATTCACATGACAGTAATCAGCCGTCAAGTATTTATTTACTAACTGATGTCGAGAAGGGCACGGGACATTTTTGTTTTCAGTGTCTTCTCTATCTTCCTTTACTCTGAAAATCACTCTCTTTAAATGTCAGAGGGCACAGGAGGTGATTAGGAGAATGGAAGCAGCTGACCAGTGGGCACATTGCTCTGCCAACAGTGATGTCCAAAGATATCAGAGGAGCCAGTATAAAATAAACGTGGAGGGTGAATCTGCTCTAATGTCGTGACTTAAATCACACTGCTCTGCGTGTAGGATTGTAAAAGAACATTCTTTGAAAAGAGGAAAGTGATCGGTTTTCAGACTTAATCAGGGATATATATCCTGTAGCGAATCAAGGTTTCCAGGGCAAGGTGACTAACATAAGGAGGACAATTGTTTGGATTTATATATGTCATGAAGCAATCTATTCTGGACGAATCAAATACCTGGCGAAGCATCAGAAAGTGGTGTTAAACCCCCGGCTTCTTCTACTCATGTTTCATTTAGCACGTTATAGGCCTCTTTTTGGTTCTTTAATAATTTATTGTTTTGATTGCTTTATATTTAAGTATTTTCATATCCCCAGTGGTATTTCAAGATTCTTGTTGAAGATGGTCGTATATATGCTTTTAAAACATATTTTTCTGTATAACGTGCAACCTGGTGCTAATAGGATAGTAGATATTCAATAGATACATATTCTAATTGAATTGAATCAGCTCACTTAGAGAGGTTGAGCTCACTATTAAGCATGCCGATCTGTCCACAACACAGCACTGAGCATTGTGGAGATTGCATAATGCATGCAAATAAGATAAAACATTAGTAAGAGCAGTTAGTTAAAATACCTTACAGCTGCATAAATACAAAACACATATATGCACACAAAGAACCATAATTTGTGACCTTTATCTGCTTATTTTAAAACAAATTAAACTTCTGTAGTATAGGCCTGAAACATAGGTAAATTAATTGCACATTTCCATGATTTTTCACTTTAAAGCAGATGTTTTCAAATAATGTAGAATTAATCTAGTTTCATTACTTTATAGCCATACCACATCTGTCCTAAAGTCAGTAAGCATATCATTACAATGATTGTGCTTAATGATGAACTACTGCTCTGAGCTGTTACAGAAATCATTATTAGCAACCCTATCTTGAGGGTCATCTACCTTAGAGCACTGCCATTCAGATAAGCGTGATGCACTGATCTACCCAAATGCTTCAGAGTGCTTATATATCTTTGATGAATTATTCGAGACTATTTTTGCCTCCTTGTCCAAATCCAGTTTGGTTGATCTTTGTAAATATAATTTAAATATTATTGTTATAATTAATGTTAAAGGCAGGAGAATTCTTCTTATTAAAAACTATCATGTTACTATGTAACTAAACTTAGGAAAGTTGCCCTGCCTCCTATTTTGATGGTTTCAATAACATTGGTTATGGGTTAAACAAAATAAAAGCTGCAAATAGATTTAGTCTTTCATCATGTTAAATCAGTTAGGATTTTACTAATGAAATAATACTATTAGAATTTTAGAAAATACTTTATTGTTATAGTGAAATAATTATTAGGAAAACCATCTCATGGAGAAGGTATGTGCAATTTAAACTGTTACTTGAAACTAAGTTCAGTTACAGTCGGCTCCACAAAGCTATATGTATGCCTCTCAGGCTCCTGAAGAGTCTTAGAAACAGTAAATTAAATAGGCTAGTACATAAATTAATACCCTATCACTGCTTTGTATTTTTGGGTAAAGGCATTCCTTAGAGTTTTAAAAGTAAAGAACTATTGAAAGCGTAGTAGAACATGGAGAGGCTCATGCTTGTTGCACTCCAGGTACTAGTGGCAGGGGAGGTATTAGCCGTGGAAAAGGAGGTTCCTTCTGTAGCTAGTCCCTGAATGCAACATTTCAGGGGAAAGTTTTATACCCAGCTGTTGAATGAATACTGAAGCCCATCTAAAGTATTATTAAATATTTAGTAAAGATACTAAAAAGTATCTTTTGTCTTCTGTAATTGCAATGTCTTGAAAAACATATAGTTTATAATATTTCTCCAGGTATGAAATTCACAGATTTATGACCTTGATGCAACATAAAAATTATGTAGCACAGCTAAAATTTTCTCTATGACAGTGCATATTTAGAACTTCATTATGAAATCAATTTTAGAAAAAAATTCCCTTTATTTTGCCTAAAGTTATGTGCCTTTCAAATTGAAGCTATTATCTATACTTTATATGCAATAGAAAATCTGCGCCATAAAATTTTGAAACACTTTAGGCATTTATAAATCATTTATTAGGGACTGCTTGTCAAGTAGATATATTTAGATGAAATAAATACGTATGGGAAATATTTATATATTGCTCTAAATGGAAGACAAATTATTGATATATAAAACAATAAATATTCATAAATTTCTATACTGGAGTATCTTGGGAAAATAATTCCAACAAAATCATAGGGCCAAGTTTCTGCAATGTAGATTAAGGTTATTTACATCATTCACTCCTGCTGGATAGATGGGTTCAAAAGATGTAGCTGTTAATGAAAGGGGAGCAATAAGAATTAACATCATACAGTGAGTAATCATGCATGTGACAAATAAGGAGATGTGAACTGTTCACACAGGGCACATGCATATGAATCTCTGAAGTAAACTGTTATCTACCAGGATTTAATACTGGATTAAAATTTTAGACTTTCTCTACTAATCATCATCATATTATATGTATACCTATCTAAATTTCTGAGAAAACTTCTTATTAAGGCAAATCACTGTACAACTCATTAGCTAGAGCAACACAGTGTAAACATAAGTGACTCTAAAACGAATGAAGAGAATATAATTGACCTTTTGAGCCCAAAATAGGTTTTTGAGGATGAATGTAATGTATTTCCATAACAGATTGTACAGAATCGGTTTAGATGGAATCAACATCTATGCAAATAAAAATGCTCAGCTGCAAAATCAGATGGCAGACAAGAAATTGGTCCTTTTGGTCTTTGGAGATCTGTTTAAAAAACGATGGAGCATAGGAAAGAAGAATGATTACATGCATGATAGCAGGGGTGGTTAAAGTGATGCCGTCTGTCCTGGCAGACTGCTGACCCGCGGTTGGGGAAGGTGTTTCAGAACAGTCAGTTTGTCAGAGTCAGCTATCTGCAGCTCATCTGGGGTGGCTGAGGAGTACTCCCTGGAGGAGCAGGGGGAGTGCTCGCCCTGGGAGGGCTGTAGTGAGAGAGACTGTGGTGTTGCTGTGGGTAAGGCAGGCAGGAGCAGGAAGAAGGGGTTTATAAAAGCAATGCAAAAACGTTGGGGGTCTTTGGAGGTGTGAAGGCCCCAAATCAGCAGGTGGTAGCAGGGTAAGTGATGCTGGGCTGGAGCCACCATCTGGTGAAAAAGTGGTTGGGTTAAAAGGTACCACAGAAGGAGGGCATGAAGAAGAGGCTTCTGGTGGGGTTTGTCTGTGTGTTTGTGAAGCATTTACCTCCAGCACATTGGCAGTTAAGTTCTGGCTTCCGAGCTGAGTTTGAGGAAAAAATAATGAGAAGAGATATAAATGATCCAATTAATAAAAACATCTCTTTTTGCAATGTGGCAGAGAAGGCAAAGCATCGGTTTTATTTGCAAGCACTCTAAGGAAATATATTCAGAAGAATTAGGTGCCAACCACACAGTAGAGGAAAAGCATGAAAACATGCAGAAAAGGAATCCAGTAAATGTTTTTTGGAAATAAGACCAGTTTTCACACAGCTTTAGTTTTGGGTGAGGGCTTAAGAGTGTTGGCATAATGGAATTTTTTTTTTCTCCAAAGTTTTGGTTTTTGTACCTGTGACAACAAATTAATATCAAGTCATTCATTGGTTGGCAGAATTAGTTTTCCCTTCACCAGAAAAATCTTATAGCAGATTTCTCCCTACTGTCTCCTTGTTGGAAAATGTCCCCCAAATATAAATCAGTTTGCCTCATGTTTTTCTGATTTTCAGATCTAGAGACTGATCAAATTAAAAATAACTAAATGTAAAGGGAATTTTGTTTCCTTTCCACTCATTGAATCTCTATTTTAATTTCACTATAAAATACTAAAGGAATTGAACTTTAAAATATCTTAGCAGTGCAAATAGTGGTACCTTTGTGTGAAAATGAAATGAAAAAAAAAAACCAAAAACAGCCACTGATGATGTTAGAGTATACCCTAGCTGGTTAGAACTACTGTTGGCTTAAAATCTTAGGTAAAGGAGAAAGAAACTGAAGGAGAAAGAAAAGGTTTAATACCTCCAAAGCTAAACATGGCAGAGGGGTGGTCTGTAAAAGGAAGAGAGTGGCTGTCCCTTTAAAGATGTCATAGCTATCTATCCATTTTAACCTTCATGATAGCTGACCACACAGGGCAAATATGATGATAAGTGAATTCACTCAACATGAGTGAATGAAACTCTGAAGCAGATTTTTTTTCTTGCTCCTCACCCCCACCTCCAAAATAAAGGTTTTTTGAGTGTTCAGTATGGGGCCAGTTGTAACATAGATAGCCAGGGTATTATAGGATATTAATACAAGTATGGGGAATGTATTAAAGAGAACTGTATAAAGTTAAAAATCTTGCCTAGTAAAGATTTAAGTGATTCTTGGCCAGCCATCATCTTCCTAACAGTTGATGTCATGCAGACTGTTGATCTCATAAAAAGTTATAATTAATTTTTGTCCTCAGAATTTTAATTGGAGAGTTTAAAAAAATCCATTATATAAAAAGGTCTCTTGGCCACAGATACCTTAAAAATCTGAGAGCTATTGATCCTTCTCTTAGGAAAAATGCACAAATTCATGTATGCATAAAATTTGATCAACTTTAGGGGTTCATGGATACTTGAAAGCACATCTTTAATCTAACAGGTTAAGAAACTCCAACCCTGGATAAAAAGACAGATTTTTCTATTCTATTCTTATCTAGTGAGCTTTTGTTGTTGTTGTTTAAAGACACACATTTTAAATGTGATACTTTTATACTCATAAGTGGGCATTGCAAACTCAGGTGCTGACCCTGGGCCAGGAATGTATCCAGGATGTGCAAATCAGGCTAGGGGTTAGATAAGAGGGAATGATGGTCCATTCTCTACGCCTGCATCTTTATTCCTGTCCTGATACAGGGAGGGGGAAGGGTAAGCTGGGACGAAGTGAGAGAGTGGCATGGACATATATACACTACCAAATGTAAAATAGATAGCTAGTGGGAAGCAGCTGCATAGCACAGGGAGATCAGCTCGGTGCTTTGTGACCACCTAGAGGGGTGGGATAGGGAGGGTGGGAGGGAGACGCAAGAGGGAGGAGATATGGGGATATATGTATATGCATAGCTAATTCACTTTGTTCTAAAGCAGAAACTAACACACCATTGTAAAGCAATTATACTCCAATAAAGATGTTAAAAAAAAAGAAGAGGGACTGATAGAAACTGGTAGAAGGGAAAGGGCATGTTGCCCCAAGGCAGCCAAATTAAAAATTAACTCAGTGGCAACCAAAGGATATCTATAGTCATAAACCCTTAGGCCGTATGTTTTTGGCTCAGTAAATGTAGAACCTGGAGGTGGAAGGGGAATAGTTGGATATGGGCTTGGAGTGGAGCTTGGGGTACAGAGAAAGGGAGCAGAGTCTGGCAGGGCCAGGCTGAGGGTGAGGTGAGCAAGGCACTTATCTTGGGTGCAAAATTTAACGGAGTGACAAAAACTCAGTCATGGAGATAAACACTATTTTAATGCAATCTTATGAAAAAAAAAATCAAAGTCAATACAAAAAAAATCCAAACTGAACAAAATATCAAAAATTTAAATAATGAACAGTGCTATGCCAGGTCATATTGAAGACTGAGGAAAAAGGAAAAATTTGTATCCTGGATTTTTAATGGAAGCAATAATATTATAATAAAATAATAATATTTTCAAAATCTGTTTTTTCCCGATCTCATTTTCAGTTGAGACAATAGCCATGCCTGACAAATTTCCCTTGGCCAACGACGATCTTAAACAATTTTTAACTAATTTAAGATGAAGTTAAAATTGTAATAAATTCTGTTTTGGTCAAAATAAAATATTTAAACTTAAAATAATGTTCAGTTTTGATACACTTACTTTTCAACTTTTCACTATTTTTTAAACTGCTGAAATGTCCTAGAAAAAAATATCATACATACATAAAAACATACGTATATGGGAGAAATATTTTTCTTTCTGTCTCAGGCTCTAATTGGCTTGACGTGGCACTGTAGTCTGGGATCTTAACACTTCCCTCTTGAATGTCTTCAGTGGTTGAACTTCTAGGCCTCATTTCTCAAGGAACGTATGACATATGTCTTAAATATCAAGTGAAAGGATGTGACAGGTTTTGTTCTCTACTTTTCAATAGAGCTGATAGTAATTTACTTGAAAAAAATATCTAGGAGAGAGTTATACAAAAATCAATCTTTATATTAAGAAATTATTTGTATCTTATTAGATGTCATAATGGTATTTTCATTATTTTTTTCTCTTCACCCATTAGACAGAGGTACTAAAATTTCTACAGACCTAAGGATATCGTACCTTATATTGGCTTTAAACTACTACCAGGATAATTGAAGTTGACAGTTGAAAAGAAATGACAAAATAATGAAAATTGCTGAAGCCTTGTGATGGGCTACTTAAAATGGGTTTTATTCTATAATTATCCATATCACTGTTAAGATTTACAATTTCCATGGTAACTTTAAAAGAAACAATTTAAGACTTTCTCTGAAAAAAAAAGTTCGCTTTTACATACCACCCCATCTCCTTCTGTGATAATCCACCTCCTCTCTCACAGCCCTCCTGAGGGGATGAGGAGGAAGTCCCTGGCTGCCGTGTTTGTACCAGGCGAGCCCAGTTTGTTGTTCAGGTGAGGGAATAACTGAACTAAACTGGCCCAACGACGCACTGCCTCTTTCCAGGGAATTTGAATTAAATGATACTGAATGCCCCAGTCAGGTAATCGTGTACCCCACAGTCCCAGATGCAAGTTCACACATAATCGGAGCCAGGGAATGTCATGGAAATCCACAGGCACCTTGGAGACATAAGAGGGCAGAAGCTAAGAGAATGTGGCCGACTTGCAGGGAGGCGGGGCAGGAACTGGGTGGCATCTAAGATGGGCAAAGAGAGTAGCTAACTGGTCGTTCCCCAGGCCCCCTAAGACCTGGCGTTACTGCCTGCATTTCGTGGTACAAAACTGCCCTGTAGCCTCAGAATAAAAACCCTTTTTACCAGAGTTCTTAGCCTTATCGTCCCTACCCACAACCTGGGTGACAAGTGATCTAAGATGGTCACACAGATTTGGGCACATTGATGGAGCGTGTTGTCTGGGTCAGGGGGTGAATATTTCCACTGTGCTACTCAGACCAGCAATATGATTTTGACTCTGAGAAGGTGTCACATCTTAAGAACATTGCCAGAACATGGGGTTCAAGTGTCAGATTGCATCAGAAACTAGAGGCACTTGAACCTACTGGTTGAGCTGTGGGTCTAGAGTCGGACAGACGTGGCAAGTTGTCTACCTTCCCTTGGCCTCAGTTTCCTCATGTGTAAAAATGCAGACATTAATAAAACCCAACTCCTAAAGCCTGTGAAGATTAAGTGAGAAAATGTATGTAAAGTGCTAGTCCAGCATTTTGTGTGTTGTAATAGCTCTCAATAAATGAGAGCCATTTTTAAAAAATTAAAAGGCTTGGAAGGCATAGGAATGCTTTGCCCAAAGCAAACAGCAGGGTAGAGAGAAGAGTAATATGAAAAGGGAGACAACTTCATCTCTTTTGCTTCCTGTTGATGAAGTACAGAAGTTAAGGAAGGCAGAGTGCCTCAATATGAGAAATACTTTCTAATACTTAGATCTGAGAATTGCCCAAGCCCTGACTAGCTGTTCCTACACTAACTGAACTCTCCATACCTACGTGTATTCAAGAAGAGGCAGGCTGCTCTTCTATTTGGAGGTGTTATAGAGGGGCTCCTAGGTGATTTCTAAATTCATACTGGAATCCCAAATATTCTCTACTGTTCAGTCATTCAAACACACACACACACACACACACACACACGTACGTCAGGGGGAGGATTTGCCATAGACCTGATCAATTGATCTCATAACAAACCCATAAAAAAGAAGTCATGAGATATTTGTTGGCCATCCTAATAGAACACATGAGCGATTAGAGCTGGTGTTGATGGGATTGGTCCAGAAAGCATACTCTGTATTCTACACCTTTTCTAGCATCCCACACTGCTGACATTTATTCATGATTAAGCCTTCCTTAAAACTTCTACATCTTGATCCCATGGAGCAAAAGAGATGAGTTTTCTCCTTTGTCTACATGACCCTGAGACAAAGTCCCCTCTGAGTCCCCAGCATATGTGCAGGAGGAGCTGTGAAAGTGAGGCTTTGGCAAATGCTTGATGACGTTATTTCATAATAGAAGGGCCAAGTTTATCCTCCTGAAGCAAAGGGCACAACACTAACAAATGCCATAGAAAATGTCTGGGGTGTAGATTTTGCTGTCTTTCAAAGCTTCTGGTTTAGACATTCACTTATCTGACATTGAGAACAATGTGACATTTTTAGCAACAGGATGTCTGTTCATATAGTGACAGAGGGTAACATACCTCATTTTGTGTTCTCTCTCTATATAAATTTGTAGGAGGTAAATTAAAACATACGCAGCTTATAAAACAATATGTTGTATTATCAGATACAGAGAGAATTAAAATTCCTAATGGTAGGCTGCAGTCTTCTTCTTACACTAGTGGTCAGACTTTAATGAAAACAACAAAAGTATGTAAATGAAACTTCCAGAACACTAAAGTTTCCTTTTCACCTCTCAGTGTAGAGCATTTTTGTTTCTTGGGACTGCCAATTTCTTGGGAGGATAATTCTTTATAATAGAGTATATATTTGGCTAATTCATGATGTGTAGCTGACAGCTCTTGGCACTTACTGAGACTTCTTGCAAGAATGTGGAATGTAAGTATTTAAAATGAAAAGGTCACCACCGTGAAAGGCCATTAGGTGGAAAATGAGACAAAAGTAAAGTATATCACAATAGGCAAGATGTGCAAACATGTCTAGATACCAATCAGTGGATAAATGGATAAAGAAAATGTGGTATATACAGACAATGGAAGATTATTCAGCCTTAGAAAAAGAAGGCAGTCCTGTCATATGAGACAACATGGATGAACTTTGAGGGCATTATCCTAAGTGAAATAAGCCAGTCACAGAAGAAGAAATACTGCATGATTCCACATATATGAGGGCTCTAAAATAGTCAAGCTCATAGAAGCAGAGAGTGGAAAGGTGGTTGCCAGGGGCGGGGGAGACGGGGAGATGGGAGTTGCTGTTCACAGGTGGAGTTTCAGTTACGCAAGAAGATGACGTGATTACATTCCAGAGATCTGTTGTACAACATCACGCCCATAGTTAACGGGACTCTATTGTACACTTTAAAATGTGCTAAGTGGGTAGATCTCATGTTAAATATTCTGACACAATTAAAAAAACTCAGAACTGCAACAGTTTTATGCCACCTTTTGAGAAAGTGTTATAAAAGACTATACACTGTCATCTCGGAACCAACTGTTGGTTGGATGAAACAAATTTTATCTACCCATTCAAAAAATGTACTGTTGAAAATAATATATTTCCTTTTCCCAATCAGATGCATAGTTTGGAAAAAGAATATTATTTTAAAATAACAACAGTTACTCCATTGTGAGGGATTATTATGTAGCAGGCAGTGTCTTACTCAAACCCCACAGCAATAGTGTGAGATGAATGCTATTATTATCCCCATTTTATAGATGAAGGAAGTGAGGCTCAGGGAAGGGGAATAACTAGATGAAAGGTCTTACATTAATAACCCCTTAAGGAGCTGATTGTCCAGTTGTTCTCCTCCCAGTCTCTCTTCAGCTCGCAAGAAAGTTCCCCTCCCCACTTCTAGGTCAGTGATCGGTTAGCAGACCTCATCTTACATATGTACCGTCAGCAGCATCTGTGCAGTTAACCATCTCTCCTCCATATACTTTCCTCACTTTCCTGGATTTCCTCCTCCCTTGAATCTCCTTAGCTGATTCCTCCTCTTACTGTTGGGATGCCCTTGGGCTCAGTCCTTGGGCCTCCTCTTTTCTCTGTAGTCATGCTCTGGTCATCTCATTCAGTCTCATGGCTGCAAAACCATCTATAAGCCGATGGCTTAGATCTCCAACCTGGACCTTTCACCTGAACTCCAGACTCATATATCCAACTACATACTGGACCTCTCCATGTGGATGTCTCATAGACACCTCAAACTTACCATGTCCCAAATGGAACCTCTGATCTTCCCACAAACCTGCTCTACTCACGGTTATCCAGTCTCAGTGGACAAAGGGTGGCAAATTCCATTTCTCCCCGTTGCAAAGATGCAAAACTTTGAAGTCAGTCTTGACTCTTCTCTTTCCCTCACCTCCAACATGCAATCTGTCAGGAAGTCCTATTTACTCTATTTTCAAAATACATTCAGAATTCGATTTCTCACCACCTCCACCGTTTCCACCCTGCTCGGAGCCACCGCCATTTTTCACTTACGTTGTTGCCATAGCCACCTACCTGGCTTGCCTACTCTCCTTCTTGCCCTACTATAGTTTGTTCTCCACTGAGCTGCCAGAATGATTCTGTTAGAATATAAGTCAAATGATGACAGCCATAGCCTTAAAATCCCCCAATGACTCCCATTTATATTGAGAGTAAAAGTTGAAATCCTTGCAGTGGCTTCTAGGAGCATCTGTCCTATGGCCTCTGTTACCTCTGACTTGACTTCCTCTTACCTACGCCTCACATAATTCCTCTCCTTCCCTATGACTCCCTTGCTGGTCCTTGAGCAGCCCCGGAGTGCTTCAGCCTTAAAGCCCTTACACTAGATATTCCCTCTGCCTGGAATGTTCTTCCCCCTTCAAAGCTGTTCTATCTACTGCATGAAGACCCTTTGACTATCCTATTTAACATGGACTCTGCTCCCCACATCCCTGCTCAGTGCTGCTTAGTTTATTTACATAATCTCTTTCTAATGTATGTAGTAATCTACTTATCTAAGTTTTTATTAATATTTGTCCCCTCTACCCCCGACAAGACTTTGATCATCAGTGGTTTCAAATGCAGCTCTGTGACTAGAACAGCCGACGCATGCCCAATAAATATTTGTTGAATGAATAAAAGTGACAGCATCTCAAATCTTAACTTGTGGCTCATGCTGATTCCCTGAGGATTGTATAATGAAACCAACTGTCTCCGGTCAGCCTGGACGGTGACAAAGCCATAGGGAAGAAAGTTATCAACTTAAGTTTCCAAACATAATAAAATGATTTAGAAGAACCAAACTATGTCAGGTGAGTGAACTGAGCTGTGAACGTGGTAGCGTTTGCTGTGATTGCTCCTACACATGCTTCCAGGGACACGTCCTGGGACACAAGTAAGTCTGCTGTCTGACACTAGCCCAGCCCTGTCTGTGGTGTCTCAGCTTGACTTTGCTCCCTACCTCATGGGATTGTGGAAGTTATTAATAAATGTGAATAAGTTGGAACAGCATCTGCATATAGTAAACTCTTAGTGTTTGTTAGCTGCTATTGTTATTATTATTATTTCATAAGGGCTTTTAGAAAATACTACCTTTATTCAAAGAATTTACTCTAATGAATGAATTTTGCATATCATGATTAGCTGATGAAGGAAATGTTTTAGTAGAGGTATAGAAATACCCACTTGTCTTTTTAATCATCTAAGCTTAAGGTTTCTGCTTTATGGGTGTGGCAGGCAGGGGGAGAGGATTTTGGTGTCAATCAGATGCCTGTTGAAGATTTTCTATAAAGCTTAAAAATACATCTCTTCAAGGATATGTCTTGAATGATCTTTAATAGCACAGCTACAGGAAATAGTATTATACAAATTATTTACTCAGATATGAGTGTTTTCTAGACTCCTACTACTGCTGCAGTTGCTAGTGTACCTTTATAAATGGCTACCATTTACGCAGGGCTTGCTCTGTCCTAAGTAATTTACCTCTACTATCTCCCTACTCTTATCACAACCTAAGAATTAAGGATTAATTAATATTCTCATTTCTTTGTTCAGACTCACATAGTAGTTAGGATGGTTGCCTCATCACATAGCCAGTGATGGAGCTTGGATTGAAATCTGCACTTTATCATTAAAGCTTATGCTCTTAACATTACATCATTTTGTGGAAAAGCCAGGAAGACAAACACATTTCTCTTCTAACTAGATTAATAAATATCAGCAGAATGACACTATGGGAGAATTTTATGTATAAGCAAATAAAGATTTACTTCTTAATAGTCTGAGTACTAAAGATTGATTAATAGACTTTCTGAAATTATAAACTTAAAAAGGTAGAAATTGATCAAGTTTCAATGAAAATGAATATTGAACTACAAGAAAATAAACTCTGGTGGAATTAAGATGAATGTTTCTTGCCAAAGTGAATTATAATGGACAATTATTTTAAGAGGTTTTACACATGTAAATAAAGTAAGATCTAGGTACTCAAAGGTCTGGCATGAAAAATATTTCTTTAAAACTTAAAAGTACTTTGCAGCCTTAAGTGATAACCAATCATCAATGATTTCTAATAAATACCTAGAAGGAAGAAACTGTTAAAACATTATTTCTGGATAAAAGATCTGTAGATATTTTTTTTTATGTAGATATTTTTTAAATTAAAAAATACCTAGAAACTTCTCGATGAATTTAGTAGGGTTTTAAATAGGAAGATGGTTTCTTTCTCCTTTCCTGATTGCAAACTAACAAAGCATTGGATTATATAAGAAGCCCAAACCAAAGGAGTTAGGGTCTCTACAGAATGCTGTAAGAAGAGATTGGAAAGTGTAAGGTACCACTTGGCAGTCTGAGGACTGAGAGGCCGCAGCAACTGCAGGTTTTTGTCTCTCTGGCTGAAGAGGTATCTTTGCAGTCCCTGGAGAAAGCTCAGGTGGCTGTTTGTGGCTTTCAGGATCGTGTCCTGAAAGGGGAGCTATCTGAATGGAAAGAGATGCTGTGTGTATCTCAGGCACTGGGTTAGGGGGTGGTGAGCAAGGCCTTTTGCGAAATGAGGGTACTTCAACAGATTTGGAAAACTGTGGAGGATTAAAGGGGATGCTACTTCCTGGATCCTGGTTATGGATTAGTTTCAACGTAGAGATTCTCCGAGTCTGAGAATCTTGCGTGTAGTCCTCTTGTAGAAATGGGGTACTCATGTCAGCTTTTGGTGGGGGACCTGTGCTGGAAGGTGGTGGTAGTGGATTAGTGATTTTTTGTGTATACGACACAGTTGTGTTAGATTCTTGAGAATATACAATTGTCTGGCTGGACTCATCATTAGAATACATAGTTCCCTGAAGAGGTGTTTTGTTAGTAGAGAACTCTGTACAGGAGGGAATTTGTGTGTTAGTTACTAATTGGTCTAAAATGTCACCCTTTGTGTGACTGGTTATCAAGGAGCTACAAAAGCTCTCTTTTCTGGGTGGTGGAAGGGGTGCCTGGATTATCAAAACATCCGGAGAAAGAAATAATGTTGAAGGAAAAACAGAGAGAAAGTCAAAGTTAATCATTAAACCAGTGTTAACTCTACCCTTAAAGAAAGTAAAGCAACGTGATACCTTCTTATTATGCTATACATTTTGATGGCCAGATTGAATGATCATTTTTCTTTTGTTTAGAATGTGTTTTAATTTATTATCAATAGTTGCCCTCTGGAGGAAAATAGTTTTATAGAGAATACATTATAAAGTTTGTCTCCATCTACATTCTGGGAAATTAGGTTAAAAGTGAACATATGTTCTCTTGGCATATTTTTAGACCTTGAGGTATATATATATATAGTATTTACTCACATTGTTTTGGTAACACTTTTCATGCCTGTAACACAATTTTACTAATATCTCCAACACAGAGTTTCTTTAGTTGATATAATGAGCAGTTGTATAACTCATATTTATTGAGTAAATAATATATTGCTGACCTCATAACTTTGAAATCCAAATCATCAGCTGGCAGTTTTTTAAGAATTAGAAAATATCCTAAAAATTATGTCAGAAACTGACCTGCTTTTATCAGCTGAATTAGAAAAAATATTCAGAAACCTGTTTTGAACTTAAGACATGTCTTCCATGTTGTAAATACAAGTCAATACGAATACAAAAGCAAAACCATATCAAAAATGAAACATATCAAAATATGCATGTTACTAGAAAAGAGGCTCTAGAGCAGTGGCCTAATAGCTGTGCTTTAAAATAACACAGTAGACAACAGTGTGCAACATTACCTGAGCTGGTGATTTTTTTTCTTGTAGATTTGGTCGAACGCTTCTAAAACCTTTTGCTGCAAGAGAGGAATATGTAGCATCTCCATTCAGTGTCTCTTGATTTCGATCATTGTAATATCTCCAAGCTTTTATTAAGGGAAAGCAAATCGGATACAAAAATATCTACATTCACTTTTAACATTTTTTAAATAGAATTTATTTTTTATTTCCAAAATGGAAGTTTTCTTCTTAAAAGTTTAATATGCATAAATGTATATGCAGTTTAAGTTTACGGTAGGATTAGCAATGTGGCTATAAATATGTTTTAAAAAAAAACTCACAACAAATGTAGTGGTTATTCAGAATAGTTTTTTTTGTACCTGAGTCCGGTGACTGAGAATCACGCCCTAAAAGAAAAAGAAATGTTGAAATTAATACTCCGGTGAAAGAAACAAACAGTCGCGTAAAGATCATTTGGCCAAGAGCTACATGTATTTTTTGGCAAACATTATCTCAGTTCTAAAACTCTGGGTACATCAAATAAACTAATGGAAGTTTGTGCATTTATTTTTACTCCAATTAGAATGTAATTCATTAAATATCTATAATATATAATTAACACATATATCAAACACTGATTTTTCCCTCAGTAATATTGCAACCATTCAATTTTATCTTATTATTGCTTAAGCTGGATGAATTTCTAAATATCAAATTAAAGGATCAAATGGTTTGTAAACAATGAATGCTTCTCCCAGCAGTGAATCAATCCACCAGATCCTTAGCTTTCAATGCCATCGATTTTTTGTAGTTTGTGGGGTTTTTTACCTTAAGAAAGTATAAATACCCTACCATATTATGTGATATTTTCAAATTATTCTCTAGACTTTGAATTTTCTTCTTATTGCCATTTGAGTCATTTTATATTCAATTCTGAAAGAGCTGTTACAATATATTCCATTGTCTTGCAGTAAGCATTTCAGTAGTAATAAATTGCTTTTGATAATGCAGTTGGGAAGTGGCTCAATGACATATTTACTCTCAGTTTTATTGGAATTATACATTCAAGAATCTCCTATAACTTATGAACAATTTTAGGTAATCAATTTGTGTTGCTTGGCTCTATTATAACACATGGCCAACTTCACCTAGAATCATAAAGCTGTAATTTTGGAAAGGATCTTAAGGGTCATTCAGCCTAACCTTCTGTCCAGGTCCTGGATTCCTTCTGCATGTTCCCTGAAACCATTATTAATTGCTGTTATTTCAATGCCTAATAGAACATGAAAGTTGCATGTAAAAAGGACTCTCTGTTTTCTTTCTAATGCTTAAGGAATAGTTATTTTGAAATCTAAATACATAAATTTGGAATGATAAAAATTAGTTGAGAAATACAAGACTTTGATTTTTAGATAAAACATTTATAATAGATTCTTTCCAAATCAAAAGAAGAAAAATAAGTGTGAATTGGCACAGAGTACATTAGAATGACTCCAGCTTAGGTGAGTTAGAGGAGACTAATAAATCTTCATTCTTTATGATAGTTGCTGATTTAGTATGGACTTATCTCCAATGAACTCAAAATCAGAGTAATAAAATGGGTACCATGAAGTAAAAATAACTTTGAAAAGTTATACATGAAATATTTATTAGACTTTACTTCTAGGATTTGATGGAAGCAGAAATGATTGAAATTCTCAAGCACTTAAATGATGATGAGGTCTCTCTATAAAGAAAGCAAACACAGTGTAGCAATACAGAGCGATCAGAAGGCTGCTTTGGGGCACCCAAGGAGAGCGATTTAATAACCACCTGGTGCCACATACTGTTTGTGGAAAAGGAACAAGTTTTGGGACTCGGGGAAGTGGCACTGAAAAGAGAAGCAGCATTAATAATAATTATTATTACTTATAGTGTAATTATTTGCTTGAGAATAGGGAGTTAATTTTACTCTTGGTTTGGTAAAACTGAGCTTATAAACAAGGGTACGTGCTGGGGATAGATGTGATAGGAGCCAGATGCTTGGAGGTGTGAGAGGTGTAGACTTGGTGAGGAAGAGGAGGGTATGTTGAGCAGACTTGAAGGACACTTGAAATAAACTTCCTGTAATTGACAGTTTGTAGAGGGCCAGTTTTGTTTCTTCTTACTGGTCACCATATTGGAGGTTATGGAAACTTCAGTGGGATAAACATTAGGTGCAAGAATCAGAGGATAGTCACTGTAGGCTCAACTAGGGTCTATCCCTTTCCCCTCTTACCAGGCCCAAGTATCTCCAAATGAAACTGTACCTATGCTACAGGAAATATGAGATATTAATAATGGGGAGCTCTACGGAAAAGCCTTGCTTTACACTGTAGACACAAGTGTGTAGAATTATGAGAAAGGAGAAAGGATAAAAATGGCCATGGATCAAAACTTCAGGACAAAACCATATTTTAATGAAGCTTATATTAATGATTAAAATCCTAGATCCATGTCAAGTAAAGAGAAAAAAGTTTTTTTTTTAAGGGTTGGGCCAATAAATGACTTGGTAAATGCATGGAGAAAATGGTTTTGATCAATATCATGAACATTATTCATGACCATTCACTTGTGAAAAAAACAGAACTAGAATTCTAGGGATCAGAGCCCTTAATTTCTAGTATTCTTTAGTGGGTAGTCATTGCTTCTTTGAAAATGTAAGAATGAGGAAATGGGACAGATTTATTGTTCCCTGGCTGTTCTGCATGTGAAAATCAATAGAGTCTCTGAGAACCAAAAACTATAACTGCTCTTTACTCTTACAATGAGCACTCCCTGTGTCCTGGCAGAAGGTAGGGAACACCTGTCAGAGAAGTTCCATTCCTGGCTTGGTGTCGGGCATTGGACTTGACGTCCTTAGAGGTCCTTTCCAACTTTATGATTCCAATACATGAATTGTCCATTGGGACTCTACTTCTTGTAAAAGCAAAAGAGAAAGACAGACTGATTTAGTGGACAAATAGTTGATGACTAGCAGCTCATATTGACTCTCTGATCTGGGAGGAGAGATTGGGAAGGTTCGAATCTTTTGTGGAGGTAGTCTAACAGCCTCTACTTAAAGGCTGCTCTATTTTAACAATATTTAAAGCAATAAATATTTATTAATCTTCCTTTGATTCACAAAAAGGACTGTCAAATAAGTTCTTATTATGAAGGCTACCGTATAATGTGAGTGGGCATACAAAGAGGCTGATTTCTTTCTTCAAAATGTAATTAAAACTTCTTTGAAAAGGGGCTCATACCTTACATGTCTAATTAATACAAAAGAGATCTATTTTTAATGTAACAATTAAATCCAAAATTGAGGGGACCTCATTCTCTAGAACTCTTACTCCTATTTGATATAATAGGAGTGATACGAAATTTAAAATGGCCCAGAGCGACTACTAACTTTTATTACTGAAGATTATTTTATATTCCCCAAGTATTTAACATTTTCTAATATTTTGATTCTGAAGCATTATAGTATATTAAGTTGAATGATATGAAATTACTAATCTTCTAGCTTTGACTCTCCAAAATGGCAGTCTCTAGTTCAACCTAATAGTATTCTTTCTGTGGTTACTTTTATAAATAACAACAATATGGCATTTTTGAAGCATTGCCATGTTCCCTAGCATGTGCCTTAATGGTTCACATCTGAGTAGCTTGGGCTAGAATTTTACTTGGTTGAAATGTCAATGATATTCATGGTATACACATTCCAACTACCTGATGTCCCTGGACTTTATTTTATTTACTTTCTTATTTCTCTTCATTCTCATTTCCCTACAAACTACATTTGTAGTTTTTCTAACATTTTTCATGCTCACATACACATGAACAAACATGTACAAATACATATATAAAGAGAATTTTTTTCAAACCAAAATGAGATCATACTACATACACTACAATGCAATTTACATTGTTTTAAAAAATGTAATATATTATGGAACCACCTGGCTTCGTATTTAAACTTAGACATTGAAATCTCTTTATGGATTGGAGGTGGTGGGCAGGAGTGGGATTCTCCACATGGAAGCTTGTTTTTTCCTCAACGAAGCTGGGTAGTTTAGGATCAAGTGGCTTTAAAGCCAAGGACATCCTGACTATTTAATTAACGACTAAATGGATGTGTGTAAAAGACACTAATATGCACCGTAAGAATTAGAATTATTTAAACACTCTTCATCCCTTTCCCACTTCTGCTCCAAAGGCCATGAATATTATTAAAAAAAACCCCAAGGAACCCTCAACTAGCCAACCAACAATCAAACCAACCAACCAGCTAACCAGTCACCAAAACATATGGGTGTATTTCAGTGTCTAGAGAGGCCAGGGTGGAAGTCATGAGAGATTATTTATTATAAGGAGACTCACTTTAGTGGATGCTGAAGTATCACCCCCAGTTACTTTCTAGAGTATATTTATACTTGTGGGTGCATGTTAATCTTAATTGGACCGAGATGTTTAAAAATATACAATAGAAGGTTCTTTGCTGATTGGATTAAAGGAAGGTTTAAAGTCTCTTTCAAAACTAATATTCTATCATTATATTCGCAACCTTTGGTATAGAAGCAAATTAATAAAGATTCAGTTTCCTGCAAATCCCACTTCCTAACCCTCTATGTCCCCACCCCCCAACAATTTTTAGGTAAAAAACAACAAAAGCACCTGTGAGTTATCTTAATTAAATATTATGTTCCTTTAGTTCATGCGATACAAAAACTTCAATAGTTATTAACACTTGCATTTACTTAACACATTTTTGGCAAGTGACTGTTGTTTTTAATTAGATTTTTAAAATGTTTTCTACAAGATATCAGTTTCCTTTGGCTTTTTTATTTTTAGAGCAAAACAGTCATAAGGGATAGGAGCTATTCTTGAGACAAGAAAAATAAGAACTTGTGGGGCATTAGAAAGGTATTTACAGCCACTTTCATCATCCAAACAGGATAATTCTGGAAAGAAAGAAAGGTCAGAGAAAGGCATTCAAGTATGACATTCTGTGAGTTAGTGATATTATACCTGCAGCCAATAGGTTTGGAGAACTTTGAACTCTCTTCACAGATGTTAATGTAACAGACATGGCAGCACGTTTGCGAGCACACCCACCGCTATCTGGAAGCAAAAAAATGATATAGCAGAGGCCACAGCAAAGGATAAAGCACATGCAGTATCATGCATTTTCAGTGAAATGTGGCAGACATCCATGAGAAAGATGAACAGTCAGAACTAGTAACCATGGAATACATCTGCAGAATTTACACCCACCCCAAACTAAAGCAAAACAAAACAGAAGAAAAAGCCAGGGGTCTGTCTTAGAAATAGATGCCAATGATTTAATAAAAAATCAGATTTTATACTTAACATTTTATGGTTTTTCTTTAAATAACACACAGCTATAGAATTCAACTTTGTTTATACCATTTAAATTCAACTATTAAATTTACAAGCAGTGTAACTAGCTTTTAGAGTTATGAATAACCTGTACTTCAGGATTAAGAGCTATGGTATATAACATACTTTTGTATCCAGCATATAGGTTTTACTGTATTCTAGCTATTATGATTCCTGAAAACAGCTTGAAGAACCTCTTGAAGTAAAAGTTGTTAGCTGTTATAGGTATAATATATTTGATACATAAGATTCATAAAGAAAAACAAATGGTGTTATGGCAATACTGTGTCTTCCCATGGTTATTATTAGTTATGGGAATAATTTGCCTAATTGAGATAAAAAACAATGTTGATATATACAGTACTGAAATGACCATGTTTTTAAAAATTAGTTTTTGTACTTTCGAAAAATATGTATATGATCTGTATATTTTCACTTATGCAAATCACAACATGAAGCAAAGTAAGTGAAAATTCATCAGCTATTTTAATATGATTTGAGAAGTTTAGCATAACAAGACTTCTAAAATTGGAAGGTTAATGTTCTATTTACGAACAGATTCCAATTCCATTCCCACATTCCTTTTTATTTGGAATGTGCAATAAATAGTTTTGCTCATTCCCCTGCAACCAAAAGAACTTAAATTTAATTCTTTTTGAAAGTTGTAACAAGAAGATAAATTCTTTAACCACCAATATTAAGCATAATTATTATATATTGCCGCATGCTAGTCTTATATATTATTTTTCTTTATTTCTTAAGGAGTGTATCCACTTTGTTATTGGATGTGAGAGAATTTAAGAGTGCTTGAAAGTATGATTTGGACTAATTGTTGGTAAAATCACAAGTAGTAAGGTCAGCAGACCTTAAAATTGATAGAATGATTCTCATGTCAAAATATAATTTCTTAAATATTGATATATGCTTAAAATAACAATTTCGTAATGCAGATAATAATTAAAACAGAAAAATGACTTGAAACAACATACGAAAGTAAATCAAACAAATCAAAGACCAAATACAGAAAGACATAAATGGTAGGAACATACAACAAAATGTATCTTTAGGAGAGGCACCAATAGGATTTTAGCAATCTCTGCAAACTGAAAATAGTTATGAGGGATGAGTGTTTCTGATAAAATGGAGGTAATATAATTTAATATGCAGTATATAGCAGCTGTCAATGTCTAAAAGGGTTAAGTAGTCCAGGGTGTTGAAAGTGTAAATGGAAAGCTCTCTAAGAGATTTAATTTTCTTGTTCTTTTAATTTTGAACATCTGAAAACAAGCAGAGATGCAAAGGGAAAATTTCAGAATGAGGAGACCCAAGGTCACTGGTTAAGCCTTTGGTTTCCAGAACTCTGTGTTGAGCACCCACCTCAGTGGATTCACAAGGGTTTGGGGACACAGTTCACATTTTTGAGGAAAACACAGCGATATCTATCAGACAGACTGCATACACCACTATCCTGAGGTAGTTCCCAGTTTCAACATGAGAGGTCGTGTTATCTTCCTATAAATGATGTCACATCTTTGTAAAGCTGGGTTTTTGGTGATTGCTGTGATGGAAAGCAAGTGCCCTGTGAAAGTAACCTGGACCAGTAACTGGGAGTGGTGATGTACAATCTAATTCCAAGTCTGAGAAGTTTTGTAGCATCCAATATGCACAGACATCCCAATAACAAGTAACTGTGGTTATAAAGAATGAGATAAAATGATTACTTTTCAGTTGAAGTATATTATTTTTTCAAATTGCTTCTGAGTTGATAGAACATGAGTACTTACTAAGTTGTTTGCACCTAACTACTTAATAAATACAACTGTTAGGTACTTCTTTTGGCTTGAGAGTGTGGTAGAAAATTACTGAACTATCTTGGCACCGTAAACCAAGAAAGTGTGGGAACCTCTGGGTTAAATAAATTCTTTTTTAAAATTAATTTATTTATTTTTGGCTGTGTTGGGTCTTCGTTTCTGTGCGAGGGCTTTCTCTAGTTGCGGCAAGCGGGGGCCACTCTTCATCGCGGTGCGCGGGCCTCTCACTGTCGCGGCCTCTCTTGTTGCGGAGCACAGGCTCCAGACGCGCAGGCTCAGTAGTTGTGGCTCACGGGCCCAGTTGCTCCGCGGCATGTGGGATCTTCCCAGACCAGGGCTCGAACCCGTGTCCCCTGCATTGGCAGGAGGATTCTCAACCACTGCGCCACCAGGGAAGCCCCGTGGGTTAAATAATTTTTGTAATCTAGGTAACTCTGAGAACTAGATAAAATGACTGGAGAATTTGTCTTTAGTAACAGGTTAATAAAGAGCTTAATTTGAAAAGTTGAGGCATTTGTGAAATTGCTGGAACAGAGAAATCTATTATGTTGTTTCTACTTATTGTGTCCATACTTTCTGCTATTTATTGAAGATATCTTTAAGATCACAAAATGAGGGTGCTGTCTTACATACTTAGGTCATCCCAAAGAATCCTAATGCTACCGTTACCTTCACACTCATTAATGACCTGCACACTCTTCCAGGCAGCGGCAAGACTCTCAGTAGCTGTTTCTACTGCTGGAAAACACTCACAGAAGTAAACCACATACAGTGAATCATTTGATGTCTTACTCTCTTTCCTCCATAGCTAAGATTTTCCTTAGAAAATAGTGGATCGAAAATTCCAAGAGAACAAATATACAAAACATGCTGTTTTGTATATTTTTATACATTATTTAGATACTTTAGTATGAAAAATGTATCACAATTCCCTTGGCTCGTTTATTATGTATTTGACTAAAAAACAAAGAGCTGCTTTAAAAGAATCTTTTTTTTTTAAACATTAGTGACTGAACATTGATCACTGAAATAGTAATATATCCCTTTAATGATTGATAGGTATTTAAATAATGAAGACCCATTTTATTTATTGGCTATTTAGGAACTAATTTCTACTTCATTTTGAGATACAGTGGCAATGCTTTTTTCAACTTCCTACAGTATTATTTATATGTATTTTCAAAAGTGGTATGTTTTTATAGCAACATTATAGTATTTTAACATTTTAAACAAAGCATTTTAAACAAAGGGTTCCAGTCACTTCTAATTAATTATGTATGCATATGTTTGAATATCATATTTTACATGCATACATAGATGTATAAATTCACTCATATAATCAAAATATCTATGCAAATTAGCATTCCATATAAAGCCCAGCTTATTCCTTTTAATGAGAGGATGTTTAGAGAGTTATATTCATGCTGCTATAACAGTAACTTGGCTCAAGTACCCTAGAGAACTAAACAAATTTACAAATTTCTATTTGCCGACTTTGTTATTATGGATTGAATTCTATGAATGGGAAGGTTAATTACTAAATGCATTGTAATGAATATGGCATATTTAGTATAGTCACATATTATACCTCTGTCATAATAGGGTTATAATAAATAGGAAAATCAGACTCCACAAAATGAAGGATATTGGGAAGTTATGTTCAACTTAGGTCTGCAGGAAAATGCTGCAGAACAATCAGTAAATATAACTTCCTCCTGTGCACGTCCTGCTGGAGTGATTTTGCAGTTTCACAGTATGACTTACCATAGCTCAGCTGTGGGCCCTCTATTCTATTTGCTTTCTTCAATCTCTTTTGCCTAATAATATTTTCCTTTCATTTCCCATGTATAATTCTGTCATCTCCAGTTGTCCAAATGACTTTTCTTGGTTCATTTCCAGGGTTATAATTTCTCTTGATTTCTAAGCCTTCCTTGTATATTTCGACTGTCTCCAATATCCTCATCTTGCCTGGTGCTCTACACACCTACGGGCTGACTGCATCTTCAGGGGCCAGCCGACCTCGAATTCTCTTTGGTCGGTTACAGCAGGTTTCTGCTAAAGGGCAGCTGCAGAATCATGTTCAATAGCGCATGTCTCTACACTTGATCTAGGGATTAGATATTGGTTTTCACCAATGGTTGTTAATCCTCCCTTGAGGCAATTTGATAACAAGAGACAGCAAAAAGGCAACCAGCTTGACATGAGAAAAACGTCTTCCACTATCCTTTCTCCTTTGCTGTGGAGTGATGGCACTAAAACAACTTCCCAGTGATCACTTGTGGATAGGAAGTGCTATTTTTAAAATACAAGTTACAAAATTTCAGTGAGACAGTTGTTTTCCAGAATTATTCAACACTGAATATAAAAATTTCAGGGGGAGAGGAAGGTGAAAATATAAGCTAAAATGCTTATATTATGGAAAAAAATCATATGTATCAAGCAAGTATCACAAACATTTTTACAGTTAATCTGTATACAGCACAAGAGTTCAGAGCACCAATGTTATTAAGCTATTTGGAGATACTGTTCCCACATCAAAAAATATAATGCTTAAGACTTTAAGTGTATTGTGTCTGTGGATTAATTAAGCTGATTTCCTGTGAAGCTTTGGCACTCTATCTACGGTCGGTCGCTGTCAACATAAAATGTTTACAGAACGGGGGATTTTAAATATTTTCTACTAGAGCAACTTGCCTATGAATTTAACCTATTTTAAGTGAGAGATTTCAGATGTATGCATTGAATGGCATGCTACCTCTTCCTAGGGTTTACAGGAGTTAATGTCATGATATGATTACAGAGAAAGGGAGTAAGAATAGACAGCAAAACGGAAAAGTCTACTTTTGATAGCTATAAGATTAAAACACAAAAACAAAGAAATCAAGTAATGAATTTAGACTATCTAAGAAACTCAGTATCATATTTAGGATCAGCAGAGTGCTAAACTAATGATTTAGGGCCAAGATGATATTTAGAGAGCAAGGCTGAAGAGTTTAAAACTAACAGAGACAGCATACCTGTGTTCATTTTGACCTTGGAGGGTTTGTTATTAAAGTCTTCAGTTTTCCTGTAGAAAAAAAATGATGTATTAATTTGTTCACTAGCATGGGGAACAAAATATCATGAAAGAGTGTTTTTGTTTTTGTTCTGTTTTGGTGTACCTGTGAGTTAATATCACATGATCATTAGTCTTATTTAAATTAGAGTTTAATAAGGTGGCCAGAATTTATAGTTCTATTCAAGTTAAACTTCAGTTATTATTGGTCTTATTATCCTAAACATAAACTTATGTTTTTGCTTAATGGTGACCATTAATGGATGAAAATGGAGTGGGGTTTTCATTGTTAAAAATTAAATTGCTTTCATAAACATTTATAATAACAGTTTTTGTTCTCTAAGCCAGAAAGGATCACTGGTTGTTAAGCATCCTCTTCCAGAATTTTAATAAGCACTCTGGTACTTTGAAATGATTACCTTGCATTATTCAATTATTATTTTCAATTTGTTATAGAGTTAATTTACTACCAGGGAATGTTTAATGTATTTAATATGTATGTTGAGCAAATAGTCAAAGAAGATAAGATTCATCTATTTTTACAAAGATGCAAGAAATAAATGATTACTACAAAACCCACTTCTGTTTCAGTATCAGATATGGTGGGTTTTCCCATTGAAGTGTTTGCTGTATAACAATTGAGATTAATTCATTTGAAATGGTTGGGAAAATGGTGCTTGTTGTAGAAAAAAAATTTTTAATATTTGTATTATTTCTTGACGTGTGAGATGACTTAGTTCTTTCCCTGGCGTATTCTCTTAGCCCATTTTTAGAGTTTCTTATTTATCCATAACCTACAACCAAAGAGAAAGGATAGGCTCTTCAGGAAGCAGTTCTTTTAAGAGGAAGAGCTCTCTGAAAGATGTTTAACCCTGGCCACTTTGCCTTGGCTCCTGAGTAGGGCCTGTTTTTAATGAACGTGAACTTCCCCTGTACCACACATTCAGTTTCCATGTGCATTAGCACTCTAACATCCGATAGTTAAAACAATTTTTATCTATACCTCATGGATGAGTAGGGATAGGGTTGAAATGAAATCATCTGTCATGACCTGTCAAGAAAGACCTTCAGTAAATAAGTTTTTCTTCATTCTCTAAAAAGAGCACCAAATGAGCTTCCTGGCTTTCTTGTGTTTGCCTGTCAGGGTTCTGGCCCTGTCCTCTTTTCTGACCATTTCTCCGGTCCTCGTATGTTCTGCTTTAGTCATCATTCATCATTTTCTTTCAACATGGCCATCGAAGTTCACCTCTTATAGAAAACCTGGTTCTATTTATTACTAATGTGAAATTCTAATAATAAAATTACAGTATCCAATTGGGAAGACTGGACAGCTACATCAAAAGAATCAAACTGGACTACTTGCTCACACCATGCACAACCATAAATTCAAAATGGATTAAAGACTTAAATGTAAGACCTGAAAGCATAAAACTTCTAGAAGAAAATAGAGGCAGTATGCTCTTTGACACTGGCCTTAGTAATATTTTTTTTGGATATGTCTCCTCAGGCAAGGGAAACAAAAGCAAAAATAAACAAATGGGACTACATCAAATTAAAAAAGCTTTTGCACAGCAAAGGAAACTATCAACAAAACATAAAGACCACCTACCAAATGGGAGAAGATATTTGCAAACAATTTATCTGATAAGGGGTTAATATCCAAAATATACAAAGAATTCATACAACTTAACATCAAAAAAATCAAACAACCCAATTAAGAACGGGCAGAGGATTTGAATAGGCATTTTTCCAAAGAAGACATACAGATGGCCAACAGGCATGTGAAAAGATACTCCACATCACTAATCATCAGGGAAATGCAAATCAAAACCACAATGAGATATCACCTCACACCTGTCAGAATAATTATTATCAAAAAGACAACAAATAACAAGTGTTGGCAAGGATGTGGAGAAAAGAGTATACCCTCCTGCACTATTGGTGAGAATGTAAATTGTTGCAGCCACTATGGAAAAGAGTATGGAGATTCCTCAGAAAATTAAAAATAGAACTACTGTAAGATCCAGCAATTCCACTCCTGGGTATTTATCCAAAGAAAACAAAAGCACTAATTAGTAAAGATATACACACTCCTATGTTCATTGCAGCATTATTTAGAATAGCCAAGATATGGAAGCCAACCAAGCACCCATCCATACATTAATGGATAAAGAAGATGTGGTATATATGTACAATGGAATATTACTCAGGCATAAAAAAGAATGAAATCTTGCCATTTGTGACAACGTGGGTGGAACTAGAGGGTATAAGTGAAGTAAGTCAGGCAGAGAGACACAAATACTGTATGATTTCACTTATATGTGGAATCTAAAAAACAAAACGGAATTCCCTGGCAGTCCATGGTTAGGACTTTGCACTTTCACTGCCAAGGGCGTGGGTTCAGTCTCTGGTCGGGGAACTAAGATCCCACAAGCTGCTCAACATGGCCAAAAAAAAATTTTTTTTAATAATTTAAAAAACCAAAACAAATGAACAAACATAACAAAACAGAAACAATCACAGATACAGAGAACAAACAGGTGGTTGCCAAAGGGGAGGGGGTGGGGGGAAGAGAGAAATAGGTGAGGAAGATTCAGAGGTACAGACTTCCAAGCTGCAAAGTAAAGATGTCACAGGTATGAAATGTACAGTGTGGGGAATATAGTTAATAATTATGTAATATCTTTGTATGGTGACAGATAGTAACTAGACTTAATGTCATGATCATTTTGAAATGTATAGAAATATCGAATCACTATGTGGTGTAACAGAAACTGACATAGTGTTGTAGGTCAACTATACCTCAAAAGCAAACAAATGAACAAACAGACTCATAGAAAAAGAGATCAGATTTGTGGTTGCCAGAGGCAGGGAGTAGGGGGAGGGGGAATTGGATGAAGGAAGTCAAAAAGTACAAACTTCCAGTTATAAAATAAATAAGTACTAGGGATGTAATGTGCAACATGATAAATATAATTAACACTGCTTTATGTTATATATGAAAGACGTTGAGAGAAAATCCTAAGATTTCGCATCACATTGAAAAATATATTATTTTCTATTTCTTTAATTTTGTATCTCTATGAGATGTTGGATGTTCACTAAACTTATTGTGGTCGTCATTTCACAATGTATGTAAGTCACATCATTATGCTGTTTACCTTAAACTTATACAAGTGCTGTATGTCAATTATATCTCAATAAACTGGAAAAAAGTTATTTAAACCTACAAAAAATTTTAAATGTGAACACCAGCTAATTATAATGATACCTTCTACCCTAGGGTAGGGGGAGAAATGGGGAAATAAAATAGCATGGAAAAAAATACACATAAATGATATGAGCTGTATATATGAACCAAGAAGAGAAGGATTTTATCTTTTTTACACCTAGATTGAATTACTAATGCCCAGTACTCAATAAATACTAAAACAATGAGCATATAGAATGGATAAAATCAGAGTACTGATGTTCATCCCAATTTATATTTTAGAGCTATAAACTGAAAACAACACAGATGACATCCTCATCATGTAGTGTTTTGGTATCACCTGATTGTGTTGTGTCACATTCTTGCCCATCCACCCTGGAAGGACACTGCAGCAGTGTAGGAGAAGCAGGGCAGGCGTAATGTGTACGGTTGCCACATCTAGGACTGAGAGAATTACCACAATGTTACACTGAATTTTACAGTAAAATTTCACAGGCCAACTGACTTTAAAGAGTGAATGAAGGAAACTTTATTATGATGAATTTTATCTCTTATTTTTCAGCTGGTATAAGTAAAGAGGCACATTTCTATTTTCTTTTTCAGAATACAAAAATAAATGTGGTACATAGCTAAGTATGTAGCCTTAATACCTAATGTAGCCTACTTGGTAGGCTTAATACCGCCTGGATTGAAGGGATGCCAATTAAGTCAGGGAAGAAGGCAGTGGTCAGCGCAGGAGCCTTGAGAAAACTCCATCAGATGTATTTATTTTAATGTCTCAGTAGCAAAACTCCTAACACGTTAACCTTAAATGGACAAAATAAATGGAAAAGTAAAGCCTCAGGGGATGTCTGTGACCACGGCTGAGGCAACTGCTAAAACAAGAAGGAATAAACAAGTCTCCAGAAAAATGAGGACTGTGAAGACATTTCCCAAATTCTATTTATCACTCCTTTTCAAAACACTTGATGTTTAAAACTGTTTTAAGTTTTAAAACTGAATGACAAAGACAGTGTTTGAGCTGGAACAATACTGATTGATAAAGAAAACATCAAACAGAAGGAAAGTGAACTCTCAGAACACAAAACCTGCTACTCTAATAATGTTTTTATACCAAGTTAGGGAACTAATAATCAGCATTTGTTGTTTGAATTCAAATGCCGATATTTACAAAATATCTGACACTGAAGAAAGTAAAATAGGATTAACGGGAACAAAGAAAGGCGCCACAAATCCTTGAGCTTTTCATCTTTAAAGTGATGTATCCTGTTACTTATAAATGTAACACGTGAGGTTTTTTAACTTCGCATTGTTTTAGATGTCAAAACGTGAAATGACTAACTTCCTAATCAGGCAAGACATTTTCCAAGTTTTAAAAGAAAAGCCACAGTGATTGAGCTCTGCAGAAGAACCCGAAACCGAAGGCTTCTTGGGTGACTAATAAAAATGCATGATTCTATTTCCATTATTTGTACTAAAGCCATTAACAAGTCCACAACTGAGAACTCTCTTTAGACAGTTTGAACTAAAGCGAACCTAATCTCTTTTGTTCTGTTCTGAAAAAGTGTCTTTGATTGTACTTACATAACAAGCACAGATTATTCTGGAAAGCATCAAATTCCTGGAGTGTTTGCATGCTACTAGGAGAGACAGTATTTCAAGTATTCTCTTAAATTGCAATTGAACCAGGTCCAAGACTATGAAAACTGACCATAAAATGCAGACTACCTTGAACCTCAGCAGATAATCCACAGGGCAAAAACTGTCTGTACATGAGAGTATCAAAATGATATTCAACAGGTGGAGCGGAGATGTATTTACTTAAATTCAGTTCTTGCTGAAGTTTTTATATAAAAGGCAACATTATGTGTATCCAATTTGTGTATAGCAATGGATTTGTTTTTCTCATAGGTCAGAGTAGGGTTCTTTCCCAATAGGCATTGGCAGTAGATTGTGCTGCTTGTTCATGCATGGATAAGACATGATTTGGTGGCTATGGTCTTTTAATTCTGCTTGAATTTCAGTGATCAGATATCTCTCTTTTTTTTTTTAATGGATCAGAGTCGGCTTTATTTCCAACATGCGTATGACAACAGGTTGGGTAATTTAAGTTTTGAATGAGGATCCTAAGATGTTTGATTGTTCATTCATGGGCACCAACATGACTTTGTGCCCATAATCTTGTAATTCTGCTTGAAATCTTTTGATTATGAGGCATCCCATTCTGAAGAGGAGCCAGAGGCAAATTCTCTCCTCAATTTTGGCCAAGAATTCTGTGTTAGTCATTTTGTTTTTGTAGACTTGATTTTAAGCACCAAGGCCAGCTGTACAGCGATAGGACTACATTTTAGCTCAGCTAATGCGAGGAGTTTAAGATTGGAGCCCAAAAGATTTTCCATGGAATAATTTTAATCCAGTAAATTGCTAGGTTATTTTAAAATTATTCTATTCACAGTTCATATATAATTCAGAAAAAAGGACTCACAGATAGTCAAAGTGGTGGGAAAACATTGAGGGATGTTAGATTTCTTAGAGATATTTTAAACACAAGAATAAAACTACGGTGCATATTAATTTTATGCACCAGATTTTAGCCTGAATTTACTTTGAAATGGTATATGTACCACTCTTTCTGCATAAACTACCCTGAGTGGTCAAATCCTTTCTCTCTCTCCTTGTGGTAGGATGAGCCGTATTCATAAATGCCAAATGATTTCACTTTTCAATTACAGCCAGATGACTTAATTTAGGTTGTTGACATTTATCTTTAGTTATCTTTTCTAATATATTAATGTGCTGCTTTGAAATGTACACAGGAAATACCCTAAGTCGTTTATTATGTCCTTTACAGTCCCTGAGCTTAGAAAAATGAGAATCCACGTCTCCCCCTTTTCTGAATGGTTTCTCTGCGTTGACAGCCGGTATATGATGTCAACTCAGGGACTCCTTTGCCTCTGAGTGGGTGGTACAAATCATCTCAGTCAATAATGAGGGCAGCCTCCACATAAGAACTTAAATCCCTCCCAACATTCCTGAGCTAATGGTGCCTGAAGATCGGTCCTTAGTTTTCAGAAGCCAAATCATCAACAGCATTTATACGTGAATGCTGGGATCAGAACACACTTAACGTCATTTCTAGGAATAAGGCAAAATCATTACTGTGAATAGTGATGAACAAAAGGACACGAGGCCATTGACTATTTTCATAAAAAATACAAACTGTTCTTTTTAATTATACCAAATTTCATGATACCTGGAAAATTTTCCTGAAGAGCACCATATGTTTTTCAAGGATACTAGCAATTTTCTTTCTGAGACTTTACAATGCAAGCTAGTCAAAATGCGTATAGATTTTCTGTAAAAAGTATACTAGTTAGAAGTCAATCCTGGTAGATAATTTTCTTTCTGATGCCATTTCAAAGCCTCAAAGTCTGTGATTTACTCTCTTTTTTAATTATAAAAGAATACTGGTTTCTTTTTGCACTAAATTGTCATGTGATTTAATATTGCTCTAGTATCCTGCTTTCATGGTATCTTTTACTTTTATACTGCAATACTTAAGGATGATTATAGGATATATCTAAGTACTTACAAATGCATTTTTTCTAAGACAAAGTTATTGATCAACTTGATAGTACAGTACTAGAAAATTTCCATTGGTTTCTATTCTATAAATCAAAAGCCAAGTGTATTCCTAATGAAAATAAACCAGAACCTTAATGTGGATCTGGTGAGTCAGGCACATCATCAAAGAAACATAGAAAGAATTAGACTATAGAAATACATGTTACAGGTGAACTGAATAGTGTTGGAAGGATAGGTCTTGAAGTCAAGTGGACCTGGATTCAAATCCAGTTTTGCCCATTTGCAGCCATCTAAATGATTTATAGCAACATCATTATCCTCTTTGGCAGTAGCAACAGCAGCAAGATCAAACCCCCTCCCCCCAATGCAGCAAACCATCCCCGAATTGGCTAACTGGCATCATGCCCAGTCACCAATATTTTGAATATTTTGAGACAGACTTTTACCTTTGATTGAGTCATGAGAGTATAATCTAGACTTTCCTGAAAACACACAGACTATATTTTATTGCTTTAAATTAAACTAAGCCACCACAGTTCATAAGGTTTATTTGTATGTATTTTCCCATTACTCAATTATTCCATGCCCAACTTAGCAACATTTTGGAATTGAAAAGGAATTCTGCTTTCCAGGCAGCTTTTCTTTCCTCCTTAAACAGAGCCATCTTTTAGCAAAGTTCTCCCCCTGCCCCACCACCACTGCAGTGAATAAGAGGAGATAGACCTAAAGAAATGGTTCAGTCAAACACTTGCCTCCTATGCCAGCTAAGTCATTGCTCTTGAACCTAAGGGAAAGTGACACTTAAAGGTTGTGACAATTAGCCTTTAAAAAAAGACTTTCCATTACCTTTGACAGCTTATAACCCAAGGTGATGGTTGGAGGAAAGAGATGTCTGTAAAATGTCACATACAGAATTGTGTGGCAGATTGCAGAGTGATAGCATCCTGATGACAGCCATTCCTGTTTAGTTCACTAAGTGAAAGTATCTCCCCTGCTTTCCACCATTACAGAGAGTACCATAAATTTCTACTTTGAGGAGCAAATCTTTGATCTTTAAAAAAAAAAACGTTTACTTCTTTCTTTCTGATTTGGAAGAAGTAAAACTGTCTCTGTTTGCAGATGACATGATATTACATATAGAAAACCCGAAACATTCCACCAAAAAACTGTTAGAACTAATAAACGAATTTGGTAAAGTTGCAGGATACAAAATCAATATGCAAAAATCAGTTGCATTTCTATACACTAATAACAAAATATCAGAAAGAAATTAAGAAAATAATCCCATTTAAAAATGCATCAAAAAGAACAAAATACATAGGAATAAATGAAACCAAGGAGGTGAAAGATCCGTACACTAAAAACTGTAAGACATTGATGGAAGAAAAGGAAGAAGAAATGGAAGAAGAGATAAATAAATGGAAAGCTATTTCAGGCTCATGGATTGGCAGAATAGTGTTAAAATGTCCATACTACCCAAAACAATCTACACATTCAGTGCAATCCCTACCAAAATTCCAATGGCATTTTTCACAGAAATAGAAAAAACAGTTCTAAAATTTGTATGAAATCACAAAAAACTAAATGAATAGCCAAAGCAATCTTGAGAAAGAAGAATAAAACTAGAGGCATCACACTTCCTGATTTCAAACTATATTACAAAGCTATAGAAATAAAAAAAAATACAGCATTGGCATAAAAACAGACACATAGACAAATGGAACAGAATAGACAGCCCAGAAATAAACCCATGCAAATATGGTCAATTAATTTATGACAAAGGAGCCAAGAATATATGATGGGGAAAGGATAGTCTCTTCACTGGTGCTGGGAAAACTGGACAGCCACATGCAAAAGAATGAAACTGGACCGCTATCTTATACCATAAACAAAAATCAACTCAAAGTGGACTAAAGACATGAATGTAAGACCTAAAACCATAAAACTCCCAGAAGAAAACATAAGGCATAAGCTTGACTTTGGTCTTGGCAATGATTTTTTGTATTTGACAACAAAAGCAAGGCAACAAAAGCAAAAATAAGCCAGTAAGAGTACATCAAACTAAAAACTTCTGCACAGCAAAGGATATCGTCACAAAAGGAAAAGACAACCTGCAGAATGGGAGACAATATCTGTAAGTCGTATATCCGATAAAGGGTTAATATCCAAAATATATAAAGAACTCATACAACTCAACTGCAAAAAGCCAAAAACCAAACTAAAATAAAACAAAACTCAGAAAACCGAATTGATTTAAAAACGGGCGGAGGAACTGAACAGACGTTTTTCCAAAGAAGGACATACAATGGCCAACAGTACATGAAAAAGTGCGTAACATTACTAATCATCGGGGGAATGCAAATCAAAACCACAGTGAGATTTCACTTCACACCTGTTAGAATGGCTATTATCAAAAAGACAGGAGATAACAATTGCTGGTGAAAATGTGGGGAAAAGGAAACCCTTGTGTGCTGTTGGTGGGAATAAATTGGTACAGGTACTATGGGAAAAAATATGGAGGTTCCTCAGAAAATTAAAAATAGAACTATCATGTGATCCAGCAATCCCACTTCAGGGTATAAATCCAAAGGAAATGAAAACAGAATATTGAAGAGATATCTGCACTCCCATGTCCACTGCAGCGTTATTCACAATAGTCAAGATATGGAAACAACTTATGTGTCCACCAACTGATGAATGGATAAAGATGCAGTATATTTACACAATGGAATATTTATTCAACCATGAGAAAGAAGGAAATCTTGTCATTTGTGACAACATGGATGAACCTTGAGGGTATTATGCTAAGCAAAATAAGTAAGACAGAGAAAGACAAATACTGTGTGGTATCACTTATGTGTGGAATCTAAAAAAGAAAAAAAGTCACATTTATAGAAACAGAGAGTAGGAAAGTGGTTGCCAGGGGCTGGGGGGTGGGGGAAATAGGGAAAGTTTGGTAAAAATACACAAACTTTCAGCTATAAGATAAATAAGGTCTGAGGATCTAATGTAAAACATGATGACTATGATTGATAACACTGTATTGTATAATTGAAATTTGCTAAGAGAGTAAAACTTAAATGTTCTCACCAAAAAAAAAAAAAAAAAGATTAATATGTGAAGCGATGGATGTGTTAACTAGATGGGGGGAATCCTTCCACAGTGTACACATATATCATCGCTATGTACACTTTAAATATGTTACAACTGTATACATCAATTATAACTTCCATAAAGTTGAAATTTAAAAATATTAGTAACAGTTATGTTCAATGTAAAAAAATTAAAAATAAAAGAACCATTTTTTAAAAATTTGAGCTTTGCTAAATTTCCTTTTTTCAAAAAATAAAAAACTTTGTATTGAAGTATAGTTGATTTACAATGCTGTGTTAATTTCTGCTGTACAGCAAAGTGACTGAGTTATATACATTTATACATTCTTTTTTATATTCTTTTCCATATGGTTTATCCCAGGATATTGAATATAGTTCCATGAGCTATACAGTAGGATCTTGTTGTTTATTTATAAATTTCCTCCTATTTTTAATTTTAAAACCTTTCATTTTGGGCTTCCCTGGTGGCGCAGTGGTTAAGAATCCACCTGCCAATGCAGGGGACACGGGTTCGAGCCCTGGTCCGGGAAGATCCCACATGCCGCGGAGCAACTGGGCCCGTGAGCCACGATTACTGAGCCTGCGCTCTAGAGCCCGTGAGCCACAACTACTGAGCCCATGTGCCACAACTACTGAAGCCCGCGTGCCTAGAGCCTGTGCTCCGCAACAAGAGAAGCCACCGCAATGAGAAGAGTAGCCCCGCACCTAGAGAAAGCCCACACAGAGCAACGAAGACCTGATGCAGCCAAAAATAAATAAATAAATAAATAAATTTAAAAACCTTTCATTTTAATTTTTATATATTAATATCACAAATCATCGGATATAAAAAGAAATTACATAATCTAGTTTAGTTTTGTATGTATCATATTTAGACTTTAAGTGGAAGCAAACATTAAATGCTGTGGCAGTAATAAAGAAGTATCATTTTATGTGTGTTTTATTTCTTAAATCTCAACTTCTGAAAAGGACCTTGGATCAGTCATCTTGATTTTCAGATTAGGCTTTTGAAGATAAGAGAAATGACTGCTCCAAGATCAAACAGTAAAAAGCTGACCCTCAAAAATGACTTAGCTTTCCTGACTGTTAGTGAAAAAAAGGCGACTCCTTTTAAGGCATCTTGAAATGTCAACTGAAATCAAGATAATTCCCCTCAACACATTACAGTTAATTATAATACATTACATTAGGCATAGTTGCCTAATTGAGTGCTGATATGTTGGGGGTTCCAGGAGAGAAGGAGGTATGGTACGAGGCAGGCCTGGCTGATGAATAAGTAAGGGCTGTTAGCAGAGGACCATAGGATTTATTCTTCTAGAACTAATATGGAAACAATGATTGCTTATGACAAGGATTTCTTTTGCCCGACGACTGCACAAGCCCAAATAGGAGGCTCTATTTAGACTTAAGCCTAGACCAATAGCTATTGCTATTTTTTTTTTTCAGAAAACGTCAGGATTTTAAGTTGAGAATGTTTATTTTAACGTTATTTCCATGGCAATGTTATTTTATGAAATAACCGTTAAATAATCCTGCTTATTGTTAATTGACTATTAAAGAAACAGTCATATTTTTTTCTTTTGATTGAACAAACACACCTGCTTCCTGAACACCTGAAATAACGTTTACATAACTTAGCAAGGGCAAAAGCCTGCTGTATACCGCCAGTAGTGGTACAAACCTGTGTTTGTGTGTGTCTTAGATAAGAAATGGTGAAACTCTGCTTGCTACCTGGAATTTGAATTTTGGGGGGGATGGTGGTGATAAGAAATTTGCTCTAATTTGGTCATTTAACATTTAAAGAGTATTTCTCTTGCAAAGTTTATTTAGAATGAAAATGTATCTCAAGTCACTTCACATATACCTTAAGGTCATTGGACTAATTTGTGAGAATCCAAGGAAGAAAATAAGGGACCATTGGGGGGATATACTGTCTCTGAAGAAATATTGAATCTATTAAAATTTATGAACCTTTTGATATTTTTGTTGGCAAAAATATCAGAAAGTGGGCAGCTTATGACACTATTCATTCGGAGCCAATGAAAATAGGTAATAAAGATAGATATCTTCCCTTTTCATTGTTAAAATTATTTATTTCTGTAATATTTGGAGTGCAAAAGTAGTTCACTAGATCTTTAGCAAGAAATCTGGCAAAATTCTTCATGACATCTCTAGGGACTAACTTTAAAAGTGTTAGGTGGAATTAGAGGTGAATGAAAAATCATTTTCAGTAGTGCCTTTCCCTGCCTATGTATCTTCAACATTTTTATTTTGGGGAAGAATAACTGGCATGGTTATCAGTTCTACAGAAGGCATACATGCGAGAGAGGATAGGTAATAAGTAGAAAGACGGATTATCTTGACAGGAATAAGTAGAAAGACGGATTATCTTGACAGGCTGAATTAAACTTCGACAGGGATAAATAAGTCTTGCAATTTCGCTAAACCAAGTTATTTCATGATTAGGTTGAAAAGATTGATTTCTCAAAACTTTATCTGAAATACATCTAGGAGCTTCAGTGGGCTGTGAGCTCAGTGTGACATAGTGCTTTAAAATATAATTATATAAAAATGAACAGTGGTTGCAGAAATCAAGGAAGATTATGATCCCACTTTTATGGCCATGTTGGCGCCTCGTCACCTCAATTTAAAAATGTCATCTTTTTGCTGTTGTCCATGAACCAACGTGGTATGGATTTGAGTGTCTCCCCAGGTTTTAGGGCCTGGCACTGAATGCTGAAGGGAGGTGGTGAGGCCACTGTGTGATTTGGTGGAAAGAGCTGCCACGTGAGTGTTAGCAGCAGTAGGAAAATGATTGACCGTACCCTGATTTGTTGTTGTGGTTATTGTTTCATCTCAGGGAAATCATCCCAGTGGCTTTTAGGATTAATGCTCTTAAATCATCCACACTTATGCTTTGCACTGACAGGGAGACAGATAACAGTTGTAACTAGCAGTTTCAATATTCCCTTCAGATGTACCTGCATTTAAGAAACATGATATACAAATGAGACTGTTTCTCAGTGCTGGGTTTTTAACAATCTGGTTTACAACTCTCATCAGAAAGGATGTAAATGACTCCATCCTAGAACTAAGTGCTTTAATAATTCTGAATTATACAACAAAACTGGAGTTGCTATCTATTGCTCTTTTGCTCAGCAAAATGCCAATCCAAATGACCTCACTTCTAGGTCTTACCCAATTCACATGTCCCCAGCATTCTTCATTTTTTATACCTAATATAGTCCTTTATACCCTGCCACTATTTAAAGCTAAAACTTTCACTCAATCCACCAAAAATAGGCAAAGAAAACAACCTACAAATTTATACTTAAATTATACTTTGGAGAACAGTGAAAATTATTTGAACAAAGATTTTGTCCTTTCATAACACCTTTACCTGACACATTTGCTGCATCTAGAAATGGTTGGAATAGTCTTTTAGATGATTGTTGGGCATATTTTAACATAGGTAGTTAAATCTTACTTGATCTGCTCTGTATTAGTCTTTTTTCCCCCTTTTATCTATGGGAACAAGCTTTCCACTTCCTTCCTTTTATTTTGGACTACCGCTGCTCTTTGAAAAGCAGAAAGACTTCATCTTGACATCACAACTGCATGAGGACGGGAACTCTTTCAGGGCAGGCTGGGTTCCCCTGCAGGGTAAGCTGTGGCACGAGGCCATGACCTTAAGGACCCACCCTGGGCTTTTCGTTCACGCTGACTCTACTGTGTTCTACTTCAGGTTCACAGGTAGAGACTATCTGCCGTGAACATTCCCATGACAGAAGTCTGACACTCACTGACTTCAATATCATTTCTTCTCTGTTAATACAGGGCAGAGCATTCCCTCATTTCTCTCGCAACATTTGGAAACCTAGAAACAGTGTTGTGCCCATGTGCTGTCACACCGATTCTAGCAAATATATTTGAGGAGAGTGATCACTTTCCTATTTTCTAATGTGAACTCATTACTGTTGGGATGGTGCCTGTCTGCCCTTCCTGTGTCAGGGTAAGAAAATGGAGCTCATCATATCACAATTCATAAATGTATCAAATCGACAATTTGTACACCTTAAGCTTACAAAATGTTGTATGTCAGTTATATCTCAATTAAAAAAAAAAAAAAAGAAAATATAGCTCACATTGGGAGGGAGCAAAAGATAATGGGCGGGCCAGAATGTTAGCAACTTTCTTTTTTGTGGGAGGGGCAACTTCAGAAATATACATATACCCTCATCAGCAGCTAGTAAGTGGCAGAGTCAGGATTTAACAACCCATGTTTTAGGAAACTTTCAGGTACATGCTCGTAACATTCCATTATATTCTTCGCTGTATTAAAGTGGGTATCAGTATTTAGTCTTATGTGTGTATATGTGCTTGGGCAAATCTCTGTACTTCTTTCTGCCTGAGTGTTTTAATTTATAAAATGAAAAGCTTGTTTTAAAATTGAAAAGCATATAAGGTCCTTTTATGGTGTGAAATTTTCTTAAATCCAAGAAGGGTATATTTAGCTGACTTATATTTATTGAACCTTTACAGTGCAAACCAATATGCTTACTAATATGATTGTATATAATATAAAGCAGAATCTTACTGGAAGTCAATATTTTAATGACTCATTTACACATTAAAATTCAGAAGAAAGAGATTTTAAAAGATCTGTATTTCTAATAGCATCAGTATGAGACAGATGTGTATTAGTACAAGTCCAAGCCATCATCCAAGGATGTTTTCCTCTTAGCTGCCTAGTTTACTTAAATCCAGAAATGAGATCTATAGACCTCTTTCTATATAACATGTCTTCCCATATTATCTCACGTGTCCTTCAATGGAGATGATCAATTTTAGGATTTCACCTCACCTAAAACAATATCCATTTTATAAATGTACATCCAAAACTATTTGTCTAAAAATAAACTTCAGTCAATAAATTATTACCACCTTTTTAAAGCTTTTTTCATTATGGGTGGTGAGATGGTATCAGGGATATTCGGAGTGACGAGAATCATTGATTTTTTTGGTTTTCTATTAGAATTTGCAGTGGAAAAAACAGATAAGTCAAGAATGCGGTTTCAAATTCCAAATGTTACATTATTTTGCATATCTCGTATTTCAAAGAGTAAAGTCTGTTGACCTTTGAGGAAACAAAAGCCTAAAAGATCTCAGCACATTGTGTTCCAAACTAGTATTTTCATTACATTTTCTTACTGGCTGAATTAGTCATGTCATCACTTGCTAAACTATAATAGCATGGGAAGTACAGTGGTATTTCACGTTATTTTTCACGTGGATGATTGCTGTTACATGCTTTGGTTAATGTTGAAGTTTGGCATCAGGCTCACAAACAAATTGCCAAAGTCTTATGACCCTCAGAAATTTCAATCAGCCTGTTCCCCTTTTCAGAATCTTTGGAATTTGAATGTTTACTTAGCATAAATTATGATTTAATGTATTAGGTTATTTGTATGGTAACTATGTGATAAATGTGTCATTAAGTTAAAATGATTGAGAAAGACAATCAAATTAAGGAGAAGTATGAATTAGCGAATGTTTGTGAAGAAACAATTTATTTTCCTTTAAAAACGTAGATTAACTCTAGGTCCAGGAAATAATGCCAAAAATGGGTTCTTTGGGGTCCTAGTTTAATAAACACATAAGAATGATTAGTACATATGGCATCAAGTTACATGTAGTAAATGTTTCATAAAAGGTTTATTTTATGTAGTTTAGGTATTTATGCTAGCATTTTCTTTAAGAACCTAGCTTTTAATATCATCAAAAGTAAATGGCAGCCTAGACCCTCATCTGATTATCCTCATTTGTAAATTGATACATCTAAGTTACAATTCAAATATACTTCATATTTATTTCCCATTTCATGCTGGGTTCATGGTATTCCCCTCTCCCCAAACCTCACCCCATTTTCTAGCATGCCCTAACTCAGAGAACGGCACCATTCATTCATTATTTAATGCATTAATTCATAAATCAAAAAATTTGAAAGGCAGGCACTGTATAAGCAGAACTTGGGGTTCACCCTTGACAACTCCCTCAACTCTGTATTAAACAAGAGACATTTAGCCCTGGAGAGGATACTATGCCTCTATCTCAGCCGCACAGCTCATTTGGCCAAGAGATTTGGGTGTGAGAGGATATACATTTTTAGCTCTCTGGACTTTACAAGGGCCAGATACAGGTTAGGCATAATTTTACATCCAGAGTCAGGAGATGGGAGTGCATGAGGGTTAACAGTGATGCAGGGACTAATATTATTACTTCATGTTCCTATGACAACAATGAACACTAAATGGATGATCTTCCAGTGGTATACAGGTAGGGGGCAGCAAGGCAGATAATATCAACTCTTCATATCTAGCTTACCACTCCTTATCCCAACATGATGATTGCTGTTACTTTGTTGGGGGGGGTGGGTGGTGAGTGGGTCTCAAGTATACACAACTGGATAAATTGTAATCCCTGGCTCATGACAAGGTCTAATCATAATCCATGTACATCTCCTTCCCACCCTCCCTCTCTTACTTATCACTAAATGCCTACATACCCACCATCTAAAACAAAAGATAGCCTTTGAAAGGAAGCTACATCTAACCAGATGGTCTTGGCCATTATTCCATCCTTTGCCTCGGGACACCTGAAATAACCATCATTCTGAATTCCATGTGGGTCATTCTCTTGCTTTCCTTATTATCTACTTTCATTGAAGATATATGTATATATATCTTCTGCAAGTACACTCATTTTTGTTGTTTTTATCTTTATAATGATGTCATTGTTCTGGATATAACCATATTCCTAAGATTTATCCATATTGCTGCCTGTTTCTGTAGTGCGTTCCTTTTGCCTTCCATATAATAGTCTATTGTGTGAATATACCACAGTTTATATATTTGCTTTCTTCTAAGTGAGCATTTGGGTTGCTTCTAGATTTTTGCTATTCTTGCATAGAGCTGCCATGAATATTTATATACATGTTTCTTATTGCTTTGCTTATCAATGAACTCCTTGCCAGAGAACTTAAATGATAATAATAGCTACTATTTAAGTGCTTTCTATGTGTTAGGCACTATTCTAACAATATTACATACATAGTAATTCACTTGAGCCTCACAGTAACCAAACGAGGTAAATACTATTGTTATTTTACTGACTAAAGAAACAAAAACTCAGAGAAGTTAAGAAACTTGCCCTAAGTCACATAGCTATTAAGTAACAGAGTCAAGCTTGGGAACCTAGGCAGTTTGGCTTCAGAGTTTGTGTTCTTAAACACTGTGCTGTAATATCTTTCTTAGATCTAAGAAGCTTTAGAATTACAACAGTTTATAATATATAGTTTGGCTATTGACCAAAACTTGAGTGTGGGACTGTCATAATTTGGATTGATCAATGTATAGTATACCTTGTCATGAGCAATACTGAAAATGCACAGGCCTATCATAACTACTCTAAAACACATGTCCATGTAAACTTCCCTGTATATCTTTTATCATTGGCACAAGGCTCTTGACAAATTAGTTTCAATGGGATAAGCCCTGTTTTTGAGGCTGAAGGTATCATTGCTTGCCCCGCCAACCCAGCGGTGGCAGTTCTTGGATGCACTTGTCACATCTCTCTACATCTTTTCATCCCTCTTCATCACAATCAGAGGGTGCTCATCTTTGCAGTCACCCCGCCCATCTTCATCACTTTAAGGCGCCCAGGCTTCCTCTGTGCCTTTGTGCTAAGGGCACAGTCTGGACCCTGGGTGGCTCTCAGGGAATCAGATAATGAGCTTAAAGCAGAGACGACTTGGACTCTTACTTCCTAGAGGAGAAGATGCTCCTACGTGAGGAGTAAAAACGCTCACCCACCAGTAAAGCAGCATCTTCAAAAACGTATGGACATCCTGGCAAACGAAAGGTTGCATGTCTCTCCTTAAGTTTGCATATGTTACTACACAATAACCCATAATAAATAAATTTGGTCAAGAAACTCGATTGCCATAAATACACATAAAATATCAAAGACAGGAAGCACAAGCAGCATTTGACTCCTTTGCCAGCACGAAAGCCATCATCAGAGCCCCCATGTATGGCTCCATTAAGCTCTCGTTCATCCTGATTCTGAAGGTTTAGTCTCAAGAGGAAGAATGAGCCATCAGATGGATGAGTCATATTTTAGTTAGAATCACAGGAACATTCAAAAATGAAATCACTTTATTCCACTGAACAAACCTTATAAAAAGTAAATTACTTCATATACGTTTGGCAAAAGACTAATTAGCTATTTTGAGTTCTCCCTGGAATTATCTCACCCATTCTTTCCACCCTCTGTGACTCCTGCTTCCATCTCTCTCCTTTCCCAGTGCTTTCCTGGTCACGCCAATAAAACAGGAAAAAAGCAGGAAATGTGGTTTTGACAACCTTCACATGGTTAAGACAAGAGGGAAAAGGTCCCACAATCAGTAATCTTTTAAAAGCAAGCATCTTTCAAAGAAACAAATACTTTCAAGACAGTTTAATATTATCTTTATCATTGCTTTTATATATCTGAATCTTTAAAATCTTCATCTTTTAAAATCTGAATTAGAACACTATTTCTGGATTTCCAAACTTCAGCTACATCCGCACCTATCTCTACGTGTGTATGAGTGTACAGCTCCCCCGCTCTCCTCTCCCTTTCTTCTCTTTCTCTCCATGCAGGTTTTTCGATATTTATCAATACTTAACACAAACGGCCGAGCCGATTATGCTTAAACTTGAATTCCTCTTCTTTTGTTCATCAAAAATTTCAATTCAGTCCTTCTTGTGAACCAAAGAGCTCTTCAGGTTCTTTTTTTTTTTTTTTTTTTTTTAATAAAAGGAAACTAAATTTACAATTATACAGCTTACATTTTGCTGAAACTAAATGGCAGGTTTCAAAGACAGACTAATCTTTTGTATTAGGGTAGGGGTAATTATTGGTGACTTTCTTCTGCAATTTTCCAAGAGTTTGTGATGCATTTTTGTTACTTTTAAAATGAAATAAACATAAGCATAAAAGTAAATTATAGCACACCCACACACCTATATTTAAAAGAATATATCCCTGTGACCCGGCAGAAAAATGGACCTACTATTCCCTAACATAAACCTTCATGCGCCCTTTAATATCTTTGATGACCTCAAAATCCCGTCTTCCTTTATTGAAAACATGCTCACTTGCTTTTCAAAGTTTGGTTCAAGCTCTTCATATCTCCCACTCTGGCCCAATCACCCACATCTTTGCATACTTCTACAGGCTCACCACATGTGCCATTCTTCTGACACTGAATCATAAACTCTCTTGCAACATTCTGATATGACTGCCGTTGTATTTAACTTTTTAACTTTTTACACACATTGCCTTTCCAGCAAGTTGTAAGTTCCTTGAGAGGAGAGATGAAGTCACTTAAAGTTTTTGGCCTCAGTTTCCTCATATGTAAAATGGGGGGGGGGGGATTTGACCTCTGATTTTCCTTACCTCTAGCATGCTATGCCTCTTCTTCCCAGGACTGAAAGTCATCATTATTATTTTAGCTTTGCTTTCACAAAACTTCCCCTAGCCCAGAGATCTTAAAGTCTAAACTAGAAGATACAAAATACTGCCTCAGTCTTGAGGCCTGCTGGCTGTGAATGCCTTTATTGTTCCTCGTCTTGGGACATAAAATAACATCACGTTAGTGGACAAAAAGTATGAAGTGTTTAAATTTATTACTTACATCATTTTTTATTAAACAGGCAAAAGGGAATTTTTCTACTGCCGATTAAGTGTGTCTGAGTTGTTTTGTTTTCAGTTAGATCTACATTTACCCCCAAATTGTCAAGATGGATTAAGTGTGTTTTGCCCAATATTTACCACTTAAGTTCCTTCCCGCATGATGGCATGATACCTGTATTTGTATTATGGTCGTTAGTTTCCAGCACTTGAGTTGTTTTTGTTTCTGTCTTTGTTTTCCATGTGAGATATACAGCTGCTTTCGTGCTGTGGGAGCCCCTGTATTATGAGTTTTGGACCTTGTGTCGTACATTAGCGGGGGATGCTGATGGCAAAGTGAGCACTCACCAGTCTGCCGCCCACACTGCGTGGGAACAAGCGAGTCCGCTGGCAGTGGAGACGCAGAGAGACCATGTGGCTGATGGGGCTGGGAGGAACCAAGCTCTTCGGCTAAACGCTGATGGGCCATCAGAGATGCAAAACTGAGTCATAGCTCTATTCGTAAATTGCAAATAACTATATCCCAAACATAGTAAGGATCCTACTAATTAGATATTTGGCATTATTTTAAAACCAATGTAATGCCTTCTACAAAGAAATAGATTTATGTAACACATCTTGACAACTTTTTATTACAGATATTTCATTTCTTGAGTTCAGCTAGAGCAATTTGCAGGAATTTACAGGTGTAACCAGTGTTTCAGTTCACACGACCTCTTGCTGTACAGCCTCATCCAAGTGAGCTCTAAGGGTCAAAGCACCTGCAAAAATGGCAGAGCAGGTGAAGCACATCTCTGGTGTCCTTCCACCCTTGGTCCGTGTTTTTACCTCCATCATCTTTTTGTATTATTTTTTTGTTTCATCACAATTGGGTCTACACTGAACCCAAGCAAAATTCCCCAACTTATGTTGGGGTTTAGGCAATCATACTTGAAACTGTGGCAGAGTAATATATGAATGTGTTTGAAAGAGGGACTGTGTCACCTAAAATTACAACCATTTGAAGATTGCTAAGTTTACTTCTCAAGCCCCTACCCGTCTTCAGCATGCCAGGCTTGGAACATCACCTGCCTATTGACCGTGTCCACTTGGATGTCCACCAGGCACATCAACCTGACCTTTCATTTCACCTCACCAGCCAGCCTCTCCCCCTTCAGCCTTTCACTTCTCTGTAAACAGCATCACCATTTCAGTTACTCAGACCAACAGCAGTGACGTGACAGTTGACTCATATTTTCCCTTCCATCCCTGACCCTCATTTATGAGCAGATCCTACTATCTCTGCCTTCAAAATATATCCAGAATCCAAATACTTCTCATCACCTTCTCCACTACTGCCTTTCACCTTAGTCTAAATCTGAACTATTTCAGTAGGCTTATGACTGGTCTCCTTTTACCTGCTTATATCACCTGCATTCTACTGTTCCCAAAGTGCTCAGAATGATGTCTCCAAAACCTGAGAGCGATCACTCAGTCCCCTGGTGGGAACCCTTCATGGCCTCTCACCTCCCATTCTTACCACAGCCTACAGGGTCCTCCGTGTCCTGGGCCCTCACTAGACCTCAGGCGTCATTCTGCCACTCCCTCCTTGCCTGTTCTGCTCCAGGCTTGCCCACCTCCTCCCTGCTCCTCGAACATGCCAAGCTCAAATGGTCCCAGGGTCTTTGCCTCTGCCTGGAACACTTGCTCCTTATCCCCGGCTCTCTCCTTTAGCCCTTCAGGTCTAAGTTCAAATGCCACCTTATCAGAGAGATCTTTCCTAACCACCCCATATAAAATCCCTCCTCCATATTTCCTTTACCCTTTACAAGTTTTTTCCTTCAGAACCCTTCTTATCATCTCTCATCTTCCATGTTTGTTTATTATCTCTTTCCCACCCTAAGAATGTAAGCTCAGAAGACCAGGGACTTTCATCAGGGGAAAGTGATTCAGAGGCAGGAAATTCAGTCATGGGGTGGAGCTTCCAGAGAGGTTCTGCCTACACACTGGCATCCTGTGTCTCCACACAGGGTAGTGAGGGGAAGGGAGGAGATTACAAATCCTTGAAATCAATCTTTTTTCCCCCCCTTTAGTAAATGCAAAGAGGTAGTCAACGTTACCACTTAGGCAGCAGTGGCAAATATTGCTGTTGTGGACCAGAGTGCAAGAGAAAGTCAAAGAGTGGACAAAGTCAGTGTTTTATAATTGGATCAATAGAAACTATAATCACTATTATTTGATAATTGCTCCGCTGTCATTATGCTGCAGCATTGCACAAATTAATACTGTTCATACTGAGCAGTATGAACATTATTTGCCTTTGTTGTCTTCTCATGTGAAACTAGACAAACAATCACCATCCAACTTTGGACTCTGATCACGGACATTGATTCCAAACAATGCTGACGCCGCAATTCAGTGAAATTTAGGATCACTACCACTACTTGTGATCTTAACTTTCAGTTCTATAAATGGGATAGATAGCTATCACCTATCCTAAGTATAATGAAAAAATTACTTTCTTGGTGGTAAGAACCTTCATTATTTAATTGGCTGTATGGCGGATGTCCTATCTTACATTATCAAAACATCGAGTTTTGTTAAGATTCTGAGTGGTGAAGTTTTGGCTTATAAAAATAACCCATTTAAATTTTAACAGGTTGTCTTCAATTTCTTTCCAAAGGAGTATCTCGAATAATGGGAGGAGCCAACAGGCTGGAGTGTAGTATATTTTTGAGCAATGTCTTACAGTGAGCCTCAAAGCACCGCTGGTCCCCGTAGCTAGCCCTCTGATTCTGTACTCCATCTATACATGGTCCATACCAGGTCTATACTGGAGTTTCATGGATACACTAAGCTGGCATCATGTAGAATGATGGCAGATTACACAAACTTAATGTTTATTTAAATCTTTACTTAAATTTGCTTTAGGTCCTTTTCTACCTCATTACCACACAGAACTTGTATCCTAAAATTTGCGCAGAGATGTGTTTTACAATAGCAATAAGTAATACCATCTTATGTTTGGTAATTGCAATCATTGTTGCTTTTGTTGTGGTCATCCATGTACAATGCTTGGTGTCAGTCTATTTACCTCTTGTAAAAAAAAAAAAAAAAGTAATACCATCTTGCTACCTGTGTATCTCAAATGATTTTAGACTTTCACTTAAGTCAACTGCAGAACACATGATTCTATGACAAGATAAGAAATTGTGTTTTTGGACCACAAGTTAAAGGCTTGTAAATCATTGTCAAAAAAACAAAACAAAACAAACCTACTTTACAGTGGCATTTTTCAAGAAAAGTTTCAGGAAATATCAAGATTTTCTAGTAAATATACATGAATTCATTTGCAAATAAAAACAAATTTACTAATCATTAGCTTTATACTGCTTTTGGAAAGCATGTCTATATAATTTGCCTAAACAGAGAGAGCAGTGTTAAGAGTAAAAGGGGGTGTCATTCATACTTATGTTGACATAACAGGCGTAGAATGAAATTATCCCAGACAATAAGGCAAAAAAGGGTCTTAACAAAATTCATTCTATTTTAATATTAATTTAGTCTCCAACACTTTACAGCCTTTCTCTCCAAGAAATATTCCTGCATGCTAAGAAAGAGATAACAAAGTTAAGAAAAGGCATATAGCAAGATCAAAGGGACAGATGTAAAACAAAATAAAATAACTTTTCAGATTAAAGAAGAAACATTTTAATTCAGCCCAGAATAATCAAGGCTGAATAAAAATGGGACTGAAATTTTAAAATCAGAAAAAGCACTGGTAAAATTAATTCTGCTTTTCCCCTAAGCCCTAACTTAGCAGGATTAAGACACTCCTCGCATTTCAAAAGGTTTTTTTTTTTTTTGATAAATGTAGATGAAACACTATTTTATGGAGTGAGCAGAAAATTTCTGGGGCTCAATAATTTGAAATATAAAGACTGAAAATGTAGACGGAGTTAATATCCTCACAAGTATGCATGAGTGACAGCCCCATTCATGTTTCTCTCTTGAGTATAAATGGCTTAAAGACAGAGATCATAAATAACAAATGAAAAATACTAAATGCTCAAAAGATAAATAATAATACTAACTGCTCAGTAAATGTTTTTGGAATATCTAACAGAATATTTTTAAAAGAAGGCTATTCATGCTCACTGCACAGTGTCCTATAATGCAACTCTGCTGGGGGGGGCCACCGAGAAAACCTAAAGTTGATTACATCTTTTAGTCTACTCAGAACAAGAATACTTTTCCATATACAAACCACAGTAAGAGACCTAAAAGAAAGCAGTCCTCTTCCTTTTCTTGAGAGAAAGAGACATAATTTCTGTATCAGAGGATTTCATAGAAAAAGTATTTCAGAACTAATGCTTACGATCTGAATTATGAGCATTTTCAAGAACTGTAGCATCATTACCTTCTGCCCTCAGTTTCCAGACAGAGAGCTGGGGTCGGTGCAGGATAATGCCTGCTGCTGGGGTTGGGGGGCGGCTAGTGCGGTGATCAGGACTTTGGGGCCAAGCCAACTGGGTTAAAAGCCCATTCTACCATATCCCCGTGGATACCTTCTGGCAACCTCCTTATCCTCTCTCTGAACCTGAGTTTTCCACTCTATAAGTAGGAATAACAATGGTGCGAACCTCCTAGCGTTGTTAACGATCCAATGATAAATATACATAAAGCATTTGAAAGTGGATCAATCTGGCACATCATGCCAAAAATGTTACTTGTATCACTGTTAAAAAGTGAATGTTTCTTTGGTGTTGATTCTTATGACTAGTGGCTGACTCATTTCAGATATGGGTCCCTTTCTTGCCATGGTCATTCATTCAAATGAATTCTCTAGTAGGGTTTTCTCTTTTTATAAACTAAAAATGTTAAAGGAGTGTATGAACTCCTGGATCGATGAGATGACATGAATTCTCCTAGCGTCACATTTGCTTCTTTAGTGCACAGATGGCCGAATAAAATCTGCTTTGACTGCACCTTCATCTGGCACATGAAGGATCCGAGAGCAGCGGCTTCCTCAGATTGACAAGGAGCCGATTTTGACTGACTGGTCTCATCGGCACACCAGACTGTGCCGGCAGAGAATGAAGCCCACTGGGAGGAAACATCAGGGAAGGCAAGGAAGCCGTGACGCTGTCCAGCCCGAGGCGACAGCTGTCCCTTTATATGCGAGAGGCAGGGGACAGGCTTCAGCAAAGGGGAGCCGCAGAGCAGCAAAATGATCTTGATGACTAGTGACACTGCCCTGCAATTAGATTTTCAAAGACAAGGAAAAAGATTATAAAGCTCTTCAGTGCCTTTCACATAGAACTGCCCCTGCTTGGGACATTTTAGTGCCCGTTCTTCCTGCAACGTCATCAAAAACAGGTTCGTTGTATCTGCAGGATACTGAAAAGAGTTAATGGCCGGAGCAGGAGCTCTGCTGGCTTCAAAGTTCAAAGGTACATGCGCTCAGACTCAGGCACACAAATTATTCCCTGGGAGTAATCTTCAGTGAGTTGCTAGGAGATGACCGGTTTATGTTTTCCTTTGATTATAGGGCATAACCGCCCCACTGTCAGAATGCCAGAAGTTAAAAAAAAAAAAAAAAAGGCAGTGATTGCTTAAGAATCATTTTTTCCTGTTACTTGCAGTGAAGTGTTGAAACCTGGACTGTTTTGCATGAAGGGAGGAGATTAAGGGAGCCACGAAGATAAATGTAGTAGAATTTTAAGAATTGTTATCTGAGCAGGGCCAGTATTTCTCCACATGCCAATGTGGTTGGCATGTTACCAGTGTTTAATACATATTATTTGTTTAATCAAATGGAATCATAATTTTTAGTAATTTCTTCAAAAATAGTATGATAGTATCATGCATAGATACAGTGGGTGGCTTATGGCTTAAAAGAAGTGCTTACACGTACATGGAGGAGCCTAGCGTGGGTCAAAAGAGATATGGTTCCACGAACTGAGGAGGATAATTAGCTCAATCCTCTGGATTGAAGTAAAATAAAAAGAGAAAAGACTGTAACCCTTCTGGCCCCAAGACTAAGGCTCATTTCATTACGCCATACCGTCTTCTGTACATACTGTATATGTACAGCTATATATGCTGTGAGCTACAGAATTCTTTCTCTATGAGATCTAACATGTTGTAGTGATTGAAACTGACAACTTGGGTGTAAACAATAACTCTTACAACTTATTAGCTGCGGGACTTGGGGTGAATTACTTACATGCTCTGTGCCTCAGTTTCCACAACTATAAAATGGGGGAAATGAGAGTTCATACCTCACAGGATTAGTGTGAGGATGGAATGAAATAATATGTGTAATATACTTAGAAAATAATATGCTTAGGAAAGTCCCTGGCACTAAAAATGATTAAGGGACTATAAGCTATCGTTTTCACTATGATTATGAACATTATTTTATTGCACGCAGAATATAGCTCATTACCACCCAAGAGTTAGAGGATCAGGTATATGAAACTTCAAAAGGTTGGAAAGCCACACGTTTAGTTAAAAAGAGCAGGCTTGCCAAAGTAGGAAAAGCTCAAGGAAGCCAAGAGAAAGCTGAGGTTTTCTTAAATCTCCTGTCTTGGTAGCTGTTGACTATCACCTTACTCTCAGAGATGGTTACAAATTTGGTATATACGTGCTCCAGGCTACCTAAGGTTAGCTACATATTAATCAGATTCTGTGCACAAGGACATCTATGTTTATTCCACTTAAAAGTCACGTGGTCCCGAGTGTTAAGCAACAGACAGTGCACTTTTCTGGGATTTGGGAGAACCTGGGATCCAGGTTCTATTTGCTAACTGGGTGGGATCTTTCTACCTTTGTGGACTTCCGTGTGTCCTCATTTGCAAATGAGAGAGTTGGACTTCTAGACGATGTTTCCTTGATCTCCACAATTCGTAATTTTCTGATTCCTCTTTGGAAGAGCAGTCCTGTGCTACAATTTCCTTTGCAGGTTAGTTCTACGCAAACCTGCCCATGTGGAAACGCAGAGTTTGAAAACAGGAACCGTTAGATGATTTATTTTTGCTCTACAGATGAGTCATACTCTCTACAAATGTATTATCAAATTCCATTAAATAGCGAGTTTGCCCAGTGACTCTAAAAGAGAATCTGGTTTTCCAAAAATCAGCTTGTCTGTTGTCTATTGCATAAATAAAGGTGTGCCATAGAGTTCTTAAATGGTGCATTTTAAAAACTACTCTGGCAAATCATTTTCTTAGAGAGAGGTGACAAAAAAAAAAAAAAAGGGAGGAAGGAAGAAAGGAAGGAAGGAAGGAAAGAAGAGAGGGAGGAAGGAAGGAAGAAAAGGAAAATTCAGTCTTTTCTGATTTGGAGAAGCAGCAGGTGCAAGTCACAGCTCTGGTACTAAATCGAGAAAGCTCCTTAGAGAATGACGTATACAGACTTGCCTGCAGTATTTTTATAAAGGCTCTCAAACCAGCACGAACCACACACCGTAATTAATTATTAAATGTGATCCAGGCTGGGCAGTCTATGCTAACACAATTCAGATACGTTTTTCCCTCCAGCATTTGGTTATCAGTTATGTGATGTATAGAGTAACAGTTATAAGGATCAGTTTCTGCAACTCCATCCCTCAACCTACTTTTATTGTAAATAAACCAGACAAGGGGGGAAAAAAAGGCAAAGGGAGAAAGTGCCATGTTTCAAGAACATTTGTCTTGATATTTTAGTGACAAGCTTAATCTAATTAATTGTATTTGGCTCTGACTAGCTTAGCATAAGGTGTTAGCTTTCAGCTGCAAGAGGGTAGCACTTGACGAAGTGAGAAATCCTCCTTTGATCGTTGAAATCATCCAGGATGCATTTCTCATCTGTTTTTGAAAATGAAAGCTCTCGTAATATGTGACAAAAAAAGAAAAAGATCACTTTTCTCATCCATAATAATGGAGTTCGGTAGGAGACTGTAGCATGGTTACCACCCATGGCAGAGACACCTAGCTGCCCTCTCATGCCCAATCTCTCCAAGACTACGTTTCTCAGTTTTCCTTCCTTTGTGATTAAAGTTTGGCTGGTGAGTGTGAAAAGAATTATGTGTGCACCCGCCAAGGGGCCAGGTTCTTACAGGGAAGGGGGTGCCTTCTGCTTCCCCTTTGTTTCCTCTCTGCTGGCTGGAATGCAGACCTGGAGCAGCCATCTTGACCATAAAAGGGAAGCCGTATGTTGAGTGTGGAGGAAAGAGACCGGGCCCCTGGTAATTACGGCAATACCAATCTGCGCTTTCATACGAGTGGGCAACGAACATCTCCCTTATTTAAGCCTCTGTTATTTTGGATCTTTAACAGCACTGAGCTTTTATCCCAATGAGTGGACTACCATGGTTGGAATCCAGCAAATCATAATTTCTCATTCAATTTATATTCATGCATAGTTATAAGGAGAACGTCTCCAATTTTATAGTAAATTTTATTTTCCTTCTAATTGTCACAGATTGAGTGAAATGTTGGCTAGCAAATATATTCCTGGTGGCACTATAACCCCTGCATCTGTTTCAAAGATCTTATTTCCTTCCTTCCTTCTTACCTTCCTTCCGTTTTTCCTTCCACTCCTCCTTGAATGTCTTATCATCTCCATTGGACTATAGATTCCTTCAGGTCAAGACCTACATTCCATGTTCCAATGTTTACTATCCCATGTCTAAACACAATGTTTTGTACATAAAAAGTTCGGAGTGAGCCTTTGTTTGAAGAAATACTCCAAAGACATGCACAGAGCTGTATTAATTTTTAACATTACTATGCATTAATTGAATTCCTGAAATGAACAATTTGAAAACAAGTGCCTAAATTAAATATAAAATTTAATTTCTAAGTTTCCAGACAGATATTATTAATCACTAGTGATAACACATTTAAAGAAGAAGTTCAGTGGAGTTTGGAGTGATTCAATACCTCAAGAAACAGCCCTAGGCACAACAAATGGTAGCATGATATATTAAATAAGATGGAATTCTTAAATCCATAAAGCCTTTAAGTATAAAGCACTTCAAGCCCATTATTTATTCCCTTATTGATCATTTCCAGTAAAAATTAAAGATTAAGAGGGCCAAGAACCATAAAAGGCAAAATATCCATGGAATGTCTTAAGGGAAACAAAATGATTTATTCTGAGGTTTAGAAAATAAGTTTTAAAAATGCCTTAAATTCCTTATTTTTTCCTGAATTCTTCCTTTTTCCTGAGTTGATATTATAACAGTAGATTCTGATTATTCACATATAATGTAAACATTCTTTACAAATGAGAAGATTGCTACAACCAAATAATGAATCAAGTTGTATTTTACCTTGTGTGTACTGCATTGTGTATAGAGTGTATTCTGTCTTTGCAATGCAGGAACAGGGACAAAGTTAAGGTTTCTAGACATTTGGAAAATTTTTTCAGAAACATTTCTCAGCCAAGAAAGGCATTACCTTTGCAGTGGGGATGATTCTAGAGTTCCTGGTCTATCTCCCTCATGGGGTTGGTCAGAGGCTAAAGTGAGACAATCTAGGACAATGTACACACTGTGAACAAAAAATCAGCTACAATGAAAACTAACTTACTAATTCCTTCTCCTCCCTCCAGCCCCACCCTGCACTCTTTCAAGTACCATAGAAATGTTTGATCTATAATCTATCTGTAGACAAAAATCACCACGGTAATTGAATTGGTGCCCTAACTTTCTCAAAGAATAACAACAGGTAGCGGCTCTTTGAAGCTTGTGTAAGCAAACTTTCTGGAGCAACCAGTGAAAGTCCTGCCCTCGTTCCTGTTTTGTCACTTTTAATTGGAATTTTGATCCAGATGTGAAATGCAAACGAGGTTGAGAACCAAACAATTATGGAGAAAGAATTTTGGGGGTATAACCAGAAGATGAACCCGAGGCCACAGTTTCAAATAAACCAAGTATTTTACCGTAAAGTAGAAGAAAAAAATACCCAGATCTTTCTGGAGAGAAAAATGGTTTCTGTATTGACATGCACTGAAAAAAATGAGGAAAACAAGAACTTTTTTAGGAGACTAAACCAATCACCTGAGGAAAAGCCCCGTTCCAGAGAACTGAGGTCTTCCTCTTAGAAATTATAGACTTTTATTCCTATGTTGCTCAACTTCCAAATAATTTAAAGAAAACTATCGTGCGAGATTATAATTTTTCTCCAGAACAGCTTTCTTAATGGTAGTAGAATGTAGTAAGGGAGAAAAACGAGAAGTTGTTTGGATTTTAGCCAAAACAATAATTAAAGTCCCACGTAATTATATAAATGGGCACCGTTGATACCTGTCAAAAGGTCATGAGTTCTGTAACAGCTGTTAGAACAAATCGTACTTCAGAATAATCTGCAAAAGATAAATAGAAAGGAGATCATGTTTTGTCACTGGCCCTAGACAGGGTGATGAAACAGCTATGACCATGTTGTCAGGGAAGAATGTGTTACTTTTTGAGTTTTGTTTTTTTTAAATGAAAGTATAATGAGATAGGAGAGTTCCTAATTCTTTGGATCTCAAAGTGCTTCTTCAATCCTAATCAGCTATGAACAATTAGATTTATTTTAAATTATTATTATTAACATGGTTATTTAATTAGAAAGTGGTATTATTTGGAAAAGTGTTTCTGGAACTTATTCTAATTGAGTTTAGCATGACACAGCTATGTTGCCTTTCTGGATATCTTTAGAGGTGTGGAAATCCTGAATATCACTTCAGCCTTGGCAGAATTGTGCTCTACAATTAGTCTGTTTGTGGCATGTGACTGGTGATAAAAAATAATCAGGCATGGATCATAAGTTATTCTGGGACAGAATTTTGAGAAAGCTGTTGAAAGAGTAGGACTTGAAAGAGAGCAGAGAGGTCCTTTCCCTTCATCCCTGTGCTGGGCCTAAGAACTTCATCTCCTTTTCCCTTTAACTAATGGCTGAAGCATTGAGAATACTTGATATTAAGTGTCTACTCACCAGAAACACCTGAGCTTTTCTTAACCCTCCTTTACTGTTACCCAAAACTCTACCCAAAATGGGCACCCGAAGTGCCAGAAAAATAGCCAGTTTTGTAAGACTCAGTATAATTTTATTTTGTGTAATAGCTGAAGTGGGCCAGAGCTGAATTTCACATCATCATGGAGGGAAGAAGGAAAATATCTGAGAAATTAATCAATCCCAGAGCCACTTAAAGGTATATTGTATTTTGGGCACAACTTTGGCCATAAAGGTAAGCACCTGAAATAACACAGATGCCTTCTTGCTGGAGAGTAGCAGGAACTTCACTGAAAACACAAAGAAAAGGATTCTTTTGCTCTATCTCCCTTAAGAACTTTGAAAACAATCTTATGTTTTTGGAGAATAAGATCAATTTAGTTTGAATTACAGATCACATAGAACAGGGTATGTTCTAATAATCTTAAATCTAGGTAGTAGATGTTAACAGAGCAATCTGTTTCTATGAGGATGGTGAGAAAATAATTATGAAGCTTTACAGGAAGCCAGGAGGAAAAAAAAGATCCAATGCACCAGTATAAGTGTGTTCGAATACCTAGAAGCAGCAGAGATGCTGATTTGCCTTAAGAACTACCAAGTCATATTCCATTAATTTCCTTAGAATAATTTCCAGTGTTTGTTAAGGCATACAGAATCTGGAGGCTCGAGGTGGGAACTGTGTCTTATTCACACTGGAAATTTTATAGCTTTGGGGAGTTTTGTAATGCTTCCTTTTTAAGCATGCATCTTTCTAGTTCAGTGATCTCTGTAGAGCTGAGGAAGAAACAGTAGAGTTCATAGTCACAGAGCAGGACGTTAACCTTGCTTCTGTGATGTAAAGGTCCTGGGTTCATAAGGAGCGAGGAGAAAGTGGCAGTATATTAATCCATAGACTAGAGGTGCACTGCGGCCTCATATTTTTAATCACTTTACTTACTTTAAACTTTTCTTGGTGTGCCATGTACACAAAGGGTAGATACCCAGGAAATAACAATTTTTAGTGTTTTTAGCATTTCTGTGTTAGCAAATTACTTGAATACTCCAGGTCATTTCACTCCTCTATTCTGAAGGCCAATTTCTTTACAGTTGGACAGCAGGAAGCTGTTTCAAGGGTATAAATTACCTTTCATTGTTTCAACTTCCAAGTAAAGTTAACAATCCAAGAAGCTTAGTTTTAAAAAAATCTTGGGAGAAAAAAAAAAGATCTTGGGCTTCTTGACTTACATATAGCATCTTTGGCTTTTTTTCAGGATGCTTGGGTGTTTTAAGAAAAAAAAAAAAGACACCATAACTTTAGATCTTAAGTTGTGCTGGGACCACTTTGGTGTGTTTTTATTGATTACTTGGGAGTATTTTTATGCACAGAGAGTGAAAGAAGACAAAGGAATGAGCAGCTAGTTAATGGTCTTCATAGCTACCAGAAGGAGCTCGTTATCCTTCAACAGCAAATATTTTCTGGAGTGCTGTGGTATTTGCAGAACTGACCTAACAGTTTCCTAATGCAACATCCAATGATCAGATCCATACTTTGTCTCTGAGATCTCAGGTAGAGGTACCTAACCTAACTCTCCTACTTCTCCTCACCATCATTTACACTGTTGCCAGAGGGCTCTTCCTAAAACCTAGCCCAATTATGTCACTCCTTCCAAAACTTCTCAGGGCTCTCTGTTGTCCAAGGTCAACTCCTAACAATTTAGTGTGACTGTAAGGCCATCCCCTGATCTGACGCCATCCTTCTTTTCCAATCTCATCTTCCACCATGCCCCTCATTTCAGCCATGTCTACCTGCTCTTCCTCAAACCCACCATGGATGGTCATGCTGTTTTCCCAATCTGGGTATAGAATTTCCTTAACCTTTGGTTTCCCTAACTCCCACCCATTCTTAAAGGCTTCCCTTTCCCTAATTAATTACTCTTTCTTTCTGTGCTTTTTAAAATGTTTTTAATCTGTTCAAATCCTGTAACATACAATTTATTTTCCCCCAGGCAAAAATAGTCTCTGAAATCATGCGCGTATTCCTCATAACCTCAAACACAGAAAGAGACTCTAAAACTGGCTTGTTCATATGCCTGATGCATTGACTGTCATTATTCTTTCTATGTTCTCAAAACACTCTCCTTTGGCAATACTAGAATACTTATCTATTTCATGTCTGTCTGTTTCTCTCACTGTGATACATGTGAGATTAAGGCTAATTTCTTTTTCACTGTTTATCTCGCATTCCATCTAGTTCAGCACCTTGCACACCTTACGTGCTTAGTACATTTTTTTAAAAAGTGAGTCACATATAACATTGTGTTGCCAGTTTATATTTTAATGGAGAGCCTTTTTTTAAAAGCAATTGCAGTAAATCTTTGACTAGTTCCATAAAAAGATTTAGACATCTATTTTCGAGCATTTCTCCTGTTAATATTTACAATGAACTTCAGCCTTCTGTGGGTCAATAGCTATCAACCGTCACAGCCTGCTCTCATCCAGTAGTTACAAAAGGGTGGGAATTATCCTGCAAAAAGCACCATGCTGCAGAGATTCTAGTTTGGGATTATTACCACTGGTGCTGACTATTCTAGCTAATTATTTGTGTTCAAAAGAGAATCTTCATTTGATAAAGTTTCTAAATGTGGGTTTCTGACACCTACCACATAGAATTCTATTCCAGAGGATGAAACAAAATGTGACATCCTAATACAGTTTCTAGAAGAGCTTCTTTCAGGGAGTTACTTAATCTCTCCAAGTCTCAATGTCCTCACCTATAAACTTGTGAATTACAGCTTTATAGTAAGAGTCCCAAAAGGTAAATTAATAGAAATTCTGACTCTGTGCCTGGGTATAGCATTGATCATTAAATATTACCTATTGTTGTATTTATCACTTTTTTGCTATTGTTCATAGAGTTCTTGTAACTACTACTATTAATTTCAGGGTCATCATCTCTGTCATTTTAATTCCATTTTATCAAACAAATTATCATATTAATCTTTTGATTGGTTTGCCTATCTCTAGTCTTCCCTCTCATGTCTCTCAATCCCTCTTTCCATCTCTCTCTCTTCCTTGATTTGATGGTGCAACTGTTGCAAGGTTAATCTTTTGAAAAGGACCAGTGACTTCACATTATCTATTTATACATTCCAAATCAAGTCCAGCACAATATGTTCCCATCATAATTTTCAAGATGTTATATTCCATTTCCCTTCTCATATTCTGTTCTTTAGCCAAACTGGACTTTTGGCTGCTCATTTTTATGCACATTTTATGTTTCAGCCTTCGAGTTAAATAGGCACATTTTAACTGGGCGCCTACCATGTTTCTGACATAGTTCTGGGTCTCAGGGGTGCCCAGATCATCAAAACCAGTCCCTGTCTCCCAGGAACGCATGACTGGTGTGGTGAGGCAGATATGATTTTGAGTCACATCTTTTATATGTTTCCTCCATTGGGATTACTCCTAATCACTCTTAAAATCACACGCATTCTTGGAGGTCCACGTCAAAGTTGCCTGCTGTATATATAACATAAATTGCCTGCTTTCATTTAAGTGAATATAATTCCTTGTCTTCACCACTTTATCTTGTCTTACTTTCTGTTATTTGTGTTTATGTTTTCTTGAGGGCAAGGACCATGCTTTATTCACTTTCGTGTTCTTCATTGTGCCTTATACATAGTAGACTTTCAGTTAATACTGGTTGAATATCAAAGGAACGTATTAGTAGAATTTTATTTTAAATAGAAAAAAACCCAGAGTTTTCATGGATCATTTTTAAAAGATCTATCCCCTAAGATACTTAATCTAACAAAGCTTACTTGATAGGAACTCTGTGCTACTTAAGCTAAACAGATGATAGTTTTGGAAACCACGTTAGAGACTTAAGTATGGAGAGATATATATACACATATAACTTGACTTAGGTTGAGTGAATAAGGAGATTGATTGCCTATTTTCTTGATGTTCTTTTCTTGTCTGTTTGTCCTATAAGCATATATATATTAATATATTAGAAAATCATAGAAACAGATGCAAGACAAATATTATAGAAAGACACAAACATAAAGATAAATATAGTATGGGAGCCTGGAGATTGACCAGGAATTTCAGAAATAGAAGTAGTAAAAATGTGTCTGGGAGGAGGGTCTGTTTTTAGCACATTTGGACACACATCTTTAAATATGAGACACATTTCTGGAAAGAACGTAGGGTCCTGTGAGTGAAGTATTGGGTTGCCTTGTTTTATATTTACTTGAGGCTATTCTAGAGAAACAACAAAAGTGTGAAGGGAAAGCAAAACCAAATGAGTTTGGTTTTTTGAGATATTAAATGTGCTTCTAATCAGATCTGGATCCCTGAACAGATGCTGCCACAAAAGCAGCAGCATCTGGAAGCCTGCACACTTGTTCCCCCCTTCATACTCCTCGGCGTTGTTTCCATGGTTACTAAATGAGTCACTCACTTCAGTCAACACTGATGTGATATAAACAGCTTCATCCAAGCAAATTCTCTTCCCCTCTGGAAAGTCGACAGATTATTAAGGAATGTCCTCAGTTTGCATCAATGGTGCTATTACTTCGGTGCTCCCGATTACACAATTACGGCTAGCTAAATAGGTGTGTCGGAGTCAACATATTGTGTTAATGGCTTACTATCAAAGTAACAATACTCACATACAAGAGGAAGTTAGGAGGATTTTAATAAATTCAGTAATTGGCTTTTATTATACTCTTGGCATTTAAATGAGTCAATTTTATTTGTTTATTTCAATACTTTTGATATTTTTCAAAGTTAGTGAAAAATTAATGATTTTTGTTACCAGATTACCAAATTAAGCCTTTTATGAGATCATACCTACATTAAGAAAGAAATGCCTGAAGAGATTCATTTCATTTCAATAAGCTTCTTTAACCAAATGTGTTCATTAGGACACAAGCCTTATTTATCAAGGTTATTAAACCATTATGCAACAATAAAACTTGATTTCCGATTAATGTCCCATGATTAGGCATATTTTATTTTGATAAAACCAGGTTTGCTATACATTTTAAGATAAAGTAAGAGGAATAGCTTGTTCAGGAAAAATAATTAAACCCAAATAAAATCACCTCAATCACTGTTTTGAATTACTGATTAATGTTTGCCCCTGAATCTGCTCCAGACAGGTTTTATGCTTTCTTTGATGACTAACTCTCACAGAAATATGATTTACTTTTAAGATTAAACACACCCTGGTGGTACAATCCTTGACAAGGGGTCTGATGTTAAAAAAACACTTGAAATATACATGGTCAATGCCTTAAAATTAATCTGAGTTTTAGTAAACCTATGGAGAATAACTTTTGTGGACATTTTTAGAAAGTTCAAAAAATGATTTTTATTCCAAAAACAAAGTGTTTGTATTTTGGGTCTGTGGGTTTATCCAACCTTCCCAAGAATAGGACTCAGATAAGGTTCTGTCTTCCATTATGGGGACCAGAAGATCTACCATAGTGCCAGTGCCTGCGTTCCCTAAAAAAGCCCATTGCATGGTATATGGAAAAATGTGGCCATGAATTGATGATTGCCTGGCTCTATCATCTGTCACCTAGGCAAACGTTTTCACCTGCTGTGGACCCTTGGCTTGCCAAATAAAACTGTATTTGTGGATGGGGATCACTTGAAAATATTTTGCTAAGGTTCTGTCTTTGCCATTCTGTCTAATTCTGGTCATCGGGATGAATCTTGTGTTCTAGGTAAATACTGGTGATATTTCTTTTAGTGTAAGCATTCTTGTCTCTTCCATGGTGGTTGATAAGACTTTTCGGTGAAGCAGCAAAACTATAGGGCTTTATTTCTAAATCTGGTTAACCAAATGAATCCTGCCTTCATCTCGTCATCACAGAATGATGCACAATAGCACTAGTTATTTTCATTCCAAGTTCTAAGGTTAATCATGGTGATTCTCAAATCAGGAAGAAAATATATTAAGATACAGTGCTACTTACTGGTCTCCTGTGAGACTACACAAGTCTCTCTATTAAATAGCACTATTAGTGTTGGGTTCAGTGCCTTGGAGATGGGCAGACAGATGCAAATCCCTGGCCGCTCGGGAAGGAGGCAGAGGGGATGGCTGTGTTCCCGGCCACATTCCCCCGCATTCACACCATGCTGGTCACACGTTAGGAGCCAAATGCATGTTTTCTGAGGGACTAAGTGGGACAGTAGATGAAGTCAGCCCTCCAGTCTCTCCTTCCTCAGCTGCGGAATAGAATGATGATATCTATTTACCACTGACTGTGTGAGAATTAGATAATATATGTAAAGTGTTGAGCGTAGGGTACAGCATACGATAAGAATTCTGTGACTGGGAGTTGCTTATCTTGTACATCAAGGCCTTATCTCCGATTCATAGAAACTGCTTCTTTGTTTCCTATTCTCCTTTATTTTCTTATGTGGTAAAGTATAAGTTCTACCAGTATTAAACAAGTATACTCAGAATAAAGCTGCTAACACTTTAAAGTCTGTATACTTGAAAAACAAAAGGACTCCAGATGTTTCATTGACTTTCTACCCAGCTCTCTCCTAGCCAGCCAAGCAAATCTCTGCTCTTTCAGAGGACTGTCCTCTAAGGGGCTAGAGACAGGATTTCCTTCTGCATTTTCTCTGTCCTTCCAGTTTCTGAATAAGTAAAGAGCAGAGCTAGATGCTTAGTGCTTCCTCTGTGCCTTGTCCTTATGTTAAACTGATTCGGGGAGAACACCCCTCACCCTCAGGTCAAATGATGGCCGCAGTTCTGTAGGCAAGTGGATCACAAATACACAGGGTCAGTTAATTCTAGAGAATCATCCGATCTAACGTTTGCCCAGATCGCTAGTTTCCAGCCTGTGAAATACAAGGAATAACGCATATCTTCAGTTTCCTGGGAAGACACTTTATTACTCTTTCTCTTTTTCTTCTTACTTAGTCTAATGACTCATATTCCAGGTGGTTCTGCCCAGTTTTAGAATTATCATGATCTACTTTGTAGGAAAAAAAAAACCCCATAACATTTCATGTACGGTATAACTTAACGTAGTTTTTTTGAGGGAATGAGCAAAATCCAACACTCAATGCAGAATTTCTGGCTCCTTTAGCATTAAGAGATAGAAAATTTTTAGTATTTATCATTGGGTTGTATTGTAATTTACTTATTTAGTGTAAACTCCCTGTGCAGCTAATTAATTTACATTTTCAAAGAATACTTAATGAATGGGAACAATATTCTCAAAACAATGAAGTAAAATAAGTAAAATTGAAGATGCAAATCAATGCAGTGTAATTCCAATTTTGTTTTTTAAAAAGGTTACTATGAGATTTTTTTAAGAGCAGGAGAAAAATATCTCCAAATGTTCATTTCATCATCTCTCGGGTGGGTTGAATTTTTGTAAAAGTCATCTTTTTCTTTTTTGTGAAGCATGCCTTCTTCCACTCAGGGGGACACTGTCAGGACAGCCAAGAAACTTTAAGAAGTCATGCTTTAGCTCTTATGAATCTCCACAAATAAAGGCAATGTATGCATGTGATGAATTGTAATAGAATACTGATGACTCAGCATTTCTGACGAGCAGTCCTTGAGCAAGTCCCTTTTAAGTTCCTCCAAGAAAGGACAGTCAGAGATTCCTCATGTGAACTGCTGCAACCCAGCTTGCAGTAGGCGGTTTGCAGCTAGAACCCAGGAATAATAGCTCAGCTCAGGACCCTGCCCCAGAAGTCACAGGCTTGAGGAGGTCCAGGCTTTAAATGCTGTCCCACCTTTGGAGCCGGGCTTCCGGGCACCTGCCTGCCTGCTGGAACAGGTGAGCAAATATCAACCACCTTGAAACCTGGAAGGGGCTTTATCCTGACTTAGCTGCACATCAGTGTTCTACCCAAATTCCATTGTTACTGATAAAATGTCATGCTGATATATATTTTTTTAATTGATGTTATCTGCTTACTGGATATTTTTCCTATGAAAACCACTAAACAGGTCATTCCCTTCTATTAGGGAACAAATGACTCATGCCACTCACTATTTTGTATCTTTTTCTCATGGTCAAGTATCCATATTCTTTAACTGGCTGTTTTAAAAAACCAAGTCCCATTGGTTAATTTAAATCCTTCCTTCACCTAGGATATGTAAAACTTACTTTGATACACAGTGGCATCTGGACAGATTCGAATACAGAGGCTCCAGTACTGCCCACCTAATATGGGAGGAGCTGGAACTCAGAACAGAACTTTCCTCCAAATGGAAAACAGCTCAGATGGTTAATGCAAATGAGGAATTTCAATTGTCTTTGAACATAGCATAATGCAAAATTACCGTCTCACAAATCACTTTCGCTTGTACCTATGTATGAAAAATTTATAAAATGTCTTGCGTTGTCATACCTAACTAAGCCTCTTGGTATTTCCTTTTTCAGCAGGATTCTCTTTGTCTTTTTTTTTTTTTTCTTAATTAATTAATTTATTTTTGGCTGCGTTGGGTCTTTGTTGCTGCACACAGGCTTTCTCTAGTTGTGGCGAGCGGGGGCTACTCCTCGTTGTGGTGCGTGGGCTTCTCATTGTGGTGGCTTCTCTTGTTGTGGAGCACGGGCTCTAGGCTCACGGGCTTCAGTAGTTGTGGCACGTGGGCTCAGTAGTTGTGGCTTACGGGCTCTAGAGCACAGCCTCAGTAGTTGTGGCATGCAGGCTTTGTTGCCCCGTGGCATGTGGGATCTTCCCAGACCAGGGATCGAACCCATGTCCCCTGCATTGGTAGGCAGATTCTTAACCACTGCGCCACCAGGGAAGTCCCATTCTCTTTGTCTTTACACAAAGTCTGATGCAATGACTAAGCACTGACTTTTAGAAAGTGGAATTTCTCTCTCTCTCATTCCGCCTCTGTTGCTGTCTCTTTCTGGGTGTACTCTCAAATCCGTGTGCAGATGGAGGACTAAAAGTGTCACACAGATCGTTACTGTAGATCATGAGTAATAAATTCCACAGTGTGATATCTGTGCCCTGATATCGGACCTGCTTTCTTGAAAAATATGCACATTTAAAACCCGATTTACAGTTGAGGAAGTCAAAATTTTCCTTTTAAAAGTAATATAGGAGTAGAAAATGGAAAGTTCAGTGGAGATTGGTGATCTTATAAATTGCCTGCATAGGAATAAGTAACTCCAGGGCTTTCTGCAGCTCTCCAAATTCAGAACAATCACGGGGACCCATGAAGTTTTAGGAAAACTCATTCCCTTGGAAGAAAATCTCAATATTGTGTGTGGATTGGAAGGGCATCTAAGTGTGACAGAAAGAATGTGAAAAAAGAATGATCTATTCCAAGGATGATCATAGTACTTCGGAAAAAGTAAGTTTCGGGCTTGAAGTTCAGAGCAGACCAAAGTGCATGAGTGATAGTGAGGGGTGATTAGTCCTCCGGGCTCTGACCTCACTCAGAAATAGCCTGGACCAGGTGGGTCCGTCCTGCCAGTGAGACATTAGGCCACAGTCCTGCGTGGACCCCGCAGAGCAGGTCAGTTGCAAGGATGTGGGAGGGGGTGAGTGCTGAGTCTGGGAACTGAAGGGTGTGTTTTGAGCTTGTGATACACACTTAGAAGCTGCTTCTTGCTCGGAGACACAGTGCCCAGGAGTGGCGATCGTACTGTGAACTGTGTCTCCAAAACAGTATGTTGAAATCCTACTCCTGGTACCTATGAAAGAGACCTCGTCTGGAAATAGGGTCTTTGCAGGTGTAATCAAGTTAGGATGTGGTCAGAGAGGATTAGTGTGGGCCCTAAATCCAATGGCTGGTATCCTTTTAAGGAGAGAGAGATTTGGAGAGAGACAGACACACAAGAAAAAGGAACACCACCGTATGACAATAAAAGCAGAGATTGGAATGATGCTGCCATCAGCCAAGGGATACCAAGGGTTTCTGGCAACCACCAGAAGCAAGGAAAAGGTCAAGAAGGGTTCTTCCCTAGAGCCTTTAGAGGCAGCACGACCCCACTGACACCTTGATTTTGGACTTCTAGCCTTCAAAACTGCGAGACAAGGTATTTCTTTAGTGTTAGGCCACTCAGTTTGTTGCACTTTGTTATGGCAGCCCTAGGAAACAAATACAGTGCCTAGGATATATCCTTTAGGCATCTCTTCTTTTGCAATTCAAGGCTGCAACAATTTGTCCGAAAGGGGTAAAGGAACTACTTAAGTTCGCCCTTTTCGGGGGGTAGATTTGGGTAGATTCCTCCATGATGAGTTAGATGAACACCATATGGTGGAACCAAATCCAGACAGCATTTGGCCAGGGTGGTGTCAGAAACATAGAGAGAGCCAGCATGCCTGGGCATCAGCAGGTGAAGCAACCTAACTAGCCTGAAGCAGCAGGCAGGGACATCCGGAAGTGGGGCCTTGCTGTCCTATCCACCATTGGAGCCCAGCTGCACCAGGGAAAATTCAACATAAGTAGGTGGCTTGGAGGGCCTTAGAAGTCCTGCCATCAGGGATGCTTGTGGTGATCAGAGCATTCCCTGTGCTCTGTGAAGTGTCAGTGAGCAAGAAACATCCACTCACTATAACAAGTAGGGACCATGTGGGCGTGGCTGTAACTGAGAAGAGCAAGATGGGAGGATTTTTAGGACAAGGATGGGGCCCGGTTATAGATTCCTCACAGTATTCCTAAGACCCCCAGCACAATATTCCACTGTGAAATAAGGCAGAGTCAAGAATTCCAAAACCATCGCTCTGGCCTCCCCGTCTCACTTCCTCTCATTTCCCCACTGGCCTCCTGTAAATCAGTCAGCTTAAATCAAAGGTATCTCTGCAGAATCTCAACAGAATTCTGCTGGGACATGATAGGAATGAATGTCAAGGAGAGGTCAGAGTAGCCTCATATTCTTTGGTGCCCATCATTTTATTTCCTTAACTTCCCTGGGAAATCTTTTTGTTAAAATACATGCACAGATTTCCTCCTGGCCTTGTCAGCCCCAAGCCCAGGCAGCCGCGGTTCCCCGTGAGTACAGCATACCTTCTGAAGAAATGCACCCAGATCAGAATGGTATATGAGTCTGTCCTATTCTGGCTCTAGAAAAGAAACGTTACAGTAAATAGGTGGGTGGGATCGGCCCCACGATCACGAAACAACCAAAATAGCAATGAAATCAAACTCAGGAAAACTTAACTTTATCATTGTATATACACTTTCTCCTTGACCAAGTTTGATACCTTCTTCACAAGAAACAGCTGCAAAAAAGAAACTGTGCAAATACTTGTCGTTAGTTTTAGTTTGTTACATACCACAGTTCGCCACCAGAATTACATAGAATAGGGTAGATTGGGGCTTTTTTACCCAGGGTGGGTCTCAGGTGGGGTGAAGCAGGCAGTGTGACTTTGGAAGCCCTGATTTGTTTTGCTGATTTATTTTCACTTTCCTTGCCCCTTTTGTTTAAAACAAACTTTCTCATACAAAGCTTCATTACCACTGATGAGCGTTTTAATAGAATGGAAGTAGGCAGAATAGCAAAGACTATAGTGTTAGTATATTTTATACCCACCATTCCCATCTCCTCTTTGCTTTTCTAGTCCTTCCCAAATCTATGTGGAGATAGAGGAGGCGGGAGATATAAAGGGTAAGAGTGAGGCAACCCCATTTCGTGCAGGATCCAGTCAGCTCTCTGGAGTGTTCTCCCCCTGCGCCCACTGCGTGCTCTGCTATCTTCCCTCTACCCACAGCCAACTCATCCTGCAAGGAGACCCCATTAGGTACCCCTCCTCAAAGGATCTTTTCTTGATGTTTCACCAGCTGTTGATCCTTTCTTTCTCTACAATTCAAATTTCCGTTGCCCAGACACTTTTCACAAATTGAAAATCACCTCTCGGGGACTGCTCTCTGTACCTTGCTTGAAGGGGTGCAGTAGCTTATCTGACCATTTAAGGCTCTAAGAGATGCTAACAGAAGTTGAGCACTCTCTCCTCTCTCAGGTAAATTCTATTTTAAGCAAGTTATCTGTATTTTTGAAACATAGGATTGACCCTGTGGGCAGGAATTTCAGACCAGCCCAGAAGCGAGGGTCATGGGATGTGGGGAGCTACTTGGGGGCTAGTGAGGACTTGTCAGGGGGCCTCAGATCTTGTCAGGATGCATTGCCTAGTCAACCTGTTTCAAGGGAAGGCCTTGATTTTAGGGTGAGAAGCAATACCTGTTTCTGCAGTTAAATCAATCTTCTCACAGCAATAAGTACTCCCTTTTGACATTCTAGGAGATTTGCTTCAAATGAATCATAGTAAGCTATTTTTTCCCTTCTGGGCAGAATACTATTTGCAGACATCTGCAAATTTGGGAAGAAAGCTTGTTTCCTTAATGGAACCATTCTGACAAGGGAAAAAGGCAAACTGCACGCGTGCACACACACACACACACACACACACACACACACACACACACACATACACATGCACGCAACCCTCTCCCCAAATCTCTCCAAGTCTTCATTCTGTTTAAACTACCTGTTTATAAATAATATCTGATGAAACCTCATTAAAAAATGCATCTGCTTCTATGTTAAACTTCAGTTAAATCACCATTCCTGGACTACATCTTTAAAGTATTTGAGTGTGTGTGTGTGTGTGTGTGTGTGTGTGTGTGTGTAATTTTGTCCCCTTCATCTATCATGGATCAAAATAAATGGTTTACCTGCAGAAAACTAAAGTTCTGTGCACATGCCTCGAAGTTCAGATTATTTAACAGTTGCAATGAACAAATATCTCAGAAAATATTTAGAATTTGATTTTTAATACAATACTAATGTTGCTGAGTTCCCAGCAACACAATTATAGTATCTATCGCAGCCAACACGTGTGTCAAGCTCTTTTCCAAACGTTTATAGTAACTTAGCTAATCCCCCCACACACACACACACACAATGGTAGGGCCATTGACAGGTGCCCAGTTACCCAGGTCCAGGCCGGGGAGGGGTGGGGCTGTGTCTCCCACACAGGCAGGGCTCAGATGTACTCTGCTACGGCTGCATTAAAACTGCCCCATCATAACGGTCCCAAAGGGTTTGCTCATCATGGCTTCTTGAGAGCTTGGATACTGAGTCAATCAAGAGCCATCTCAATAAACTTTGTAGTTGTGTCAGCCTCACCAATCACTAACCTTCATGCAGCAGCTGTAGTGCAAGTCTGGGTTTGTATGAAACTAAAAGGAAAAGTATGCTTTGCATCTAAGGCAAACAAGTAGCATACTGGTGTTGTCATTCAAAAGTGAACACTCGCAGAATATACTACCTCAAGATATGCTGCTTTGGTATATTCATTATTTTGAGCTGTAGACACTTGAAAAACAGCAAATGCAGGGAGAGGCTTTCTCTGAACTCCCTTATCTGTCTAAAGACAGATCCTCTGAAAGGAACTCAATGGTCACAGATCCCCTCTGATAGTTTCATCAACCAGGAAACAGGGACTCTTCTCACGGGAGAGGAGACTAGAAGTCAACACCACACCCAGACACATGTTGTCACAAACTATCACACCTCCTGTCTATTCTTCTAAGGGTCCATTCATCATCCTAAATATCATTTACCCTCCCCTCAGAGGCCCACATCCTCCCTCCCCTTTCCCTGTGAAGATGGCATTTAAGCCTGAATTCTAAGCCACCTTGGAGAGTTTCTCATCTTTCCCTGTGTATCTCCCACATGTATGAGGTATACATGTTAATAAACTTCCATTTGTTTTTCTCTTGTTTATCTGTCTTTTATTACAGGAGTCTTAGCTAAGAACTCATAAGGATAGAGGGCAAATTATTGTTCCTCCCCTACAAAAGTCTACCCTTGTCTGCGAGTGCCCTGGGACTATTAAGGTCAAACTATATGGAAGTCTGTACATGAAGGAACTGGGTATTCTGGAGGTCACGGAGCAGACCTGGGACTCGGGAGAAATAGGAGGGGAGGGTGAGCTCTAAGGGGAGGTTGAAGCTAATGACATTCAATGACCACAGCACTCGGTTCTGTTTGTGTACTTTAACACAGACTCTGAAAATGAGGCTTCAGGCAAAACGCCTTTTGCAAAGGAGCCAAGGCTGACTGGTCACAGCGCAGGGTTTGTACTGTGGGTGACTCCCAGCCCCCATGAGTCTTCCAGTTGTTTCTGATAATAACAGGGCCACTCTGACACAACCCGCTCAACCCAAGGGTCCTCCAGGACCGGGCTCAAGAGCCGTCCATTCAGAGATGGGTCATCCACACGGCGACCCACTCTAAGCAGCGACTTGGAATCGGGAACTGAGGGCCCGTATTGAGGTAAACTGGAGGGCTCCCAGCAAGAAATCCTGATCCAGTTTACCTAACGGCACATGCTTGCCTAGCAATACTGTAATTGCTCCCTTTGCTCCCATCGCTAACATTCTTACTTCGAGTTACACGTCGAGTAAAGCACAGTAAAAATGTCTGAGTCCTGGGTCGCTCTTCGCAACCTTCATGAGTCTGAGCTTCTCACCTCATTTACTAAAGAATAGTAACCAGGCTAAGAACTGGCAGCATTCGTTGCTATTGAGATTGCCCACGGTTTCTGCCTTTTCGGCAATTATTTAAGGGCTTTCAAAGCACTGCTTCTTTCACTGTTTTTCAGGGCGAAATAGAAGGAGAGGTTGATTTTCCAATGATTGTTTTGACTTGGCATTTATACCTAGAATTTCCACTGCTTTCAAGTCTCAGGTTTGGGCCTTAAGGAGGTCTGGTAGGAAGAGCAGTAGCGCTGACCCCCACCCAGGCCCAGAGGAGAGAGGAGGTGGAAGGCCAGGGGGATCATCCAGCAGCCGGGTCTCCCCTCCTGCAATCAGCGCAATCAGCGCAATCAGCGCAATCAGCGTCGAGACTTTGTCTGCTCCTTTAGAACCTGCGCCTCCCCTAGAATGGCTGTACTGTTTAGGGAGGTCTTGCTGACAATAAGGTGCAATTCAAAAGAAATGAGGTTGTGTTTTTCTTGTTGTTGTTTTTTGTGTTAAAGTTAAGGGAGGGAGAATGGAGGTGAATTCTATCGTTGAAAAATAAAAAATAAGAAAAAACTTAAAACTTTGTCTTCTCAAAGACTCTATAAGACCCTTGACAGTTTGAAGGTTCTGATTCTGAAGCTTGGGTGGGAAGGTGAGGTACATACGGTGTCTTCCCAGCATCGGAGAAAGTAAGGCATCTTTATGAGGATTTACGTTTTACATCGTGGGAGGAATTAAAGGACTTTCCCACAGATAAAGCCAAATCCCCACAAAATCAGGTTGTGTCTGCTGCCTAAAGACCCAGACCTCTTGTTGAACTCAGAGGTAAAATGGAAAAAAAAAAAAATACTGTGAAGTTTCCTTTCAATAAACAAACCTTTCCACTCTCCACTCAGCAGATAGAAACACTCTTTGTTGACTTTAAATACGAGACCAAAAGTGCACAAGGGCTTACTAGTTTAGAAGAGCTAGTTTTCTAGTTGCTTAATCATCTCAATGAACTGCTTTAGGGAATACAACACACTAGGGGACAAAAAGCATGGAGAGAGAAAAGCTATGGTGTTAAGAAGGAATGGTAATAGCACATTTTTTGTGATTTCCATGCCTTCTTCTCCAGCATCTGCCTACGCTTCTAATCCAATCAGGGCAGCTTGTTTGTGTGCAGCTTTTAGCAGACACAGATTCTCCGCCGACCCTGGAAGAACACATGATCCACATTTGAAGCAATTTTTGTATAGATGATTGTGCTGTTAACCTCTGAGGGTCATTCAGATATTTTCTGAGAAATTGGCTGCTTTAACTTCTTTCTCAGAATGCCATGTGTTTCATTTGGGGTCAGGACAGATGACAGCTTAGGCATTCCAACAGGAGTGGAGTTCATGGAACTAATCCCCGTCAGGAGATGGGAAGTGATGGGACTCATAAGCCCATTCCAGACGAGGATTTTCCTTCTTCCCAAACAGAAAGGCAAAACACGCTGTGTGGTTTTGCAACTGGTCAAGCTGGGAAATATTTTTAAGCTTTCTGCTTTGCCAAGTGTTTCAGAAAAAAAAAAAACAAAAAAAAACACAAAACTATTTTCTTTCTCTTTCCTGCCAAAAAATGTTCCCCCTTAAATATTTTTTCCCATATCTGGCTACATGTCCAGGATTTCTTCTTTTCTAAGAATAAATAGTTTTTCTGGGGTTTAAAAATGCCACTTGCTCTATCAGATTAAATGTCTCGTTGTATAGAAAAAGCATTTGAAACATTCCATCACTGGGTCTAAGGAAAGATCCTTACTTAACTTGATTTTGTTAAATTAATTTTGATTAAATTTTTGGTCTTTTAATTCTTTTTGTGACCCTCAGTGGAATGTTCAGGCTTGTTTTATAACACTTCCAATTCTACTTTTTCTCTCACTGCCCTCCTACTATTCCCTTTTACCAGAAAGCAGTAAACATGAATTAATTTCTGTCTTTGACCAAAATAATACCTCGGAAACGATACCAATGCAAGGGAACCCTCTGGGTTCCATTCTCTATTTTCATACTTAGCTGGAGTTAGAAGGGTTCAGCTGTCAGGGTTTCAAGAACTCTAGCATTAAAAAAGTGTGAACTTGCAAATTAGCTGTCAAGTTTAATAGAAAATGAATAATGCAGCCCAGAGCTGACTTCTTTCCATTCCTGGTGTCCTATTGATCTTGCTGTTAGGTAAAGCACAGACACACAGGAACACTGAAAAATAGCAATTCACATGGCTTGGTTTGGTATTTTCTTTTTTATCAGCTGAGAATGGCAGTTACATTCACAAAGTCAAAAAGTTGAATAGTGTTAGAGTTGAGAACATAGGACAAAGTAAAAACAAGCTTGAAAAAGCAATAATAGCTATACACCTGAAATGTGATAAATATTCATAGAGAAATAAAGAGCATTAGCTTTCATAAAACCACAAACGACCTGTTGAAATACACTACAGATTTAAAGCTTAACATTGGGCAACAAATATGGTCATTTGTTATTGACATTTAATGAATTATTCTGCATAAATCTACTGTAAGCAAAAAGCATTCTAGGTTGATATATAATGTTATTGCTAGTTAGCTAGTTAATTTTTAAAATCTCTTTGTGTTCGTTAGTGTGTGAGGGTGTGTGAGAGTGTTTGGTATGGGGGAAGGGCCTTATGGTCCTTTATAAAGGGTTCTCTCTAAATTTCCTGGTTTATCTTTATCACTCTTTTTAAAGTCTAAAAATGCAAGCTTATTCTATTTGGAGACCATATAAAGATGAGGATATGCAAACATTTTAGAGAGAGCACATGACAATATGATTCTGAAAATCACAAAGCTGCTTCAGAATAAACTAAGATTCTCTCAGAGGTTAATGATATACTGAGAAACTGGAGGATGCAGCAAATTATTTCGCTCGTCTTCAAATCCACTGTCATCCTGCCACCAACTGTACCAAATAAAGCTTCCATCCCTATTCCATCTTATCACATGGCCATTTCCCCTCATGCATGGGGAATTCGTTATTTACATTTTGAAAAAATCAGGCATCTCAAAACACTTACGTTTTGTTGAACTGGGTCTCCCATGGTAAAGGATAAAACCCAACTCAGCGAGCCTGCTTCTTAGGAACGGCAAATCAGCATGGTGATGCACCCAAGCCAGAAAGAATACCCTTCATTTGCTGCAATTGGTTTAGTATCAGTGCTATAAAAAATAGATGATGGAAAACCGGAGCCCTTGACAGAAATACAAGTCTGCTGTGTGTGGCTTCTGCAGGACGAGCAGAGCACAGTGCCTATACATCGAACTTGGACTTTGCCTGTGCTGGTCAGCGACGCACGTGCACAGGGTACTCATCAGGGCATCAGCGTTGTGGGCATGGCAGCGCCTGCTTCCTTTACATAAATGATAGAGAGCTGTAAGCATATGCACCCGTGCGAGGAGTCAACGGGCACGGAAACTTCAACCTATGGAATATCACTGTGGGGTGGGAAGGCCAAGTTATTTATGGTGCTTGGGTTTTCCTCTTTGCTTTTGCAAAAAGGTACTTTCAAACACAAGAATAATCTGTGGCTTTGGCATAAGGAAAGCTGGAAGTCAGTGAAATAAAGGCGTGAAGGTCAACTCGTCTGCGCTGCAGCATGGAGTGATGCTGAGAGGCCAGAAATGCAAAAGAAGCACCTCAGGCCGGTTCTCACTGCGAGTACTTGTCATGTACTGGTCCCGTGGCACAGAAATGGAAGCCAAAAATGCGTAGAGAAAGTCTAACTAAAAACTGCCAAATTAGGACCTGTGGTCTGTGCCTTGCCTGAATACAAGGTCTATGAGTATAAGACATGAAACAGAAACGTGGTCTGAAAACTTTAACATTATTTAAGAGAGAACAAGAGGAGTCAAGAAGGAAAAAGGCAGAGTGAGAAATAGAGAGAAAAGCATGAAAAACACCTTTCATTTCTCCAGTCCTATCACTGCTTTAGAACCGGGCTCGCACCTGAGACCCACCCCCCTTCTTACCTTCATTATGCACCCTTGCTTTTGTGGCCCTGATTGGACACTGCACTAGACTCTACACAAAGCAAAGTAAAAATACATTTTTGTTTTTGTTACCTGCTTCATTTCCGGTCCTTTACGTTGGACTAAGCCAGCCACAAATCATACAGTGGCCAGCATACAAGAGCGCACTTGAATGCTTGATTTTCGAGGTGATTATGAAGCTGCTCAGCACCTCCCACCCCACGCGGTCCTCCTCCCGACCCTGGTCTGTACTGGCTCGTCTCACCTCCTGCCTCTGAGAACCGCTCCAGGCTGATGCAGTCTCTAGCCCCTCCAACGCTGGCGGCCTTCCAGATGCCCCCCTTGCCTTTCTCGGAAATTGGTATCTCAGCCCCCTTGCATTCTTTCTGATTTAACTTGCCCCACTGGCTTCTTTGTTCTGCTCATTCTTGGGGAAGAAAACAATTTCTAGTTCTTGGGGGCCAGCCCTGGCTCCAGGAGTTTGGGTGTGGGATTCAAACAACCCTTGAGAATCTTATCCTTCAAGCCTGCCAGCTGGCATTTTAGGGCAACTCAATTCCTAAAGCAAGCGGTGAATAAAAATAAAACAAAACCCACCTGATGTAAAGGTGGTACCTGTACACATCAGGAAGACTGTGGAGACAGACTGCCTGGCTTTGTATCTTGTTCTCCCCATTGATTGGCCACTTAACTTTGCATGTCATGAAATGGGAATAATAATAGTACCTGCTTTATAGGCTGCTCTTTCACTCACTCATCCATTTGTTCATTCCTTCAGTGAAGATTTATTGAGTACCTACTACCCCCCAGGCAAAAGGAATCCAGAAGACTCCAGAACAGCACCCGTGCCCTCATGGAGTTTATATCCCAGTGCAATTTACTTCCAGGGTTGTATAAGATAATCCACCAAAGTAGCTCACCATAGTGTCTTTGACATAGAAAATACTCAAGAGTTGTTAGCTATTATTATAATAACAATAAACTTTTTAGCAAAGGTTTAAAATCGTAAATAGAGATATATCTGCTATAGTAAAAAGGAGAGAAAATATAGGGAAGTCAGGAAAGAGGAATAGTCACTAAAGGCATTCATGAATCTGGCATTAAGTAGCTTCTGAGTGTTTCCTAATCCGTGAGCTGTGCTATGGGATAGGGTGTTACACAGCTGGGAACTTGTGTTTATAAAGCCCCTACCTGTGCGCACACCATCTGACCCCGCCCCCAGCCGCATAGCCCGCAGCATGTGTCTGCGCCCTCCTTAACTCTAAAGGGCCGTGGGCAGCATGGCAACAAGTAGCCATGAGCCCTCTGGGCATAGTTGGTACCAGCTGCATTCTTCTGAGGAGGGATCTCTTTTACACCCATCTACAATATTGCACCCTAGATCTGAACCTCAGATCTCAAGATCATGCGGTGGGTAAGACTGAGGTTTTGTACTGTTACTCTTTATTAGATACACTTTCTTTTTAAAGTGTATCTTAACCATATTTTTACAATCACGTTCATTTATCATTGCTTTTTTGTAGCATCCTAATGAGCAGGCTTGTTTTACAATCTGCTGCTTAGCGGAAATTTTCGATAAGTCATTTGACCTCCCTTAATTTCGGCACAGCGTGAAAACCTGGAGTGTTGAACTCACTCTGTCTCGTGTACCCGCTAGATTCCTCATCTCACTGCTGATTTTGCGAAGGCTGCTCACCTTGCTCCCTGCCTGCTACCTAGGATGCTGAAGACCAGGACCAATTACAGGCTGTGAGTCTTGTAATTGTTTCTTCCACATCGTCCTTCAGGCCTGAGGATGAAGTGAAGACATAGATCTAAAAAGTGCGATAGGCAATGATTTATTGCCTCCTTTCAGTGTGTACCCCCGGTAGCTGAGAACTCTGTTTCTTTACTTCATGATCTACTCAGTTTCCTTGCTTTCCCCTCTCCCACTCCCACACGTTCCATGTTAGAGAGGGTTCAGGTATCAAATGGGTGGTCAGACAAGGCAAACTTCAGATTCTTTGTTATTATTTGTGTTATTTCTCTTCCACCTCCTCATTCTTCTTCCTCTTCCTCTCTTCCTCCTCTTCTTCCTCCTGCTCCTCCTCACCTTCTTTTTATTTTTTGGTTTTTCTGTCTCCCACTTCTGCTTCCTATAGGTTCACGTGGCTGGATACTATTGTAACTATACAGTTACACTATGATCATGTCAGTGCAGGTGGTTTCCAAACAGTGTACCCCATCGTGTAAGTTACCGTATTCCTGTAGGATTTGGTTCCAGGCAGCCTTTTCCAGGGTCCCCAAGAACACTTGGTGGGTACGGAATCCAGTTTCTTGTATCAGTCAATCAGTGTATTACCCTATCTAGAGTGTACTCTGTTATATTTAGTAGAAAACCAGCTTAATACTTGAGGAGAATTTAAATATTATTTTCACAGGTGAAAAACAAAGTAGCATCAGACAGATGGCATTTCTCTTTTCGGTTCTCTTTAGATGTATGTTTTATTTTTAGGCATAGACTGCCCCCAGCACCCACACACGGTTTGAAGACACCAACTCAGGTGCCTCAAGAGTGCCTATGATGAAAACCTGTTTCATCCATCTCTTTGGTTTCTATCCCCTGGCCATGACTCTGACTGCCGCTTTGGCCTTCCTGAAAAGTGGGGCAGCCCCAGCTGTCACAAATATGTCTTCCAGATCATATTTTTAGTTCTCTCCACTCATCAGCAAAACCTCAAGTCTATCTTCCTACATTATAAACTATGGGAAAGGCAGCAGAGGGAGAAATCACAGAAGGAATAACAAAATGACAGACACTCGGGGAAGAACAGCAAGTGACTTTTCATCAGGGTCACCTTTAGGTAAGATTTACAGGAGAGAATGTTTTCTCTACACTTAAGTGGCTTGAAAAGTTATAGAAAGATGATTCCCTAGTGACATAATTCAAACACATTTAGTTGTTTCTGAAAAGCCCTCCACTGACGTCACCATCAGGCATGTTTTTAGGGATGTTTTTCAGAACTGACGGATTTCTATGGATCCACATGGCCTTGTTTACCTGATTCAAGTTACTTAAGTGGGAATGGAAGCTGTGGTTACAGGCTGGAACAAACTGTGACAAGCTATGACAAGCTAAGTTCATCCTGGATTGATGTACGGTTAGGAATGCCTGGTAAAATATTCCTGTGTGGGGAGATTTTCTTTCCCCATCAACCAGACTGTCTCCTAAACTAGTTGCAGCCTGTAGGCTTTAAGCTAAAAGCAAGGGATGCACCTTTTTGTGTTGCAGTAATGTGAATTTATCGCATGTGTTTGGATGTGAGCTCAAACAGGCTTTCGATGATCTATCTGATAGGAAAGGCCTGGAGGGTGATAGTTAATGGGCGGTGTGTTCAGTAAGAGCCCCATAGAAGAGAGAGCGTTCTGTCCTCTCTCAGGGACAGCCAGAGGTACCAGACTGTGCCATTGCTGGTCCCTACCTGGGCCCCAGACGGTGAGTTAGACTCACAGGTGATCAGGGCAATGGCTTTCCCCTGTCCTCTCCCAGCATGCACCGCTCCATGCCTGGAGGGGGAAAGATGTGATCTCTGCCACCTCCTGGACCAGGGATCCTTGCCTTTCTCCCCAGTTTGGTCTAAGATGTTGTAAGAGCTGGTAACAAAGCTTTCTCCTATTCGAGGCACATTTTGTGAGTTCTGGGGCGGTCCACCCTGAGGTAGAGAGGGCTGCTCTTGGTGACCCTGTGGAACTGGGAAATTAGCGTCAACCCTACAGCATCCAAGCATGTGGCCTTGGCCTCTTCAGTGATGACTGGGCTCCAACGAAGTGAACTGTGGCCCAGGGCCTCAGGGTGTGAAGCAGGGATACGGGGAATGACTGGCTAGGTTTTCAGGACCTCATACGGATCCTTCACGAATCCCACCCGAGGACGCTCAGTCATTCAGGGAAGCTCTTTTTAATCATGCTGGCTTTGATTTACGCAATTTGTTCTTGAACATATTTTCAGAGTTTAGTGTTCATCAATATTACCCTTCTGTACTGACGTTTGCTTCTGGGGTTTGAAGTAAAGTGAGATGGGGAGCAGAGCGCTGAGACCGTTTAAGGACTGGTACAGTCTCCCTGCACGTTAAAGCAAGAGCGCCCTCCACAGGCAGTCCAGGCTATCAAGGCAGGGCCCCAGGGGCAATTTTAAGGAGCTAATAATGGGTGGGAGAGATTTATCATGGATTTTGTATCCACAGTTTTGATATTAGTGACATTTGAAGCATAAAGTTGATTTGTTCACCACCTCAAAGTAATTTTCTGATCCTATTAGATTTTGTTAATGAGTTGATTCATCAGTTTTTTGTAATCCAAGTAACATACTGAAAAATGATAGGCAAACCTGGCTTATTATTAGAGCTGGTTCACCTTTTGGCAACTATAGGATTTCCCTGGGCTGTCTCTGGAGCCTAATTTATTGATGAGCTCCTGTGCCCTACTGCAAGAAGCAGCATCTTTCCACCTGAAGAAATGAGGGGTGGAGCCCTCATTTCCTGGAAGAGAACCTGAGGAAGATTGAGAGAGAATTCCAAGCTAAGATGGTGTTCTTTTCTCAGAGGGGAGCAAAGACCAAAAAGATGTTTAGAAATATGGCTCTGCTTGCTGTGGTTATGGCTTTAAAAAATGCATATTTAGGAAACTTTGAGCAAGACTTTTTAAATAAAACTGATCCTTGATAAAGCCATGGAATTCTACAGTCACCAGTAGGCATCAGCCACCACTGCCATTAATCCACCTCTGGTGGTGGTGCTGAGGGCGCTGAACTATCCAGCCTCCCCAGAGGCAGAAGCTGCTCCCGACCATCTGAGGAGGAGAGGGACACTGAAACAGTGCATTATGGGAGTGACCCTAGCGCCACAGCCAGGAGGCAAGACGGCATGATGTTGCCAAGAGCAAAGGGCTCCCAGGAATTGCCCCTGCTCTGAGCCACCTCTGGGAACAGCAGAGACTGCCAGAGGAGATTTAATTGCTCTGCGCTTCCTGCCTTGTTGATACCCCACCGAGAGTCAGCCTCCCCACCGAGTGTCAGCCTCCCCACCGACAGTCAGCCTCCCCACCGACAGTCAGCCTCCGCACCGACACTCAGCCTCCCCACCGAGAGTCAGCCTCCCCACCGACAGTCAGCCTCCCCACCGAGTGTCAGCCTCCACACCGACAGTCAGCCTCCCCACCGACAGTCAGCCTCCCCACCGAGTGTCAGCCTCCCCACCGACAGTCAGCCTCCGCACCGACAGTCAGCCTCCCCACCGACAGTCAGCCTCCCCACCGAGTGTCAGCCTCCGCACCGACAGTCAGCCTCCCCACCGACAGTCAGCCTCCCCATCGACAGTCAGCCTCCGCACCGACAGTCAGCCTCCCCACCGAGAGTCAGCCTCCCCACCGACAGCCTCCCCACCGAGAGTCAGCCTCCCCACCGATAGTCAGCCTCCCCACCGAGTGTCAGCCTCCCCACCGACAGTCAGCCTCCCCACCGACAGTCAGCCTCCGCACCGACACTCAGCCTCCCCACCGAGAGTCAGCCTCCCCACCGACAGTCAGCCTCCCCACCGAGTGTCAGCCTCCACACCGACAGTCAGCCTCCGCACCGACACTCAGCCTCCCCACCGACAGTCAGCCTCCCCACCGACAGTCAGCCTCCCCACCGAGTGTCAGCCTCCGCACCGACAGTCAGCCTCCCCACCGACAGTCAGCCTCCCCACCGACAGTCAGCCTCCGCACCGACAGTCAGCCTCCACACCGAGAGTCAGCCTCCCCACCGACAGTCAGCCTCCCCACCGACAGTCAGCCTCCCCACCGAGTGTCAGCCTCCCCACCGATTGTCAGCCTCCGCACCGACAGCCTCCCCACCGACAGTCAGCCTCCCCACCGACAGTCAGCCTTGAGGGAGATGGAGACAGAGCCCTCACGTTGTACTGAGCAACAACAAGAAAGAAGAAAAAAGACATTTTTTTTTTCATCTGAAATCTTGATGGGATTGGATATCAGAGCTAATTATATAGCAATTAATTAATCACATGGACCTCTGATTCCTGGCCATTCTGGGTCAGAATTACAGAGACAAATGTGTGAAGTTGTGTAACCTTAGGGTAAATGGACTTTTAGGCCAGTGGAATTTCAGGAAGGGAAGAAACTGCAAGGATAAATTAGTTAACATATGCGTTAAAATATAAGGAAATAATTTTGGAGATGTGGCTGAGGCAAAAGCAGGATGGGCCAGAGTGGACTCGTTTGCCAGGAGTTTACAGATCTAATGGAAGACTTTCTGTTGCCCGTGTAGACAAAACAAATACAGAAATGGAGATCAAAACCTTTGATGCAACCCAAAAAAGAAACTGCGTATCTGCCAAGTGTATACCCATTAAGCTCCTTATAAACAAAAAATTAGAAGCTATTCTTTGGGGATTGTTGCTCACCTGCTGCCCCAACTGGGTGCTATGGCCTCATTTTCTGTCTACAAACACTGGTTGGGCTGGTTGCTAAGTGTATTCACTGGGGAACTAGTAAACTGTTCAAATGTAACCACTTATATGGCTACTTGCAAATACCTCCCTTGAATCCTATCACCATACTGTTGAGAGATTCCCCGTCGCAGGGCACCGATCTCGATGCTGGAGTGTCACACAAACCCAGGCTAGAGTCCCTGCTCTGCCACTCACTAGCCTTGGGACTTTCAGAAAGTTTAACTCTTCTGAAGCTCTCCCTTATGTGTAAATGAAAAGGAGGATACAAAGTATCATTCTAAGTGTCAACTGTGTATATCAAATAAGTACAAAGTATAAAATCCAGCTTCATTTCATCACCATCAAACTGTGGGTTTAAATTTCCTCATCATCCCAGCAATATTGTCTCTTTCCCACTGGAAAATACCAAGAACATAGAGCACATCTGCATTCACAATTGAATCATATATTTGAAAAGGATCTCAAAAATTCAAAAGCAGCATATTACCTGCCATAACCTAATAGCTAAGATGACCAGCGCACACTGTCCCAATCACACGGCACAACAGAAAGCTGCAGAGTGGACCAGGGGCTGCCGTGGAGGCCCCAACTTTTGATCTTTATTGGAGTTTACTGATAAAGTTGGTGCACTCTTTGCATAGTCATTTTGTACCATGTGGAAAATAAATGAACTAATTCCAAAGTAACAAACAAGCCCCACTTTCACCCACATTTCCTGAGTTACTCATTTGAGAATGAAATGCTCCCTCTTCATGTAGTGAGTAGTGCTAAAGAGTGATAGAGAACTTGAATGAGAAAACGTGACCCGTAACTTTGTCTTTTGGCTTTTATTTATATTTTGAAACTTGGGGGTAAACTATAAGCTACTTAGGAGTGCTTAACTTTTTTTTTCTCTCTCTTTTTTTTCCTTTTGATAGCATTTCTCTCTCTTCTCCTTGACCTTACATGGGTGTTAAAATTCAAATCACAAGAGCAAATAGCAATCACTTTCCCAGTATATATGAGGCATTATATCAGTACATAAGGCACATCAAGGGATGCAAAAAATTTACAACATGGTTTCGGTCTCAAAAAGTTTGTAGCCTTGTTTGGGGAAACAAAACATACCACATGAAAAGATCGTGATGTAGGAATGCAAACAGGTGCTCACACAAATCATGGATGGATTGTTATATCACATGGGCACTTAAATAAATTGCTTAAAGGAATGTCATTAGCTCTAACTACTATATGAATTTGGAAAAGAGAGGAATCTGTGAGCTTTCCAGTCAAGACTGAGGTAGAGGGCAGGGCAAAAATGAACTATTTGAAAAGCATGTAGGTAGTACAGTCGATCTGGATGTAAGAACTAGTGCTGAGAACCAGGAGAGGAAGAAGACCAGCAACAAACTGAAATAAGATAGGCCTGGCCTGAGAAAAAGTGAGATGAACAGAAGGTCGGCCGTCATCTTTGACCTTTTGCTAAATTAGGTGACAAAGGGGCAAGAATAGGCATCCTCAGGCGAAGTCAATCTCCGACCAAGCTTGAGGAGGCTGGATTGAGGGCTGGGACGGGCAGGAGAGGCAGCTGCCCAGTGGTCCTCAGAAGATAGCTGAGACTTTCTGAATGCGGGAGATACATACTGACCACAACAGAGGCAAAGCGTGTGTGTCCACATGTACACATGCATGTAATAGGCTGGGACATCTAAAAGTAGCAGGAATACGGAGAGAAAGGAGGCCAAGGAAGGATGCCTGACATTCCCCAGAAGCTTAGGCACTGGAATGATTGGGATAAGTCCAAGTTGCTTTGGAGAAGGGTTCTTACTAGAGTCTGTGTCTACAAACAAGTAAAATCACCTTTACATGGAGGTGACATGTAGGGATATTTTATTATCTAATGCAGCGGTTTTATTCTGTAAGGCTAAGGTGATTTTGACATAGGCATATTTGACAATCTGGAGACATTTCTGGTTGTCACAACTGGGCGATGGGAGCGGGTGCTGACTGGCTTCTAGCGGGCAGGGATGCTGCCAACAGCAAACAGGGGCGTCCATCACAACAAAGCATTACCCGCCCCCAAGTATTCACAGGGCCAAGGTCGAGAAACCTCATCTAGAGGATCCCAGGGAAAAACGGAACGCGATCCTGAAAATAAACGACACTACTTAGTTGCAAATTAGTACTGCACAGTTGAAAACGTTAGCATTATGCATTTGCTAAACATGAATTTAAGCAACAATTATTATTGTGGCTAGAATTTAATATATACATTTACTATAGGACTTTTAAAAGCATGTATTCAATTTCATCACCCTTTTAAAAAACTAGACAAAATACTCTGTCAAAATCATGCCAATGGAAAGCAATGGTATGCTGAGCTTAGTCCTTTTCAGAAAGAATTCAGATACAATGAGTGGAAAATAGCCTTAAAGAAAAAATTGAAAGAAGTGACAACTTAATTAAACTCAGCTACTGGTCCCATTTTATATTTGTCTTTCCAAACTGCTAATGAATTCTGACCCATTTAGTCATGAAAAAATGTATATCCTGAAGAATCTGTATCCCTTTTGAGGTAATTAATGGATATTTATTAGACAAAAAAATGCATGTCTACTATTCATGATATTTGATTTTAAAATTGGCATTAACATGCTACATTTAGACTAGTAGGGGAAACCCCAGCCAAATTATAGAAAGCAGCTACTGAGATGAAAGACATTCCACAAAGGGGGGGACCCAATCTCAGAACCAGTTAACACAGCCATGAGTACTTTATGGGTTGCTACAACACATTAGCCACAAACAATTTCCAGCCTAGGAAATACACTCAGTGTAGCTACTGGTGCATAATATATATTTGATCCTAATTAGACCTAATGAATGAATTTTAATTCTTTATCCACTATGCTTTGTAGGACACCGACCCACAAATACAAAAAAAAGGTTTTGGGGGTGTGGGTATAGAACTAGGGCCATTTTAACACCAGCACTAACATCTTCATTTTCCTAAGTCATTTAATGATGATGAAGGATTGTCTGGAATTCTTTTTTTAAAAATAGGTTGTGGTAAAAAACAAAACAAAACACATTATCAAGAGAACTATAAATTGCATAAAGATTCAATAAGATGTACAACTTCGTAATAAGAAAGTTTTAGATTTCCTTTGTTTATTTTAATACATTGAGGAGTTCAAGGTAACATATGCTTTCTAAAAATCTAATCTGAAAATTTTTAATTGGGGTACTGATTTGGAACTTGACAGATTCAAATCTGTTTTTAAAGATTATTCATAAAAATTCTCCTTTCAGATAAAGTAGAAAGGATAACAGTTTCATTTGGGGGAATTAAAAAAATGAATGTCTTGTGGATTCTTCCTTATGATAGAATAACTCTTATCCTCTTAGAAGGCAGAAATATTTAATGAGCATTGTCCAAAAGACATAAATGTAACTAAAATATTTTCAAATGAAATTAAAAAGTTAAATTCAATGATTTTAAAAATTCTTTTAAAATCATGGCACCACTGCATTTGGGTTTCTGAAATAATTCACCTATCTTTTAAAAAAGACTTCCCTTGAGAAATATCTCTTCACATATATAATCACAAAATCTATTAGGATATGTTGACATATTACACTGTAGGGTTATGTAGCTCTATAGTTTCATCAGCAGTGTAAGGTTGGCTGATGTCTGTAATTGACAGGCCCTAAATTTTAGTGGCTTAACACAGGAAGATTAAATATCCAGTGCAGGTCAGTGGAGGGTGGGAGGTGAGGGTGAGGTGGGAGGCCTCTGCTCCAGGCAGTCGTTTAGGAACAGACCTAGTCAGTTATCATGCCCAGGCCACCCTCTCGGTCTTCTAAGCAATCATGCTCCTTTCCTTCTGTGAGTGACAGTCTTGCTTCCAATAGCAGTCATGTCCAGTTCATGAGAAAGATTGGATTATTGTCCCCTGCATCTTTGTCTTAACATGGGGAAGAGTCACTGTCACCTGGAATGAGACTCTAGATTCTGCTATTCATAGACTATATCAAAATTATGCTCCTTGAAAGTATTTGAAGAGTCATGAGAAAACGGTAGGCACCAGAAATATCACAAATGTGAGGAGTTTGACATGAAAGACAGTTTTCCAGTCAAAAATACACAACTTGAAACTTGGTATAAATATCAGATCATGAATCATCCAGTCACATTTTGACTGGCAGATATTATCAGAGGAGACATTATGATGAAAATTGTCATAGAGCTTGGAAGTAGCACAAAGTCTTGAAAAACCAGATGTGACTATCAAGAGGGGCTAAAGCATCCATTAACTTGGATCACAAGGGCTAAAGTTCTCATTTGGAACTTCTTATCATTCAGCAAACATCACTCTGTTCAGAACCCACCATCAATATAATTTTGGACTAAGAGCAATCGTATTCATTCTTTCGAGACCTTTCCTTCTAATTATATATAAAGAAGGAAATGGCTTCTCATTCCTCATATCTCATGGGGTAAAAGTCTTTTATTTGTTCATCTCACTGATCCTGATCTCATACCCAGTTACATTTATTAAAAGAACAGATTTAACTTTGAATGTTAGAAACTAGATCTGAAGTAAATATCAGTGTGTATATATCATATATCTATATCTATATATATTTAAGCCATCCAAAAACTCAGGGCTTACTCATTGTTGAATGTGGCCTGAACTCTGCGTAACTTTAACTACATGTGGTCAGCCTACAAAAATTTATCTGCTACATATGCTTATAGGTAATACAGGTAACACCCAGGGCTGGGTCCTGAAGAGGGTTTCCATTTCTCTACTTTTGGCATGGTTTCCTCATTGAACTGCATGGAAAAACAGGAGATGCACTGCTCAGGGGGCTTGATCTTCTACTAGAAGACTTTAAGATATTGTCAAGTTTAGTTCACTTTTCTGGACTTCAGTGACTTCTATTACAACATAAGATATTTAGAGTATGCAAAGCCCCTTCAAGAAACATAATTTGACAAAGAGTAATATCTGATTGATTATGCTGTCATTTCATAATTAGCCTCAGAAATGAGACAGGAAATTCATCTAAGTGAAGAACACAGAGCAGGGCAAAATACCCTTACTGCTTTTCAAATTTTGATTTCTGGGTAAGAAAAACACACAACTAAACCTCATATCAAATTTTAGTCTTTAATTTTATATTTAGACTAAATATAAACTTTTAGAGATTTTTGTTAATGTTCCTTTTCATTGCTAACTTGATATTCAATAGAATTCAGAAGCCAGTGTCTTTATAAAATAATTTCGATATGAAAATAGCATTTATCTTTAATGTCATTTGCTTTGCACCAACATCACAATTCTATTTTAACAATTATTCTGAGTCCTTAGAAATTAAACCACTGTATTAACTACAGAGACAAGAGTATAAATTAGTTCAGCTATTTCAAATCCTTCAGCTTTCCTTCCAGTTAGATCTATACAACCAGATGGTAAAGATCAGGCTTAGGTGTTTAAAAATGATCTTCCTAATGGTGGCTTTCTTATTTTACTCTTATTATAAGAGTTGTTTGCAAGCAACAGCTTATACGAATTGGTTGGTTCACTGATATGATTGAGTGTAATAAATGGAAACTGCTATAGATTGTTAACATAGAGGTTGATAACCAGAATATCATGTAATTTTTCATACAGTTAGTAAGAACTGGTGATGCAGAAACTCTCAGGCCCTAAACAACAATTCACAGATTGCCAGTAAATCAGCATGAATTTGCTTGTGTTATGCTTCATTTTTGGAGTAAAGGCATTTATCAATACCCATTTTATATAGTTCAATCAAGTAATCTACAAATATAAAAGCATTTTGCTTTTGGGTATCGCCATGGTCCATGTAAATGCTCAACAGTCAGAATCGTCTGCAGGAAGCACTCCAAGTCACATGGTTTGGTTTACAGACCTGAATATACATATTTCATTAAACACTGGCATTTATGTGCTCAAGTGGTACAGTGGCTTTGGAATCTATGGTCAAGTGGAGTAAAAATAATGTGGAAGTTTAAATCAATCGAAGAGGTATCAACCACCCATCAAAACACTTCAGTTTTTTTAACTTAAATATCATGCAAAAGACTTTCCAGAATTATACCATTCCACCAAATTGCTCTTGTCAGGGTCACTAATGATCTCCAAATTGTGAAGATTACTAGCCAAGTCTCAGTTGTCGTCTTACTTGATCATTCCTTCTCCTCTGATATAATTTCTTCTCTTGGCTTCCAGCACACTGCATCCTCTTGCTTTTCCTCCTATCTCCCTAGATACGTCTTCTCAGGTTCATTGATTTGTTTCTCCTCTTCCTCCTGACCTCTCAACCTTGGAATATCCCAGGGATCTAGATACCCAGGGAGAACCAGTCACTTCTTGTCACCTCCTCCATCCCCACCCTGTCCAAAGCCATCATCCTCTCTCACCTGATTATTGCACTAGCTTCCTACTTAGTCCCCCAGCTCCCACCCTCCCCTTCTTACAGACTCCTCTCAACGCGGCAGCCAGAGTAAGCCTTTTATAGTGTAAGTGCCTCTCTGATCTCATCTTCCGATTACTCTCCTTCTCTCTCAGCTGCAGCTGGACCAGCCTCCTTGCTGTACCTCGAATAGGGAAGCCCTGGCTGCCTTGGGGTCTTTGCAGGGGCAGTTCCTTCTGCCTAGACTACGTCTCCCTCAGAGAGCCATATGGATAACTCCTCACCTGCTTCAAGTTTTTTGCTCAACATTTAAAGTTCTAAGCTGCACTGTCCTCAACACATTCTCCAGACCCTCTTTACTCTGCTGTATTTTAAAAGCACTCTGTTACTTTCTTATCTGCTATGTAATTACTTATTATGTTTATCTTCTATTGTTTGTTTCTTTTCATGGGACTGTACGCTCTTTGGGTTAGGAATTTTGATCAGTGTTGTTCATTGATGTGTCCCAAGAACTCAGAACAGTGCTTTGCTCTTAGAAGGTGCTCCAATTGCATCCGTGTGAGTGAACGGTGGTGCTATATCTAGAGCGATCAGGAGGTCAGTCTTTCTAAGTCTGGTATGGCAAAAGCCGGAGGAAAGAACAGTTCCTTGGTTAAAGATATGAAGTAGGAGTTAAAACTATTTTTGCCTAATATAAGGAAAGCACCTTTCAAGTAACAACCTCAAAGGGTTGATTGCTTTTTTCTCAGTAATTCTCACAATACCACACATTATCAGGTTCATAAATCAGGGTAAGGTTTTCCATTGATATATCTAGAAATTGAATAAGGTTTGTTGTGTGTGTGTGTGTGTGTGTGTGTGTGTGTGTGTGTTGGAAGGGAAGAGGGGATGTCTTTTTCTAAGGGATGAGCTACATGACTGTAAGATAGGATAGATTTAATGACAGTAGGTAGAGAGAACATAGTTATAACAATTTACAATATCTCATAATAGTGAAGGAATCAAGTAGAGAAGACCTAAGAAATTTCTGAAAGTTGAATTTCCTATGGGTTGAAAGATTTTCCTTCACAATTTTTAAGGAATGTGAAAAATAGAATAATTTGATAAAATATAGCTGCGATTTGCATGAGTGCTCTTAGAAGTTATGCTCTAAGATAAGTATGCAAAGATAGGTGATGATATTTCAGATGGTAAGTCAATAGAATAAATCTATATTCTATAGTAATAATTCTATAATTGCTTTCATGGTCTTATGTTACTATTGTATTAATTATTTCAAAGTTTATCACATTTTGCAAAAATCCTGTATTGTTATCAATATTCTAAGTCAACTTCAGCAATCACTTAAGGTTAGATCTTCAACTTCTATAAACCACTCTATGCCACAGCACTTTCATATTCCTATGGAGCAAATTTCTGTTTTCCACTGCAGGTTGGATCATTGAAATGGCAATACTCAAGGATAGCTTAGGGCCCTCCAACAAATGTTTTGATTCCCCTTTATTCAACATATTTTTATCACCCGGATTTCCCAGCTCTCGAGTTCAACTCTTACATCAGGAATATAATATTCATTGAATTGGAAGTGCTTTGTTTAATACTTGGTATAATACTCATTGAATTGGAATACTCATTGTTTATTACTCTCTTTCATTCCCTTTTGTTACCGTTCATGGTTAAGCCAAACATGAGGAAGGAATAATCTGAAAAATTAAAACATATCTATACAGATACCCACTTTGTGATTTCGAACAGCATTTTCTAGGGCAATACTGATCCCTGGAAAAGAAATGTCAGAAAAGTGCTCAGCTACCTTTTCAAATATAAGGTCATGAACATTTCCAGAAAAATAAAAACATGTAATGCATTAAAAGCCATGTTTCTCTATTTTTAGTTGCATGCAGATATTTTTGTTTGAAAGCACTGAAATTCTTAAAATAAATTAGCCATGTTGCTGATTTCAAAAATGTGAATGAGGGTATAAGGAGCAGAAGAAAAAATTGTTATCAATCCTACTCTGAATAATACTATTAAAGCAGAAAATATTTTATTTTAAATAATTGCCATTTCAGATACATAATAAAAATAATAGGAATAACCCCAACCACAAGATTTAATTCACACACACATATTTGTGTTGGTCCATGGAGGAAATATATGTTTTATGTTGAAATTATATATTTCTTTGAAATGTAGTTCAAAGTAAGGAAGAAAACTTTAAACATCTTCTTTCACTTTTAACTCCTTACATGCCTCAAAGCAAGCACCTGAACATATGTCAAAATACTCGAATTCATAGCTGCAAATCAGTAAGGTCTTTATTCATTGAGAAATTTCGTTTCCATATCCCTCTTGTTATACTTTCCCTTGGATGTTTATCTTGAAAATCCTACTCAGAGCTCAAATAAGTTTTTCTCAAAGTCACATTCATCTTTCATAGATCATTTCAGAAATCATACTCCTTCAGTATTTAAATAGGAGCAAAGACAACACTATCTCCATAACCCATGGAGAATTTATATATACTAGCACAGCTAGCTATCATTCTAAAGATATTTTCCACAGGAGACAAAGTCCATCACATAAACTCACGTGCATTTAGAGGGTGGATATTCACAGTGATGCCTGACATACCTATTTTTGGAGGAATCATGTCCACATCTCTTTATTCTTTACCCTCAGTAATTGATAAAAGGGGCCATCATTCTTGGCACAGGAAATGCCTCTTTTGATTGCCACCCCAAGTAATTAACCTTCCTAATAATTTCACTAAATTCCAAATCTAGCAGTCTTTTTGTCATTGACCCTTGGTTCTCAGAATTGTAGATTCTGCTCTTCTAGCCTCCTTTATCTTTCTTTCATGGCTCTTATTACCATTTGAATTACATGACTATTTGGCCAATTACCTTTCAATAACTATCTCTGACTGCACGAGGATGGGGGCGGGGATGACTAGTCCGCAGGGACTATCACAGAGGCCAGAACAGACTACCGAGTAGACTCTTCTTTTTTTTTTTTTTTTTTATGAAGTGGATTTATTTAGAGAGAAACACACTCCATAGAGTGTGGGCCATCTCAGAAGGTGAGAAAAAAAAAAAAAGACAACAAATAACAAGCGTTGGCGAGGATGTGGATAAAGGAGAGCCCTCATGCACTGTTGGAGGCATTGGAAATTGGTGAAGCCACTATGCAAAACAGTATGAAGGCTTCTCAATAAATTAAAAATAGGACTACAAAAAAAAAAAAAAAAAAAGTGAGAAAAGGCCCCGAGTAGACTCTTAACAAATGATTATTGACTAGATGACATAAAGACCAATGGTGCCATAAATGTTAAAAGATCCAGAAGATTGGTGTTTAGAATTTCACCCTTTATATTATGCTTTTCAGATAAAGTTACATTTACTGAAATTATGGCAATAATTCAACGAGTGAGACCTTTATGCTGTTCCAGAATATAACTCCATACCTTGTTTTTGTATTTTTTACTGAATATTAGAGCTTGGTACATTTAACCCTTGGCTGTGCTTATATTTAAGAAGAGTATTCTCACATATAAATCAGAAAGGAAGGAAATTAGGCATTTACTAGTAAAACCAATTAGTGTTTTAAGTGACCACGGATAATGACTTTCAATACCTTAAGCGATTTCATATTTATTGAGTGAAATATTGTCATAAGGATCTTTTTATATTTTCAGTCATTTCTTTTTTTTCTATTCAGTTTTGAAGATATTCACATTTTTTAGAGTCGAATGGCTATCATCAAAAAATAAGAAATAACAAGTCTTGTTGAGCATGTGGAGAAAAGAAACACTTGTGTACTGTTGGTGGGAATGTAAATTGGTGCAGCCACTATGGAGAACAGTATGGGGGTTCCTCAAAAAATTTATTTCTTAAAGACTTCTTTCACTGTCACATATGAATCATATGGAGTTTCTGGTTTAGAACTTTGTGTTCTTACTATGGTCCGATTTTTTTTAAACAAAACATTTATCATTTAGCATTTGCCTACAACCATCACATCAGTACATAATAAGTGGCAACGAAACAGGTGATTGGCGAATGTTGTCATTACTCTGTTAGAAGGAGAGTCTGAGGAAAAGGGTTCTTTGAGAGAAGTAACAGGACTGATACTGGATCTCTGTTCCATGGCTGGCACAGCGAGCCACACCCTTTCTACTAATGAGTCTGGAAGGGTTGCCAGCTCTGCCTTTTATCTGGGAAAACACAGGGCTATTTATGCCCGAACATCATGTACTGAATTTACTTCCATTGGTTAACATGGTCACCATTCCTGGTCTTTCAAGTCGGAAAAGAAAGCAAAGTGAATGTACTTGCTATATGATAGGGGGAGTTTGGTAGTTGGGAAGTCTACATGCAAAGCTTGTTTATTTTGACAAAACAACTCTGGCTTCAAGGGATTAGACTGGAAGGCAGAGAAAATGGAAGTCAAGAGTGATTGGGTCAGTATTGAGAAATCCTAGTCAAGAATGTTGCAGCAGCCTTTAAGCTAGGGCAAGGGGGAATATTGAAGTTGCATGTGTAGATAGAATCAACAGTGACTAAGTTGGTATGAAGGAAAATTTGAAGGCTTGTTTAAGATTCTAATTCTGAGTAACCGGGTGACACGATTATATTAAAATATAGCCCTGGGGAAGAAGAGCAGGTTGGGAGTTGGAAGATGATGAGTTTTAGAAGTTTTGAGTTTGAAGTACACTGAAGATATTCATATGCGATGTTTACCAGTTACTTGGAAATGTAAGTCTGGAACTGATGAGAGAGATCAGGGATAGAGACATAGATTTTAAGATTTTCATAAAGGAGGAAAAGGTGAACTGAGCGGAGATTAAACAAGAGGGACAGAACCCAAGGGAATACCTTTAAGGTCAGGCAGAGAAAGAGGCACCTGTAAGTGGATTCAGGAGTGATCAGAGAGATTGAAGGAAAATCTTCCAGTGTCACAGAAGGCAAAGGAGAAGAGATTTTAATGGTCAGGGAGCTGACAGTGCCTAATGCCAGTAATCTGAAAGCCTTTTTCTCACGTTTGTTTCCAAATATTACTTTGTGTAAATTATGTAATAATTGGTTTCTCAGCTTTAGTAACAATGACATGAAGAAACTCAAAGTAATTCTTTGTGTTATTAGAACTGCACAATTTCCTCAATGTGTTTATTGTTTACCATTCAAATATTTGACATACTTTACCTAGAAACCTAGGAAATATATTTTCTTTGAATTTTATGATTTAAATAAGGAACCTTTGGCTTGTACTGAATTTTCAGACTACATGTAAAATTACTTGTAATGAAAAAAAGGAAAAAAATTATACAGTATAATCCATCATTTATCAAACCCCCTAAAAAAATAGTGATGTCTGCCAGCTTTTCCATTTTAGCATTTTGGGATAACTCTATGAATAAAACAAACAAAAAAAAATCAGAATAAAAATTCTCAAAATTAAGCATTGATTCCTGTCAAATGATAATGAAAAATCACTAGGTTTCTTTCCCTGTGATATCAAAGAAGTGTTAAGTGTGAAAATTAAGGAACAGTTGTGTGTATGTAAATTTTTTGAATAAATTAAATTTTAAGAAATGTGTTATTAAGTTACAGGTGAAGTCGTTATATTAAATATAGGTAGTTCTCACTGTGCACAGGATAACATTAACTGGAAACTCAGGCATAGCAAACCACGTTATTGCTTTCCATGGTCATGGTCCCGGTCCCATGGCCACTGAGAGGATTGCCTATATGTTATAAAATCACTTTTCATACGTTTATTGCATAGAGCATCTTGAAACAGAAATCCTTTCATCTCAATATATTATCCTAAAACCAATGTTAAAGAGGTAAGTTAAAATATACTTATTCACTGCTACATTCAAACCCCATTGCAAATTCTCATAAAGCAAAATGACAAATTATTCACTATTTTAAAGAGCAAATATCACATTTAATAGATTCTAAGAATTGTATGTAACAATGCCTTGTGGAACAATACACCCTACAAAAGTGATCTTGAATGTAGGTTTACAATAGACATTTGTATGCAAAAGAACTAAATTCATTGTCTTTTCTAATTCACCATTTATGGAAGTTTTGGGCCCTAGGTAAAAATACAGAAATATAGGCTAAAGAAGACACCACCTATTGTATTGCTTCTTTGTAAATTTTCAGAAAATCTGCTCTGCTTTAAAATTAATACTGTCTTTCAATATTATCAGCTGAGAAATGTATTTAAAATTTTTTTGGTATATACAATGTATCTTAAATTTAAGGCATGGGAGATATGGGTCTTTACTCAGACATTCAAAAGATAAAAATAATAATATAACAAATATCCATGTACCCACCATTCATCTTAAAATATAAGATATTATGAATTCAATAACTAATAAGAAGCTGCTGTATAAAAAAATAAAATAAAATACAGAGTCCTAAAAAAATTTTTAAAAAGACATTATGAATTCAATTAAAGCCTATCATACACGCCTCTGATTGAAATATCTTCCCTAACTCCCCCGAGGTAACCAGTATCTGAGTTTCATATTTTTCAGTGCACTTTTATGATATAGGTTTTTAATTGATGCTTTTTTTTTTTTTAAGGTTAAAGTGATTCTTTCCTGTGTCTGGTTGTGAATTTTTATTTTGAAAAGTTGTTTTGGGTTTTATCAATGTTTTCTGCATTGAGATTGATCTATAGTCTGTGTCAATTGTAAAGTTTTAAACCTCAAGCCCCATATGATTCATATATGATGGTGAAGGGAGTCTTTAAGAAGTAAATGACTGAAGCAATAGAAAAAGATCCTTACGAAAATATTCACTCAGTAAATATGAAAATGCTTAGGGTATTAAAAGTAGTTATTTGTAGGGGGACTTCCCTGGCAGTCCAGTGGTTAAGACTTCACCTTCCAATGCAGGGGGTGTGGATTCGATCCCTGGTTGGGGAACTAAGATCCCACATGCCTCGCAGCTAAAAAAACCAAAACATAAAACAGAAGCAGTATTGTAACAAATTCAATAAAGACTTTAAAAATGGTCCACATCAAAAAAAAAAAAAATTCTTAAAAAAAAAGGAGTTATTTGTAATCACTTAAAACACTATTTGGTTTTACTAATAACCTCCTAATTTCCTTCCTTTTTGATTTATATGTAAGATCATTCTTCTTAAATTAATAAGCACAGTCAAGCGTTAAATGTACAAAGCTATAATGTTCACTGAGAAATAAAAACTGATCTTCTGTCAAGTGTTTTTATATGTATGCTCTTATATAGTCATTCAGAACACTGATTAGGAAAAGGATGTAAGTGAATATATAAAATTATGATTTAGGCACAAGTGATTTTTAACCCTTAATGCTTTTTGTTTAATTTCAATATCCAAAATAGATAAAATATGGTAAGGAGGATAAAAATCTCACTGTAATCAAATTTCTCACCTTAGCATAACTATTATCACTTTATTTCCAGACAAGTTTTTACACAAACTGTGGCTATTAAGTGATGGATCTCACCACATGAGACAAAGCCCAAGTGCCAACTTTAAATTAATTTTGGAATATGAAATTCATCCATTGATTTTTAAAGTAAAGTAGCTCAAACACAAACTAAAATGAACTATATTTTATATTGAAGACCAGTAGTCATCTTAAAAAAAAACAGTTTTCTTGTTTTTTTTTTACAAAATCAACTTTCATTATTCTTTCTACAAAAATCATCTAACTCTTACTGAATTTACCATTTCATTCAGTTTTTCAGTCTTTTACTTGGTTTTTAAAAGTCTCTCATCAAGATTTCCCTGGTGGCACAGTGGTTAAGAATCTGCCTGCCAATGCAGGGGACATAGGTTTGAGCCCTGGTCCAGGAAGATCCCACACGCCGGGGAGCAACTAAGCCCGTGCGCCACAACTACTGAGCCTGTGCTCTAGAGCCTGCGAGCCACAGCTACTGAAGCCCGCATGCCTAGAGCCCGTGCTCCGCAACAAGAGAAGCCACTGCAATGAGAAGCCCACACACCGCAATGAAGAGCAGCCCCTGCTTGCCGCAACTAGAGAAAGCCCGAGCGCAACAATGAAGACCCAACGCAGCCAAATAAATAAATAAATGAATAAATTTTTAAAAAAAGAAGTCTCATCATAAGCCACAGTCTTTTGTGATATCAATATAAAGTTTAGAAACTTGTTTACATCTACTTTTGGTTTTATTCTGCCTTGAATGAAAATAATCTTATTTGATATAAAAAGAAAATTTCAATGATTTAATTTTATGTCCAACAATAGTAAATTATTGATTTTTATAGTAAACAATTGTTTACATGTTATAAGAAAACAATTTATATTTCAAATTTTAACACAATTTATAAATAAATAAAATAAATAGAATAAGATTTTATTTATTTAAAACTTTATTTTATTTAATTAAATAAATTAAAAATATTTTTAAAATTTATATTTCAAATTATAAAATGATTTTTATTGAAAGCAATTTGATTTTTTATTTAAACTCAACCACTAAGAAGTGATACTCTGTCAACTATTTACTTCTCCCCAAAGTTATCATTTTACTGCCCTGTACAGTCAGGGATAATGACCACTTCTTACTTCAGAATGAGGCCTGGATCTCTTAGTTGGACATTTAACATCCTTCTTGAATTAGCACAAAACTTCTTCCTTTATCTCCAACACTCCCCTGCTGAATCCTTTAGTACAGGCCCACCGTTCTGGACTATTCACAGATGTGCACATGAAGGTCAACCAGATGCCAGATCATGCCTTCCAACACTTGGCTCTGCTGGTACCACGAGGATGCGGTTTCTCTTCTAACTGCACATTTACACAGCCATATTTGTTTCTGGATAGTTTTCCGTTCTTTTTTTTCTTTTTCTTTTTCTTTCAGGGATTTTTGTTTTGGCCATGCCCTGCAGCTTGCAGGTTCTTAGTTCCCCGACCAGCGATTGAACCCGGGCCCTCAGCAGTGAAAGCGCAGAGTCCTAACTACCAGACTGACAGGGAATTCCCAGTTTTCCATTCTTAACCATGATCTTTAATCTCAGTATAATAACAATTTTTTAAAAAGTGAATACTTTCATAGTAAAACAGCTAAATGTGGAATAGAAAATAGTTTTGATCTAGATCAAAACTGTATTGTTAACTATATTTGGTTGTTCATTAAATTTGCAGACAATGTACTTATGTATAACTTTTTCAATGTTCTTAAGTGTTTTTAGCATTAAGAATTTGTTCTAAAGGTTGAGTGTTGTGTAGTTTTGAAATATTTAAATGGTCAGGTCAAACAAACACAAGACTTCTGAACACTGCTTGGAGCTAAATTTGAAACCAACCAAATTTCTTAGGTTTGCAAAATTGAACGAGAGAAGTACCACTGAGCTGAATGCATGTCAGGAGCAGTGGCTCCACTAGAATTAAACCAATTCAAAGTTGTACTTGGACCAGGATTTGCAACGGGTCCAAGTGGCCAAAACACAGCATTTAAAAACACATGATGTACATGTGTTTTTCCATTAAACTAAATTCAGTTTCTTTTTTCAAGCCCAAATTTATCTTCAGAACAAGAGATTAGTGTTTCTATTCTATCTTTTCTAATACTGAATTGACCTTTCATTAGAGAGCACATTATTATTTAAAGCTGTGTCATTACTAACCTGATTCTTTTTGCTGACCTGTATCTTTTGTTTCAATCAACCAAGTCATAACTTTTGGTTCATTATACCACTGGCGCATGTGTGTCTTTCTCCGTAATCCTCATCCCTCTTTTGCTTACGTTTTTCTCTCAGTGAATTACAGAAAGTCAGAAGTTGTTATGATTCAAAACAGCTCTTTCATTGCTTGGACCAGTCATTTTCTTACTGTCCTTTGGCTATTATTTTTAACTCGTTTTATATCTTTGTATTTTGCAATGGGGTGGAATGGTACACTTTGAAAGCTCTTGACATGACAGCCAACCTGCCATTTGCTATTTACTAGGAATGTAAAGTGGATGATGCAGCCATTTTGGGGGTCAGTGTCCTCACCTGTACATTGGGAACACAATGCCTGCATGACCAACCCCATATTAATAGTAATACCACCCTACCTTAAGATAGATGATCCAGGAAATCAAAGTAGTTATTGAATGTGAAACACTTATGCACTGGGTGAAATAAAAATACAATCTGTTATCTCTGATAATCCTGAGTATTAAATAAAATTACAGGTGGGGGTGTTTTGCAGGTAGAGTTTTCGTTTCTAGGAGAAAGCCTAGTTAAAGAAGGCAGTACTGAACCATCCTGATGCGTCATCCTCTGCTTCAGATGGTCTCCTCTTCTTATTTCCACTGCTCTCATCTTTCTCCCCTTCCTCTTCTCAGTTGTTTTTGGTTTAAATGTAACATATTTGCTGAACAAAGCTTACACATCCCCTCTTCCTTTCCAACCACTCAAAACACACACACACACCTTCACAACCCAGCCCATTTGACTGTCACACAACAGCTCTAGGTAAAGCTTTTCTGAAGAAAATAGACTCTGCTGAGTACCCCTTTATCCTCAGTATACATTACAAGTATCAGTACTGAACTTTTCAATGCTTACAATGTTCCCTAGGAGTATATCAGTTAAGCAGGCAAAAAAATATATATCTGGAAGTTTATTATTTTTCCACCAATACATTTGACACCACCTTTGGAGAGCGAACAAAAGGCATACTGTCAAGCAGATAGACCTGGACAAAATGTTACTCTTTGTTCCACACAAGCACAGAAGTATATTTAAGCAAAGAAAGACATTCCATGACTCTCCTGGGACTTCCTTCCTCAGCTGAATTATACCAACATGTTCACACCACTTGGTTCAGACTGTGTTGGAATTTTAAATGCAGACTTCTATTTGCCAATGCTTCAATCCCACAGCTATAAAAATTCATATTAGGATTGAACCTGGCTTTAAAACATCATAGAACAAATGGAAGTTTATTGGAAAAATGTGTATACACATGAAATTAGTCGGAGATATGAAAATAAGGGGTGTCCTTGTTTGACAGATTCTATACTTCTACAGGACAGCCTCAAAGTCACCAGAAGTCACCTGGTTTGGGATTATGTTTCAAATCCAGGCTCACTGACATTCATGAAACTTTTGGCAAAACATGGGCCAAGTTTCAAGCAAGGCTGGGTAGAATACTTCTTTCATGTGGAACCTATGTGAAACTCAGTGGTTTTGACGAGGTTTCTCCTTGAGTTTCACATTCAAACAAGCCAAAGTTTCAGAGTAAAATTAAGGGGCAGAGGGAAACAAACAAAAAAACCCAAAAGAACACGAAAAAAATGGCTTGCCTAAGAATTTAATGGCTTCTATCATGTTCCAAACCCATTTCGTCCTTTGGATTCTGCAAATGAACTTGTATTGCCTTTTAGCAATACATTTCTCCTCAGCAATGCCAAATCAAGCCTTCCTAGTATTAAGGAGGAGAGTATTCTAGAACCCCCCAAGGCAGGGAAGTGTATGCTCAAAATAACTGGAGGATTTCAAGTTTTGACTGTACACACATCACAGAAATGGGATGATTAAAAAGCTCCATATTATGCAGATCTGAAGGGAGAAAGTTAGCAATTAAATGTCCAGCTTTTGGAAATAAAAAATTAGACTGAATAGCTCTAGGTTCTCCTACTATCTTACTCCCAGTTCTAGAGATCGTACTGCATCTGCTCCTAATCTGGAGGGACGTCTCCCATAGCTGACTCCCTACTCCACCCCTCTGAACAGGAGTCCTGCAGCCACTGGCTTTCTCCCTTGTCAGCAAGGTGCAGAGCACGGAGCACAGTGTATCAGTCCCCACAGTCAGGGACTTGCACAGAATCCTGACAGGGTCAGGCTCGCTCCACTCTTCACCTTCACCAGGACACGGGGACAGCTTGCCAGGGAACATCGAACTCAGTATCCGGCTGAGGACTTTGAAAATATCCTTTGCTTGTGGTGAAGAAGAAAAGCGTGACAAACAAATGGAATAACACATGAATTTTCTCCCAAATAAAGAATCTGACTGAATGGCTAGAAAGCGCTACACTCTGCCTATTTTAGGAAATACGTTTTTTTCATTCCTTATCCCTCATTCCCTCATTCAGCAGAAGTTTCACTACCATAACACACTTCTGGCTACAGAGGATTTTTCTTTTCCTTTTTTTTTTTTTCTAGTTTTCCTTTTTTTAATTTTCTTTTTTTTCTCTTTAATTTTTCTTCTTCTTTTTCTTTCTTTTTTTAAAAAAAGTTACCCGGAAGATGTGTGTTTAAAATGCATTTTTCTTTTGACATATGGTGTGACACCAATAAACTTCTTTGGAAACAAGAATCTCTAAATTCCAAGGACTTCAGTGTCCATGTTAAAAAGCAACAGTAAGGCCCCGAGGCACATGGTAATTTGGAGGCACTCAAGTGAGGGGTTGATAGAATCTGGTCTGTGCACCGTCATTTGCTGCTTGATTTTAGACATCTGCTTGGAGGGGCACAGAGAGCTATCATAAAGTCTATAATGGTCAGAGAAACTTGCCATAAAATAGTCTTGGCCTCTCAGTTGGGGGTCCCTGTACTAATAAAACCTAACACATATCAGTGAGAGAAAACCAAAGCCCAATAGATTATTCAAAGGAAATAATATAAAAGCGTTAAACCAAAAAAAAAAAAAAAAAGACTTTTTACTGAACATAGTAAATACTCATAACGAAAGTAAATGCTGTGTTTGAAGTTAAAGTCCACAGATCAAAGTACTTTGCAGAATGTCAAGACCAAGCATAAGGTAGGGGAGGGGGAGGCACAGAAAACTCTCCAAAATATTATATTGTCACATTGGAGAAACCTGCTAGCCGAAGACAGTCAGCTGGTTAAGGAATTCTCAAAACCGAGTCACCAAGTTGTGCTAGGAGTATACAAAAAAACAAAACAAACAAATAAAAACTGTTCTCATTCTACGCTAGTAATGAACAGCACAGTGATGAAAGAAGGTACTAAGGTAGAGCTATCTCCTTGTCCTTAAAATAATTACTAATATATCTCCTTTCCTCAGGTAGTTGCATCTTTTTCCTTAAAAAAAAATGCCCTTAGAAAGTTAAAAATAAGTAAGCCGTCTAAACAGGAAAATTAGGATGTCTGCAAGGCTCTGGACGACTCTGGCAATGAGGCTTAATTAGCGTTCTGCTGCAGCTCAATCACAGGCGGGTCTGTACTGCAGGTCAACATGACAGAGTGCGTTCAGCACAGTTTAAAATTACAGCCACAGAAATGCACAGATGCTACTCCTGTATCCTGGAACACCGTATTTACCTGGAAATCGTTCAGCACCCCAGTTTATTCTCCCGGTTAACAAGTTATTTAAAATACATTAGTCATAAACATATCATAAACCAATAACATCACTTCAGAATTAAAGAAAAATCTTACCTACAGGCAGCCGGGTTCAACAGTTGCTCTGAAGAGAGGTAGGAGTCATTGGCCTTTTACACGTGGAGATTGTTTATTTAGCCCTTTTTTAAAAGGTCTTGAACTTCAGAGGTTTAAGATTAAGTCCAACCCAAGTGTCTGAAGGAAAAAAAAGGCAAGAGAGAAGGCAAATGAGAGACGGAAAGAATCCCAGCTGCTGGGTGGTGCTACTGTTCTGAGAGCGTTTGAGCTATTTTCAGCATTAACAGCAGCCGGGGTTGTCTGCAAGGGATGAAAAAACCTTGCCGAATCGCCACAGCCCCCCTCCGGGGAAGGGGGCGGGACACAAACCAGGAAACCCACAACAACTTGCTTCACTGTGCAAATATTCATTTACATTTTGAGGAAAACTGCCAGCACGATTGAAAACAAAACACAATAAAACATTTCAACTGAAATCTTAAAAGAAACATAGTGCTTTGCCATAATCCTCGCGTTTTCAAAATGATCTACCTGGTTTGTTGAAAATAAGATGTTCTTTTTATGCCTTATTGAGAGGAAAGACTTTTCTTCCGATAGTTCCTTGCTTGCTTATATGGCTCTTTAAAAATATTTTAGATCTCTCTGGGAGGAATAGCTGTTATCATCCTATCCTTCTTAAGACTGAAGACAAATGGTTTATTTCTAGCCCACACCCAAATTTCCAGTTTCATCAACTATGCTATTTTTGACAGCTACTGGGTTAAGCTGTTGACATTTCTTATCTGTTGGCAGAGATTGGGGTCCATTCAGTGACAAGACGCAGACAGGCACCCGTCCCCTGACTCTCCCTCCAAAGGCCAACGAAGAAATATTTCAGATTGGGTCACCAACAATGACTGGCAAACTCTGAGCTTTCATTTTGTTTGTAGAATGATGAATTAAGATCTACAAATTGTATTCATTCATTCATTCAACAAATATTTTTGTGGCAAGTACTGAGTCTACTATCTGCCAAGAACTCTGAGAATACAATAGTGGACAAAATTAACAATGTCTTTGCCTCAGAAGGCTTACAGCACACAAACGCAGAAAGAATGAGGACGGACTTTGCTATAGACTTTTACAGCTTCTTTTCCACAGGCTGTTCAAACCATAGCAACTGGAGATGGAGATCTCTTTCTACTCTGACTGAAGGAAGAGATGCGTCATCAGACTGACTCCTGACTTCCATTGCTTCATTATGCCTTTTGCAACACCCCTAAGAAGGAAAATTAGTTACTTCCTACCAAGGAAACACTTAAGTATTTTTTATAAAAGCCTTTATTCTACGTAGATGAAATCCCTGAATCCTCTGAATTCCCTTTTCTTCATAACAAAGAGAAGGCTTGCACAGTCAGGAAGTACTGTGGAGAGGTGAAAGAAGATTCTCTGATCTTAGACCAGTATACAAACCACCTTGATATATTTTATAGTTAATATTATGAAGGTTGCTTACCAGAGGCTCAGATCAAATTCAACTCTTTCCTTGCCACTGATTAGAGAAAATACTGAGGAAAGAAATAGGTGAGGGAGAATAAGAGGTACGGACTTCCAGTTGCAAAATAAATGAGTCACAGGTATGAAATGTACAGTGTGGGGAATCTGTACAGTCAATAACTATGTCATATCTTGGTATGGTGACAGATGGCAACTAGACTTATTGTAGTGATCATTTTGAAATGTATAGAAATGTGAAATCCTGTTACACTATGCCGGGTAACAGGAACTAACATTGTGTTGTGGGTCAATTATACTCCAAAAACAAACAAACAAGCAAACTCATAGAAAAAGAGGTCAGATTTGTGGTTACTAGAGACAGGGGTTGGAGGAAAGATAATTGAGTGAAGGCAGTCAAAAGGTACAAACTTCCAGTTAAAAGTAAGTACTAGGGATGTAATGTACAGCATGATAAATATAATTAACACTGCAGTATTTTATATATGAAAGTTGTTAAGAAAGTAAATCCTAAAAGTTCTCATCATAAGAAAAACATTTTTTTCCCTATTTCTTTAATTTTGTATCTATATGAGATGATTGATCACAAAACTTATTGTGGTCGTCATAATGTACGTAAATCAAATGATTATGCTGTACACCTTGACTTATACAGTATTGTATGTCAATTATATCTCAATAAAACTGGAAGAAAAAAGAAAGAAAATACTGAAGACTATGCATGATATGTTTTTAAAAAAAGTTACACGACTGCCATTTCAACTACTACGGTAAAATAGTGAAATCTTTCGGAATGATATGCTTATGTTAAGACTACGCAGATATTTAAATTAAAAAAATTATAACTTACGTTTGAAATATGTAATCAAAATTTTAAAATAAGATTAACCTTATTTAAAAAATATGCAGCAGGGTTTTTAAAAAGATCTCTGTAGAATAATGCATTTTTCTGTTCATTTATTTTAACCGGTCCCATTTTAATAAGTCTTAAATAACTGTCAGTTTAATATCGGATATTTACTTTACTTGTCAAAATGATAAATGGTAATTCTGGCAAAAAAATGGAAGCCTAGCCTCAGAAAAAAAATTTTTAATTGTTTTTACTTTTTCCTCCTTATAGTAGTTTATAATGGAAAGGAAAATACATTTTAAAATTGGCCTTCCTTGAGAAACTATGGAAGTTAAGGGAACAGATAAAGATTAACTATTTGAGTACTAAGTCAAACATAATTTTTAAATTCCAAACTGCCTGCTTTTCACACCAATACTGAGAGAAGCCCATTGCCTCCTGTTTAACTATTATTAATCATTTTATGTCAATCTGCACTTGAATGAACAGGTTATGACCCTGCTAGCTCCCCATTTAGGATGAGTCCTACACTGCCAGGTGACTCACCCGGGTCTCCTTTGTTCCCCAAAGATCCTGACTGTCCAGACAGCCTGTCCATAAGCACCTTTTGACAGATTTGATGTCACAGAAGAGTGCAGATTGAGGCATAGTTTTAAAGGTTAGAAGACAGTAAATTTGGACTTTCCTACTTTCGCAACCACTATGACTTTTATAAGTTATTAATGCCTTAGCAATTGTACCAACTGTACTACTGTTAATGATTTTATTTATATTCTTTCTCTCTTTTTTGTTTTTACAAATAAATTGATTTAAAATCATTAGAAAATGCTTATATTAGAGTTGGACTTCTTATATTGGTGAAGCACTAAATAGGGCTTTGGCATAACCCTTCTCCTGTATAAGATAGGGATAATAACAGTACCAGTCCACAGAGTTGTGGGAGGGTTTACATGATGGTGCACACAAAATGCTTAACTAAGCAATGCCTGATGCATAGAAAGCATAAAAGTTAATGCTATTATCACTGTAAGTCTAGAGCTTGGCTATCCAATATGGTGGATACATATGGCTGTTGAGCACTTAACATGTGGTTCGTCAGAACTGAGATGTCATATAAGTGCAAAATGTACACCAGACTTTGAAGACTTAGTATGAAAAAGAGACTGTTGATCATATATTGAAATGGTATTTCAGACATATTGTGTTAAATAGGATAATTTGTTAAAATGAATTTTACCTGTTTCTTTTTACTTTTTAAAATGCCAGAACCTTTTAAATGTACAAATGTGGCTTGCATTCTATTTTTATTGGGCAGTGCCATCTAGGCCAATGGTTCTCAAACTGTAGCGAGCATCAGAGTCTCCTGGAAGGCTCGTCAAATCACAGAATGCTGGGTCCTACCCCTCGTTTCTGACTGAGTATGTCTGGGAAGGGGCCTGAAATTCTGATCTCTAACAAGTCCCCAGTGATTCTTGACCACACTTGGCGAACCACTGGTCTCGATCCATGCTACTTAAAAGAGTGGTCCATGGGTCAACAACTAATTCTTGGAGGAATTAGAACACTTGGCAAGTTTGCCGGCAGAGATGCAGGCTCCAAAGATAAGGACTAAGATAAGGACCTAGTTACAAGAACCCTTGTGCGAGGCATGAGCGGGACCGGCCGCCATGTTCACTGAGGTTCTTAAACTCTCCAAAAGGGCAGGATTGGTTTCGGAGGCTCGAGCAAGAATAATCTTTCTGAGATGGAGAGGGGGAAAAACGGATGGAAATGTTGGAAGTCAGTCTAGCTGTACATTTCCTTCTCTCCCTCCACAGCACACAAGAAAAACTGAGATTGTTTTCCGCTAAGTATTTGTCTAATTAAAACAATGTAGCTAAGGCACAGTTGATGTAGAACAAACCATGCTAGAGGGTATTTATGTCTCAAGAAAGGATCTTATTAACTCAGATAACACTCCACTTGTTAGAACCATGAGAAAGATTGGTGTTTTAGAGTAGAGAGGCTTCTGGATCCTCTGCCCCACCCTTAAATAAGTGAGCACACTATTTTGAATGATCTCACCAGTTTGCCAAATGACTTCTCACTTTTTCAGGTGGCACCAAAGCCTTGTGGGCTCAAAGGGCTTCCTGAAAATAAAATCCTCATTGTAAGAGAGATACAGACCCACACTGGTAATATTTAAAACTCCCAGTTCTGTATGCAGCGACCATTTGTAGCTTTATGTCTCACAGGTTGGTTGGTTGTTTCAGAAAACTTTAAAATATGTGTAACGCTTAACGGCAGAGAGTCTGGAGCCAGTGTGTCTGGGTTTGAATGCCGGTCCTGCCACTTCCGTGTGACTTTGGGCCAGTTACCTCACTTCCCTGTGTCTCTGTTTCCTCCTCTTTAAATAGGACCTATCTCAGTGGGCTGTTGTGAGGATTAGAATAGCTGTCATTTGAAAGGAATGTAGAAAAGTCTGGCACGTTGTAAATGCTATTATTGGTTAAATAATTAAAATATAGTAGAATCTAACTGTGCAGGTTAGTATATATGGCCAAATGTAGTAATTTGTTTTCAGATACCATGATGATTTCTAGGGCCTTTTATGTGCATGGGTTCTTGAGTACATGTATTTTGAGGGCTTCTTTGAGAGCTGTTTAAATTTTTTTCCCAAGAGAACTCCGAATTCTCATTTGATTCCTCATCACTTCCTATTAATTGAGAGGATCTCAGTAGGAAGGAAGTGAATGTAGTTTTCCCATGAATATTGTTTTCTAGGTTACATTTTTTTTCCCCTCTGAAGTCCTTTGAAAAGTGAGTTGCAGTATAAATGTTTGAAGGTTTTCGTGGCCATGTCAGTTGGGTAGCATTGTCTAATATTCCAGGAGGACAATGCGTCATTCTCTTAGTCAAATATTTTAGTGCTTAGGGAGAGGCAGCACGACCGTCTGAAACGGTGGCATGAGTTTCAAAGATGTACCGAAAGGGCAGTCAGATTCTCATACTATAGAGACGATAGACATCAGATAACGCTGATCAAAGGAAGGGATAGACCCCAAAGTCTGGCATGTTGAATGCAAAATGAAGGCTAGATTAAGTGTACTGACATCTTTTACACTTGTCTGCTTAGACCACATGAAACAGAGTGAAGCATGCTCAACAAAACTGGTGATGCTTGGAAACATCATGCCCTTAGTAAGTGTCAGCAGGGCCATCTCCAGGAACCTCAGTGTTACACGTGCGGAACAGTGAATAAATGCACTGAGTGGGGAAACCCAAGCCCAAGAGGTGAGTGGTTTCAGACCAGTCACGCAAGCCCTCTGCACTTGTGCCCTGAAAGGGAGGGAGAAGAATTGAGCTATAAACCCCTTCCTAACTCTAACATCTCAACTTTTGCTTGGACTTAACAGAGATTCCATTTGGCCGTTCCCCCTTGCCCCCATAATTTACATCTAAAGTTGTCAAATCATATGTCCACTTATTTCTGCTTCCTGGTTACCAATGTGAAGCGAATGTGTTTTAGGAGGTGATTTGCCATCTCATGTGCCATTATGCAATCTGGGACTGAATTTTACCAAATAAGGTGAGAGTCTGAAGGAACGATTAAATAACCAGTATCAAATGCAAGAGATTCTATAGAAATAATTTCTTAAAACCTTTGTTACAACTCACTTTTCTAGTTAAAACCTTACTGTTTTTAATCTTACTGTCTGAACTCTATATGTATTTAGCAAGTGCCTCTGCTGTTTTATATAACCATGACTAAGCTTTTCTTGATATTTATATGCCATTGAAATTGAGCATATGCAACAGTTGCTGCATATGGTAGAAAAATCGTTAAGATAAACCTTCGTAAAGGGGCCTATTTAAGGCTCTGCACAACCTGCTATCTTCTCACATCTCCACCCACATCTCCTACCCTCCTTCTAGCTCCATTTCTTCCAGGTTCTCTGGTCTTCTCTCAGTTCCTGGGATGGGCCATGGTCAGGGCCTGTGCGTGCGTTATTCCCTCTTGCCGGCCGCCTGCCCTGCTCAGCAGTGGATTCGTGCACCCTTCAGCCCTCAGCTGAAGTGCCTTTTCCTCAGGAAGGGTTTCCCTGCTCCAACCAAGGTCAAGCTTTTTTGTTTTGTTTTGTTTTTGGAGTATTATTGCTTTACAATGTTGTGTTAGTTTCTGCTGTACAAGAAGTGAATCAGCTATGTGTGTACATATATCCCCTCCCTCTTGGACCTCCCTCCCACCTCCCCCCATCCCACCCATCTAGGTCGTCACAGAACACCAAGCTGAGCTTCCTGTGCTTTATAGCATGTTCCCACTAGCTATCTATCTTACTCACGGTAGTGTATATATGTCAATCCTAATCTCCCAATTCATCCCACCCTCCTCTTCCCCCAGCCCCCATGTCCACATGTCTGTTCTCTATGTCTGCGTCTCTATTTCTGCCCTGAAAATAGGTTCATCTGTACCATTTTTCTAGATTCCACATATATGCGTTAATAGAGGACCTAAAAAGATGGAGAGATATACCATGTTCTCGGATTAGAAGAATCAATATTGTGAAAATGACTATACTACCCAAAGCAATCTACAGATTCAATGCAATCCCTATCAAACTACCAATGACATTTTTTCACAGAACTAGAACAAAAAATTTCACAATTTGTATGGAAACACAAAAGACCCTGAATAGCCAAAGCAATCTTGAGAAAGAAAAACAGAGCTGGAGGAATCAGGCTCCCTGACTTCAAATTATACTGTTTCTAACTCTTGAAGAATCACATTCCTCACATTCCCTCCAACATCAGACGTTGCATTTGCTTGAGTGATTGGTTCACGTATGTCTCCTCTGATTTCCCCTTCTCATCGTACCCCGTACGTGTGTGTTGTATCTGCGCCTTGCACAGAGGAAGGGCTCAGTGTGCATTTGATTAAATAAGTCCTGCTCAAGGCATTAAGCAACACACAATGGCATTTTTGTTGTATATTAACGAGAATTTGTAAAATGAAAGTATCTTGTAAAAAGCAAAAACTCTGTATGCTAATTAAGCAGCTGTTTCCAACCAAGAGGATTCTCTGAACTGTATTGCTTTGTAGTTACGTATTTAATTTAAAAGCTTTTTGAAGTATCAGATAGCACTTGCTTTCCCCCTCAGGATATAATATATTCTATTATCTTAATAATTTGCATTTATCTTCTAAAATAGGCTTGAAATAAATCAAGTTACCTGCATTCTCGCATCATCTCTCCAGACCTTTTTCAGAGCCATGTAATACTCCATTAGGGTGTATTAATCACTCACTTGGGGTCCCTGATCAAAATTTCTTTTGATTAGGGCTGTTGGAGAGAATGACATATTTGTCTGTATATTGCTAGACAGTTGTAACCACCTGGCTCCCTACAAGCCATACCTGATGTTGTTTATGGTACCTGGTGAGCAGACGGACAGGCAGACGGACATGAAGTATCACACCAACAACCCTGCCTGGTCAGGCCATTGTCATTCCTGTGACTTGAAACCCTTCCTCATGTCCATACGGTGCATTAGTTATAAACACACAAGGAATGAGTAGCCATTGAGAAACTGGGAGATTTGTGATCTTGTTCTCTGGCAAAGGAGAGGAAAGGAGAGCTTTGGGTGGCCTGGGCTACAGAGCAGAGTCAGAGACTGGAGGCTGGTCTTCGCCCTGTTGCCTGGGAAGAGGCTGTGTAACGCTTTCTTCTACCATGGGCACAAGGACGTTGGTTATGGCCTAAGCATGTTTGAAGATGTACTGTTTTGTATATTCTTTTCATACATTTGTAAAACACTTTGAAGTCATCAAAGCACAGCATGAAAAGTATCTTTTCTGAGGCATTTAAAAAACAAACTAACTAACCCAACAATCCATGGCACATTTCCATCGTTACTATGGCCACAAAAGTTAATTTTGCAAGGACAGTCATACATAAGTAATACACAAAATGTTAGAAAAGTTTTCTTGAAACTCACAGAGATGAAATATGAGTGAAGAATAAAAAAGGAAGAGTTGACCAGCATTCAAGGGTTAGAAGGAACTACAGATTCGTTATATCAAGTGCATAAGAAAAACATCTTCCTAAAATGAATGCAGGTTAGAAATGGCAACCTTCAGATATTGAACATGTTAATATTTTCTGTGTTATCTGTCCTCTAATCCAGACCTTCCTACCTCTTTCTGTGACCTGTTGGTGTGTCCCAAGTGGGTTACAGATGTTGCTGCAATATTATCCCTTCCGTTGTCACCTGACCAGGCCATACCTGGGGCGGCTGGAGCTTCTGGACCAGTCGCCTCTGGCTATTAGCAACCTCTTCTGTTTACCTCAGTGCCAGATATAGAAAAGTTTGGGTGGGAACGGTCTAACCAGCAAGGTCAACCTCCTAAAAATAGCAACAATAGTCTTATTAACAGAAAGGAAACACAAGAAATAAGATGGTATGGGAGAGGCATGTTAGAAACGTCAAGAAATAAGTAATGATATCTCAATTTTACAAAGAAGGGAGAAAATCACTGTTCAGACTCCAGGCTGAGCCAGGACTGGCCTGGTATCCGGAGGAAGGTGCTAGAGGGCCTCTCCTGCCTGCAGCAGTGAGTAGTTTGTGTTTAGGCAGAGGGGTGGGGAATGGACCTCTGAGTCAAAGTAAATGCTCACATTTTTACCTTCTAGTGAGTTTCCTCTTTTTCTCAGCAAGGGTTTCTTTCAGGGTCATTTTTGAATGAAGTTTCCCTCTGATACATTTTATTTTACTATTTCCAGACTCATTATTTCCAGACTCATTACTCTTTAAAATAAATAATGTAACACAGTCCTGGCAGACACAGTTTTCTACCTATGGAGGATCCATTTTTGCTTTCAACTTTGCTACAGACTCCTGGTACCATGTCTATTTTAAAACTTACCCTCTCAGATTCCCTTGCAGTTTGTTCAGGCTGATAGGCTACAGGCAAGACATTTCACACGCGCGATAATAACACAGAACCTCCTGAGGAGAAGGCCGTTCTGCCCTTTGCCCTTTAACCTGGCATTGCTCCTCTAGGCTGATGGAAACGCAGAGGCCCTTCTGGGAGGCACCTGCTGAGGCAGAGTTGAACCCACCCTGGGCTTCTCGTTGTTTCAGGGAAACCAACCCCTCACCTGGTTAAAGGTAATCTGTCACTTGAAGCTATAAACATACATGACACAACCATCTAAAGACAACTTTCTCACATCAGGCTGTCTGAAAGATAGCAGAAGACAATTAGGCCGGCTATTAAGATGTCATGTACATGGGACTTCCCTGGTGGTCCAGTGGCTAAAACTCCACGCTCCCAACGCAGAGGGCCGGGGTTCAATCCCTGGTCGGGGAACTAGATCCCACGTGCCGCAACTAAAAGAACCCACACGTGGCAACTAAGACCTAGCACAGCCAAATAAATAAATAAATATTAAAAAAAAAAAAGATGTCATGTACAGAATAGTTTCGGAAGTTCTGAAAGTACTTCTGGATATCAACAATCAGCCCTCACAAGAGTTGCTGCGTTCAGTTTCAGGCCCCATATCATTTCCTAATGGATTGAAAATTGCAGTGAAAAACAGAGCTGGTATGTTTGAAGCCCTTGGAGCTGCAGCATTTGAATCTTTCTGGCTTTAAATAAATATAGTCAAGTAGTTGGCTCTTTTTTCTAAAACTGACATTTAATGATCAGTGATATCAAGAGAAATAAGAATATCATAATAATATACAGGAAATACAAAACAGGAACCCATTGTTTATCCTGTTCTCAGTGGACATTGCCAGAGCATTGTTCAGAAAACTTTGAACAGGGTCACTTCAATGTAGTTTACCAAGCTTTCAAAATCTAAATTGAATGATGGAGTTTGTCCTTGTAACAGAAAAAGTGACTTTGAGAAAATATTCAAGGCTAGGGATGTCTTGAGTTTGAGTATTAAATGACCTTAAAGATTTCTACTTATGATTTCTTAAAATGGTAAATGCTCTCCGTCATAATTGAGGCAAAGGCATGTTGGATTAGGAAGCCAATAATTTTCCAGTTTTTAAATAAAAACTGAAGATACACATACAATGTGGAAATTATTTTAAGCGTTCTTTTTTTTTTTTTTTTTTTTCAAAATTAAAATATACGTTTTATTCATTTTTATATACCGAAATATATAGCATCTAAATAGATAAAGTAAAAATTGCAGGAAATAAAAGGATAAACTAATTGAAACAAAATAGTAAGGGGAGACTTTAACACACTTTTCTTAGTCACTAGTGACTTCCATAGACTAATATAAGTAAATAAACAGAAACACACACACACACACACACACACACACAAACCACTGGATCTCATATAATTAATAGCAATTTCTTTTTAAGTGTCCATATATTTTTCAAAACTTGGGTAACAGATAAAACCTCAGCAAATTCTAAAAAAAATAAAAGGTACAGATTTTCTGACCATAATTCAATAACAGTAAAATTGAATAGCCAAGGAGAACAATAAAAATAAAAAGCTCTCTGTGGGATTTCCCCGGCGGTCCAGTGGTTAAGAATGTGCGCTTCCACTGCCAAAGGTAAGGGTTCAATCCCTGTTCAGGGAACTAAGATCCCGCAGGCCTTTTGCCCCCCAAAAAAAAAAACCTCTCTTCTATTAGTAAATGTATAAACATCTCCTAAACTACTCTTTTTTTTTTTTTTTTTTTTTCACACACACACACTGTATTTTATTTTTACAAGAGCCTCATGGCTTCTGGTTAAGTACCATACATTGAGGAAATGAATATAAATTGCAATACATTCCATTTTATAACAAGCAGTCACATATAAATATTTTATCTTTCTATCCATATCTGTGAAGAACATGATGGCTGAGAGGAAGGTTCTGGAGGCTGTCTGCCACCATCAAATCTGACTCCACTGCTTCCCATAGCATGGTTACTTGAATCTCCTTGAGCTCCAGTTCTCGCATTAAGAAAATAAGAACTATTGCAGTACTTGACTCATCTGATTGGTATGAAGACTGAATGAGTTAATATACGCAAAGCTCTTAAGACAATGCCTCGTACACAACAGGCATAAGTGTTGGTTGTTGCTGTTACCATCATTTTCTCAATGATGCATGACATGTAGTTAAAAGCATGGGCTTTGAGGATAAATAGTCCTTAGTTAATTTTCTGGTCGTTACCCTTATTCACTGCTTGGTTTGGGCATGCTCTCTGAGTCTCACTTCCCTCAGCTGAAAAGTGGGGATATCATTAGTTACCACAGAGCATTATTAAGGGGATTGAAGAAGATACTGCATGGAAAATCACACCTGGCACACAGTAACCATCAGTTATTTTTAAAAATCAGGTAGAATTAAATTATTTGCAAAAGTATTAATTGATCTTTGCAAACACGTGTACTTTCACTTTGCTGATGGGGAAAATGAAATGGATAGGACACACTGAGATACTGAATTTAATTTCCTTAAATTTATTTCAGATAGCTCACGTTCAGACTTTTATGGGGTTTAAAAATTTTTTAATTTTAAAGAAGCATTCATGGAATTGTCAAACAGCTGGATTAAGAAAACTTCCATCTTTGCTAATGACTTTGCTAATGACTTTCTCTATGGTTGATATTTTCCTCTTTAAAGCAACAGCATTATCATCATCTTATTTGGTGAGTAGAAGGTGGAAGAGGAAAAGATATTAGCATTAAAAGGAATAACCCAGAAGAAGCAAAAAAGAATTGACTTTGTAAGTCCCTGTGAGCGTCTATCATTCCCTTAGCAGGTGGGAGGAACAGAGTTATAATTCTATCCATCTTTGCTAAAAACAAACATATACTAACTTATATCCATTGACTACAATTCTGATGAGTGATAATTGAAGTATAAGTACCTCTATTATAGCAATAATTACATTGCAAGAAAAAAGAATCAAGGTTTGGAATCAGGCTTAGCTTGCCTAGTGACAAGCCCTGTCACTTTTAGCAAGTTACTCAATCTGTCTGAGCCTTGATTTTCTTATCTGTAAACTGCAGACAGTATCCCCTACCTTTTGGGGAGCCTTTTGAGAGGATGAGATGAGACTGTGTGAAAACCAGTTAGTTAAGCACCTGTCGTGGAAGGATGTTTGATGTACTGTTGTTGCTGTTTGCTGTCACTTTCCTGCTAGACTGTAGGCTCCTTGAGAACAGGCTTCCCTTTAAAAACACAAGTATCGTCTGTTCCCAGCACAGTGTCCGGTCCCTAGAATGTACTGAGTGACTATCTAATGAAACCAGGCGGGGATACCCTGCATGAGAAACTGAAACGACCACAATAATACATAGAAGCCTTGACTTGTTTAAGTGGAAGAGCTGAGAGAGACAGGCATTGACCAATCGAACTTCTGTTCTGGGGAAGAGATTTAAGTAAAAAGTAAATAAAAGACAACCTTTTCCTCACACATTTGGAAGGGAAAGATAAGCTCTAAGGAACAGAGAAGGGTTGTCACAGTGATCATTATGCTACCTGAGGGGACTGTAAATAGCATCTTTAAATAAGGCTATTTCTATATCTCACCTATATTTTCTTCCTTTGTAGAAAGATGGTAATGACCTTAGTCCATGATTTCTGTGAGTTGGTGTCTCATTTCTTCTTTGAGTCATAGGAGTTTTTATGTATAACTCAGATCTTCTGATTTCTCTTTGATTCCCCCCGCCCTCTCCCACATTTTCTCTTCCCTACACTGAGTGTCTCCACCGTGGGGACTCAGAAGTTTGATGCCTACATCCAGTCACACTGATCCTGGAGAGGCGGGCTCTATGTATTGGCCTTATCCTAGGTCTCTGCTACAACACACATATCCTCGGCAACGGTATAGTCAGCAGATCTGGGGCACCAGTTTTGGCTTCCCATAGTTTTTATCTTTCATTTAACCTTGAATCATAACTGGAAAGAACATTGTAAAACCTACCTACTCATCCCCTTTATATTTTGAAAATTGGGATTTAGAGGATCACTTTATAGAAAATCACTAGGATCAGGGTCTGAGACACTCTATCCCAGTGGGGCTGAAAGGGCATAAACAGCATCAGCATCAGATTCTAGATCTAAGTTGGGATGAGAATTCCCACTGGGTCCTGTCAGTCAGTACCACGAGCGCCAGGGCTACACCATCACCGACTTTTGCTACTTTCTTTTGCCTGGGAGCAGCTTTGATAGAAACTTGTGTTCAACCCCCGATGAACTAAATTAGAGGTGAATGCTACCCACAATAGTAGACTCATTAAAGTATCAGGTGATGGCTTCAACTGCAACCAAAAGAGGTTTGTAGAGATAAAAGGAAATAGACATCAACAGTAGAGAAGATGAGGTTTGCAATAATTCTAGTAAGAAGGGATTCAGTGGTGGAAAGAAATTAATAGACTATATCCTAAAGAGAGAAGAAGTAAAATTTGGAGCTTCCAAGTTCAGTATTAGGTATATTTTAATTGAGGTATAGTCAGACACGCAAGTAGAATAAAGTGATCTTGGAATCAATAAATTATCAAAGGAGAATAATACCATTTAAGATAATTAGAAAAATGACTCAAAAGTGAGATAATTCTCAGTAAGAAATTATTTTTATTAATGCAGGGCTTGCTTAGTAAAACTCTTCTAAAAAATGGAACCCTGAGTTCATTTTATAGCATTACATTAGGGTACACTTATTTGCCCAGTTTTGCAATTATACTCTGTAATGAATCCTACCTGCAAAGACAGATAAAGAGGGCTAAATTCAGGTTGCCTTTAGATTTGCATATACAATGTTGGGTAAGAGAAGAAGGAATTGGAAAGGCCTTAACAAACAGTGCCCATCACCTATGGGCAAACCAAACCTGAGCTATAAATTGCAGTGGCTCTACCATTCTGTAACATGAACTCTGTTTTCTTGTTCCTGATTAAGATCTATCCACTTGGCCTCTTTTCAAAAGACTTGCACGTGACATGTATACACTGAAATGTATAAAATGGATGACTAATAAGAACCTGCTGTATAAAAAAATAAATAAAATTCAAAAAAAAATAAAAGACTTGCGCACATTTGAACACACCTTTGAGACTCCAAACTGGACTTCTGCACCATGTTCTATTTTGGGTAACCACAAAGGTGCTGGAAATTTCAAGTAGTAACAAACGCCACAGCCTACAAACTGAAGAACACGAGCTGGTGAATACCTGATTCCCAAGTGTCAGAGCACCCCCGGGCTGTGGGCTCCAATTATTCTTTGGGGTTAGGGTTGACATACGGATTTAGACCAGGTTAAGTCATCTTTGTTGTGATGATTTTATTCTTCCAGTTAACATAATATTGCTCTTTTTTTCCCCCTTGTATCCTCAAAATTCAGTTTAAGGTCTTTTTAAAAAAATTTTTTTATTGGAGTATAGTTGATGTAAATGTTGTGTTAGTTTCAGGTATATAGCAAAGTGAATCAGTTATACATATACATATATCCACTCTTTTTTTTAGATTCTTTTCCCATATAGGCCATTACAGAGTATTGAGTCCCCTGTGGTATACAGCAGGTTCTTATTAGTTATCTATTTTATACATAGTAGTGTGTATATGTCAATCCCAATTTCCCAATTTATCCCTCCCCCCCTTATCCCCTGGTAACCATAAGTTCGTTTACTACATCTGTGACATGCACCCCAATGTTCATTGCAGCACTATTTACAATAGTTAAGGTTCATTTTTAAAGCTCGCTTTTGTGCTGCCCTGAGATGATTATTAGGTACTTTCACTGTTCATCGGAAATGGTACTGCCCACCTTCTACTAACCGTCTCCATGGAGAACTCATTCTCATTCACAGTAGCTCATCTTATCTGGATTTTAATTGAATACAAAGTTATCAGAGCCTTCATGTTTCATGCAGAAATTATTCAAAATACAGTCATAATAATTTGACTATTTGTCAAAATATAATGTATCAAATCAGTGATAAATTACATTTATAATTATAATTGATATATTAATATAGTTATATAAATAGATCTATTTATAGAAGGATAAATTTGTGTGGTGCCTTCAGAATATATTAGTTTCTTACAACAGAATCATTCAAGACAGACATAACATTGACATTGTCTTGATTTTTAATGCAATAATTCATAAATCTCCTTTCTAAATACTAAAGGATCTTGAAAACATACAAGGGGAGGAATGTTTATGTAATGTTGCTGCTATTCTTGCTTCTCAACCATCCTCTCACTGTCTTAGTATATTTAGAAGTTTTGAGTTTCAAGTTTCCTCATGTACATATAAATTCTTACACTGTTTCCAAATCAAAGTGAGCAGTGCCTCAAGGGCTGTGTTTGCCATTTCTGTTTCGACAAAAAACAATCTCCGTACAGTGATTAAAAGGTTTACGAACGGTCCTTGCTAATTTCTAGGCTGATGAAACATGGCTGTAGTTTCACACACTTCAGGAGGCAGGAGGTTCGAGGTCTTATTTCCTACTACTTATCTCCAGTCACTGCTTCAGTGGTTTTGTTAACTTTGTTCTGAGAGGAACTAGCATTGGGCTAAGATATAAAACACAAGAACAATGAAGTGAGTAAATCAGTCTATTAACACGTACTGATTAGTGCCCACACTCGTACACAAAGACACATTTATACTAAAACATTCCTGATTCTCACTTACATGATAATCACTGGCTCTACAAGTAAAATAAATGTATCTTTGTCATTTCATCTGTTGGATATGTACTAATGGCTTCCCCCAAGTGGATAAGGGCTATAGACTTCGGGAATTATAACAAGATACCTGAGTAGCTGCGTAGCTCTAAAATTGGAATGATCTCCACCTCAAAAGAGCCAAGAAGTCTATGGACTCATATTTCACTCCATTTATCTGCATAGCCAGTCACACTTACAGGTGGCTCTTCATGTAAAAGAAACTTGAACATTTTTAAAAATTGAAGTATAGTTGATTTACAGTATTGTGTTAGTTTCAGGTATACAGCAAAGTGATTCAGTTTTATATATATATGATATATATATATACAGATTCTTTTCTATCATAGGTTATTATAAGATATTGAATATAGTTCCTGTGCTATACAGTAAATCCTTGTTGTCTGTCTATTTAATAGATGGTAGTGTGTATCTGTTGATCCCACACTCCTGATTTATCCCTCCCTCCTCTCTTTCCCCTTTGGTAACCATAAGTTTGTTTTCTATATCTGTGAGTCTGTTTCTGTTTTGTAAATAAATTCATTTGTATTATTTTTTAGATTCCACATATAAGTGATATTATGTAATATTTGTCTTTCTCTGTCTTACTTCACTCAGGATGATAATCTCTAAGTCCATCCATGTTGCTGCAAATGGCAATATTTCACTCTTTTTTTATGGCTGAGTAGTAATCCACTGTGTATATGTATGTACCACATCTTCTTTATCCGTTCATCTGTTGATGGACACTCAGGTTGCTTCTGTGTCTTGGCTATTGTAATTAGTGCTGCTGTGAACGTTGGGGTGTATGTACCTTTTACAATGAGAGTTTTTGTCTTTTCCATATATATGTCCAGTGGAGTGGAATTGCTGGATCATATGGTAGCTCTATTTTTAGTTTTTTAAGGAACCTCTATACTGAGAAACTTTAACATTTTAAGGTCAAGAATGTTAACTTCCATATTCTTACAATAGTCCCTTGGGCGGGTAGAAAGCATTTCTCATTTCAAAGATAAAAACTCTAAAATGCTTTTATCACTTAACAACCGACTTTATTAATTTAGGGCAGAACTCAAGATTCCCTGATCACATTTTCCTGAAATGAACGACTTTTGTAACTCAGCATTGATTCTGTATCATTGAAATTGCTTTCCTCTTTCACATCACACAAATGGAAAGAAGAGCTAATTTTGGTGCTTGGTTATAAATATTCCATAATGTCTATCCTCTGAAAAAGTTTGAACATTGAGTTGAAAACCATGAGTGCGGGAAAAAGCAATAAACGGTGTCATTGTGATTTAAAAGCATAGCAATGTGCTGCTTTTAATGATGCTTATTAAAATGGCATTTTTCATAAACAGCTTTAAAGATTTTTCTAAGAAAAATTCTGAAAAGTATGCTTATTTTCAATGCAACTTAAAAAATGATATCTATTTAAATTAGAATGAGTATAATTTGCTAATGCCCCATTTAATTATCATTCAATGGTATGCATAAATTCACCACCTATATTAGAAAAACAACTGGGAAATATATTTATGAATACAGTAAGTATTTAAGAAAAAACTTTTCCACATTTCATATCATCATATGTTTTGTTTGTACAGGCTCATACATTCATGAATTGAGCCATTCAGCCTCATATACAAAGTATAAATAGACCTCAAGCCTATAAGCTCCACAAGGGCAAGACCTTCTGTTTTCTTCATATAGTACAGTGCCTAATTCATAGAAAAAGCTTACTTAATGCCAATGAAAAGTGAATGATGGAATAATGGGAGAACCAAGTCAGGCAAGGCAGGTCATGTAATGTATATTGAACAATAAATGTTTTGGATATGATCTTTTGAATTGTTTTTTCCCCCTTATTTTTCTTATTTTAAATGCTCTGGATAATCTATTTCACCTAGTGTGTTAGGACTTACCTGTGAAATGTAATTTGTCATACAGGTTAGGACTCTTACAGGCTATCTATCATACTACGTACTATCTTAAAAATGTGAAGAAGACAAGATTGTTTTCCCCCAAAGTACATGCTCTCAAAGTGGCCACCTTCTTCTTTAGATCACAGTGCCATGGTTAACAAAGGGAAATTGTTCCACGTGTACATAGCCACGTGTGTGTGACAAAGGGAATTATTCTTAATTCTTTTCGAACTCCAGTTGAAATGTATTTGGTTCCAAAGTAGAACTAATCATTCTTAATCCAGAGGTAAAACCATCACTGCCAGTAAACAGGCCCACTGACACTGAGCACAGAAAATCAAGATGGCAGTGATCAATTTTCCAGTGGGACATATTCCAAATAACCTCCCAAATTAAAGTGGAGGTGAATTATGACAATAAAAGGGAATTGATAAAATATTTATATCCAGAGATTCGTTTCGTTTTGTTTTTCATTCCTCTTGCTTAGCATTGTAGCTTCAGAATTAGATGTCTAAACATCTAATTCTGATGTTTAGAACATCAGAATTGGTGCCCCACGAATTTCCTTTGGTCCTCACCTATATGCACCTCCTTATTTTGAAAGTTTCAAAACTGGAAGTTGATTTAGAAAATATGGACAAGCAAAAGAAGAAAAGAAAAATCATTTGCAATCTCACCACAAAGAAATAATCATTATTGGCCTCATAGATTTTTTTTTTCCTCCATACCTCTATTGTTGCGTTGTTTCTGGTCTTTGAGAATAAAGACACTTGGTGTAGTCTTGTAAATAAATGTTTCCATAGCGTCCACAAAGAAAAATATAGAGAAGGATAACATGCGAGTTATAACATTTGGGGGGGTGGTGTTGCTAATCAGAAGTTTCCACAAAGAAGCAGAAAAATGTTAGAGCACAGGGCTTGGAATCTGGCCGACCCAAGTTTGATTTCTACCTTCCCCACAAGTGTGACCCAGTACAAGATGTTTAACTTCTCAGAGCCAGTTTCCTCTTCCGTAAAATGAGAATAATACCCTCATTAGAGTGTTTTTGTGTACAGTCAATGTGAGGTATTTAAAGAATTTGGCAAGCTGCCCGACACAGTATGCATTCAGGGAATGGTAGCTAATATTATTATTTATAAGAATACTTACGGTTATTTTACATTCCTAACTAACCTTGCAGATCACAAAGCTCAACACCACATGACCTGAAGATTAATTTTAGATCAGCTCAAGAAAAACAAAATTAAGCAAGTAAATCTATTGGCAAACGTCCGTATAATACATTCTGAAGCAAGTACTTTCGGATTGTAGGATTAATTAAAATTCTTCTCTGTTAGCTTAGTTAATGGCAGGATGGCTCTTCCTTGGAATTAGGATCTTTAAAAATGGTGATCTCCCTCGTTCTATCCTAATATTGTATTGGCAGTTAATACTCTGCATAGTTTGCCTTAGTGTGATAGAATTCAATCAAGACCAGAAGATACAGTAGCGTGTTGTTAGACTCTTCTAGAAGTTTCTTTGAGTTTTAAATTAAACTTCAAGTTTAAGAAATATGTGATCATTGAAAGTCTGGTGGGTTTTATATTTAGAAGTTTTAAATTATCTGTTGTGGAAATTCATTCTTATATTATGTAATTTTTGCTCTGGGCCCAGTCGAGCTTTATTATGTCAAGATCTCTGGTAGATCCCCATTTCTCTTTCATCCCAGGAGAATTTTATTGACAGCATAGTTGTCATTTACTGAGAGCCAGTTATGTGCTAGGCACTGCTGTGGGTACTTTGCATGAATTATTTCATGTACTAGAACTAATGGGCCTGTGATCTCGGCATAAGAGCCTCATTTTTCTGGTTCCAAACCTGTGGTTGAAAGATGTTAAGTCACATGCCAGCACTTACATCCTCGTAAAGGGCAGGCCCACGACTGGACCTTACCCTACGGCTCCCCGCAGGCTCCTCCCTGCCTGCTCCCTCCTTTCCTGAAAAATCGGAGGGACTTTCGTGCAGAATTGGAGAAAACTTGTCTTTGACAAGGCTCATACAAAAGGAAAAGCAGTTATGGGCTATCAAAACATAAAAAGTACTTAATTCATACTGTTATTTACTGACCTTTAAAAATTAGCAACCAAGAATAAGTAACATAAAATTGTTTACTAAATACAATAAATGGCACTTCAAACTATAATTTGGATTTTCATAATAATCACATAAAGAAACAACACTGACAAGGAAAGGAGAATGGAGAGACACATGGAGGAGAAGGAAGCACAAGGCTAGACCGGAGTAAGGGGGACCACGGAGGAGGTGCACTCACATTCATGAGTGTCTGGGGACGTCTTGGCGCCTGGTGCTATTCAATGAGGCAGATCCCTACTTTCATATGTAACATACTACAGGGAAAGTCTGAAATTGATCATTATATTGACATTTTTAAGGTCGGGGGAGTTCCATTCACAGAAGGCCATAGGTACAAAAATCCAAACGTGTCTTCAAGCATTGGCCTGGACCTAGAACTGCAGACACATCAGCCCACTCCAAACTCTCTAGCTATTCGGCTTATCAGAGGGAATTCCAGATCATGCCTCCTTGACCCAGTGCTCCTTCCCCCATCCTCTGAGGAGGCTCGATCTTCTGCTTCCATGTTGGAATGCGCTCTTACCATGGGAAGGGGTGGGGAGAGAGGGTTTTCTAGAAGGTAGAGGAAAATGAGGAGCTGCCAGATCCCTCCCACATTGGGGACTTCACAGGCCCCCTCGACATGATACAGGGATCCGGGTGATGGTATTCTGATGGCCGAGGTCCTGCCCCGTGTGGGGTATAGGAGGGGTATGGCAGGACTCATGCATCCCAAGGGCCCCAGCCTGGGGAGAAGCTGCTTTTCCTCCAGCCAGGAAGAGATAGTAGATACCAGTAGAGATACCCCACAGTAGCTCAAACTCATTAATCATCTTATTAAGTCCATTGCGTTTGATGCACAAAAGGCAAGAGTGTTCACATATGATGAATAAAAATGCAAGTTGTGTGCAGGGTTGGCTTTATGGGCCTGTGACCTGAGCATTTACACCTGACCCTGTGCTTAGAAAGGCCAGGTGCTGGGTTTAATACTCTGTGGTCATCATCTTGAAATTATCAATAATTTTTGAATAAGGGGTCTAGCATTTTCACCTTGCACTGGGCTCTGCATATTGTACGGCATTCCCTTTTGTATGAAATTTCAACACAGATAATCAAAGTCTCCTGAAATTTCCGAGACTCCAGTCTCATATCTCACATCCTTAAGAGATAAAAGATCAAGGTCGGGGGCAGTGTTCTTCCTGTAGTTTACACCATCCTCCTCTGTGAAATCCTTGCATTTAGTCTCACCCCCCTTCTCAGCTGTACTTTATACCAGAGTAGAGGTTTTAAAATGGAAATCTTATTATTTCACTTTCCTGCTTGAACTCTTTCAGTGCCTTCTCATCTACCTGAGTGTGAAACAATGATGCCACAATCTTGCTCTGGTCTGCTTGTCCGTTTTACTTTCTCTCTTATCAAGCACCCTGCATTCCAACCACACCCAACGACTTGACTTTCAGTCCTCAGAACATGTCCTTCTTGCTTCTGTGCTTTAGCACATGCTGATTCTCAATCACGGGGGCTCAGCACGTTCCAAACCAAGAGCCCACATATTCTTTATACCCCAAACTCTTCCTCAGTGATGCCTCGGGAGCTCGTGCACAAGCAAAGTAGATCCTGTGCATGTCCTTCATCTCTATGAATGCGATACCACACTGAATTAGAATCACCTATTTTTAAGACTGTTGAGCAGTCACTGTTTGAGATGCATTCCAAACACTTAGTTCATTGCTATATAGTAATCTTGACTATAAAACCCTCACTTTTCTCCCTGACCCACCACTTTCATTCATGCCTGTTGTTCTCTTGCCTCAGATGTTGAAACTGTCTATAACCACTTCTTGCTCTTTTCATTTAATTTGATAGACTCTTACCAGGTGTATCTTTTTTACACACAAACATGAGCATTACTTTTTCCCACTTAAACTCCAAGGGTAAGCTGGGACGAAGGGAGAGAGTGGCATTGACATATATACACTACCAAATGTAAAATAGATAGCTAGTGGGAAGCAGCCTCATGGCACAAGGAGATCAGCTCGGTGCTTTGTGACCACCTAGAGGGGTGGGATAGGGAGGGTGGGAGGGAGGGAGACTCAAGAGGGAGGAGATATGGGGATATATGTATATGTATAGCTGATTCACTTTGTTATAAAGCAGAAACTAACACACCCTTGTAAAGCAATTATACTCCAGTAAAATGTTAAGAAAAAAAAAAAACTCCAATGGTTCTCTTTTTTATCTAAAGATTTAATCCAAACTTTATCATAAGGCTGATCCTGAGGCTGGTGGTGTGGCTACCATTCCTCCGGTGTTTTTGATGTGTTAGGTGATATGCCAGTCATTTACAATAATCCCATTTAATCCCAATGTTAATCCTCAGAGGTGAGTGCTATTATCTCTGCTCTGAAGGTAGTAAAATAGAGATCTGGAGAGGCTGGGGGTCCTGTCCCCACATACTCAGCAGTCACAGGGCTGGAAAAGAAATCCAAGTCTGTGTGACTCCAAAGCCCATGTGCTTGCCCCATCCCACGCTAGGCCCGGTTCTCCCTATGGTTCCCTCATTCCAGATCCACTAACCCACCTCCAGTGTTCTCTCATGCCCATTCATTTGTACATGGTGTTCTCTCCATCCAGAACCTTGCACACTTCTGAGATCTTCCAGGGGGATCATTCACACCCTATTCTGAGTGCTTGCTCACCACTGTATGGGTATTTGTGATGCTATTTGGTCATCATTAGCTTCTCCCTCAACCCTGAAGACCGTGAACAGCTCTCAAGAGCTAAGACTCTGGCTAGTCACCACTAAACTTGCAGAGCCTGGAGAATCACAGCACATGCCTCTCTACTTAACTCATTTATATAAAAATGATTGCGGACTTCCCTGGTGGCACAGTGGTTAAGAATCTGCCTGCCAATGCAGGGAACACGGGTTAGAGCCCTGGTCTGGGAAGATCCCACACGCTGCAGAGCAACTAAGCCCGTGCGCCGCGACTACTGAGCCTGCGCTCTAGAGCCCGCGAGCCACAACTACTGACCCTGCGTGCCACAACTACTGAAGTCCACGCACCTAGAGCCCGTGCTCCACAAGAGAAGCCACCGCAATGAGAAGCCCATGCACCGCAACGAAGAGTAGCCCCCACTCCCCGCAACTAGAGAAAACCTGCGTGCAGCAGCAAAGACCCAACTCAGCCAAAAATAAATAAATAAATTTATTTAAAAAATGATTGCTAATAATACTTTCTAACACTTCTTGAGCATCTTCTACATGCTGGGCCCCATTCTACACACTTAACATGCATAACCCAGTTAAGCCTCAAAAACTCTTTGAGATAATTTATCTTTTTAATCCTTATTTACTTTTCCCAGGAAAATTAAATTGGTAGTGCTCATAACTTCAATAGGAAAAATAACTTTTGCTCAATACCAAACTACACAAAGTAACTAATGTTGGTCTAATAGGCCAGTGTTTGTTAATTTGCATTGTTTCTTCTCAATAACTGCATTTAGACTAGTCAAATACCATATCTTTTTTAAATGAATAAAAAAGTTAAAAATTATTATTATTTTCTTTTAAAATTCATGTGTGAGATGAAAGGGAAAAAAATGATGGAGGCAGTTTAGACATTTTGACCTAAGTATACTTAACAACCATGTTCAATGACTTAAAAAAAAAAAGAGAAACACATTTTCCAAAATGTGGATCTTTTTCTGTAGAGTGGCTAAAAAGACATCATTATAAACTTTTATTAATTGAACATGCTGTAGTCAGAAAAATGGCTTCAATGGAGATAATCTAGTAACAGAGGTAATAATATAATATTAATAAAGGAAATATAGTCTCAGGCTTTATACAGTCATTAGTCCATTCCTATCTTGAATTAGACTACATCTGAGGTCCTGATTTGTTCCAGATTTTGCCTCACTTTTTCCTGATAGCTAGAAAAGTATTTCCAGCTGCCCACTAGGCATCTTCATCTAAATGCTTCCAACAAATGTGTCAAGTCCAACATATCCAAAGTCTTTTCCCCCACATAAAAAACAAAGCATAAAGGTCTTCTCCATTCCCATTTTGGTTAAAAGCATCACCATCTACCCAGTTACCTGATCTCCCTTGAATTCCATACCTTTTAACAACCTAAATTGATCAATTGCTGGATGAGCATTATAGAGTCCCTCTGAGATTCATGAGTCTTAGATTTCAAAATATACCTTGTAGAGGTGACTAGGATCCCACTGAAAAGCCTCAGTAGCCATGGCCCTTCAAAACACACGTATGCATGGCGTCAGAAGACATTAGAGGACTCAGGCTAAGTAACTGGACCACAGGTTAGGAGGAGAATCTTATTATAAACTTCCAATCCATGAACAGCTGAAAACGGCAGTAGTGGTTGACATTTATGGAATGCTTCTCGATGTCAGATGATGTGCTATATACACTACACAACATACCTAAATTTAATGCTCTGTGCCGTGCTTATGCTCATTTTAGAGGAGAAACCACATTGCAGGGAGGTTTTGTACCTTGGTCTATTTCTCTGCAGGCAGGTTGCAGAGCCAGGACTCCCACCCAGCAACGTGTAAGTCCAAAATTTATGCTTGTAAACACTGGTCCCCAGCCTATGACACCCCACTTCCTATTCAAAGGACTGGATTGGAGAAATCTCACCTACATCAGTCATTCAAAGTCAGAGGAATTTATATGAATAATTTTTAAAATGTGTCTCTGGACGTTTAGAGCGAGGACATAAAGGAGGACAGAGTGTGAGCCAGGGCTCTTCCCGATATGCCCTCGCTCCTGACTCGCTCCACTGGCTTTTATTTCACCTTTTGTGCCTCCTTGTTCATTCGCCACTGCGGACAAGACCAGGCTGCCACTCCACCTCACGTGCACGCTGGACCTTTCCCACACCTCAGTGTAATAAGACTGTCCTTTGAGATTTCCCTGCTAGCTGTCAGGAGTTGATCTCATTTCTCAATTCCCGCTCATGCTCCCGAGGTCCCAGCCTCCCCGGCTCCCCTGGAGGCTGGACTATCCCTTGTCCTTGAGTCTTCTCTCTCTTTGCTGCCCCCTCTCTGCTCCTGGAGAAGCCCTACCTCCTCTAGCACCTTCCTTCTCTCCTGCTGGTGCTTTCTCCATGGCTGCAAACAGGCTAAGCTCTTTGCCAAAACAAACAAATTTCTTCATTTTTCTCCTTCCCTCTTTTATTTTTCTTTCTACTGTCTTATCTGGAGTCTTCGCCATTTATTTTCTAGTTGTACCTGTTGCTTCCACATCCTTAAAAACATTCTCACTTCTTAATCTTTGGATGTGCCTTTATCCCTGCCCTGGAATGAAATGCTTCTCAAAGTCAACAACTGACCTATATGAGTAAAATACGATAGGCCTTTCACCTATCGTATTGGTGAAAGGAAGAAATGAAGAAGCTCCATTTCTTCTTTTTTAACGTAAAGTGGTGATGATAGTACCTACCTCACAGGACGCCTGTGCAGATTACATGACATGTGAAAGCAGTGAGGGGATGCTAAATAAATTAGTTAGTGGAGTAAAACAATTCAGGATGCCTACAAAGCTTGTTTTTGCAAGCTATTATCAAAATCCCACCCCATTCAAGACCTAATTCAAATATCATTTTCTTTAAGTCATCTTCCCTGATCCTCTAAAAAACCTCCCTTTCCTGAGCTAGTTATTACCATCTTCTAGAACTTTATCTCTTAAAACAGTTAAAGAACTTCTTTATCTACATCATATGACAGTTACTTCTGGGCATGTCTTTTGAAGAAATAAATAAATGCATTGATTATACTTCCCTTATAATACTTATCACCTTCCATCTTCTAATTATAATAATTAGTGTTCCTGTCATCTCTTTTACTAAACTGTAAACTTTTTTAATGGCTTTCTGTTTCATTTTCTTTTTCATCTTTTTATCCATGCTAAACACATAGTAGGTCTTTGATGAGTGTGATGTACATGAAAAAAAATGAATGATATGAAAATTCAAAAATTATTTTAAAATATACAACTACAACTTTGATATCTGTAGTTGGGTCTGGTCTCTCCTTACATTGTTCCCGGAACTTAGGATCTCTCTCATTCTCTGTTTTCCCTATCACAGCTTCTTTTCAATATCAGATAAAATCAGAAGCCAGCTAACTTATATTAACATACCAACAACTGAGACAACAATCTTCAAAAGTCTGGAAAAAAACAGAGCTAGAGAATCTTGTCAGTGTATGGTCAAGCCCAGCTGCAGGGACAGGTGACTCTAGATGTTCTAGAGCCACTTAGCAGTTATGAACTTGTGGTTCTGATGTGCTTGTTGGGCAAATATAGTTTGAGGATAGTTTTAAAATCATTTGTCCCTGGCATTATACTTGTCAGATGCAATTCTGATTTTATTTCCTTAAAGAACGCACTGACCAATTAATAATCTGACCTTTTGGGAAGTGACATTTCTCAATGTCAATCAATAACAGGCCATTCTGTTTTGTTGGCCAGATAAAATACTCTCACTCTGTGAGATGCATTACATAGAGTGTGTACAGATTTCTCAAAAAATGCTTTACTTTTGGTTGGAAATCAGAACATGTGACTTTTCCTAGTTTCTACTGAACTTAAAACTCTTTTAGTTGAATGACCCTATTGGGGGGGGTCATTCTTAGAGGATTGGGGTCCTCCTGTTAAGCTCCTGTCCTCTCCACCCCACAGGCTTTATCTGGACCATGGAAGCCAGCACTTCTTCTAGGCCAGGTTAGAAGCAGATGCAGTGAAATGACAGAGGAGTCTGGAGACGAGGCAGTTCATAAATGGAACATTCCCCAGGAAACTCAATTTTATCATCATAATCTTTTAGTTCTCGACAGCTGCAAAGTTAAATATCAGTGCCAAAAAGAGTGAACCAGAGTTTCGAGGGTATGTTTTCCCAATTCATTCCAAAGGAAGTAAAAGTTTAGGGTTCCAAATGATCATGATGTGTTAATACACCACATAATAATATATAGAGCAAGTGAAATTATTTTACCAGACAACTGTCCATATGAGGCCCTGAGAGGACATTTGGGACTTTGGGTCAAAAGGAAGGTGATTTTCAAATTAAGTTATGGCTTTCTCATTTACTTTTACTTATAAAATAAGATTATTTATGGCTTTGTCATTTACTTTTACTTACTAGAGTGATGACTCTCCTCTCTGCTGCCAATAAATCTAAAATTTAATTTAACATGTATTAAAAGCACTTTGTGCACTTCCGAAAGAAGGTTTTTTTTTAACTCAAGAAAAAAGTCATATTAATTATATAAATTGGTTGTTAGTCTTCTAAAATTAAATTTATGATGGAAAGGAAGTCAGTGATATAATCAGCTTTTAGACCATAAATCATATAAAAAATCATGTTTCTAAGTAAATTCATTGTCAAAGAATTCAGGATATATTACCAGTCATCTGAATTATTGATCTAAGAAAACCCTTTTCCCAAAACAGATATATTTTCAACAAATGAGTAACAGTTTTCCTGGTAAAGGAGGTAACTGTGCTTTCCCACATTTTTATTGTTTCCTTGATTGTCAGAGATAATGGACATATAGTTAACTTGTTCAGGAGACTAAATTCTGGGGAAAAAGTCTATAGTGGCTTAAATGAGCTGGATCATTTTTGGTTGTGTCATGATTTCCTCTGTTGAGGAAGTCTGATGTCTGAAAAAGGATTGCTCTGACATTTAGCTTCATGTTTTATCAATACATGAAAAGCATACTAACCAAAAACAAACAAAGAGTAAAATTATAACAAAACAAAACAACAAATGTTTAAGGATTTGTGGACTGAATTAGTTTTCTCATGATGGTTACGTGGAATTACATACAGTTTTTATTACCTTGATTCCATTTCTTTTCCTTGGTGTCAATTTTATTTGTTGACATTTGATTCAGCATCCTACTCAGGTTAATCATCCAGACTCATCGACTGTTGGCCATTCCCATGACAGGATGATGCAGGTAAAAATAGAAGTAAAACACTATTGCTCCCTCATGGAGTTCACTTTCATATGGAAAGATTAGATACATATAGAAAAAACTTCACTAAAATGAGATTAAAAAAAGAATATAATTTACAAAGTGATATGAGAGCATCTAAGAAAGAGCAACTAAATGTGCTATTCATTCAGTCCCTCTTTGGGAACTAATTTAAGATCACATTCTGGAAAATTCCAGTTCAAATACCTTTAAAAGCTTTGTAAATTCCCAGATCCTTCACTGAAAGGAAGCTTTAATATATGTAAAGCTCTTGGGATAGTAGCTAGGACAGAGTAAACTTCATGCAGAGTAGCCAGATACAGAAGCAACCTAAATACCCATCAAAAGATGAATGGATAAAGAAGATGTGGGGTGTGTGTGTGTGTGTGTGTGTGTGTGTGTGTGTGTGTGTGTGTGTGTGTCTGTAATGGAATATTACTCAGTCACAAAAAAAGAATGAAATCTTGCTGTTTGTGACACATATGAATGGACCTAGAGGGTATTATGATAAGTGAAGTAAATCAGACAGAGAAAGACTAATACTGTATGATTTCACTTACATGTAGAATCTACAAAACAAAAAAAATGAGTAAACATCACAAAACAAAAACACAGTCATAGATACAGAGAAACAATAGGTGGTTGCCAGAGGGGAGGAGCTGAGGGGAGGAAAAAACCAAGTGATGGAAATTAAGAGGTACAAACTTGCAAAATAAATGAGTCACAGGTATGAAATGTACAGGATGGGAAATACAGTCCACAATTATGTAATATCTTTGTATGGGGACATAACAACAAAATATTAACATCTGTAAGGCTCTTCAGATAGTAGCTAGCACAAAGTATATAATTTTTTCTTATTAATATCTTTTGGATTGAAAAAATCAAATAATTTTTTTCTGTAGTTTATTGAAATCTTGTTATTCAGGTTTTCATTGTTTTCTTGAGTTTAATCAGAACAGATATTTTGATTGGCCTTGGAAGGTCTCCCAATTCTTACGGTTTTTAATTTGAAAAGATCTCCCAGATGGCTACCTTTTTCTACACTGAATTCTCTGTTTAACTATATTCTAAAGCCTTAAAGTAAGCCTCTTAAATTTTGTAACTCCCAGGTTTTAACTTTTCTCTCTTACACTTATCTAAAAAGGAAAAAATTACTCTTTAGTGTTGATCATATTGTTTGATGAATGTGATGATAACCTGAGACTTTAAGAAAGTTAAAGAGTAGAAACCAAATTTTTTTGGTGTCTGAATTATTCACTAAATGATGTGTGTCCTTTGAGTTTTATCTAAGTTTCTGGTTATATTTCTCTTTACATCATTGTTAGAAATATAGTGCTTCTCACCAGGAAGACTATATTTTATTTTTAAAAATAATAGCGTTTTCTAAAATCTTCATCTTTTTTTCCTTCTCCTCAGTTTCATGACTTCCAAAAAAAAAAAATCAGAAAATCTTGTCAATTACCATTTGATCTTTAAATTCAAGCAACGTCTTGTAATCGATGTGTTGCCATTAACACAACATCGAGGGGTAAACTGTGAGCCATTCATTCATTCCACAACTACTGGCTGAATATTTAATAGAGTGACTTATTTGCTATGTGCCTACAAGGTTTCAGCTGCTATTGTAAAGCAAGCTGAGTTTTCCCTGTAACTTTAATTCTGCCCAAGCAATCTGTACCTTTTCCCGTACTTGCTACTCTCAGGATCTCCCTTTACTTAAACTGGTTCAAGCCTGTGCTCGAGGTATATCAGACAACACAAGTCTATTCACACTGTTCCAGAAGAACTCAGTGGTTATAAAGTTTTTATCTTCACTGCTAGTAATGCTATGCTATATACGTCTCCAAATCTAGATATTGTGAGGTAAGTTCTTTTAAAAGTTATTTATCCCCACAGGATATAACAGTATTTACTGTACTGCAATTATATATCTGACAGATTAAGTGTACTTGCTTCAGAAAGTGCTCAAACAGTTCACTAGATGACACAGCACCAGAACAGCTGAAACTGTTATCGAATCTCTTTTCCTTTGTGAACTTTAGTACAGAGAATTGAAATCATTAGGTGTGAAGGCATCCTGATAATCTACGAAATAGCTCACTTTTAAACAACCAAGTGTTGCTTTCTTAAATTTTTTTGGTTAATAGCGTAAAGTGAAGGAAAACCTTATAAAACATTAAGATCTGATATTAACAGGATCCAAAGAGGCAGAAGTAGTTGACGTGTCCATAGGTGGAGGATGGGTCCCTCACAGTCAAAAGCTTAAGCATGTTTCTTTCCATCAATGAGGCTGCTATTTCTACCAGTGGTCACCTTCGTGGAGGACTAAATGTCTCTGAAGAAGTTAACTACCCCTGACTAGAAGTAGGAACAGGGACTTTTTAGAGGAGGACAGAATGAACATTTATACTAATACATTTTCTCCAGCATGGCCAATTATTCCTTAGAATGTCTCATTTGCATATTTTTTGTGTGTATACATTTAAAAAGTTTCCCATTCTTCATGCCATTCCCTGCTTGGACTCTGAAGGATTTTTGTAACAAGTGCTCTTGGTTAGAAGCCTATTTGTGCTACAGTTTGTTTGGATTCCTTAAAGCCACATTTGTCTCTACAGGATACGGAATTGAGTAGAAGATCAGGTTTGGAGCCTAAGAGGTTTATGCTGACTCTCAAGTTCAGCCATTCCTGAAAAAATTGATCAGGAAAAGGAATCTAAAAAGGAGAAGTATTTGTACATTGATTGGACTAACTTTCCTACCTAAAGCAGAAGATACAATTCATTATAAGAAAATATTTTTGACATGCAATTTACACCAACTGTTGAGGAAACATCTCAAAGGAAAGTTAGAAGAATTGAATGTCTAGGGTATACAAAAAATCAAAAATTTAAAAAGTAGGCAACAGTGCAAATTAAAGAACCAAAATATCACTAAAATGTTCAAATAATGTTCTTATTAAAAATAAAATTTTCTTAAATTCTAACATGGAGAGAAAAAATTTAGGAAATATAATAAGAATATGGCTAGATTTTTTTTTTTTTTTTTTTGAGGTAGGAAAATTTTCTTTGAAAGTGAGATCTTTGGTTAGAGGTAGGAAAAGAGAACGTTTTCTGGATTTTTGTTCAAATAATGCTTTTCAAAGGTGCAGAATTAATCCTGGATCTATGCATACCAGACCTGTATGGGGAAGAGGAAACTACTGTCTTTTTGGCTAAAATTCCTGGTTGGCAAAACTTCTGTTCTGAAGACTAGGGTAAAGTGTAATATAGATCTACATGGATATGTCATGTTGCTGAAATTCAAAGTAAAACCTTCTCTTTGCTGGTTCTCTGTCATTTATTCAAATAAGATCATCTTAAGTGAGCTTAAGCTGGAATGAGGGTTCTTATCTATTAATATTTAGAACTCAAAAGTTATAGAAGTGTTCCCTTATAGCTAAATGTATATGTCTTAACTTTTTCAGAAATGTTGTAAAGAGATCTTGAAAATCTCCATATAATTCTTTGCAGTGATAATTTAGAATTTAATAGACATCTATGATTAAATTATTTGAGGAACTTTTAAAAAATTATCTAATACAATTACATACTACTATACTTCATTATAAAATGCAACAAGAGCTCACTCATTTCATTTGAATGTCAACATAGTTATATATAGTTTAGGCCTTCAAAATATTATAAATTACTTAAAATAGAAAATCTTAAAAATGATGCAGAAATACTATGGAATCATGTTTCCTGAAATCTAATTACTATATACAATTTAAAATAATTGATTAGGGGCTTCCCTGGTGGCGCAGTGGTTAAGAATCTGCCTGCCAATACAGGGGACACGGGTTCGAGCCCTGGTCTGGGAAGATCCCACATGCCGCGGAGCAACTAGGCCCGTGAACCACAATTACTGAGCCTGCGCGTCTGGAGCCTGTGCTCCGCAACAAGAGAGGCCGCGATAGTGAGAGGCCCGCGCACCGCGATGAAGAGTGGCCCTGACTTGCCGCAACTAGAGAAAGCCCTCGCACAGAAACGAAGACCCAACACAGCCAAAAATAAGTAAAAAAAAAAAAAAAAAAATCCTGAAAGAAGCCCAACAATAAAAAAAAAATAATAATTGATTAAACATGATTAGTCTTTAAGATGCATAGAACCAATTTCAACTTTAGCTATTATTAAATTAGCATGTTATACATTAAAATCAGCTGGAACATAGTCAAAATAAACCTTTAAAGGACAGCGTGACACTTAAGAGTTGCTATATATCTTACTTTGATTATAAAATTCAATGCTGGAAGATAGTGTAAAAGTGTCCAGAAATATGAATTTAAGTGGTTTACCAAATATTTTGCTTTCTAATTCTTAACATCTGGATATTTAAAATTTCCTAATCTTTGCTACTTTATGTACAAGAATTGATACTATATTAATTCCAATTTTTGTTTTTTAGATGGATATCTTAGAGATGAGGGATTATATAGTTATTAATTCTTAATGTAATTTTTGATACATTCTTACTTTTTATTACAACATTGTGATAAATTTTCCATAAAAAGGGTATAAAAATTTAGGCTTTAAAAAAATAATAATCATGCCATCTAATATAGAAAAAAGAGTGGGAAGTCTCTACAACCAAAAGCATATCTGTATCAAGAGTGATACTAACATACTATTCTCTCCGTCACCCAGGAATTCAAGTTATGGGGAAGTATAATGTAACCAGTTATTACCAGTAACCTTTCAGGTTTATAAGGAAAATCAAAAGAAATTCTGCTATTGTAGACTTTATTTTAATCCTTTGGTCTCTTCCCAATTCATGACCTCTACTTTCCTCTGGCTTTAGTCTGGAAAACAATTCCGTAAGTAACTTTTCTATAATCAACTGCTAATCATCATCAGTTCAACATTAATTTCAAATGACCTGATTTTAGAGTATATTTCTAATAGGGATACTTACTGTACTTATTTTCCCCTGCAAATTTTATAATAGCTATAAATAGAAAAACAACATCCTCTAGATATTAAAGCTTCTAAGCTGGTTTTGTTTAAAACTTACATGTTGTAAATTTTTCCTTGAGAAAATTCTGATATATTATAGGACATTTATAGCTTTTATCCAATTGTGATCTTGAAACTATAATTTCATATCAAGGAAATTAAAGCCTCATCACTGTTTGTAAATGTTTTGAGTTTCTCTGATCAAATGCAGTATAATAGATAATAGGACTTCTATTTCGAGGTCAAGCCTATATTTACGGTAACTAATAGGAAAACAGTCAAGTCCGAGGTTACCAGTACAATGTCTGAATGCCAAGTTCTAGACACTGGACAAAGTACAGTCAGAGGTCAGTAAAACTCTGGAAGCCCAGGAGCAGAGACAAATGCGCTACGGTGCAATAGTCAGAAGTACAGACATAAGATTCAGATGTAGCCGAAGCAGAAGGCGAGGAAGTGTCTGGGGAGACATTCTAGTTGGATTTTGAAGGATGCGTGGCAGGCGGCTGCCGCTGCGGGGAGATTTGAAGAAAAAGTCTATACAGAGGAGACGGGCTTTGCAAAAGTTTGGTATAGTGCGTTGGGGAAATTACAAAGTATTTGCTATTGCCAGCAGCTGAGTTGGGAAGTGGCAGAAAATAAGAGTACCTAAATAGATAAAAGCCAAGGTGCAGAGTCTTGAAGGATAGGGATTACAGCTCTGCGTCTGGTTCTCAAAATTGTTGCGTTAATAACTACGTAGATGTGTCGTGCAGGAGTGGACTTACAATGCTAATCTTTCCTAGCATATCACCTTAAAAGGTTATTAATGGAGGGAAAAAAAGTACAGGTATAAAGTTTGTGTGTCACTCTTCCCAGTGGGGCTGACTCCTGTCACATATGGTGCCACCACGAAGGCAACAGGGTACAGCCTTAGGTATTTCCACACCTGGTTCTTCTAAAAGCTCCCCCAAGAAAAACTAAGGTAAAATCATTTTCTTGCTGCAGGACTTCTCACTGTGTTAATTCTAGAAATTCCTTTTGCCGTGTAAAGCTCTGACAGGAATTAAATTGAAGAGAGACTTTGTCCACCTTTCCTTCTGCTATAGCAGAATCACTTCCTTGGCTGATATCTTTATTTATAAAATTTGACTTAAAACTAGGTCTGTTAGTTAAACTTTCCTTTGAAAGCTAAACGTAAGTGCAGTACGATGCTATCGTGTCACCATTCTATCCTACCCAATGTCTCACACACACGAATAGACAATATTCCTAGTTAGAGCTCTATTATTAAATGTTTGGAGATGATTTTCTGGACTGAGATTGCTTGTACCTTGAATTTTTTGAATATTTTTATACCTTGAATATTGGTGACATTTAGAACAGAAGTTTTGAAAAATATTCTCCCTGTGCTTTATAACTGTCTTATCTGAGGGCATAATGACGTTGCTGTGTTTGTGAAACAGGTGCTGTGTGCTCCTATGTAGCAATGAAAATTATATTATTATACTTAAAAGGTGACTCCTATGTCATCCATATATTGGGTAAAAGGATAGAAAATAAAAATATATTTCTTAGAAGTAGATCTCAGATCCTATTTATTTTATATTTCACGGTAGACTTCATCTTTAGCACATAGAGGTTTTTATTCAAAGTTTTCAACAAAATATTTTTCCGTAAATATTTTCCATAAAATTCTAAATGATCTGACGTTTCTGGTAGACCAACAATAGAACTGATTTACGTAAAACTGAAATGTTGCTGAAACAATTTAATCATTATTTGGTCATTTCCTTACCAGGGATTTCGATTTGACTGACCAATTTCAATCCACAGTAACAGCTTTGTTCCTAAGAGACTATAAATCAAAGAAATACTCAGTAAGGAGCAATTCCTACTGCAGTTCAAAGTCTGTGCTATTATCACGTAGTGATGGACAGCAAACATCCATTGCAAATATTAGTACATTTGTTGGAGGAGGGTCGTGTTTTTGGTTTCACTCTCTATCTCTGAAACCTATCTGCTTGTGAGAAAAGTTGTGCAATAAAAGAAGTTTTACCGACACATACTATAGCTATGCTTGAACTCAATGCAGCGATTCACTTCCTTTCTTTCCCTGGATTCCAAGCCAGGGAACACAATGAGGGTGTTGTGCTCTGGGCTAGCGTGGCATGCATGATACTCGGAAAGAACGTGTGAGCGGCTTCCAGTACCTACACTATTTGCTTTACAACTACCCGCAACTAAATCAAACAGCACACCAGGACTCTGTGCTCAGAATACGCAAGGGCACAAGCCACTGGCTCTTATGACCTACATAGGGAACGGAATTCCTAAATTTAAACGTGTATAGAGGTGTGTTAAGAGTTAAATACATCATTTCAGAGGCTTAAAAATAAATGCTTCACAATTTTCGAGCTGCTGATTTTCCATGTAATTCTCTGAATGTATGTCAAAGTGCAGGTCATAAAAGAATCCATTGTTTCTAAGGGAGAAAGATTGTTGTTGGTTATGAAGGCTTTCCAGAAGGACAAGCCATCGTGGTTTGTTAAAACAGCAAATATTTATTTTAAACCCCAAGGCATATTAGTAATTTTTTAAAAATCATTACAATTTCTAGAACCTGAACTTACTGAAACAATTCTAAGTCTCTGACACTATTTTGTGTATGTGTGTGTGTGTGTATGTGTGTGTGTGTGTGTGTGTGTTTGTGTTTGTGTGTATGTACTTCCTTGGTAAATCCAAAGAACACAATGATTGTAAATGTTTAGGTTAAGTTTTGCTCGGAGTTATTGTTATGCTGTGCTTGAAAAAGGACAAAAAAGCTTACCTCTGTCAGTCAAGTGGCTACACAGGGACCTCCTTCTCAGCCTCAGCTTCAGCTTGCAGGCAGATGCTCTCTGAGCCAACAGTCTGTTAACAGGAAGCAGGTAAACCCGAGAGCGTCCGCCCGCGTTACAGTCCAGTGCCCATCCGAGCACACACCTGCTTCTTCAGACCTGCCACTCATATGCTACAGCCACGCACAGGACCTGTGTTTGCAGACGAAAACGCCTCCTCTGGGGTCACTAGTTTTCAGGGTAAGCAGCTAGAGAGCTGCTGAGATAACATTGCAGGGAAGGCGAGCCTTCCCAAGACAAAAACCTTTTCTGCTGTCTGATAGCAGATATGCAGCATTATCTCTCTGCATTCCACGTTCTCAAATCAGCTACTAGGAAAGGCAGTCGACAGCTCATCCAAATGGCAGCTGGCAGGCATGCTTGGCTGTACTAATTGTATACTAACATGCCGACTACTTCTCTCTTCCCTCAATAGATTTCTTAAAAAATGCTTCTTCCAGGGTAAAGCTCAGCGGAATATGCCACACTGTTTTCCATAAGTAAAATGGCTGGTCCTCCCAGCACTGCTGCAGACAGCTCATTGGGTTCCACTGGCTTTTCGTAGTCATAGCAACAACCAACAGACAGACTTAGCAAGCATGGCTGATCACGTGCAGTGCACGACACAGCTTGTTAATTTCTTTTCATGAAACTCATCATTTTGGGAGGAGGGTAGCTTCTGTTATCGTTCTCAATATTTCACCGATACTGCAAGTGCTCTGAGTTTTCAGCTTTCAGGAGGAACTTTTGTTATATGAGCCAGTGCTTCATGTGAAATTGAGAAAGGGAAACCCTTCTCAATAGATAGATTCAGGTCTATCCAGGTTAATAACATGCAAATCACTGTAGAGACAGTAATTGGAACCATTGTTAAAACAGCTTCCACCTTCGCGTCATCACGTAAAGGAGACTGGCAAATGTGGACAGTTATACTTTCTGATTTTCAGTGATAATCTTGTAGCCACTTAGCTGAAACAAAGCCCTATGGCTCATTATATGTGGCCAAAATAACCAAAGATGTTACCTATGGATTCCATGTATTTAATTATTTTAATACACTTTTTATGTACTACAGAATTTAAAATAAAATTCTAAAAATTCCTATTGTTTCCTACTGCAGAAAATGATTAACTCAATTATCATTTATTTGTAATATTAAAATACTTTAGGAAATCCAAACCAAATTAAAAATGCTTTGCTTTAAATCTCACCTTTGAAGTAGGAATAGTTTTGCTTCCTCAGTTAGGTGGATCACATCCCACCCTTCCTTCAAATTTCACCTCTTCAGGGAATTTCCCATAATACATACCATTAACCATTTATACTTTCTGCAAAATCCCCACCCTTTAATACTGTCACCAGTCATATTCTGTCTGATATATTTTCAAGACACCATTCCATTTATTTTTGTTTCTAGCAACTTGACTGAAATAGTTGTATTAATACTTTGGACTTGTAAACATAGATACTTCCTTCATTTGCTGGTAGTCATTGATTTACTGTTTTGTAAGTATTGCATTTCCCTACCCATGTTAGGACTCCTGCTTCAGTAGTAATTCCCTAACTTTACTATGCATAAGAATCTTGTGCATGCAGATTTGGGGATCCCATTTTCCTTCTGTCTCCAAACAGATTCACAGTTGGAGGGTTTGAGCCTGTTCAGGTTAGCATATCTGCTGAAGAAAAGTGGGTGGGCCTTTCCCACTCCATATTGTTTTCAGCCTGCTCTGACTTAAGGTACTTTCCCTTAAGTTATTTTGAGTTTGCTACTCTTGAACTTGCCCCTGCCTTCAATGTCAGCCTCCTATTCTACTCTTCATTCCCCAGGTTTCAGCAATTTTGAATGACATCCCATTTCTTGCTTCCTTGCCTTGCAGATGTTCCTGCTTCCTAAAAGCTTCTCCGCCAGATCCCATCCCCCCCAGCACCTTTTGCCTCCATCCCAATCTGCCTCCGACTTTATCTTTCAACACCTTGCTCAACAGACCGCCTCACTAAAGACAGCCACGGGCGGAGTTTGTAGGGGGCTCCTCTGTGCCTCCAGTGTTCCTGGAATCTACCTCTACTATTACACGCTTGTCATGCACCGTAGATTATTAGCAGTTTTCCTTTCTTGTCTGACTTCTCCACTGCTCTGTCTACTCCCCGAAAGCCAACCAGGTCCATGTCTTGTTTGTCATACTTGGAATATTCTAAGTTTTCAGTACATTTTGAAGGAGAACCTAAAACACTGTCTGAACAGGTGCTGAATGACTGGATAGTGTGAGGTCTGGGTTTTAATTCATCTTTTCAATACCATGCATTATTGACTTATTATAACTTCAGAAGAATTTAAGTGATTTTGATTAAATGTTGGCATTTTTAAAAAGTTATCAAGAAACATCCTAAGTTCATCTGGTGTTTTAGGGTGGCTTTTCTTTTCATTGTATGTTTGAAAATGTCTTTATTCTACCCTTGTACGTGATTGTTTGGCTAGGTTTAAGAATCTTTGGAGTCATTTTCCTTTGGAATTTTGAAGGTCTTCTTTTATCTTGTGTCTTCTTGCCCCAATACCCCATCAACTATACTCCACCGAAGAAGAGAACTAGAAAACGCCCAAAGCTGCTCAGGATTAGGAACTGGGAAGCTGGTAGGAACTGAGACAAATCTTTTTGCTCCCATGGTGTCCCTCATGGTACCTCTGTTCATCATTATAAATCACTCTGTGTGGCAGGGGGTGGCGATTGGGGAGGATGGATGAGTGTTCTTTGCATGCTCTGGCTTCACCACCTACCCCAAGCCTCTCCTCTCATATGTAACTCTGGCTGCCATGACCCATCACTGTCACTCTGGCCCTCTGGTTCTGCTCTACCGCATGTAGAGCAGACTTTTTTTCTCCCTTCTAACTTGTTCATTGCTAAATACAGATTCCCAAGAAACAACTATGATCTTCCCACCTCATCTTTCTGAGCCAGAGGAGATACCTCATAAGTTGCCAGTAGCTATATACCTGGACTGCCCTAAGTCAGGTTCCAATCCTTGATCCCATCAGCTATGGTAGGGACACTTGGCATTATATAGTTTTCAAATATTTGCCAATATTACAATATTACAAATAGGCGCAAGGTAGCAGCTCATTATCATCTTAATTTGCATTTCTTTAATTACTGATGAAATTGAACATCTCTTCATGTTCAATGGTCTTTTGCGTTACCTCTTCTATAAATTTCCTGTTCATACCTCTTGCCTGTTTTCTCTCTTGAGGTTTGTTGTCTTAATGTAGAATTTTAAACAAAATGCCCATGAAAGGTATTTTCAAATTTTTTATATATTTAAACATTACAATTAAATTTGTTATATAATTAAAAGTTAGTAAGTTACCCATTGATATATAAAGGGGGACCAGTAATTCACTGCTAATTGTTTTGGTTTTTATTACGCAGAATGTGGGTAAAAATCCCTGTTCAGAATTTTTTTTCGGTATGGAAGTGTATACTACCACAACCATGATATAAGAATGATTTTCTAAGACAAAATCTAAAGTCATATAAATCACATCCCCCTAAAATGTTGTCAGCAAAAGTGCCTTTCCAAATTAATATTACTTTTATTTTAAGAATAGCAAGTATCATGAAAGAAAAAGAAAGGCTGAGGAACTGTTGTCTGCAATGAACGTGTATTGCTTGTAAAAAATGGAAAAGAAAAAAGGCTGAGGAACTGATGTAGATAAAAGGAGACTCAAGAGAGAAACTGAAAACAGTGTGTGATCCTGGCTTGGGCACTAGATCTGAAAAAAGATGCCATCAGGTCTGCCATGGAGACAATAGGTGCATGTGAATATGGACTGTGTGGTATATGACAGTGTTGTTTCCATTTCATACGATCTTATGGTTTTAAAAATGTATGTCTTTGTTCTTAGGAAACACATATTGAAGTATTTAGGGTAAAGGACCAGGGGCTCTGCAGCTTACTTTCAGATGGTTCA